>NC_133325.1:155245147-155992353 GCF_042186555.1 Aquarana catesbeiana | reverse complement strand
TGAGGAAATCGTATTTTTCTATCCGTCTGCAGAGCGGATCGGATGAACACGGACAGACGGATAGTGTTCATCCGATCCCCCCATAGGGGAGAGTGAAGATCTGACAGGGCTGTGCAGGGACCGCCCTGTCATCCGCCAGCTCAGCGGGGATCAATGGAGCGATCCCCGCTGAGCAAGCGGATGTTCACAGGGCGGATCATCACAGATCCGTCCCGTGTGAAAGGACCCTTAGAGTTCTCATTCCAGAAACACTCTTTCTGCTGCTTCTGGATCATCCTAAAGTGTTTCTTCACCAGCAGCATCTTAAAGCGTTACTAAACCCACAACAGCACAATAATTCTGTAAATGCAGTAAAGCATGCTTGTTATACTCACTGTGGAACCTAAGCGGTTAATCCTCATTGTGTAAAAAGACTGTTTGATCCTGTATGCACAGATCATCCCCTTTTTGCATTGTCCACAAAACATGTCCGGATAAGAGAGCCTTTTGGAGTCAGGCTGCACATGCTCAGTTTGCACTGATAGAAGTCACAAGACTGCTATATACTGCTGATGAAAAAGGTATTTAGCAGGTTTATATTTACTCAGATACTTTTATATACACTGCATTTCACCTTCCCACTGTAACAAAATGACTTTTAATTTGTAAAGCTGCTCCACCTGGAACTTTTTTTTCCCCAACATTCCATTTTTCCGGAAAACTTTTTTTTTTTTTTTCCCCCAGGGCCTCAAAATTGACATCTCCAGTAAGTCCACAAAAGTGATGCCTTCCAACGACGTCTGAGAAGCGACCGCAGTTGGAATATACGCTGGCTCTGGGGCAGATTGGAGCAGGCCTAGGAAAAAGTCGGCAAGTCATCCGGGTGCCAGGGGGGCCCTAAAACTTGTGAGTGCAATACTTTTTATGTGGATTTGAGCAATTTTATTAAGGCATATTGCACTATATTAGGTTTTGTTGGTTCCTTCTCTCTGTTAAACTTATGGGCCTGGAGTATTGTGAGCTGTGGGGATTGCAAAGTGGACCAGTGATTGCAAGCGCTGTTTGATCACCCTAGGTCAACTGCATTTGGTGAGTGCAATTCCAATTCAGGGCACCAGTGGCGTGGTTATGCTGAACAATAGCACACATTGGTCATATAGCACGAGTATTCTGCACTAAAAAAGAAGCTGCAAGATTTTGCAGAAGCACTTTTCTGGACTTGCTACACTTTGTTTGAGCACTAGCATTTTATTTGAAGATTTCTACATTTTTATTGGCTACACCCCTTGAGTGGACTTATCACACTTTGCTTAATTCTTGGTTTGGCACTAGCAGTATGGAGATATTTATATGTTTTTATGCACAGAATTCATGTGTATCACTTAATGTGTTTTTTTTTTTTTGCACAGCACAATGGCACAGTTTTAGCAAAGGGTGGCACAGCTTTTTTTCCTTTCTTTGTACATCTTATATGAGGTAGCATACTCCATATTAGCAGCAGCAGTAACCCATCAGCTTTTGATTTCACATCTTTGCGCAGGCAACCTCACTAATATTTTAATGGATTAACTCAAAGCCTCTTTCTCTTTCCTAGAGATCATGCACAGAGACAAAATGCATTTACATTTGGATGTGTCTTACCCCGACATTACAGTGCAAGTTCACCTTTACCTTGATTTTTAGAAAATCTGTAATGTGAACTTACACTGGACCCCCTTCCTCAACCCCCCCCCCCCGTCCCACTGACCTGGAGTCCCACGATCATCCGCTGTGAGACATTGGATCGCGGCTTTACCGGACCAAGGGTTTGAAATCCCCCAAGGCTTCCTCTCCTCTCCTCTTCTCTGGCTCTGCAGGCTGGGCTGGGCGGGTACTGATTAGTCAGTGCCAAACAATTAGACTCTCCCATTAGGAGATTAAGCTGCAGGGATTTCAAATCCCTGGACTGGTAAAGCGGCAATCAGATCTCTCAAATCAAGTGATCGCGGGGAATGAGGAAGGGGGTCTGCCTTTACATTCACACGAAATTTAATGTCATCCCAGTCTTTGTCCGTAGGGTTCAATATTGAGTTGGCCCACCCTTTGCAGATATAACAGCTTCACCTCTTCTGGGAAGTCTGTCCACATGGTTTAGGAGTGTGTCTGTGGGAATGTTTGCAGAAGGGCATTTGTGAGGTCAGGCACTGATGTGGATGAGAAGGCCTGGCTTGTAGTCTCCGCTCAAATTCATCCCAAAAGTGTTCTGTCGGGTAAGGTCAGGTGCAGGCCAGTCAAGGTCATCCACCAAGGTCAAACTCGCTCATCCATGTCTTTATCGACCTTGCTTTGTCCACCATATGAGATGTCCAGGCCTGTTCCTATTCACATGGCGGTGGCCAAGGATGGGGTTTGTGGATGCTGTCCTGTTGATCCCTTGGTCCCATCTGATCTATGTGCATCTGCCCACGCAGTGTCACTTTTGTGAGTGCATTTTTATTCTCCATAAATATTCAAATGTTTGCACATTCTACACTATGGAGATCTGTGGCTTGCTTTTATCTTTGTTTTGAATTAAGAACAATCTCTGGTTTTACAGGTTGCTCATCCCTTTAGTTAGAACAGTTGCTCTTTATTTAGTTGTTGGGCTACCCACACCCCTTTTATTCATTTCATCAACCTCTCTTGCATTTATGTTTTACATAGGAGATTTCATTTGTTTGGGTTGCATAAATGCTTTCCATGGCAATATTTATCTGTCATATAATACATCTGCGGTCCTACTTGGTAGATGGGAAGACATACAAACACTACTAATGAGCTTTGAAGAGAGTTGAGCGCCACAGGTCTAGATACATTTTTCTATTTTTTTATCTTGTTCTCCACTAATACTTAAAAAAACAAAAAAAAAACAAAAACAAAAAAAACCCCCATCATCAGATTGTTTATATTTAAATATAAACAGCTACAGGATCTAGCATTTAACAGAAACCAGTTTCATCCTCCATTTGAAAAGCATGGGTTCACAAAAATAGTATCTCACAACAGTGAGTACACCCCTAAATAAAAATGTCCAAATTGGGCCCAAGGTGTCAATATTTTGTGTGGCCACCATTATTTTCCAGCATTGCCTTAACCCTCTTGGGCATGGAGTTCACCAGAGCTTCACAGGTTGCCACTGAAGTCCTGTCCACTCCTCCATGACATCAGAGAGCTGGTGGAAGTTAGAGACCTCGTGCTCCTCCACCTTCCGTTTTAGGATGCCCCACAGATGCTCAATAGAGTTTAGGTCTGGAGACATGCTTGGCCAATCCATCACCTTTACCCTCAGATTCTTTAGCAAGGCAGTGGTGTTCTTGGAGGTGTGTTTTGGGGTCATTATGTTGGAATACTGCCCTGCTTCCCAGTCTACAAAGGGAGGGGATCATGCTCTGCTTTAGTATGTCGCAGTACATGTTGGCATTCATGGTTCCCTCAATGAACTGTAGCTCCCCAGTGCCTGCAGCACTCATGAAGCCCCAGAGCATGACACTCCCACCACCATGCTTGACTGTAGGCAAGACACACTTGTCTTTGTACTCCTCACCTGGTTGTTGCCACACATGCTTGACACCATCTGAACTAAATACGTTTATCTTGTTCTCCTCAGACCACAGGACATGGTTCCAGTAATCCATGTCCTTAGTCTGCTTGTCTTCAGCAAACTGTTTCCGGGCTTTCTTGTGCATCATCTTTAGAAGAGGCTTCCTTCTAGGACAACAGCCATGTAGACCAATTTGATGCAGCGTGCGGCGTATGGTCTGAGCACTGACAGGCTACCCGCCCCCCCCACTCCTTCAACCTCTGCAGCAATGCTGGCAGCACTTATGTCTATTTCCCAAAGACAACCTCTGGATATGATGCTGAGCACGTGCACTCAACTTCTTTGGTCGGCCATGGCGAGGCCTGTTCTGAGTGGAACCTGTCCTGTTAAACCGCTGTATGGTCTTGGCCACCGTGCTGCAGCTCAGTTTCAGGGTCTTGGCAATCCTCTTATAGCCTAGGCCATCTTTATGTAGAGCAACAATTCTTTTTTCAGATCCTCAGAGAGTTCTTTGCCATGAGGTGCCATGTTGAACTTCCAGTGACCAGTATGAAAAAGTGAGAGCGATAACACCAAATTTAACACACCTGCTCTCCATTCATACCTGAGACCTTGTAACACTATCGAGTCACATGACACCGGGGAGAGAAAATGGCTAATTGGGCCCAATTTGGACGTTTTCACTTAGGGGTGTACTCCCTTTTGTTGCCAGTGGTTTAGACATTAATGGCTGAGTGTTGAGTTATTTTGAGGGGAGAGCAAATTTACACTGTTATACAATCTGTACACTCACTACTTTACATTGTAGCAAAGTGTCATTTCTTCCGTTTTGTTACATGAAAAGATATAATAAAATATTTACAAAAATGTGAGGGGCGTACTCACTTTTGTGAGATACTGTATGTGTGTGTGTGTATATTTTTATATTACTTTTTTTTTTTTTTTTTTAAAACCTGTGTATACCTTTTTCGGAAGTCTTCTAGCTGGTCTGGTCACAGGAGCGTGGGGAGGGAGCAGCCATTTCTCCTGGTCTAAACAGCATCCAAGTAATGTAAAAACATTTGAGTGCCACCGTCCTGAAGTACTTTAAGTCTGCATGACTTGGGGGGTGTCAACGATAGAAGCAGCTCACTGTGAATAGGCAGAATGATACTGTTGTTCTGTTTAAAGAGGACCAGCGGCTCTCGACGGTGAAAGAAGCGAACGGCTCTGGAGCATAGAGAGGGTAAGTACAGCTGGAGAGCAATTTTTCTCTTCCCACCCGGCCACTGTACATAAACAGCCGGGTGGGCGCTCTCTCCTTCTGAGTGGACGTTCAGGATCATCCCTCAGAAGGAGCGGGATCGCGCGCGTGCGTGCCTACACAGCGGCGCGATCCCGATGCGCTCGTGTCACCCGGACATGGTGCATCTCCGATCGGCAGGAGGGCTCTGTGATTGGCCCTCTTGATCACATGACGGCGGTGTCCAATCACAGCCATCCTGTGATGTAAATACAGAGCTGGTTGCTAGGCAATCGGCGCTCCTCTCCTCACACAGAAGTTGTCAGTGAGGAGAGGAGAGCAGATCGCTGCAGCCAGCTGGTGATCAGTGAGTATGAGCTGTTTTTTACAGCTTTTTACTCACTGATCACCAGTCTAGTGTCCCCACAGTGTAAACTCACAAAGTTAACACAAATGTTCCCAATACACATATCCCCAAAACATATGTCCCCACATAGTAAAAACACCTGTCCCCAACATATTTACCAGTAAAATCACATGTCTCAATGATTATCTGCACACACATGTCCGTGATCACCTGCGCACATCTGTACATGATCATTTGCGTACATCTGTCCGTGATCACACGAACCAATTATTATACACTTAACAGGATTTTTTTTATCAAAAACATGTAGCAGAATATATTTTGGCTTAAATTTATGACAAAATTTGATTTTATTGGATTTCTTTTAAAATAGAAAGAAGAAAATATTGTTTTTTTTTTTTTCCAAATTTCCGCTCTTTTTTTTTGCTTTTATTGCAAAAAATAAAAAACTGAGTCATGAATAAATACCACCAAAAGAAAGCTCTATTTGTGTGAACAAAATGATAAAAATTTCATTTGGGTATAGCATAGCATGACTGCGTAATTGTCATTGAAAGTGCGAGAAGCTGAAAATTGGTCTGGGAAGGAAGGGGGTGCCCAGTATTGATATTATTAATGCAGGTGGGAGAAAATTTATTATAAAAGCTCTGATTTTCCGGCACTGTTGTACAGCTCCTGCGATTGTAAAATGGTTGCGCTGCTTGTCCTCCCCTTCTGCCCTCCTCTTCCATTCAGCAGCACAAGTGTCTCACACTGGCAGCTACAGATGTCCACAGAGCTTCAGTGCTCTGGATAGCAAGAATGAAAGAAATAACTAAACTTCAGCTTTAATGATGATCTCAAAGGAAAACAAAAAAATCTCCTTTAAATGCGTGTTTATGTTTGGGGTACTGGAAAAAGCAGCACACTTGTACCCTAGACATAAATGAGCATTTAACTCCTGTAGTGCAAGGGATGAATTTTGTTTTTTTTCCAAGAGTTTTTAGCTTTAACCGTTATGGACAACATGGATCATATCAAAGCCCTGATTTTTGTAATTAAGCTTCTTTTGTGCAACTTATTCAGGACCGTTTTCTGAACTATATATATATCTTAAGTTTTATCTGTAAAATGTCTATTCTAAAATGAGTGCTTTTTATAATGCATATGTTGAGAATAACCAGTTTTCCTTATTGCATATGGTAAATATAAATACTGTGAAAAGCATTTTAAGCATTCCTTTAGGCCTCATGCACACGAGATGCTGTTAAAGGCACGTTCAGAGGCATTTGGACGCTTTTTTCAACTGCCCCTGAACTCATTCAATGTTATCCTATGTGTCCATGTACACAGTGTCGTGTTTTGGCGTTTTTAGGCAGTTGGGTTTTAACCTCATTTTTCCAGAAGCAAAAAAATGGGTTCAGACGCAAACGTTTTCCATGTTTCAGACGCCAAACGCGGCTAAACGCGGTACGGGCGTTTAGCCGCGTTTGCGTTTTATAAGTGTTTTTAAAGGAACCCTATTTTTTGGACCAGAAAATACAGAAATATGATGTAAACTGCAGCAGAGAATGACATTTTGCGACCTGAGTTTGGGGCCCCATATCTTGAGGCCACTTGGTGCTAGGAACCCCAAATTTGGTGTGTTAACACAGTGGAACTGGCACTACAACATATCCAAATTTGGGATTCCTAGCACCAAGTGGCCCCAAAGTCGGGTCACAAAATGTCAAGCACTTTTCTGCAGCAGAGAATTACATTTTGCGACTCGACTTTGGGGCCTCGTATCTTGGGGCCACTTGGTGCTAGGAACCCCAACATATCCAAATTTGGGGTTCCTAGCACCAAGTGACCCGAGATATGGGGCCCCAAAGTCGGGTCACAAAATGTCAAGCACTTTTCTGCAGCAGAGAATGACATTTTGGGACCCGAATTTGGGGCCCCGTATCTCGGGGCCACTTGGCGCTAGGAACCCCAAATTTGGATATGTTGTAGTGTTAGTTCCACTGTGTTTGCACACATGGTGTGCAAACACAGTGGAACTGGCACTACAACATATCCAAATTTGGGGTTCCTAGTAGAGGTCGACCGATATGGGTTTTTCTCTGGCTGATGCCGATGCCGATATTTACAAATCGCGGTGGCCGATGGCCGATATGTGATGCCGATTTTTTTGGGCCGATATATTAGGCCGATTTTTTTTTTTTTTTTACCTTCATCTCATAAAATCTAACAGTTAGACCCCTTTCACAATGGGGCGTTTTTCAGGCGCTTTTGGGCTAAAAATAGCACCTGTAAAGTGCCTGTCAAACGGCTCCCCTGCAGTCTCAGTGTGATATCCCGAGTGCTTTCACACTGAGGCGATGTGCTGGCAGGATATTAAAAAAAGTCCTGCAAGCAGCATCTTTGGAGCGGTGTATACCACCACTCCTGCCCATTGAAATGAATGCGCACCGCTGTCGAATCGCCTGCAAAGCGTTTCGGCAGCAGTGCTTCAGGGGTGCATTTAACCCCTTCCTCGGCCACTAGCTGGGTTATAAGCGACCTGCTAGCAGCCAAATAGCGCCGCTAAAATGACGGTAAAGAGCCGCTAAAACTAGCAGTCTTTTACCGTCAATGCATGCCCGCTCCAGTGTGAAAGCAACCTTCAGTGATACAGAAATTTTTTTACATTTAAACATTTATTAAACAAAACAAACCTCCAATCAGTTCACTTGTATGTAGAATTTAGATAAAAAAAATATAAAAAAAACCTCTCTTAAATATTAAATACACAAAAACAGGTAATCAAAACTTCTGGATGAAAAAAAATGGGCTAACTTTACTGCTTAGTTTTTTTTTTTTAATTTATTAGTGTATTTTTTTTTTTTTAATTACATTTGAAAGACCGCTGCGCAAATACCGTGTGACATAAAATATTGCAACAACCGCTATTTTATTCCCTAGGGTCTCTGCTAAAAAAAATATATATAATGTTTGGGGGTTCCAAGTGATTTTCTAGCAGAAAATACTGGATTTTTACTTGTAAGCAACAAATGTCAGAAAAGATTTAGTCTTTAAATGGTTAAACTGAGAACTTCTACACACGGAATTTAGTTCATTCAGAAGTGTAAACATTGTATCCTTCAGGTTCTTTTTATCAGATTTGGCAGGCTGCCCAGAGAGGGGGAGAAGTCGCTTCACACAGGCAACTCATTCTATTAGAAGTCTTTTGCAAGTCGCGCTGAAGCTATATCGGCTTTTTTATCAGCACAATCGGCCGATGCCGATTAAGTAAAAAACACCAAATATCGGCCGATATATCGGCCGGCCGATATATCGGTCGACCTCTAGTTCCTAGCACCAAGTGGCCCCGAAATACGGGGCCCCAAAGTTGGGTCGCAAAATGTCATTCTCTGCTCTGCAGATGCAGTCTAGACACAAAGGCGGTAAAACGCCACTAAACGCAGCATGCAAATGCGGCAAAACGGGCATTTCTAAACGCCGGTTTCAGCTTTTTAAAACATGTGTTCAGCAGAGTTTGCACCGGTGTCTCGTGTGCATGAAGCCTTAGCTGAAGAGGACTGTCTTACAGATTATATTGTATACTGATCTGTTATTTTTTAGTTTAAATTACTTTCCAAAGAATAGTTTAATACAGAATGTAAAACTGTTTGCTATACTTAAGAGCTCTTTCACACTGGGGCGGTTTGCAGGCGCTATTGCGCTAATCATAGCGCCTGCAAACCGACCCGAAAGTGCCGCTACTTTCATTCCAGTGTGAAAGCCCCGAGGGCTTTCACACTGGAGCGATGCGCTGGCAGGACGGTAAAAAAAAGTCCTGCCAGCAGCATCTTCGGAGCGGTGAAGGAGCGGTGTGTATACCGCTCCTTTACCGCTCCTGCCCATTGAAATCAATGGGACGGCGCGGCTATACCGCCGGCAAAGCGCCTCTGCAGAGGCGCTTTGCAGTGGTATTTAACCCTTTCTCGGCTGCTAGCGGGGCGGTTTTTACCGCCGCCCCCGCCCCAGTGTGAAAGGGCTCTTAATGAGGCATTCAGAAAACCATTAACAGGGTTATTTTAATCTAATGCATCTGCTTTCTATGCAGGGCTCAATAGCCACATTTGTTTATACTGCTGAAGATGTTTTAGTATTCAATTGCTATTATTTATAATGCAAGGTTGGTGTGGCAGATATTCTTCTTGCAAATTGGCACTCTTTGTACTGATCTAGGTTTAAGCAGGTTTGTCCTGCACTTCTATTCAGCAAGGTAGAGAACAAACATGGTTTCAATGCAGGAAGACTTTGTAGAACATGCATAAAACAAACAAAACAAAAGCTTTTCAAGCATTAGCTAAACTCAGGTTAGTTTCTGACAAACATGGTGGCCCTTAATGTGTTCCCCAAACAAGCAGGCAGAATATGTACCTTTTTTAGGCCGGGTTCACATTTGTGCGGCTGTGGTTTGCAGTCCAGGGTCCAGTGCCTGTCAGTTCACTGGTTCAGGTGAATCGGGTGCAAGTTTTTGCCTGAATTCACACCTGAACCAGACCCAAAAACGCGCAGGACCCTTTTTGAAACTGCACCACAGCCTCCTCGAACATGTGTGAATCGGCTCCATTGATAGCCAGTCACGTGTCGTACGAATGGGTTGCGGTTTAAAACGCATCCAGTTTGCATATATGTGAACCTGGCCGGAGTGTTTTGTCAGCACGCAGCCTTTTCACCCAGCAGCAGACTCCAAGAGGAAAAAGGCCTGAGTATCCGTCAACTTGCATAAAGGCCTGTGCACAGCTGAGACTAATAATGACTTCTGGCTACGGCCTTGTTTCCCAGGGGAATGTGACCATTTTGAATATTTGAATTTGAGAACAACTTGCTTATGTGAACAACTCTGTTTGACTGTTTGATTCGTCCCCAAAAGAAAATTCATATGGCTGTAAGCAGTCATTTCATAGGCAGATTTCAGTCATGGTAAACCTGAAACCACAGCGTTAGGCATCCAGTGCAAGGTTGGCCAGGCTTCTCTACATCTTGCAGCCAACAGCATATGTTGGAGTATATCTGTTACCAATACAAAGTAGTAGCTGCACATTTGGGGCACTAATGTTCATTTTTTTTTTTTTTTTTAACCGCCTGCTGCCCGCCCACAGTAGTTGCACTGCAAATAGCAGCTGCAGGCCGGGCAATGTACTGGTACAATTTTTAAACCAGGAACAAGGCACCAGACAGATTCCTAGTTTCTTTAGAAAGATGATTCTTGATTAGGTGCCACAGCACAATTTTTGTCATTATCACACTGTTGGTTGCTATGAGCACCTCGGCACCAATTTTACTCTAATTTTCATAAATTATTTTACATAAAGTTCCCCTCTCTCCACCCCTCATTCCTTCCTCTACAGAAATAGCGCTGTTTTTTTTTTGTTTGTTTTTTTTTTTTTTTGTGTAAACTGTTCCACCATGCCCCCCATACCCAGTGTTTGCTGTGCCTTCTGTGTTATGCATGTCACATATCCCAGGAAGCCTTAGTCTCTCTTTCATAAAGGAGGAGAGGGCAGAACCAGTGGCGCATCATTTCTGGGCCCACCCAGTAGATTCGGCAAACCTCTTGATGACATCACAAGCAGCGTGGTGGCGCAGGATTGTGTGGTATCTGATGACAAGTGGATCTCAGCGGGACAACGCTTTATCATCTGAGTGGGAGAGTATCTGATCTGTGCAGAAAACCCCACCCTGTAAGCGTGAGTCCTTTAAGTAATATGCTGTTGGAAAACTAGTGTATGGGTGTCAAATAAATATGACCATGTGATTTATTTCCTTGTATGTCTTCGCTGATAAACAGACCACATATGCCTCGATAGATGTGGTTATATTTAGCTTGCTAACATATACTGTGAAAGCTAGTTCATGCTGGTATGCAGTGTGAACAGCAAAGTGCATACTGATTCCTGGTTGTTTCTTTCTGTAACTCCCCTCTACCTAATCCTTCTGTATTATTTAGTGCTTCAGCAGATGCATCCCAGGAAAGTTTAGGCTGTAATTTATAAAGCAAGGATGAAATATGATTTTTTTCTTAAATTGGTTGTAAAGGCAAAAGACTTTTTTTACCTTAATGCATTCAGGTAAAAAAAAAAACCTTACAATAGTAGCGCCCCTCCCCAAAAAAAAACACTTGCCTGTTTCCGCTTCCTGTATCAATCCAGCACGGTGCCTGGCTTCAGTTCTTTTCTTCCTTTTTTCTTCTCTCATCTTCACTGAGAGCATTGGGAGCGATTAGCTCCTTCTGTCAGTCAAATCATGTGAGGAGGGAGCCGAGGGGGGGCTTGGCCAAGCTGCACTGTGTGCGTCTATGGACGTGCACAGCCTTGCTTGGCAGTGAGCTTGCATATCTGCCCCCATAGAAAACAGCTTGCTATGAGGCAGACACAGAAGAGGAGGAGCCTAGAGGGGCATCTGGGGACCCCAGAAGAGGCAGTCCGGGGCCGTCTGTGCAATACTATTGCACAGAGCAGGTAAGTATAACATGTTTGCCATTTTGCAAAAAACTCCCCAAAAAACAGCCTTTGCTACTGCTTTAACCGCTTCAGCCCCGGACCATTTGGCTGACCAAAGACCAGAGCACGTTTTGCAATTCGGCACTGCGTCGCTTTAACTGACAATTGCGCGGTCGTGCGACGTGGCTCCCAAATAAAATTGACGTCTTTTTTTCCCACAAATAGAGCTTTCTTTTGGTGGTATTTGATCACCTCTGCAGTTTTTATTTTTTGCACTATAAACAAAAAAAGAGCAACAATTTTGAAAAAAAACGCATTATTTTTTACTTTTTGCTATAATAAATATCCCAAAAAAAATATAAAAAAATGTTTTCCTCAATTTTGGCCGATACGTATTTTTCTAAATATTTTTGGTAAAAAAATTGCAGTAAGCGTATATTGATTGGTTTGCGCAAAAGTTATAGCGTCTACAAAATGGGGGGGGATAGTTTTATGGAATTTTTATTAATAATTTTTTTTTTTACTAGCAATGGCGGTGATCAGCGATTTTTATCGTGTCTGCAACATTATGGCGGACACATCAGACAATTTTGACACATTTTTGGGACCATTGGCATTAATACAGCGATCAGTGCGATTTAAAATGCACTGATTACTGTAAAAACGTCACTGGCAGTGAAGGGGTTAAAACTAGGGGGCAGTGAAGGGGTTAATGTGTGTCCTAGTTTGTGTTCTAACTGAAGGGGGATGGGGAATGTGCAGGGAAACTAACAGATCACTGTTCATACTCTGTCAGTAAACATACGATCTGTCAGTAAACACACAGTTTCCGGTTCTCTGAGCGATCGCGGGAGCCCGCTGGTGATCGAGACCCCTAGTGACCGTCTATGTTACCGACGTAACATAAAGGCGATTCGCGCAGCCGAGCCATGTTGCCGCAGTACAACTGCGGTGGCTGGTCGGCAAGCAGTTAAAGTATTAAAAAATAAATAAATAAAAAAAACTACTAAGATGTATGAGTGCATCCACCAATATTATGCAGTTTTGTTGAACTCTAAAGCTGGCCGTACACTAGTAGAAATTGTTTTGAATTTTTTTCATTTTAAGAATGTTCTTTCAATTTTCTAATCGGTAATGGGGTCAAATAAACAAATATTTTCGACTTCAGTCATGTGAAAATTCAAAGGAGTAGGGTGGAAATTTTTTCTCGAACAAGCAAATTTCTTACAGGGTATATACATTTCCTTTGGGAAAGTCCATTTTTTCTAAATTGAATGTTACAAGCAAACAACATTTTGAAGCACACTTCTTTGGCGTTTGTCAAGTCAGCGAATATATGAACTTTCAGCGGCCAGCTTTAATGTTGAAAATCTGCTTTTTCCCACCCTATGCATATTCCTGTGGGCCCACTGCTACGAAGGTTTGCCTTAGGCCCCTTTCACACGGGCGACTGTTCTGCCGCTGTTAAAAGCATGTTTTTTTGTTTTGAAATTCAGAGAATCCTGGCACACTGTTCACTTGCAGTTGTACATTGCGATTAGCTGCGTTTACGTGCGTTTACATGCGGCTGCATTTAGCTGCGCTGGAACATTCTTACCTTTTCTGATGTTGTTCCTCTTGTTTTTCTTTCCTTGTTGCCGCTGCTATCTGCAGGAGAAATGGTACACTGTGATTACCTGCAAGTATGTGCAGATAGCGGCAATAAACCGCAGTCAAATTTATTTTTTCTAACCGCACCAAACCCCATGTAACAAAACCGTTGCTAAATGCAGTGTGTGAACGGGGCCATAGGAAAGCATTGTGTGAGTTTAGCCGCGGTAGATAGCTTGATCTATCTGCAGCTAAAAGCTGAATTCTATCCGCCCGTGTGAAAGAGGCCTTATTGGTCAGCGGGAATGTGCATGAGGCAGAATGAGACCGTAAGCTTTGATCCTACAAGGAAGTACCAGAGCTTTGTCCATCACAACAACTCAGGATATAGACATAGCGGCGAGACTGCAGGCTATATCTATGTGTTAATATTTTTAATGGATTTGTTACTGGATGATGGTATGATGGGTTTTAATCAGTTTAAATAAGGGATTTTTTACTTGTACCTTTCTCAAAGCACAGTGCAGGTCATGGACATATTTTATATGATCCTGTGCAAAAGGTTAGGCAGGTGTGAAAAATGCTGTAAATTAAGAATGCTTTCAGAAATAGAAGTGTATCATTAAACAAAATGGAAAATAAATGAAAAGAAGAGAAAATCAAATCAATAGATTTGGTGTGACCACCCTTTACCTTTAAAGCAGCATCAATTCTTCTAGGCACACTTGCACTTGCACAGTATGAAGGAACTCGTAGGTTGTTCCAAACTTGGAAAACTAATCACAGATCTTCTGTGGATGTCGGCTGCCTCAACTCCTTCTGTCTCCATGTAATCCCAGACAGACTCGATGTTGAGATTGGGGCTCTGTGGGGGCCAAACCATCACTTCCAGAACTCCTTGTTCTTCTTTACACTGAGGATAGTTCATAATGACATTGGCTGCATGTTTGGGGTCGTCCTGCTGCAGAATAAATTTGGGTACAATCACACACCTCCCCAATTGTATGGCATAATGGATAAGTATCTGCCTGTATTTCTCAGCATTGAGGATTGATGGGGCAACGTTGAGGACCATAGATGCAGTGGTTGGCCAAGGAAACCTAATGCAACAGATGAAAGACACACATCCATATAATATACCTTGCTATCTATTTACTGTACTTATGCTAGCAGCATAGGGATTGAAAATAGTTATTGTTGAATGAGAGCGTTTAGTTCCACTTTAATAAAACGCTGCTTTGTTAAAGAGTAGCCACACTTAAGTTGTGAAAAAAACATTCCCCTTTGAGTGGTTAATGTACATTGCAAGGATTTTAACAAACTTTGTTGCAGATCCCTACCTTTTATTATTCTGAAGAAATCTGTGTTTGTGTCCATGTGGGAAAGTGAATCTAATGGGAGTGGTTTCATAATTATCAATCAGCTGCAGCAACTGCAGGGCACTAATGAGCAAAGATGCTGGGCCTGCATCCGTTTAGACGTGATTTCCTATTGGGAGTATCTTGCCAAAATTACATTTTTGTTGCAGGGGAGGCCTGAAATCTGACTTGTATTTTAGTGTGGACTCCTGGGAAAATCAGTGAGCCAATCATACAACCAGGAAATGTTTCTTGGGTGGTGTTCTGTACACATTTTGTGTGCAGAAACCCTCCAGGTAGCCATATTGCATTGCATTTCAGAATATTATAGCAGCTGCAGACTGAAAAGGGAAGGTAATTTTTAATAACATTCAGTTACAATATGACTTGTGTTGCAATTGTATATGTTATATTGTTTTTTCTTTTCTATACTATATTCTAACATTCTAATAGTAAGTACACTTGTTGAATCCAAACTTCTTTGGAGCCAGCAGAGCGTTGCAGTATCCAGCATATAGCTGTCTGCCTGTATTATGCTCTTGCAGCTCATTGAAAACTAGAAGCTGTCAGTCGCAATGGCTGACAGTACATGTAGACATTTATTCACAGGAAACTGTGAATGAATGATGCAGCTGTGAGGGCTGTGAGCTGTGAGCCCTGCACAATTGCACTGTTTTCAAATAGTGACAGGTGCGGGAAGAGGATCGACGACCCTGTCACGGGGGGGGGATGGGGGGGGGGGGGGCTGTAGTTGGGGGGAAAGCTGCAGATGCTGGAACATATTCACTACGTTTCGCATTGGAGCACGTAACATGTTTCAAAAGTGTATTGAGTCTTCTGAATTTAATTTGGACTTTTAACCCTTTCGCTGCCTGGTCCATGCGTCATGCAGACCTGACAGCAGGGGGGTTTTGCACACATTGTGTGTAAATCTGACAAGCAGGGTCTTGCCTTTTGGGTGGAAGCATTAAAGTGGCTTATGGGCCCCCGCCATGTATCCTGGTCTCCGCTTGCCCATCTGTGGGCCCAGGACTGACACAGCGGGTGCCACCGGGTAGAGGGGAGGGAGCAGAGTGGACAGGCATCTGCTCTCCTCCCCTCCTTCTTACTTACCCAGAAAGTGACGTGTTTGATGTCACTTTCGGGTCCACCTCTGTGTCCTCAGCCACCATGGTCGGGAAAGATTGTATTGCAATGCGATCTGAATTGCATTACATTCAGGGGAGCACAGCGGAGACATCCAGGTTCTAAAAATACCTGTCACCAAAAAATCATCACAATGGGGACTTTTTTTAAATGGTAAAAACATTTTTTTAAGCATGTGTGCAAAAAAGCAAATACTGAACTGGCTGCGAAAGGGTTAAACATCTCATAACTCATCCAATAACCACTCCACCAGTGTTAAAAAAAGCCATACTATATGCATGCTGTGAAAGCACTAATGACACAAGTAAAAGTGCATCCATTTGATGACATTTATGTAATTTTTACACTGGCCTATTAACTTTAGAGTTGAGATTAGTTTTAAGAACTTTCCTGTAAATTAGGAGATGCTATTTTGGGTTCTATCAACTGCACTGGAACTTGATTGCAACAACCCTACTCACGTCATTTGTTCACCTTCCTGTTAGCATTCTGTAGGCTGTTTTAGTGGTACACTTCCCATATTTATTTGATGTGTTCTGTTATTTTGTAGTGTGCAAAAATACCTAGTCATAATATGATTAGGATCTCATACCCTCTGCTCTCTCTCTCTGCGTTTATTGCCAGTTATCAAGACACTAAATTGCTTTGTGACACAATTAATCCTTTACAGTTTACAATAGGCATCCCATAAAATGACTAGATATACGTTTCAGTCAATTCAAGAGTTTTATTATTACTACAGATTTAAAGTTCAACTATATTCCACTTTTCTCGTGCTGTTAGAATTTTAGGCTGTGTTGTGCTTCATCCATTTCTGTTTGTCTTTTATTATAGATAGTGGGATCATCAGCTCAGTAGTTGTACTTTTTTCCTGGCTTTTTTCTAGTAGCTTGTTTTATTTATGTACACTTTGTGCCTATAGTGTGTGTGTAATATAGAATCAGAGCATTTGCTAACGTAATTGTTCTGGAAATTGTATGGATTATTGTAAGAACGGTTTGTAGGTTTCTTTTACAGTATGTAAGCAAAGTCTAACAATAAAACAAGAGATTCTAGGACTATGGAATTAGCAGATTTTTTTTTTTTTAATTCCTTTGGTAGTGAGTCAGTTTCCTGGTTTCCCTCTCTGAGGTTCCACCTAATTCTTCACCAAACATTGCCACATCACTTTCAATACCAAAAGACTCCCCTGCATTTTTTCAGTCAGTCCCACGTATAAAAATATGTTTCCTGTAGCAACCAGTCATCTTCCAAGATAACGGGATTTGACATCTATAACACACTGGAACAATCTCGAAGGACATTTATTATGTATGTGTGTGCTTTTTGAGAACGTCTTTTCATGTGTAGATCATGATTCACTGTGTCAAAATGATATATTTCAACACGTAACTTCCGCTTTAAGTGAAGGTCACCCCCTGACACTGCAAATTTGGCATGTCATTTTTTTGGGGTGGGGGGGAGCAGCGGATACCCTCTTTTTTAGGGGCATCCAGCTCCCACTTCCTCCCGGGGCTCCGCGGAGTCAGAAGAAGGTTCACCTCTCCCCCCTCCCTCCGTGCAATCTTCTGGGACACGTCACAGGTCCCAGAAGATTTCCCGGCCAATCACAGTGTGCATCGCGGCATGCGCAGTGTGTGCCCGGCTGTGAAGCCACTGCCGGGCGCCCACAGTCACAATGCCGGCACCGAGGAGAGGAGGGGGAGAGGAGCGGGGCTGCTCTGGAAAAAGATGGTGTGGTTGTTTTTAACCACTTTCCGACCAGCCGCCGCAGTTCTACTGCGGTAGGTTGGGTCCCCTGGGCGAGCCGTCGTAGCTGTACATCAGCTCTTTAAGATCGCCGGGCACCCACTATCGCCCGTGACAGAGCGAGACCTCGAATCTGTGTGTGTAAACACACAAATCCCGGTTCTATCAGGGGAGCGGAAACAGATCGTGTGTTCCTACAAAGTAGGAACAACGATCGATCTCCTCCGCTAGTCAGCCACATTCCCCCCACAGTTAGAAACACACATGGGGAACACAGTTAACCCCTTAATCGCCCCCTAGTATTAACTCCTTCCCTGTCAGTGACATTTATACAGTAATCAGTGGCTATTTTTAGCTCTGATCGCTGTATAAATGTCACTGGTCCCAAAAAAGTGGCTGATGTGTCTGTCGCAATGTTGCAGTCCCAATAAAAATCACAGATCACCGCCATTACCAGTAAAAAAAATTATAAAAATACCATAAATCTGTCCCCTATTTTGTAGACGCTATAACGTTTGCGCAAACTGATCAATATACGCTTCTTGCGACTTTTTTTTTTTTTTTTTTTTTTTACCAAAAATATGTAGAAGAATTTATATCAGCCTAAACTGATGAAGTTTCATTTTATTTTTTATTTTTTGGCGGATATTTATTATAGCAAAAAGTACAAAATATTGTGTTTTTTCAAAATTGTCACTATTTTTTTGTTTATAGCGCAAAAAATAAAAACCGCAGAGGTGATCAAATGCAACCAAAAGAAAGCTCTATTTGTGGGGAAAGGACATACATTTTGTTTGGGTTCAACATCGCAGGACCACGTAATTGTCAGTTAAATGGACGCGGTGCTGTATCGCATAAAAATGACCTGGTCAGGAAGGGAGCAAATCCTTCCGGTGCTGAAGTGGTTAAGGAGCACAACATGATGATACTTGAACAAAAAAGAGCTGCATGGTCAAGTTGCCAGAAAGAAACCTTTACTGTACAAGTTCCACAAAAAAGTGCGGTTACAATATGCCCAACACCTTGACATGCCTCATTTGGCTTTTTTGTGGCATTGGCACGGTAAAGGCTTCTTTCTGGCAGCTCAACCATGCAGCTCTTTTTTGTTCAAGTATTGTTGAATTGTGCTCCTTAAAAACAACTACACCATCTTGTTGGAGAGCAGCCTGTATTTATCCTGCAGATACCTGTGGGTTTTTCTTAGTATCCTGAGCAATTCTTCGGCCAGTTGTGGCTGCAATCTTTCTTGGTCTACCTGACCTTGGCTTGGTATCAAGAGACCCTAATTTTCCACTTCTTAATAAGTAATTAAACAGTACTGACTGGCATATTCAAGGCTTTTGATATCTTTTTATATCCTTTTCCATCTTTGTAAAGTTTCATTACCTTGTTACGCATGTCTTTTGACTGTTCTTTTCTACCTCCTCATGACTCAGTGTCTAGCCTGCTTAGTGCATCCATGTAAGAGCTTACAAATTCATTGACTATTCATACACAGACACTAATTGTGATTTAAAAAGCCGCAAATGTGGGAAATTAACCTCTAATTGCCATTTTAACCCGTGTGTGCCACTTTCTGTGTCTGTACCAAGGCCAAACATTCCAGGGTATGTAAACTTTTGATCAGGGCCATTTGGGTGATTTCTGTTATGATTTGAAAAGGATCCAAAAAACAATGTGGTAATAAATGGATTCATGTGATTGCTATCCTTAAATAAAAGACAGTTTTTTGGCATGATCAGTCATATTTTCAATATTAATGCCAAAATTTCACAATTTCTGCCAGGGAATGCAAACTTGTGAGCACGACTGTATACACTTTTTGTGATAGTTTGTATTTTCTGTAGTCATTGGAAATAGTTTTCCTTAAAAAGGCTTGAGTATCACAGTTGGTCACAAGCCAGGAACATTTTTCACTTGCCTTTGTTAACATAATGGCTATAGTGCCAGATGGCTTGTCTCATGCACTGTATCGCTAAAAGTATGTGGACACCTACAGTGCCTTGAAAAAGCATTTGCCCCCTTCCTGTTTTTTTATTTTTTTGCATATTTGTCACACTAAAATGATTCAGATCATTAAACAAATGTTAGGATTACACAAAGATAACCCAAGTCAATACAAAATGCAGTTTTTATATAATACAGTAGAACCTTGGATTGAGAGTAACTTGGTTTGAGAGCGTTTTGCAAGACGAGCAACATTTTTTTTAATAAATCTTGATAAACAAGCAATATCTTGATATAAGAGTAGCGCCATGTCACAACTGAGTATAAAAGAGAGGTGCCTCTAAGTGTAGCAATATGGTTACATGTAATGAAGTTACAACGTTTAGCAACTCATAGGTTGATGATTAAAACAGACACATCCAAGTATGCAGGCATCCGGGGTAAAGCTGTCCACATAGACCATCCTCCACACTGCCATCCACGTCATCCCTTCCACACTGCACTCCAGGAGCACTTCAAGCCTCTCTTTCAGATCGCTCTACTGCAGGGTAGTCTTCCCAGCCACGATTGCAGACTGACAGCGGTGGTGCAGGGGATGGTCTATGTGGACAGCTTTACCCCAGATGCTTGCATGTTAAGATGTGCCTCTTTTAATCATCAACCATGGGATTTGCTAAATGTTGTACCTTCATTAAATGTAACCATATTGCCACACTTAGAGGCGCCTTTCTTCTCTTTTATACTCTGTAGCTCCTGCTGGATTTTGTTTCTGATCCCCTTGTGGAGGCTGCCATTTGTGGATGGACATTTTATGGTTACACAACATTGCTATAAAATTTTTAATTGACTATAAACTGAAGGACTTATGAATAAATGGTTGTGGAACGACTCATCTGAGTTTCCATTATTTCTTATGAGGAAATTCGCTTTGATATAAGAGTGCTTTGGATTGCAAGCAGTTTCAGTTTCCGGGAAACCAATTATGCTCACAATCCAAGGTTTTACTGTAATATCATATATCAAGAGAAAAAACCTGTCTAAACCTGCCTGGCCCTATGTAAAAAAAGTAATTGCCCGATAAACCTAATAACTGGTTTTGCCACCCTTGGCGGCAACAACTGAAATCAAGCGTTTGCAATAACTGGCAATGAGTCTTTCACATTGCTGTAGAATTGTTTTAATTCATCCATATTGGAGGGTTTTCCAGCATGAACGGCCTGTTTAAGGTCATGCCACAGCATCTCAATCTGGTTTAGATCTGGACTTTGACTAGGCCACTTCAAAACCTTCATTTTGTTTTTTGGAGCCATTCAGAGGTGAACTTTCTGGTGTTTCAGACAATTGTCCTGCTGCATAACCCAAGTGCGCTTTAGCTTGAGGTCACAAACTAATGGCCAGACATTCTCCTTCAGGATTTCCTGGTAGAGTGCAGAATTTATGGTTCCATCAAGTATGGCAAGTTGTCCAGGTTCTAAAGCTGCAATGCAGCACCAGACCGTCACACTACCACCAGCATGTTTTGACTGTATGATGATCTTTTTGTGAAATGCTATATGCAACGGGACGCACACCTTCCAAAAAGTTAAACTTTTGTCTCATCCGTCCACAGAATATTTGCTTAAAAGTCTTGGGGATAATCAAGATCTGTTGGCTAATGTGAGACGAGCCTTTGTGATCTTTTTGGTCAGCAGTGGCTTTCACTTTGGAACTCTCCTATGGATGCCATTTTTGCCCAGTCTTTCTTTTTGTTGAATCATGAACACTGATCTTAACTGAGGCAAGTGAGGCCTGCAGTTCTTTAGAGGTCTTTGTGCTCTTGGAGTAATTTTGAAAGCCGGTCACTCCTGGGAAGGTTCACAACTGTTCCAAGTTTTCTCTATTTGTGGATAATGTCCCAGAGTCTTAGAGCTGGTCTGAATCATTTTAAGTGTTACAAATATGCAAAAATATAAAAATAAACCAGGAAGAGAGCAAATACTTTTTCACAGCACTGTATATCAACATATACTTTCCAGTGAAGTATATTGTTAATAATATAGCATACAAAGACATTTTAAGACAGTTGTGCATATTTAACTGTGGTAATTGTGTGGGGAAGGCTGTTTTCTACCAAGTCCACTATTTGATGAGTTTGGTGTTTAGGAACTTTAGTACCTGTGCAGAGCCCTGACCTCAACCCTAATGTCATTTGCGAGCCAGGTCTTCTTGTCCAACATCAGTACACTACCTTAAAAATGCTATTTTGGCATAAGGGGAACAAATTCCCACAGACACTCCAAAATCTTGAGGTAAACCTTAGAAGAGTAGAGCTGTTGTAGCTGCAAGGAAACTGGTGGCAGCAAGATGTGCCCCAGGCCTTGAGGCAGGGACCGTCTGCTACACCCTTGCCCGCCCACCAGCCACGTTTTCTTTTGGCATTAATGTCTTTGCTGCATTTCTCTAGCCTGGATCCTTAAACTGTGGACAGCTGTAGATAAAAGCGCCATCATATAGCTCGGCCCCCAGCATTTCGCATAACTCCTTGTACCTTCTTTAGGAGGAGCAGGAGTCCTATGTGTCGTTAACACTTAGTTGTGGGGAGATTGATTAAAGGACAAATATTCCAAAGGTGCAGTTGTTCTTGAAGTACTCCTCACTCCTGCACTTTGTATGCTGGGATTGCAGGTGTTAGAAGTATGCAACATACAGCACAGAATATAGATGGCTATGTCGTATACCATGTACATTACTTCTGCCTCCCATACTCTCTATGCTGCGCAGTACATAGCTGTTCCTGTTGAATGTGATTTTATGGAAATTGCACTGCATGTTACATACTTCTCACCAATGTACACTTGGCTGCACATGATGTACTCCTGATTACTGTTTTCTGTACATAATGCACTCCTGACTCCTACACTCTACATGCCATGCCACTTGACCTCCAGAAAATTTACCCCCCTTCATGAGCAGGCCATTTTTGCGATACAGCACTGTGTTACTTTAACTGACAATTGCGTGGCCATGCAACGCTGTACACAAAATGTAATTTTTTTTCCCCACAAATAGTGATTTCTTTTGGTGGTATTTGATCACCACTGCATTTATTTTTTTTTCGCTATAAACAAAAAAAGACTAATCATTTTGAAATAAAAAACTATTGTTTACTTTCTGCTATAAAATATATCCGATAACATTTTTTTAAAAATCTGATTCCTTCATAAATTTAAGCCAATATATATTCTGCTACATATTTTTGATAAAAAAAAATCTCAAGTGTATATTTTTTAACTAGTAATGGTGGCGATCAGTGACTTATAGCGGGACTGTGATATTGTTGCAGACTATTGGACACTAACTGACACTTTTGACACTTTTTCAGGAACCAGTGACACTAATGCAGTTATCAGAGCTAAAAATATGCACTGTCGCTGTACTATTGACATTGGCTGGAAGGGGTTAAATATCTAGGGTGATCAAAGGGTTAAATGTTTGCCTAGCCAGTGTTTTTGTGTACTCCTGTGTTAGAGCTGCATGAGTCTGGCTAAAATGAGAATCACGATTCTCGCGGTGTAACATCATCTTTCACATTATACAAAAAAATTGGGCTAACTTTACTGTCGTTTTTTTTTTTTATTCTTTTGTAGTGTATTTTTTTTTCCCCAAAAATTGTGTTCACAAATACAGTGTGACATAAAATATTGCAACAATCGCCATTTTATTCCCTAGGGTCTCTGCTAAAAAAAAAAATATATAATGTTTGGGGGTTCCAAGTAATTTTCTAGCAAAAAATACTGATGTTAACTTTGTAAGCAAGTGTCAGAAAAAGGTTCAGTCTTTAAGTGGTTAAACTTCCCTCATTTAGGCCCCTTTTACACTGGGGCGCTATTTTTAGCGCTGTTTTACCGTCGTTTTTGTGGCTGTATTCGGCCGCTAGCGGTGCGGTTTTAACCCCCGCTGGCAGACGAAAAAGGGTTAAAACCGCTCGCATAGCGCGGCTATAGCCGCGGTATAGCCGCGCTGCCCCATTGATTTCAATGGGCAGGAGCGGTTTAGGAGCGGTGGATACACCGCTCCTTCACTGCTCCAAAGATGCGGCTTGCAGGAGTTTTTCTCTTCTGCCAGCGCACCGCTTCAATGTGAAAGCCCTCGGGCTTTCACACTGAACAAACTGCAGCGGCTGTTTTGGGTCGGTTTGCAGACGGTATTTTTAGCGCAATAACGCCTGCAAACTGCCCCAGTGTGAAAGGGGTCTTACAGATGTAGTTCATCCCTTTGATTTAAGAAAAGGTTACAATGTTTATAGTTATCTACTAGCACAGACAATGTTGTTAAAAACTTGGCAGGCTGCCTGTTTGTTTTTTCTTTTTCTTTTGACAGCTGAGTGAGCAGAGAACTCTACACTTGTTACATGAATGAATCTGGAAATTCTGCATAGAGATCGTGAGGGGGGGTTGAATCGAGATTTTTTTAACGATTAATCGTGCAGCTCTACTATGTGTGCTGCTTTTACTAAGGGAAGTAATGAATTTTGACAGGACAGAGCTCTGCCTTGTTTACATGGTGTCTTCCCAACGTGTCCAGTCACAGCACACCCGGGTCGCCGGTGGTGCGCGCCTTGTTTACATGGTGTCTTCCCAATGTGTCCAGTCACAGCACACCCGGGTCGCCGGCGGTGCGCGCCCCCCCCGGTGCGCGCCCCCCCCCGCATGCTACCTGGAAGTGCCAGATCACGTACCTAGTACCTTGCTGCCGTATATGTAGGTTATACGGTCGGCAAACGGTTAATATATACTTCTGACCAAAGTGTTCATTATCTCAACAGTTGCTAAGTAGTCCTTGATTATTTTAATGATGATCTGCTAGACTGAAATAAAAACCTAACAAGAATTCTAGCGCTCCCTACTCTCTGCTAAAGAAAAACATTCATTAACATCTAAATTATTGATTTTTACAGTCTGCCTAGTAGTAAATGGGCTCACCTAGCAGGAGTAAGAGTGTCTCAATGTCAGCTGCTGAAAAACAGATGGAGCTTTGTACCTTGAACTTGACCTACAGATTAGGGCAGACATTCAGGGAGATACTTGTAAGCATTGATAAGTATAATATCTATTAAAAGCCTACACTGGTATATACTGCAAACCACAGTGCTATACATTAACTTGTGCTGTGTTTTCTTACTAATCTGAAAAAGACTGATAAGGTGATTTCTCAATTTTTTTGTAACCTTTTCATATCCATGGCTGGTTTAACAATTTTGGGACTAAGCCAAGTCCTGCAAGTATGTATAAATAAGGTCACTTTGCAGTAAAATGTCAAAGTGATTGTAAACGCTCCCTTTTTTAAAATAAAAATAACAAACCTGTTATACTTACCTGCTCTGTGTAATGGTTTTGCACAGAGCAGCCCCTATCCTCTTCTGGGGTGCCCCTTCAGTGCTCCAAGCCCCTCCTCTTCATCAGGTGCCCCCACGGAAAGCTGCATTCCATGGAGGCACCAGTGCGGGCTCGCTCCTAAGTCCCGCTGCTGCGTCCATTGACACAGACAGCGGGACTCGGCCCCGCCCCCCCATTCCTGTGTCACATCTTTTTATTGACAGCAGCGGGAGCCAATGGCTCCTGCTATCAATCTGTTCAATGTAGAGAGCGACAGTGGCTGGGGCCGCTGCGCTCGTGCACATTGCTGGATCGGATGGGACTCTGATGAGAAAAGGGGGGGGGGGGTCTGGGGGGCAGCTGCAGCACAGAAGGATTTTCACCTTAATGTATAGAATGCAACCACTTTAACTGCTTATTATACATAATCTCTACACTGTGTTTTTCCAGAGAGACTTCAGTATGGTAATTTGTTTTTAATAAATACCAGACATGCTTTTATTATGAACAGAAAATTGGACAAAATTAGGAAAAATGTTGTAATATAGTGTTTTCCCATGTTCAGTCCACAAAAGGTCATGTTTTCTAGACTTTCAGGCACATCTGTGTTACTGTGTTAATCTGGGGACTTGCATGGGCAGCATTGTTACCTAAATTTGTTCTCATGAACCTCCAGGCACTTGAGCAACTTTGCTTAGTGTTCTGCTTTTCATGATTGTGCTGTGATTCTATGAAGGTATCCGGAAAACATGCTTTGGTCCAGAGGTGCTTAACCCATGGGTGCCGGGCCACATGTGGCCCTTGACCTCAAACTGAATGCAGGAGTTTTGGTGTGCTTTCAGAAAGTGCACCACACCCCCAAGATATACCAGAGGTCTATGGCAAAGAGCAGCTAATTTGCAGGAAAGTCACAGGTGCACTGTGCTGCACCCACAGTGTATCAGTGTGAAAGCAGGCTTATAGGGGGCTCAGGACAGTAAGGGCTCATTTTACATTTGCGAGGCAGTAAAATTCCTTAGTTGATGTGTTATTACTACACCCCTCCAACCACTGATGTAGTGTCAGTTCATTTCAATGGTCCTAACACATCAAAATGTACCAAAGAAAGGTGAATGCATCATTTGGCAGAGCATAGCATGGCAAAGCCAAAACGCATGGTACCGCAGGGTCAGGGACTTTTGACCATTTCTCATGTGTAGGAAAGCCCATTGAAGTGAATGAGCTGCACTGCACACGAAGTGCGGAAAACACATGCACGCTCAGTCGCTCCTGCATGATGTGAATTGAGCCTAAGCTTATACATCTGTTGAAAAAATATTCCCCTTGAAATTCTTGTGTGAAAGCATAGCAGGTGCAAGGAATGTATGCTTTTAAAGGAATGCAAGATGGTCTTCTAAGCTGAAAGTGAAAGCAGCATTCTTTTAGTTTTCAGATGACACACTCCATTTTTGCTACATTGAAATGAGCTGTACTTCTTGGGGGTATAAATATATGGTTTTACAATATTGATTTAGCCCAGGTTCACACTGCTGCGGGATTGAAATCGTGCAAGTTCAGCTGAACTCGCACAATTTCATTCCCGCATGTCAGTCCAACGATTTCAGAGACATCTGTGCTGCTTCCTGCACAGATGTCTATTGAAATCGCCAAAAGTAGTACAGAAACTACTTTTGGGAGTCGGTTCGGCGCGGCAAAGTTGGCGTTGCACCGATTCGGACGGTTCCATTGCGGTTAATAGCCGCTGATTTGACATGCCAAATCACATCAATGTGAACCAGGGCTTCAGAAAGACAGCTAATACAACCTGTAGCCTCCACCAAACTGACATGGGGTAGGGGTAGCTATAGATTCAGGGCTGCTAATTCAGCGATACAGAACACCTGAAGTTTGATAAAACAATACTTATCTTTCCCAATCCAGCAAGATATTGCTTCCTTGATTGCCTGGCTGCTACTAATTCTTTGCAGTTCACTGCTTCTGATTCCTGGAGATATGAACAAAGAGTAACGCAACTTAAAGTCAAGGATCTGTATTTCCCTGGTAGTTAAGCTTGAGAACGCAGTAAAACAGGATCCTGGTGCTTGTAGTTCCTGAGAATGTGTTGTTATAAAGGCTAATGATGTCTTCTCTATACTGCTAAAACGTGTAGATACTGTATACCATGAAGATTTTATTGTGCAATTGGTCTCTTTTCCTGTTTCAGAGCAAGCAGAAAATATTTGCTGATTGGCTGAGAACTGGAGCATTCACCTTTTAACCCTTTCATGGCTATAGATTATTGAAGCTTAGATGCCTGGGCCAAATTTAGAACCACTTTAAAGTGATACTAAAGTCTGATATTTTTAAACAACAAAAATAAAATAAAAAAGTCCTACTTACTTGCTCTGTGCAGTGGTTTTGCACAGAGCAGCCCAGATCCTCCTCTTCTTGGGTCCCTTGCTGACACTTCTGGCCCATCCCTTCTGCCAAGTGCCCCCACAACAAGCAGCTTGCTATGGGGTCACCCAAGCCTCTGCTCTGTATGTCCATTCAGACATGGAGTCGCGGCTTGGCCCTGCCCCCTCATCCCATGCGATACATACAAAGAAACCAAAACAAAGAAGTTCAGAAATGAAGTTATGTGTAATAAAATTGAATGAGACAGGGAAAAAGTATTAAACACGCTAACTGAAATGTATTGAATACTTATTACAAAATTCTTTGTTGGTAATGACATCTTCAAGATGCCTCCTGTATGGAGAAACTTGGCTAACTCTTTCACACAAACAGTCTTCAAATCTTGAACGTTCCATGTGCCACTTCTATGAATTCTGATCTTTAGTTCTTTCCATAGATTTTCTATTGGATTTCAAGTCAGGTGATTGTCTGGGCCAATCTATCAGCTTTTTTTTTCAAATTCTTTATTTATAGAAACAGAGTAGAGCATCCTTCAGTACAGAACAGTAAAGACTAAAAACGTTATCCCACATAAGATAAAGACAAACCAAAGGGACATAGATATCAAGAGAAAGATAAATGACTTCCCTTTTCCAGTAACAAGAAAATAACTAGGAAATATGGCAGGTCTCACTCTAATGGATGTTCTAATTTTCAAAAGGGAAAAATTAAAGAAACAGAGGCTAAGACAGCAGAAAGAAAGGGGTCTGGGGGGGGACGACGACTATGTTTTAGTATATATAGTTTTGGGCGGTAAGAACTAGATCTTCTAGGGCATTACTGTTCCTGACTTTATTAAGCCACATGGCAATAGAGGGGGGGTAGGGTCTCTCCAGCACAAGGTGACACAGGCCTTGGTGGCATTAATCAAGTGATGAAGGATTGATTTCTTATGTCTTAAGAGGGATTTTCAAGCAATGGAGCAGGAAGAAGGCAGTATCCTCCGGTATTGGGAAGTCCTGTAAATTGTTGGGAGATCTTTTGTACTTCGAACTAGTACTGTTTAAGTCTTGGGCAAGTCCAAGAAGATGTGTAGCAAGGTCCCCGGTTCCTCCTGGTGTCTCCAGCAATGATCCGAAGCCGCAGGAGAGTATTTACACAGAACTGACGGAGTAAGGTATCAGTGTGTTAATATTTTGTAGTTTCTTGCACACGTGTGCAAATGGAGGATTTCAGGGCAAGGTGTAGGATTCTCTGACATTGGGCAGGTGCAAAGGTTCTATTGAGATCCCTCTCCCATTTACTCAGGGCCGGCATAATATAATCCTCAGAGGGGAGATCAATAGCTCGTACATCTTAGAGAATGTGGAAGAGGGTCAGTATCTTCACAGTAGGATTCAAACATCGTCAGCTGGCATTGAAAATTCACTGGGGGTCCTAAGGTTCGGAGAAAATGGAGCAATTTCAGTGCTTGCCAGAGATTTAATCTGAACCGTCCCCCCAACTGCGTCAATGTAGAGACTGAGAGCCAAGCATCAGTGCTCAAAAAATGAGAAGCTTGGAAGCAACTTCTCTTGAGAAGACCACAAAACGGACCAGGCTCTGTGCCGGGGAGGAAGCTGGGGTTCCCCAGGATGGGAAATAATGGCGATGGACTGGAGGAAAGCTCCGGATTCTGACATGCCACCGAGCAGACATGAAGCGTGGGGCCTATAGTGGTGTGCGACTTAAGAGAAGTCGGTAGGGCATCGTAACCCCATGGTGCTCTTCTCAAGGGAACAGTACTATACTGCTGCTCAATGGTTGTCCAGAGTTTAAGGTCTCCATGTCTACAACAGTCCATCACCCGTCCAAGGTGAACAGCCTGGTAATATTTGAGTGTGTCTGGAACTGCTACTCCTCCTCCCATGGCACTTAGACAATGTCATGAGGCGTCTACACAGTCTGGATTGTTTATGGGCCCAGATAAATTTGTAAAAAGGGCGTTGATGTGACAAAAAAAGGTAGAGGGAACATGGTAATGTCTGGAAAAAGTACAGAAACTTTGGTAAAATACTAATTTTAATGATGTTACAGTGGCCGAACCAAGAACGCAGGCCTTGATGCCACTTATCTAATGGCATGTGGATTTGGCTGAGCAAGGGTGGGAAATTCAAAGCAAAGGCATCAGCTGGATTTGGAGGAATAAAAGTGCCCAAATATTTCAATGCAGAGGGCGTCCATTTAAAGTTGAAGTTAAGCTGCAGGGTCCGGAGTAAAGGAGGGGGTAGTGCAACCCCCATGGCTTCAGACTTGGCAAAATGTATCTTTAAATTTGATAAGGTCAAATTCCTCCATAATATTGGGTAGAGAGATATGCAGGTTAGACAAAGAGAAAAGAGCAGATCGTCTGCATAAGCTGAGATTTTAAGGTGGAGATCACACACCTGTAGTCCTGAGATATCGGGGTTTAGTCTAACTCTGTTCAGGAGGGGGTTCCAGCGAAAGGGGGCAACCCTGTCAGGTGCCATTTGATATGGTAAACTATTTCGAAAACACCCCATTTGCCTTGACAGAGGCTTGTGGGTCGGAATACACTGAAGCAGCTGGTCCCCAAAGCCCATTTATTTCAGGACCGCAAAAATAAAAGCCCAATTCACCCTGTCAAAGGCCTTCTCAGCATCAGTACTTAGGAAGACGCAGGGGGAACCACTGTGGTTAGCTAGGTGAACCAAATTAAGTACTTTGATGGTATTATCTCTCACTTCTCGTGCAGGAATCAAGCCTACTTGATCTAAGTGGACCAGCTGGGGCAACTATGATTGAAAACGGGAGGCAAGAAGCTCTGTGAAAAGCTTCAAATCCACGTTAAGCATCGAGATCGGTCGGTAACTGCAACAGGCAGAGGGGTCTTTACCTTCTTTCGGAATGACCATAATATGGGCCAAAAGGGTGGTCGGGGGGGAAAGGGGTAGACTGTCCCAAAGCATTGAAAACCTTGAGCATGAGAACCCAGTAAGGGCAATAAAGGCTTGTAATACTGAATGGTAAAGCCACCTGGGCCAGGCGCTTTCCCGGGTTTAGCAATCTTTACAGCTGTATGTAGTTCCTCGATCGTAAGGGGAGTCTCTAGATCATGGCAGACAGGGGACGGGAGATGATAGAGGTGCGTATCAGGGACAGTACTAAATTGTACTAAATCTATTCTGGCCAATAGAATGCGTTTTTGTACATACACCTCAAAACGCCATACGCCTGGAAACTTACATAAACGTGTAATTACATGCTAAAATGACCACGTTTTTCCATGCTGGATTTTTCTGCCAGCTCTTTGCAGAAAAATCCAGCATAGATGAGGCTTAATTACACGGGACGTTTATACAACCTCTCCTGAACAATTTAACTGACAGATCGTAAACCACGTTTAAAAAGTCAGTTTTGCCATATTTACATGCTGCGTTTAGCCGCGTTCGCGTTTTAGAAGCATTTGAAAAAAAAAAAATTTTTATTTTATTTTTTTCAAAATAGCCAAAAATGAAAAACGCCTGTAAACGAAACATATACACAGGTTCGTTTAATGTCGTTTTTAGGCAATTGCGTTCATGGGCTTTTCTTTAAAGGCAAAAAATGAGTTTAGACGCTGAAGTTTTTTAGCGCAAAAACGAGAAGCGCCCCAGTGTGAAAGGGGTTTTAGGTATCTATTTGCTCGGTGTAACATTCTCTTTTATATGTTACTAAAAATTTGGGTTATATACGGTTTGCTTTTTGCATTAAAATTCATGAAACTGTGTTTTCTCCCCAAAAATTGCATTTAAAAAAATCGATGCGCAAATACTGTGTGACATAAAAAAAAAATTGCAAGGACCGCCATTTTATTCTCTAGGGTCAATGCTTAAAAAATATATACTGTGTGTGTGTATGTGTATATATGTGTGTATATATATGTATATGTGTGTATATATATATATATATATATATATATATATATATATATATATATATATATATATATATATATATATATATATATATATATATATATATAATGCTTGGGAGTATTTTTTTTTTTTTTAGCAAAAATTATGATTTTTACATGTAGGGGAGAGAGATGCCAGCATTGGCCTAGATTAGAATCGGTTAATGAGAAGTGAAGTGATCGCCCTTTTTAAATGAGGACTCATCTCAAATTTATAATTTTTTGTTATGTTAGTGTTATTTTAAAATACCAGTCTGAACGTCATCTTTAACCTAATTGGGTTTAAACATGTTTATCATACAGTATGTGTGCTTTTGAAACTACAGGTCATCCAGATTAAGGCATATAGCAGGCCAGCACCCTGGATATCTGAACAGTCAGCATAGAGCTGAGCCTACATTGCATTGGCCTTGTGTTACGTAGGTAGCCTGTGTTTCCTTAGGGAGTTTAGCTGGACTTTACCTCTACCTTACATTTTCCATGAGTGAAATAAACAAGACTTTTATCTCATGCGTTTACATGCTTGAAACCTCTTTGGGTGTGACTCTGCAATAACTTCATAAAAGGAGTTAAAGTGGCTTTTCACCCAAAAAAAAAAACTTCATGAAAAATCTTAAAAAAAAATTAAAAAAAAGGATATATATATATAAATTTTTTTTTTTTTTTTTTTTTACTTACCTCTAAATGCCTGTTGCTAGGGGGTCCCTCGTAGTCTGCCTCTTCCAGTGCCTGGGCTGGTGACATCACTTCCCCTTGGCACAGGAAGGGCTCAGCTCTACTCCCTCCCTCCTGTCAATCATCTGGGACCCATTACAGGTCCCAGGTGACTGAGCGGCCAATCACGGTGCGCGGCACCGCTCGCGTATGCGCAGTGGGTGCCAGGCTGTGAAGCCACAGCTCGGCGCCCACAGTTGCAATGCTGGCGCCGCTGAATGGAGGGGGAGACGAGCGAGGCTTCTATCCCCTGCATCGCTGGACCCTGGGACAGGTAAGTGTCCAATTAAAAGTCAGCAGCTGCAGTATTTGTAGCTGCTGACTTTTAATTTTTTTTTTTTTTTTGACTGGACCTCGGGTGGAACTCCTCTTTAAGGTAGATGGGCCGCAGTTTACAACTTAATGCTACAATTTGTGGTTTATGCTTTCTTTTCTGAAAATGTGACACAAATGATTAATCTTTTTACCAGTCACTGTCACTTTTCTTCCTCCCTAGCCTTTCTACGCAATAGTGACCTGGTCACATGAAAGCACAAGAAGAGGTTTACTTCGCCTATGAATAAACTTGTATAGAGAAAACAGGATTGCATGTTACAGTCAAAACAGAAGTTACAGTTCATATGTTCAGCTGATGAGTATTGGTTGGTTTTAAGGCTCTGTAACTACGGGCCTTTTACCCCCCCACTGCTGATCGTTGCTGTCTTATGCAAGGGTGACTTATTGGGGTTTATTTACTAAAGCAGGAGAGTGCAATATCAGGCTCATTTCTGCAAAGAAACCAAATCGGCTTCTAACCTCAGCTTGTTCAATTAAGCTTTGGCACTAAAACCTGGAAGCTGGTTGGTTTCTATGCAGAAGGCCCCATTCACATCTCAGCGTTTTGGAGCTTGAAGCTCAAATGCTGGAGGAGAAAAAAATAAATTGTTCTCTATGGAGATGGTTACATCTCCACTCCAAGTCGTCTGAAGCTCAAAAAAGTTCCAGAGCTTCTTTTGTAGCTCGAATTGGGCAGATTTGAGTGTTTTTGGCGGGTTTTTATCCCCATAGAAACGAGCCATTCGTGCGTTTATGTTTGCATTTGCATGTTTATTGCACGATTTTCTGCTCAAATTAAAAATTGTAAAACATTAAATAGAAATAATATATGAATAAATTAATATAAACTAAATTCACAAATTATTAATATATAATACATACATACATACATACATACATACATACATACATACATAATGAACCCCTAACCTTAAAAATATAAAATAAATTATTATAAATAGTAATAATAAAAAACACCCAAACCCGAACATTTTTTTATTATTATTAATTATAATAGTTATTTATCTAGGGTTAGGGTGTTTGTTTTTTGTTTTTTTAAGGGTTAGGGGTTATTTATTTACTACTTAAGCGGGGTTCCACCCAAATTTTGAACAATATCTGTATGTATTCTCTTCCTTGCCTAGATGCTGACATGCCGTTTAAAAAACTTTAAATCGCCGCAATTACCTTTTATTTTTCTATTCTTCTTTGCACTTCCTGGTTCTCCTCCCGTGGGAGTAGGCGTGTTTCTAGCCTCTCCCAGACTCCGCACAGTCTCCTGGGAGCTAGTCTCAGGCTTCCCAGGATGCCACTGAGCATGTGCGGGAACAAGCGGTGAATGCTGGGAGCACAGCATTCACCGCATCCAGGAAGTAAATGCTTGTGGGCTTCAAATGCCCACAATGAAGATGGATACCGCCTGCAGTGAATAATATAAGTTATTCTTTCCGACGAAATCTGACACAGGCGGACATATTACACACAATATGTGAGTATGTAATGCTGAGAAGAAAAGTTTGTGAATGAACTCAAAAAAAAAAAAAACGATAGATAGGTGGACCCCCACTTTAGTATTCATTTATTGAATTTATTTCTGATTATTTTTATTTATTTGTGTATTTATTTTACATTTATTTATTAGTAGTAGTAACACCCTAACAAAAAATAAAATAAAATAATTAACCCTATGTCGGGAAGCTAGCACAGCTAATATTAATTCTCATACAGCTAATGCAAATTCTGCAGCTACTGCTCATTCCCATACAGCTAATGCTTGTGCACGTATACCAGCACACAGATGAGTTCAGGCTAATATCCAGTGTGCACTGACAGCTAGGCACCCCCTGACCACCCTGTTGTCTCACTGTGTATGACCCTGGCTCACCTTGACTACGTCCCTGACTGTAGCAGTCACCTGTTATTAGGCTACTGGCATTCATGCTTCTTTGAGCCTTGTACCTCTGTCACCACATTTCAGGGATGCTCGGACCAGAGCCGCAAGGGAGGCCCTCTCATCAACTCGGCCTCCAACCAATGTATGTGACACCCTAACCACTAATTCTAACCCAGTCCTAACCCCAGCTCCTAATCCTAATCCTAACCCTAACCTTAACTGCAACCCCTTACCCTTAACGAAAAAAAAAATCATGATAATAATTAAAAAAGAAATAAAAGCTAAGGGAAAAGATAAAAAAGCTGAAATACCTAGCAACAAATGATGCAACAGATGATAGTTTTCTCTATTTGCTAACAAGAAAAACGCCAAAGCACAAAAATGTATGCTAGTTTTACCCTTATTCTCTTGTACGTAAATCAGAATAATTAAATGCATAAGATAGAAGAGCCCATTCAGAGATAATGTAAAACCAGCTTTTGCTGCAATATTCACCTTTAATTAAAATTTCCCCCCCAGTACTTGTTTTTCTGTCACTAGATGTCCGCAGTCTCATGGCCAGCATCATTCAAGCCAATACCTCTGAGCCTAGGTGATCTTAGACCTGGACTGTATAGAGAAAAGAGAAGAAGCACAGTGATGGGCTCATCTCTCTCTCCTACTTTGCTGTGTCTTCCTATCAGCATGAACTGATTGGCTTTCTATACTGCTTCTTCCTTTCATACTCCAGCCTTGCAGGGGCTGCAAGAGGCTGATACCAGATCTAATTTAGGTACTAAACACCACTTGGTTTTAAACAAATACATTCAGCCTAGGTTCACATTACTGCGATGCAATGTACTGCAAATTTGATCCGTTTTTTGTCCTGTGTGAGGTGCGAATTTACCTTGCGTTTTGAGGTGGACAGGTGCGATTTCACCATGAATTTCAGGAGGCAGACAGTGAACAAACCACAGAGATGTGATCTATGTGCTGCAAGTTCAATTGAAGATAAAATTCGCACTGCACCATAGGAATTCGCATCGCACCTGCAGTCAACACGCACAGGACCCATTTTTTTCTCGCACACAAATTCGCAACCCATAGATTTAAACCAAAGCCATGGAATTCTATGCTTTTTTACATGACCTGCGAATCTGTGTGTTCCTAAACGCATCAAACCCACTGTAATTTTGCATCAGTATGAACCCAGGCTAAATTATGTATTGATGACAGAGCTTCATTAATTTGTATCTTTTTTTTATATCTGCCTTGAGTTCAGCTTCAATAAAGAAAATATGTCTGTAAAAAGCATGATGTCTGGACACTGATATGAAAATTGCACCAGTAGCATTTGTTGGTAATGCAGCACATTGCAACTTTCTGTCCATCTGGCAATGGTCCCACTAAGCAGGGTAACAAGGGCAATCTGCCAACAGAAACATTTTTTTTATGGTAGAGTAGGGAAATGCTAGAGCCACTGTTATCTTTTCATTGCTGTCTGTGCCCCGTTGCAGATTTGAGCATGCCATCTGCTGACTGCAAATGGTATATAAAAGTATAATTATCTGACTAATATTTTTTAGACCTGAACCTAATAAATAAAAAGTAAAAATTGTGTAAAAAAATAAGTAAATAAATAAAATTACATTATTTTTAATCCATGATCCTGAATATTTAACAGCAGGTCTTTTAAAGTGGAACTAAACTTAAATTTTAGAAAACTGCGAACAAGCTGCTTTTTATTGCAGACGAGACCAACTTACCTGCCTGCTCGCAGTTTTTTACTGTCCCAGCTCAGCGTGCATTCCTTGCATACTTTGGCTATGCTGGAATGATTGACTCCCATGCACAGGATGACCTCATCCCCCACCAGCCAAGGCCATCACTGAGACCAATAACTCGGCACCTGGGGAGAAGATGACAGCAACTGTCAAGGGATGTTACCACCACATTGCTAAAATGTTACCACCACATTGCTAAAAGGTGGAGGTGAGTATACTGGGGAGTTTAGCTCCACTTTAAAGGATACATGTTCACTATTTACACCAGCTCATGCTCTAGAGCAGGGGTCTGCAAACTACGGCCGGCGGGCCACATCCGGCCCGCTGGGATGTTTTTTCCGGCCCGCAGCTTGAGTCCTCAGACTCGCTGCAGGGTTGGTTTCTTCTCAAGCTATGCTGGGGAACAGGACGTGCGCTGCATACTCACCCCTGGCAGTATGCAGTGCTGGTCCCGCAACCCGACAAAGCTTGCCAACCCGGCGCCTCACTAAGCAGCTGTTTGCTAGAACTGCCAGCTAGGACCTGCTGCACCTCCTAGCTCCCTCCCCACTGACAGTTTCCATACCACGTGCCTGTGTAACAGCCGGGTAGGAGCCGGGAGATACAGCAGAGGTGCACTGAAGCCGGGCATCGATATTACTGGGACTGAAATGTGAGTGCTGTGGGAGGGGGGGGCTCTCTGATGGGGACCTAAAAGTGGAGAGGTGGATCTGATGAAGGACACAAATGTGGAAGGGGGTGCATTATTGTGCAGGGGTCTCTGATGGGGACATTCATGTGCAGGGGTTTCTGATGGGGAGATTATTGTGTATGGGGGTCTCTGATGGGGACATTATTGTGTGTGGGGGGTCTCTGATGGGGACATTATTGTGTGTGGGGGCCTCTGATTTGGTCATTATTGTGCGTGGGGGGGTCCCTGATGGGGACATTAATATGTGTGAGGGGTCCCTGATGGGGACATTAATGTGTGTGGGGGGGTCTCTGATGGGGACATTAGTGTGTGGGGGGGGGTCTCTGATGGGGACATTAATGTGCAGGGGTCTCTGCTAGGGGCATTAATATGTGTGGGGGTCTCTGATGGGGACATTAATGTGCAGGGGTCTCTGGGGACATTAATGTGTGTGGGGGGGTCTTTGATGGGGACAGTAATGTGCAGGGGGTCTCTAATGGGGACAAAAATGTGTGTGGGGGGTCTCTGATGGGGACACAAATATGGAAGGGGTCTCTGATGGGGACACAAATATGGAAGGGGTCTCTGATGGGGACACATATGTGCAGTGGAGAGTCTGATGGGGACCAAATGTATGGGGGAGGTGTGTCACGGTAACACAGATGTAAGGCCTGGAAATTTATCCCCATGCATGAGGTTACGGCATTTAGGTTTGATCAGAGGATACATGTGCGCCATCCAGCTTTATCTGCCGGCAGGCTGTCAAATTCTATTCTATTCTGCTACTGCAGATTCATTTATAAATAAAATACATTAGAGAGCCAAGTATAAGGGATTATTGCGGTGCCAAGAATACACTACAAAATTAGAAAAATAATTAAGTTTATTACAATTGATTAAAAATACAATTCATAGGGATTAAAAAAACTGGAGGAGCATAAAAAGTATCTGTACAACCAATAGTAAATAGAGGTAGGTCAGGGTGTCCCTACTAGTTTCGCCAAGGCATTGGCTTCATCAGGGGACAGGGTATGACAGAAAATGCTTGTAGTTCTACAAAAAGAAAAACATATAAACATTAATCACCGCCCCCGCAGACCAGGGAGCCTCAGGATTAGAAGTTCTTAATCTATCCTCGACTCCTTTAACGGAGGAACAGATCTTTGTGCTCAAACTTGGACTCACATTCTACTCTTCCACCGATCTTGATAGATTTCAATTGATTAAGGACATACATCTATTTGGCCAACATTTGTTTGTATGTTCAAAGTTATTTACGATAAACCCCTGTCCAATGAATCTCCCGACCCTTCCCCACTTGAACTCTCTGTAATTGAACGACAGACTATGGATTAACTCATGTCGACGACGAGCCGTCCAATATCGCCTTGTCCAATGTCGTCGTCCCTGGTGTATCCTTTCCCCCACCTGTTTCCTTTAAGCCCAAGTCTCGTGCATTCCCACTACTTCAGTCCAATCCTAATATTTAAGCCACCCATGAGATAAAACATCTCAATTTGGATAACTCCCAAGGACATAATTTATCCTTTAACCACTTCCCGTCCGGTCAATAGCAGATTGACGTCCAGGAAGTGGTTCTGTTATCCTGACTCGGCGTCATATGACGTCCTTCAGGATAACATGCCGCCGCACGCCCATGGGGGCGCGCATCGGGGTGATCGGGGGAGTGGTGTGTCAGTGTGACACACCGCTACACTGATCTCGGTAAAGAGCCTCCGGCAGAGGCTCTTTATCACTTGATCAGCCGTGTCCAATCACGGCTGCTCACGATGTCAATAGGAAAAGCCGTTGATCGGCTTTTCCTCACTCGTGTCTGACAGACGCGAGTAGAGGAGAGCCAATCGGCGGCTCTTGTGACGGGGGGGTCTGCGCTGATTGTTTATCAGTGCTGGCCCCCTCGGATGCCCACACTAGACCACCAGGGAAGCCCCCAGGACCACCAGGGAAGTGGGCAATGTGGATGGCCAAGTATGTACCCCATGGCCATCCAGATGTGCAAATGATGCCCAATCTGTGCCAGTCAGTGCCCACAAATGGGCACTGACTGGCACCATCTGTACCAAAATAAAATCAGTGATGCCCAGCAATGCCACCCATCAGTGTCAGAGCCCATCCGTGCCCATCAGTGCCCATCTGTGCCACCTATCAGTGCCACCTATAAGTACCCATCAGTGCTGCCTATGAGTGCCCATCAGTGCCACCTATGAGTGTCCATCAGTGCTGCATACCAGTGCCGCCTATCAGTGCCCGTCAGTGCCGCCTCATCAGTACCACCTCATTGGTGCCACCTCATCGGTGCCCATCAGTGCTAATTGCGCGGTCATGCAATGCTGTACCCAAACGAAATTTGCGTCCTTTTCTTCCCACAAATAGAGCTTTCTTTTGATGGTATTTGATCAACTCTGCCGTTTTTATTTTTTGAGCTATAAACGGAAAAAGACCGAAAATTTTGAAAAAAAAAGATATTTTCTACTTTTTGTTATAAAAAAAATCAAATAACAACTCAATTTTATTCATACATTTAGGCCAAAATGTATTCGGCCACATGTCTTTGGTCAAAAAAAATGTCAATAAGTGTATATTTATTGGTTTGCGCAAAAGTTATAGCGTCTACAAGCTAGGGTACATTTTCTGGAATTTACACAGCTTTTAGTTTATGACTGCCTATGTCATTTCTTGAGGTGCTAAAATGGCAGGGCAGTACAATCCCCCCCCAAATGACCCCATTTTGGAAAGTAAACACCCCAAGGAAATTGCTGAGAGGCATGTTGAGCTAATTGAATATTAATTTTTTTTGTCCCAAGTGATTGAATAATGACAAAAAAAAAAAAAATTACAAAAAGTTGTCACTAAATGATATATTGCTCACACAGGCCATGGGCATATGTGGAATTGCACCCCAAAATACATTCAGCTGCTTCTCCTGAGTACGGGGATATCACATGTGTGGGACTTTTTGGGAGCCTAGCTGCGTACGGGGCCCCGAAAACCAATCACCACCTTCAGGATTTCTAAGGGCGTAAATTTTTGATTTCACTCCTCACTACCTATCACAGTTTTGAAGGCCATAAAATGCCCAGATGGCACAACCCCCCCCCCCCCCCAAATGACCCCATTTTGGAAAGTAGACACCCCAAGCTATTTGCTGACAGGCATATTGAGTCCATGGAATATTTTATATTTTGACACAAGTTGCGGGAAAGTGACAAATTTTTTTTTTTTTTTTGCACAAAGTTGTCACTAAATGATATATTGCTCACACAGGCCATGGGCATATGTGGAATTGCACCCCAAAATACATTTAGCTGCTTCTCCTGAGTATGGGGATACCACATGTGTGGGACTTTTTGGGAGCCTAGTCGTGTACGGGGCCTCGAAAACCAATCTCTGCCTTCAGGATTTCTAAGGGTGTAAATTTTTGATTTCACTCTTCACTGCCTATCACAGTTTCGGAGGCCATGGAATGCCCAGGTGGCACAAACCCCCCCAAATTACCCCATTTTGGAAAGTAGACACCCCAAGCTATTTGCTGAGAGGCATGGTGAGTATTTTGCAGCTCTCATTTGTTTTTGAAAATGAAGAAAGGCAAGAAAAAACATTTTTTTTTAATCCTTTTTTCAATTTTCAAAACTTTGTGACAAAAAGTGAGGTTTGCAAAATACTCACTATACCTCTCAGCAAATAGCTTGGGGTGTCTACTTTCCAAAATAGGGTCATTTGGGGGGGGGGGGGGGTTTGTGCCACCTGGGCATTCCATTGCCTCCGAAACAGTGATAGGCAGTGAAGAGTGAAATCAAAAATGTACGCCCTTAGAAAGCCTGAAGGCGGTGCTTGGTTTTCAGGGTCCCGTACGCGGCTAGGCTCCCAAAAAGTCTCACACATGTGGTATCCCCATACTCAGGAGAAGCAACAGAATGTATTTTGGGGTGTAATTTCACATATTCCCATGGCATGTTTGAGCAATATATCATTTAGTGACAACTGTGTGCAAAAAAAAAATGTGTCTCTTTCCCGCAACTTGTGTCACAATATAAAATATTCCATGGACTCGACATGCCTCTCAGCAATAGCTTGGGGTGTCTACTTTCCAAAATGGGGTCATTTGGGGGGGTTTGAACTGTCCTGGCATTTTATGCACAACATTTAGAAGCTTATGTCACACATCACCCACTCTTCTAACCACTTGAAGACAAAGCCCTTTCTGACACTTTTTGTTTACATGAAAATTACTTTGAACCCCCAAACATTATATATTTTTTTAAAGCAAATGCCCTACAGATTAAAATGGTGGGTGTTTCATTTTTTTTTTCACACAGTATTTGCGCAGCGATTTTTCAAACGCATTTTTGGGGGAAAAAACACACTTTTTTAAATTTTAATGCACTAAAACACACTATATTGCCCAAATGTTTGATGAAATAAAAAAGATGATCTTAGGCCGAGTACATGGATACCAAACATGACATGCTTTAAAATTGCGCACAAACGTGCAGTGGCAACAAAATAAATACATTTTTAAAAGCCTTCAAAAGCCTTTACAGGTTACCACTTTAGATTTACAGAGGAGGTCTACTGCTAAAATTACTGCCCTCGATCTGACCTTCGCGGTGATACCTCACATGCATGGTGCAATTGCTGTTTACATTTGACACCAAACCAACGCTTGTGTTTGCCTTAGCGCGAGAGCAGGGGGGGGCAGGGGTGCTTTTTTTTTTCTTTTTTTTTTTTTTTTTTTTTTTTTTTTTGCTTTTTTATCTTATTTTTAAACTGTTCCTTTCATTTATTATTTTTTTTTTTAATCATTTTTATTGTTATCTCAGGGAATGTAAATATCCCCTATGATAGCAATAGATAGTGACAGGTACTCTTTTTTTGAAAAAACTGGGGTCTATTAGACCTTAGATCTGCCCTCAAAGCATCTGACCACACCAAGATCGGTGTAATAAAATGCTTTCCCAATTTCCCAATGGCGCTGTTTACATCCAGCGAAATCTAAGTCATGAAATGCTCATAGCTTCCGGTTTCTTAGGCCATAGAGATGTTTGGAGCCACTCTGGTCTCTGATCAGCTCTATGGTCAGCTGGCTGAATCACCGGCTGCATTCTCAGGTTCCCTGTTGAGACAGGAGAGCCAGAGAAAAACACGGAAGACGGTGGGGGGCATTCCCTCCCACTGCTTGTAAAAGCAGTCTAGAGGCCAATTAGCCGCTAGGATTGCTTTTACATGAAAGCCCACTGCTAGCTGAAAAGAATGATACCAAGATGATACCTAAACCTGCAGGCATCATTCTGGTATAACCACTCAAAGTCGTGAATGGCGTACCTGAAGACAAAAAAATGGTTAACAATAAAACACAGTAAACGGTAAAGTATAAAAAATTGCATACCTGAAAAGCAAACATGATAAAACATAATAACAATAAAACATTGCAGAATAGAATACAGTAAAAAAGAGCAGAACAATAGAGAGAGAGAGAACAATAAAACGACAACTTTTTAATTTTTTTTATTTTATATTTTTTTTTTTTGTAACTAACTTTTATAACTGTAACCGGTTCCAGGTTTGGGTCTCTCAAAATGTGATGGCATCTTGGGAGACCCTGTGAAAGTGTGCCTAGTTTGTGCAATGCTGTACCCTACGCTAATACTCAACTAGTGAATGGTAGCGTTCAAAACATTCACCAATGCAAAGACCAGGATTGTCAGGACAGGAGGGACAATAATAGCGGGTGTCACGCCTATATCCGCGCTTGCTGCAGACACGACATCTTTTTTGGGGGGGTTCGTTGGGTAGGGGTACTCGGGAGGACATAAAGAAAATGCCTCTCATGCAGCCGACTGCATTTGGTTGGGGATGTGAATGGGGGAAGTACGGGTGCTGCAGAAGTGGTGGGTTCCCAATTAGGATTGGCGAATGCTGCAGGAAGGGCACTATGGGCACGACGGGCCTGTGTTTGTCTTCTTGGTGGCAGCGGGACACTACTTGTGCTTGCCACCTCACCAGCTTGAACTGCACTTATGGGACTCTCCACGTCACCAAGTGTTACTGCAGTGCTGGTTTGACTACGACCGGGGTGTACTAGGTCGCTGGTGCTTGCCAGTGCACTAAAACGCTACCAAAAAAACTGTTAGCGATCGCAGGGATCAGGCCTGACTCTGCGAACGCTGCAGTTATATGTTTAGTGTTTTGTAAGTGACAGTGATCGATCGATACTGCACTTGGGTGGGCTGGGCCGGGCGGAGGGGCAAAACGCAGGTGCTAGCAGGTATCTGGGCTGATCCCGCTAACACTGCGTTTTTGGGAACCCTAAACTGCTGGGGACGCTAGTATAGATCTGATCGGATCAGATATTGATCCGTTCAGATACTATACCACTAAGGGAGTTGTACGGTGCGTGCGTGGGTGTTAGCGGTACTGGCACTAACCTGACGCTGCCTGGGGCTGGTGCTTGCCAGTTCACCAAAACGCTACCAAAAAAACTGTTAGCGATCGCAGGGATCAGGCCTGACTCTGCGAACGTTGCAGTTATGCATTTAGTGTTTTGTAAGTGACAGTGATCGATTGATACTGCACTTGGGTGGGCTGGGCCGGGCTGGGCCGGGCGGAGGGGCAAAACGCAGGTGCTAGCAGGTATCTGGGTTGATCCCGCTAACACTGCGTTTTTGGGAACCCTAAACTGCTGGGGACGCTAGTATAGATCTGATCGGATAAGATATTGATCCCTTCAGATACTATACCACTAAGGGAGGTGTATGCTGCGTGCGTGGGTGTTAGCGGTACTGGCGCTAATCTGACGCTGCCTGGGGCGACGCATATCACCGCCGGGCGATCAGGGGGCTAAACCTTTATTAGGTAATAAACGGCGGGTGCCCTGACACTATAAAAAATAAACAAACTAACCAGCGTCACCCGTAACAGTTATACGGTGATCAGTGGTGAAAGGGTTAACTAGGGGGCAATCAAGGGGTTAAAACCTTTATTAGGTAGTATATGGGGGTCCCTGACGCTATAAAACGCTGACGGCTAACCTAAATATTTACCTCCCTAACTAGCGTCACCAGTGACACTAATACAGCGATCAGAAAAATGATCGCTTAGCGACACTGGCGACGGGGGGTGATCAAGGGGTTAAAACTTTATGGGGGGGTGGTTAGGGGGTATCCTAGACCTAAAGGGGGCTAACCCAAACTGCCCTACCACACTAACTGTCACAAACTGACACCAATGCAGTAATCAGAAAAAAAAAAACTGCTTGGTGTCAGTGTGACGGGGGGAGGGGTGATCGGGGGTAATCGGGGGGGGATCGGGGGTGTAATGTGTGCCTGGCATGTTCTACTGTATGTATGTGTGTGTGTTGTGCACTCACATTCCAGTCTTCTCTCCTCGGCGCCGGAACGGAAAATGCCGAGCCGAGGAGAGATGATATCATTTCCTCTGCCTTTGTGTACAATACAGAGGCAAGGAAATGATCCCATTGGCTGGGAGCGATCGCGAGGGGGGGGCCACGAATGGATGGCCTCCCCCTCACCTCCGATCGCGGGGGGAGATTTGCTGACCGCCGCAGGCACCGGGGGGGTCCGATAGGACCCCCTACCCGCGTGCAGGCAAGGACGTACCTGTAAGTCCTTTTGCCTGCCCGTGCCATTCTGCCGACGTACATCGTTGTGCGGCGGTCGGCAACTGGTTAATTACAAAAAAATTTAACAGAAACAAAGAAAAACTGTTTTTTTTTTTCAAAATTTTCGGGCCATTTGTATTTGTTGCGCAAAAAATAAAAATCGCAGAGGTGATCAAATACCACCAAAAGAAAGCTCTATTTGTGGGAACAAAATGATAAAAAAAATTGTTTAGGTACAGTGTTGTATGACCGCGCAATTGTCATTCAAATTGCAACAGCGCTGAAAGCTGAAAATTGGCCTGGGCAGATTGGTGTCTAAGTGCCTGGTATTGAAGTGGTTAAACATCGTAAAGCTCTCAGGGACCTTCAATGTCACCCTGACTTGATCATTAAGCCGGCTGACAAAGGTGGCAATGTCGTTCTCATGGATGTCCAGGATTATGAACGCATGTGCCTGGACATCCTTGACAGTTGACATTGGTACCGGCCCATTTCCAAACTCTTATTCAAAACTTCACCCGTGAGTACTATGATTTAATTTTCAAAGCTCATCAATTGGGCACAATTGATTTAAATACCTGGAACTATTTGAATGTAAAGGATCCAAAGGTACCCACTTTCTACTCCCTCCCTAGTGCATATGTCTCTACAACATCCCCCTGGACGACGGATTGTTTCGGGTTGTGCCAGTTTAACTGAGAATGCAAGTGCTCTAGTAGATAAGTAATTAAATCCGCATGTCACGTCCTTGTTCTTTTATGTCCAAGACACCATTGATTTACTATAGATGGCAAACAACTTCCCCCCATATTTGGCTGGTAGCCTTGGATGTGGAAAGTTTATACAACTGCATTCCACACACCAAGGGCTTAGATGTTATTCGTGACCAATTGAACGAACATGGACCTTCGTCCAGTTCATACAGCCAGTTTGTTCTTTAGTTGTTAGAATTCATACTAACTAGAAACTTATTCATGTTCGGCCCCTCCCACTACCTCCAGGTGCAGGGTGTGGCTATGGGGACCAAGTGCGCACCCTCATACGCCAACCTGTACCTGGGGGGGTGGGAGAAGAATCTTTTTTTCAAATGACTCCCTATCGGAACTACTCAAACACAGGTATATTGATGATATTTTAATATTCTGGTCTGGAACTCGGGATGAACTCACACAGCTGATTGACCAACTGGCCATCAACAATTACAATCTCACTTTCACTATGGAATGCAGTCAATCCAGGATTAACTTCCTGGACTTGCAGATCCATGTTGATAATGATAGAACTCTTCATTCGTCCTTGTACCGTAAGCCCTCTGCGGGCAACACACTACTACATGCCACTAGTGCACATCCACAACCTCTCTTGGATAGAATCCCTTATAGCCAGTTTCTCTGACCCCCCTAAATCTGATCGATCAGTTCGTATCATAACCCAGTTCTCTAAACAACATATGCAAACTAGAGCCATTCCCAAGAAGTTCTGGCCTTTGTTGACCACCAATACTACTATCAGCAAGTATGTAAAAGCTTACCCCTGAGATTACGTACCGTCGGGCTCCCTCTATGAGGGACCGTCTGGTTACTAGTCATCATACACGAAAAAAGCATCGAGTTACTTGTAAAAACATTGGAGGGGTCTATTTGGCTCTTTGAGTTTGTGGATGTTTTTACATCGGTAAGACAAAACGTCCATTCGTTAAGCGCATTAAGGATCATATAGTTACATAGTAGGTGAGGTTGAAAAAAGACACAAGTCCATCAAGTCCAACCTATGTGTGTGATTATGTGTCAGTATTACATTACATATCCCTGTATATTGCGGTCATTCAGGTGATTATCTAATAGTTTCTTGAAGCTATCAATGCTCCCCGCTGAGACCACCGCCTGTGGAAGGGAATTCCACATCCTTGCCGCTCTTACAGTAAAGAACCCTCTATGTAGTTTAAGGTTAAACGTCTTTTCTTCTAATTGTAATGAGTGGCCACGAGTCTTATTAAACTCTCTTCTGCGAAAAAGTTTTATCCCTATTGTGGGGTCACCAGTACAGTATTTGTAAATTGAAATCATATCCCCTCTCAAGCGTCTCTTCTCCAGAGAGAATAAGTTCAGTGCTCGCAACCTTTCCTCATAACTAAGATCCTCCAGACCCTTTATTAGCTTTGTTGCCCTTCTTTGTACTCGCTCCATTTCCAGTACGTCCCTCCTGAGGACTGGTGCCCAGAACTGGACAGCGTACTCCAGGTGCGGGCGGACCAGAGTCTTGTAGAGCGGGAGAATTATCGTTTTATCTCTGCAGTTGATCCCCCCTTTTAATGCATGCCAATATTCTGTTTGCTTTATTAGCAGCAGCTTGGCATTGCATGCCATTGCTGAGCCTATCATCCACTAGGACCCCCAGGTCCTTTTCCATCCTAGATTCCCCCAGAGGTTCTCCCCCCAGTGTATAGATTGCATTCATATTTTTGCCACCCAAATGCATTATTTTACATTTTTCTACATTGAACCTCATTTGCCATGTAGTCGCCCACCCCATTAATTTGTTCAGGTCTTTTTGCAAGATTTCCACATCCTGCGGAGAAGTTATTGCCCTGCTTAGCTTAGTATTGTCTGCAAATACAGAGATTGAACTGTTTATCCCATCCTCCAGGTCGTTTATGAACAAATTAAATAGGATTGGTCCCAGCACAGAACCCTGGGGAACCCCACTACCCACCCCTGACCATTCTGAGTACTCCCCATTTATCACCACCCTCTGAACACGCCCTTGTAGCCAGTTTTCAATCCATGTACTCACCCTATGGTCCATGCCAACGCACCTTATTTTGTACAGTAAACATTTATGGGGAACTGTGTCAAATGCTTTTGCAAAATCCAGATACACCACGTCTACGGGCCTTCCTTTATCTAGATGGCAACTCACCTCCTCATAGAAGGTTAATAGATTGGTTTGGCAAGAACGATTCTTCATGAATCCATGCTGATTACTGCTAATGATATCATTCTTATTACTAAAATCTTGTATATAGTCCCTTATCATCCCCTCCAAGAGTTTACATACTATTGATGTTAGGCTAACTGGTCTGTAATTCCCAGGGATGTTTCTTGGGCCCTTTTTAAATATTGGTGCTACATTGGCTTTTCTCCAATCAGCTGGTACCATTCCAGTCAATAGACTGTCTGTAAAAATTAGGAACAACGGTCTGGCAATCACCTGACTGAGTTCCCTAAGTACCCTCGGATGCAAGCCATCTGGTCCCGGTGATTTATTAATGTTAAGTTTCTCAAGTCTAATTTTAATTCCGTCCTCTGTTAACCATGTAGGTGCTTCCTGTGTTGTGTCATGAGGATAAACACTGCAGTTTTGGTTACTGAAGCCCCCCGATTCACTCGTGAAGACTGAGGAGAAGAATAAATTCAATACCTTTGCCATCTCCCCATCCTTTGTAACCAGATGTCCTTCCTCATTCTTTATGGGGCCAATATGGTCTGTCCTCCCTTTTTTACTGTTTACATACTACTTTATGCTACTTTATAAACGACTCGCCACCACTGCTCTTAATAGACATATTGCTACTCAACACGATTGTGACCCTAATGTTGTACGATTTACAGCGCTTGAACATGTACCTGTACATGCCTGAGGAGGCAGTATCGATGTCACCCTATTACAGTTGGAAACTAGATGGATACATTGTTTGGATGCTATTAAATATCCTGGCCTGAACGAATATATAAGCTTTAAATCCTTTTTATAAAATACAAATTCACCTAGCTTGTTCAGCTTGATCCCTATTGGGTTTGATTTAGTTTACGAGTTCGGTTCTTCCCTATGTTTTCACCTTGTCTCCCCATTCCATCATCAGGATAATCACTGTTTTACTGGCGCCTTTAACATCTCGGGGTCTAACACATGTGCTAGTTCCCCGTTATTTTTCCACCTCTCAATATCCCTTTTCCTGATATTAGCTGTTTGTTCATTTTATCCTCTTATTTTGATTTTTATTTTTTCCCTTTTTTTTCCCCTTCTTTTTCTTTAAGACATCCATACTCTCCGTTTTAGTTTAACCACTTGACAACTGGGCACTTAAACCCCCCTCGTGACCAGACCAATTTTCAGCTTTCAGCGCTCTCACACTTTGAATGACAATTACTCAGTCATGTAATACTGTACCCAAATGAATTTTTTGTCCTTTTTTTCATACAAATAGAGCTTTCTTTTGGTGGTATTTGATCACCTCTGGGTTTTTTATTTTTTGCGCTATAAATGAAAAAAGACCGCAAATTTTGAAAAAAAAAAACGCATTTTTCGTAGTTTCTGTGATAAAATTTTGCAAATTAGTAATTTTGCTTCATAAATTTTGGCCACAATTTATACTGCTACATATCTTTGGTAAAAATAACCCAAATTAGTGGATATTATTTGGTCTTTGTGAAAGTTAGAGAGTCTACAAGTTATGGTGCAAATCATAAAAAATTGATCACACCTGATGTACTGACGGCCTATCTCATTTCTTGCGACCCGAACAAGTCAGGAAAGTACAAATACCCCCCAAATGACCCCTTTTTTGAAAGTAGACAATCCAAGGTTTTTAGTAAGATGCATTTTGAGGTTTTTGATGTTGTCATTTTTTCCCACAATTCTTTGCAAAATGAAGATTTTTTTTTTTCCCCCACAAAATTGTCATTGTAATGGTTATTTCTCTCACATGCCATGTATATACCACAAATGACACCCCAAAATACATTCTGCGACTCCTGAGTATTACGATACCACATGTGTGGGACTTTTTCGCAGCCTGGCCACATAGAGAGCCCCAACATGCATGGAGCGCCATCAGGTGTTCTAGGAGCATAAATTACACATCTAATTTGTTGACTACCTATTACACTTTTGAAGGCCCTGGAGAACCAGGACAATGACATGTGACACTGACGTGGCACTGATGACAAATGGCACTGATACGTGGCACTGATACGTGGCACTGATGACAGATGGCACTGATACCTGGCACTGACACTGATGTGGCACTGATGACAGATGGCACTAATGACAGATGGCACTAATACATGGCACTGATGACAGATGGCACTAATACGTGGCACTGACAGATGGCACTAATACGTGGCACTGATGACACGTGACACTGATGACCGATGGCACTAATATGTGGCACTGATGACATGTGGCGCTGATGACAAATGGCACTAATGACACGTGGCACTGATGAAAGATGGCACTAATGACACGTGGCACTGATGACAGATGGCACTAATACGTGGCCCTGATGACAGATGGCACTAATACGTGGCCCTGATGACAGATGGCACTAATACGTGGCCCTGATGACAGATGGCACTAATACGTGGCACTGATGACACTGATGACAGGTGGCACTGATACGTGGCACTGATGACACGTGACACTGATGACAGATGGCACGTGACACTGACAGATGGCACTGATGACAGATGGCACTATGTGGCACTGATGACAGATGGCACTTATACGTGGCAGTGGGGACAGATGGCACTGGGGGCAGATGGCAGGGGCAGATGGCAGGGGCAGATGGCAGGGGCAGATGGCAGGGACCGTTAACAGCGGGACACCTTTTTTCCTTTTTTTTTTTTCTTTTACACTTACCGCCGTAGCGGTTCCGCTCTCCCTCCTCACACGCTGTCTCTGTGTGAGGAGGGAGAGCCGGCGATGAGAGATGATCTCATATGTTTACATATGAGATCCTCTCTCATTGGCACCGCCGATCGCACTGTAAACGGCCGCTGTCATTGGCCGTTTACGGTGATCTGTGACTGGCTGTGTCCGAGGGACACGGCCAGCACAAAACTTCCGCGATGCGCGCCCGCGGGAGCGCGCAATGCGGAAGTAAACAGGAGGACGTCCAGGGACGCCCTCCCGGCAATTGAAGTCCGCGCTGTAGCCGTCTTTCGGCTATAGCGCGGACGCCTAGTGGTTAAAGTCCAATTTAGTTTAGTTTACATATACATATTTATATACTTTTGATTTTCATGCTTACACTTCCCATGTATTTTTCTTTTTGCATTATATGTATTGTTTATTTGCATTAACAATTCTTTGTGGTTCAATCTATATTGCTGTGCATTTTGTCGCTGGGTGACTGATTGGATGGCTGAACTGCCTGGCTTTAGGGGCACTGCCTGGCATTTCCTTGTCAGGTCCTGTTCCTATTTCCTCCCATCCCCGCCATCTCATTGTCACCCAGTCACAGCCCTTGGCTGTATGGACACCCAAGGGCTGGCTGTTTAAAACAGCCAGCCCGCCTCTCGGCCTATCTCCGCCCCCTGCCCTCCGTCCTGTACATCAGCCTCCTTCAATATTCTTCCCATGGTCGCTTGTTCCCTCCCGCTCCCTGGGCAGACCCACGGTTCGGCCACGCCCTTGTCTGATTCTGTTAAACGTCCGCTGCCCTCTGATGCACCTACTCGACGCTAGGCCCTCTGGGGTTTGTAGGCCTCCTGCGGGGGTCAGTGCGCAGGCGCATGGGCTGCTCTGTCTGCTCCTGATTGGCAACGACAATTGGCCAATCAGGTGGGGGGCTTTAAATATGATTGCTATCAGTCTGCTGTTGCCGACTTACCGGGACACTGCTGGACCTGTTTGTTGCAGGTAAATCTGATCTCTGATCTTTGGGAATCATATCGCCATTTTGGGAAGTTATATAACCCTCTAATATTACAAGGACATTAACTGTTACCTTTATTTATTGGGACTTATGTTTTTCCCAATCAACAGGCTTATGCGCCGTAGTTGGTGTGAATATCCCTTCCATTTCCCCAGCCTCAGCTCAAGTCTGTAGCAGTTTTACACTGCCCTTGTCTTATTTCTAACTGATGGGCATGTTCCTAACTTCCCTCATGGAGGTAGGGCTTTTGACTAAGCTTGCTGACAATATTTTTCCCTTTTTGTATCACTAGCTTTACCTCCCCCTAATTTATTTCTTTCTCTTTCTTTTAATCCAGTGATGTTGGTGATTTCACCAACATAATTGCCCCATACGGTTTGATTATTCATTATTGATCTCTCCAGCGTCCCGGCCATTTGACAGTATACCTGGGTATTTTGGTAAGTATTTAGGCATTGTCCTCTCTCTCTTTGAAAATAGTTGAGCTTTCCATAGCCTTATATTTGTGTACTTTTTACAGTTTTCTACCAGGTTTTTTTTATCAAGCCCCCTGCAGCCATACTATAGGCAGTGAAGGGCGACCATTCCCCTGACGTTGGATTGTGTCCATCTTGCCCTGCTGGGCTCCTTGGGTATGTTGTAGTGACGTTTGTTTGGCTTGGTGTCCATCGGACGGCTTTCCACCTACGGGAGGGTTCATGTGGGAGGGGACTGTACCTGTATAGCCCCTTTGTACAGTCACCCATTGACATACACAGTGTTGTCCATTTTTATATTCTTTGTTTGATTAATGTTTATATGTTTTTCTTTTTGTAGAACTACAACCATTTTCTGTCATACCCTGTCCCCTGATGAAGCCAATGCCTTGGCAAAACTTATAGGGACACCCTGACCTACGTCTATTTACTATTGGTTGTGCAGATATTTTTTATGCTCCTCCAATTTTTGTACTCCCTATGAATTGTATTTATAATCAATTGTAATAAACGTAATTATTTTTACAATTTTGTATTGTTGTATTCTTGGCACCGCAATAATCTCTTATACTTGGCTCTCTATTGTACTCTATTGCTGGGATGAGGTGCCTTATCTACTAGGGACACAACTACCACTATTTCCTTCTCATTTATAAATAAAAGATTTTTTTTCCGGCAAATATATGAAAAAAGTAAAATGTGGCCCTCAAAGTAAAAAGTTTGGAGACCCCTGCTCTAGAGAAATTAATACTGTGTAATAATGCTGTCCCTACCACAGCCATAAGCCTATACCTTTTTGTCCTACTGCTCAAAACAGAAGTAAAATATGCACAATACCTATAGATTGTGATCTGAGTTGGTCTAACCCATGCAGCTTTACATTTTACTAAACCCACAACAGTAAAATCGGTCTGTATATGCAGTAAAGTATGGTTGTTATACTCACTGTTAGAGCTGCACGATTCTGGTCTAAATGAGAATCATGATTTTTTTTTTTTTTTTTGCTTAGAATAAAGATCACGATTCTCGCAGCGTAAAATCTTTCACATTATACAAAAAAAATTGGGCTAACTTTACTGGTTAGTTTTTTTTTAATTCATTAAAGTGTAATTTCTTTTCCCAAAAAATTGCATTTGAACGACTGCTGCGCAAATACAGTGTGACATACAATATTGCAACAACCACCATTTTATTCTCCAGGGATATATGTTTGGGGGTTCTATGTAATTTTCTAGCAAAAAAAAAAAAGATTTTAACTTAAAACCAACCAATGTTAGAAAAAGGTTTAGTGTTTAAGTGGTTAAACTTCCCTCATTTACACACCAAAGTATGTTCCTTTGATCTAAAGGACAAATCGTTACAATGTTTATACTTAAGTTCCATTGCTAAAGAATGTTGTGATTCTTGGCAGACTGCCCTTTTTTTTTCTTCTTTTTCTTTTGATGATGTTGGCTTCAGCAGAGCAGAGAGAATTCTCTGCATAGAAAGAAAGAAAATAGGAAATACTTTGTCAAGATCGCAAGGGGGAAAAAAACGCGATAATGATTCTTAGCAATTAATCGTGCAGCTCTACTCACTGTGGAAGGGGTTAATCCCCTGAATTATGTAAAAAGGCTGTTTGATTCCGTCTTCTGTGATCCTCCCCTTCTTCCACTGTCCCCAATCCATCTCCTGATAAGACAGAGCTTTTGGAGTCACTCTGCACATGCTCGGTTTGATGTGTATTGCTAGAGAGTTGTTGTGTTTTCTTGGGAGGGTGCATGTGATTAACACAGGGCCAATCAGCACTGTCCAGACAGAGGGTCAGAGGTCCTGCAGCCTCATAGGACAGTCAGAGTAGAATGAAAATTCCTCCTACAAGCTTTAACCAGACACTGATACACTGCTGATGAGAAAAGATATGTAGCAGTATATATTTACTAAAATAATTGCATTTCCATGTTCTGTGTACTGTCAGATATAGTGAATGCAGGGTCCTGGGTTTAGTAATACTTTAACACATACATACAATTTTATTGTATTAAAGGTGCAGATAACCCAATTACCTTTAAATAAAATAATTAACGACCACAACATACAGGGTTATACAATGTAATACTGACATAAAATCACACACATAGGTTGGACTTGATGGACTTGTGTCTTTTCTCAACCTCACCTACTACCGTATGTAACTATTTTCAGTTTTCGTGTGTGTAACATTTGTTGCATTGCCAGTGCTTCTGAACTTCTGCAGCCGCTTTGCAGTAACTGTCTGTCTGCATACATGTTCTTTAGCTATGGCTGCATGGCATTTCTCAGGGCGGGTGGACCATGAGTCCAAACATCAACTTGTAGTCTCCATTGGAAAACTGTGTGACAGGATGACAACACAGGAGAACGCTTGGGAGACATTTTCACCACCTTAGAAAGGTTCTTTCAAGGCAGGATCACCAGAATCTAATAACAAATAATATAAAAATCAAGTTTATTTAATGCATTTACATTTACTTTATTTATTAAATTGTGAGTAGAATGTAACTTTAGTTTAGGTTTTGTATGACCTCCTAAATGTCTGCCATTCCAAACCTGCTTTGGCTTTGAGTGTGTTTTTCTTCCTACTAATGTGATCTGGGAGGAACAACGGCATGCCAGCCTCAAAAATAAAATGTAACATTTGATTGTAGTTGCAAAATGACATGTTTCATCATAAAAAAAAAAAAAAAAACATTTTATATTTCAGCTGCATGATTTGTGGCTTGATGGCATTTTGCCTGACCGGTATGAATGTGTGTACTTTTGCTTACAAGGCCAAATGTATATTTGTCCTGGCTTTGTGTCAATTATTTTACTGATACAGTGCCTGTACAGTAGCAGTCAGTGGCTGTACACAGTTGATTAATGACACTTCCATCAACTTATTAAAGCTGAATTTCAGGTATGTTTTTTCTTTTTTTGCATAGTTACACAGGTGCAGCATAGACCAGTGTAGGTATATAAGCCATGCCTGGTTATAACAGTGGAAGCGGATAATCTCAGTAGTAGTGCTGGCTACTATAGTGATCCCTGCTGTCTTTTGGATCTTGTGCTGAGGGGCTGCGTAGTCACCACAGGGGGTTGCTCACATGGCACAGGCTCCATTCAGAGAACACTTTGCATTTTTTCTGAATGAATACAAAGCATGCATTGATTGGACAAGGTACAGAGGTGGGGCAGTGATATTTTGCTCTCCACCTTGTCCACTCAAAGAATGCCTTGTATTTAGTAAGAAAAAATACAAGGTGTTCTCTGAATATAGCCGGTGCTGAGTGGGCAACCCCCTGTGGACACTTTGCAGCAAGGCACTGGGACCCTGGACCTTGAGGACAGCAAGGATCACTTTAGTAGGAGAGACTACTACAGTGATTCTCCACTTTCACAGGGATGCAATATGCATACTTACACTGGTCCAAACTAAACCTAGGTAGCTATGTTAAAAAAAAAAACAAAAAAAAAAACATACCTGTAATTCAGCTTTCAAGATTTAGGTTCACAATTCACATCTATCTGTTTCCACTTTTGTCCATTTGTTGGTGCGCTTTCATAATGCATTGCAGTACATTATTTTATTTGGTATCACAGCACGTGAAAAAACACAGAAAAACGGTCATGCCTCACTTTTCAAACTGCAGCACAACGCACAAAAGAGATCTGAACAGCCCCATTGAATAAAAGTACTTCTTATGACACATGCTTTATTTTGCTTTTCAACACACGTGAACTGAGCTTTAATTACAATCCCAAGTTAGAATTTAATTTAAAAAAAATGCATATTTTAGTCTGTATCCTTAGTGCAAATTTAAAGTCGCAGTTCACTTTCAGAAAAAAAAAATAAATGCACATATTTTTGCAGGGAAAAAAATGCCCATTTTATTTTTCCCTGCATGAGCCTGCAAAGCATTGCTCCCAGAGATTTCCTTAAGCTTTCTTGCCTGTATCCCTGTACGGGCTTTCTGTTAGAAAGCTGTAGGAAGTGTCAATGAACTATGAGGGCAGTCATCGGTGCCCTCGTAGTTTGCTGAGAGCTACCAGCTGTCTGCTGTGGTGGCAGACAGGACTTTGTAGTGTCTTCGTTCAGCTTTTCATCGATTTAAAAATATGACAGCGGATGTGGGGAGAGGATCCTCTGCCCACTGTCACAAGTAGGGGGTGAGCAGAGCACGAGCTGGAACATGCTTTATGTTCTACCTCAAATACAGGTGTAACATGTTCCAAAGGTGAACTTTGCCTTTGATGTTTTTCATGGTAATAATCAGGCCTTGACTGGGACAAAAAATAGGCCCAGGAATTTTGGACTGAGCAGCCCATGACATGTTAACCGGCCCCTTCGCCACTCTCCACTCTGACGGATCCCCAGGAGAGGGGCGGGGAAACACAGCAGAGGGGGCGGAGAGCACAGGGAGGAACCTTGAGAACACGGGGTGGGGCAAGAGCACAGGGGAGGCCAAAGAGCACTGTGGGGGAGAGGCGGAGAGCAGCGAGCACAGGGGAGAGGCGGAGAGCACAGGAGGGCAGGAGAGCACGGGGGGGCTCGATATCACAGGGGGTGGTGGGCGGGAGCGCACAGGTGGAAGCAATAACACAGGTTGGAGCGGAGAGCACCAGGAGGGTACGGGGGCAGAAAGGCAGAAAGGCCTGGGGGGGCTGGAGAGTATTAAGAGAGAGGCAGAGGGCAAGGGGGGAGAGGAAGAGAGCACAGGGATGCAAGGGAAGAGCATGGGGTGAGGCTGAGAGCACGAGGGGGCAGAGAGCGTGGAGGCAGAGAGCACAAGGGGGCAGAGAGTGTGGGGGCAGAGAGCAGAAGGGGGCAAAGAACATGGGTGGGGCCGACAGTACATGGGGACAGAAAGAAGCAGGATTGGATGAGCGGTGGGGGTGGCTGCATATAGAAGAATCATTCTCTCCATTCTTCCTGCAGCCTCATAAAGCCTGCGAGAGGGAGAGGCTGCAAACTGGCTGCAGGAGGAAATGGAGAGAATGAAGCTAAACTGGCAGCCGGGCGGCAGCTGAGAGGCCGGGTGAGCGGGCTGAAAGAGCAGCCCAGCAACCTTGGGCCCCGCAAGGACTTGTGGCCCTGGCCCACCGGGCAAGTGCCCGGTTTGTCCTATGGCCAATTTGGGCCTGGTAATAATTGTTAACTTTGAAAGATAAGTTCACCTTAAAAAAAATAAAATAAATGCACTATTTGCAGGTAAAAAAAATGTGCCTTGAAAAAGTATTCACATCCTTTAAAATGTTCCACATTTTGTCATGCTATAACCAAAAACGTAAATGTATTTTATTGGGATTTTATGTGAAAGACCAACACAAAGTGGCACATAATTGTGAAGTGGAAGGAAAATGATAAATAGTTTTCAAAATGTTTTACAAATAAATATCTGGAAAGTGTGGCCTGCATTTGTATTCAGCCCCTTTAACTCTGATACCCCTAACTAAAATCTAGTGGAACCAATTGCCTTCAGAAGCCGCCTAACTAGTAAAAAAGAGTCCACCTGTGTAATTTAATCTCAGTATAAATACAGATGTTCTCTGAAGCCCTCAAAGATTTGTTAGAGAACCTTAGTGAGCAAACAGCATCATGAAGGCCAAGGGACACACCAGACAGGTCTGGTATAAAGTTGTGGAGAAGTTTAAATGGATTGTAAAGCTTTGTTTTTTTTTTTAAATAACAAATGTGTCATACTTACCTCCACTGTGCAGTTCGTTTTGCACAGAGTGGCCCTGGACATCCTCTTCTGGGGTCCCTCAGTGGCGCTCTTGGCTCCTCCCTGCATCGAGTGTCCACGTTGGAGAAGCTCTCTCCCATGGTGGACACCCGTGTGGGCACCCTCTCGGGTCCTACATCTGTGTCCATTCACAGAATGCAGGACTCGGCCCCGACCCCGGTGCTGCATCATTGGATTTGATTGACAGCAGCGGGAGCCAATGGCTGCGCTGCTATCAATCTATCCAATCAGGACATGAGACACCGCCCCCTTATGCCGTCACAGTCCCTGGGCATGCTGGGACTGTGATGTTTTAGGGGGCGTCGTCATCACCCGATGACCACGCCCCCTTATGCCGTCACAATCCCAGCATGCCCAGGGACTGTGACGGCATAAGGGGGCGGGGTCACCGCCTATATAAGCCATAGCAGAGCGCACAGAGAGCATTCCAGCCGGAGAGAGCGTCGTGTCAACATCAGAAGAAGAGAAGAGGGCAGAAGGCAGAAGACTGAAGACCGGGCTCCTCCTCTATAGCAAAAGAGCGGCAAAAGAGCAGAAGAGAGAGGAGGAGCCCGGCAGAAGATCCGGAGAGCGTGGAGAAGAACCGGAGAGACCCCCGAAGTCGGAAGAAGACCCCCGGAGCTGTCTAATAAATGACTTTAAAAATCTGTGTAGTGTTTTTTTTTTTAATTGACACTTTCCCTAGGTGAATGGGTAGGGGTACGATGTACCCCATACTCATTCACATAGGGTGGGGGGCCGGGATCTGGGGGCCCCCTTATTAAAGGGGGCTCCCGGATTCCGATAAGACCCCCGCCCGCAGACCCCGACAACCAACGGCCAGGGAAGAGGCCCTTGTCCTCATCAACATGGGGACAAGGTGCTTTGGGGGAGGGGGGCCGCAGTGCGCCCCCCTCCCCCAAGGCACCAACCCCCCCATGTTGAGGGCATGCGACCTGGTACGGTTCAGGAGGGGGGGCGCTCGCTCGTCCCCACCCCCATTCCTGTCGGGCCGGGCTGTGTGCTCGGATAAGGGTCTGGTATGGATTTGGGGGGACCCCCACGCCGCTTTTTCGGCGTAGGGGGTTCCCCTTAAGGTCCATACCAGACCCAAGGGCCTGGTATGCTCCTGGAGGGGGAACCCATGCCGGTTTTTTATTTAAAATTTGGCGCGGAGTTCCCCCTAAAGATTCATACACAGTGGCGGGGATCCAAGTCGGATCCCCGTTCATTGAAAGTCGGACATATGCTGGCTTCATGTCGCAGGGCAAAGTCGGATCCAAAGTAGGACGGCTGTCGTGTCGCACCAGTGTGAACCCAGCCTTAAAGCTGCATATGGGCAGCCTGTGTTACTCTATGGGGACACAGTGGCTAGAGACACAGCCTCGTGTCCTAATGTGACAAGCATGTCAGGACGGCTGACTAGCCCCCCGAATGCACACTGTCTGCATAAATAAGGTGCTTATTCATGCTGTACGGGCCCCAGCACCTGTGTGAGTAAGGCCTAGTACTGTAAATGATTTGAGTGATGTTTGCAGATTGTAGAACTGAGTTCATATTAGGTTTGGTGTACTCCATTATTTAGTGTTTTGATTGTGTTCTGTACTAAATGTATTCAAATGCAGTTGGATATGAATACAATTATTGTGTGCGCATTATCATGGATCTCAGTACAATGTGTACTGTTTTTTTATGTGGCAATCTGTGCAATAACAAAGGAATATATATATATATATTTATATATTTATATTATAATTTTATTTAGAAAAGTTAACCAAATCCTTTACAGCAAGTTATATTTTAACAATGTTCCTCCACCCTAAACTCCCTCATCCATGTCTTTATGGACCTTGCTTTGTGTACTGGTCCAAATCATTTGGTGGAGGGGGATTATGGTGAGGGGTTGTTTTTCAGGGGTTGGGCTTGGCCCCTTAGTTCCAGTGAAAGGAACTCTTAAGGCATCAGCATACCATGACAATTTCATGCTCCAAACTTTGTGGGGAACAGTTTGGGCATGGCCACTTCCTGTTCTAACATGACTGCGCACCAGTGCACAAACCAAGATCCATAAAGACATGGATGAGCGAGTTTGGGGTGGAGGAACTTGACTGGCCTGCACAGAGTCCTGATCTCAGCCCGAAAGAACACCTTTGGGATGAATTAGAGTGGAGACTGCGAGCCAGGCCTTCTCGCCCAACATCAGTACCTGACCTCACAAATGTTCTTCTGGAAGAATGGTCAAACATTCCCATAGACACACTCCTAAACCTTGTGGACAGCCTTCCCAGAAGAGTTGAAGCTGTTATAGCTGCAAAGAGTGGGCCAACTCAGTATTGAACCCTATGGATTAAGACTGGGATGCCATTTAAAGTGGATGTAAACCCTCTCCTATACCCAGTGAAGTGAACAGCCCCAGATTAAACACAGGGATGAAACGGATCTCCCTACATAAGTAGGGACTCTTTAGAAAATGCACATCCTGTTAGAAATATTTCTTCCTGTTTCAGCAGTGGAAGGGGAGTCTGGGCTTACACTGTGTGTGAGCTGATTGGAGGGAAAGGCATACCCCCCCATTCCAAATAGGCAGAAGAACGAAGAAACTTGCAGAACTGTGCTGTGACAAGACAAGCTCTCTGTTAATCTATTTATAGCCCCACCCCGACACAAATTTCCAGCTGCTTTTATCTGCCATCTTGGAGAACTTGCCAGAAGTTATCATGCTGATAACAGAAGAACGAAACAGCAGAAAGACACAAGACTCCGGCTTTGAAGAGGGATAAGTAAACACCACAGATATATGTGCCCAGGTCAAATATCATGAATCAAGTTTACATCCACTTTAAAGTTCATGTGCGTATAAAAAGCAGGCGTCCCAATACTTTTGACGTGTGTGTGTGTGTGTGTGTGTGTGTGTGTGTGTGTGTGTGTGTGTGTGTGTGTGTGTGTGTGTGTGTGTGTGTGTGTGTGTGTGTGTGTGTGTGTGTGTGTGTGTGTGTGTGTGTATATATATATATATATATATATATATATATATATATATATATATATATATATAATATGATACAGTTGTGCTCATAAGTTTACATACCCTGGCAGAATTTATGATGTCTTGCCCATTTTTCAGAGAATATGAATAACACAAGAACTTTTCTTTCACTCATGGTTAGTGTTTGGCTGAAGCCATTTATTATCAATCAACTGTGTTTACTCTTTTTAAATCATAATGACAACAGAAACTAGCCAAATGACCCTGATCAAAAGTTTACATACCCCAGTTCTTAATACCATGTATTGCCCCTTTAACATCAATGACATCTTAAAGTCATTTGTGGACGAGGCTCTTTATCTTCTCAGATGGTAAAGCTGCTCATTCTTCTTGGCAAAAAGCCTTCAGTTCCTGTAAATTCTTGGGCTGTCTTGCATGAACTGCACGTTTTGAGATCTCCCCAGAGTGGCTCCATGATATTGAGGTCAGGAGACTGAGATGGCCACTCCAGAACCTTCACGTTATTCTGCTGTAGCCAATGACAGGTCGACTTGGCCTTGTGTTTTGGATCATTGTCATGTAAGAATGTCCAAGTACGTCCCATGTGCAGCTTCCTGGCTGATGAATGCAAATGTTCTTCCAGTATTTTTTGATAACATACTGCATTCATCTTGCCAACAATTTTGATCAAATTTCATGTGCCTTTGTAGCTTGCACATCCCCAAAACATCAGCGATCCACCCCCGTACCTAGGCTTTGTTGACTCCTCTCCAAATGTAGCGTTTATGGTTGTGGCCAAAAAACAAAATTTTGGTCTCATCACTCCAAATGACTTTGTGCCGGAAGGTTTGAGGCTTGCCTCTGTGCTGTTTGGCATATTGTAAGTGGGATACTTTGTGGCATTTGTGTAGTAATGGCTTTCTTCTGGCAACTCAACCATGCAGCCCATCTTTCTTCAAGTACCTCCTTAGTGTGCATCTTGAAACAGCCACACCACATGTTTTCAGAGTCCTGTATTTCGGCTGAAGTTATTTGTAGGTTTTTCTTTGCATCCCTAAACAATTTTCCTGGCAGTTGTGGCTGAAATTTTTTTTTTTTTTTTTTTGACGGTAAAGGTTTTTTATTTAGAAGATCCGGAGATACAAATTATCAATGACAGAACAATCAATACAGTATTTGCACATTAGAGCATATGACAATAGAATGAAGCTTACATTATGATTTAAATGGAATCAAGTTTTATACAGGTAGAGATGCAGCCATCAATGCCATGTTATACCCATTACTTTTTGATAAATCAGAATTAGATATTAAAGATTAAAGAAGGAGGGGGGGTGCAGACATTACCGCCAAGAATTTATCCTAATTCAGTCCTACGTGTCATGACCCGGGAATATGGAAGGAAGGAAAATCTGCGAGGGGGGGGAAACGAAGGGAGGAGAGGGAGGAGGAAGGGGGAAGGGGGGGGAGGGAGGAGGAAGGGGGAAGGGGGGGGAGGGAGGAGGGGGGGAAAGAGAGGAAGGGGGAGGGGAGGGGGTGGACGGGGAGAAGACTGTCCAGCACTCCCAGTTCTCCAGCAAATAACAAACATACTATATTTACTGTTTATATAGTGTAGGAAGCTCTGTACCCCTCCATCTCAAGAGGATTTCTCTCCTGGCATAAAAGAGGGCGAAGGTCAGGCATAATTTAGTGTATCTGTCTCCCTCCACATCACCAAGATAACTAAGCAAAAAAATGAGGGGGTCAAGTGATAGTGTGGTCCCACACACTTTTGTTAACTCCTCCGCCACCCCCTGCCAGTATGAATTAATCCTATTACAAGACCAAACCATGTGGAAGAAAGAGCCCTGTTCAGTGGAGCATCTCGTGAACAATGGACTAAGAGAGGGGTAGATGTTGGCCAGCCTTTGTGGGGTATAATATGTATGCCCTATGTAAAAATTTTAATTGTATAAAGCGGTCTCTGGAAGCTATCATGGAAGGAATAAATGTAGAAACGCAGTCTTCCCATATTTCTTCGTCTAGGTTGGGGATGTCTTCCCTCCACTTGGCCATCATGTGTATGGTTTTGGTGTCGTGTGCCACTGTGAGATACATGTAGAGGGTGGAGAGCGGTTGCACCATTGTCTCTGACCTGAGAAGTCTCTCGACAGAGTCTGAGTTTAGGCTCACTGGGTTAGGAAACTGGTAGGTGAGGGCGTGTCGGAGCTGCCAGTATCGGAATTGAAAGGAGTTGGGGAGGTTATATGATTGTCTCAGCTCTGAAAATGTCAGGATTTTGCCATTAGGCATTACGTGTTTGAGGGTAATAATTCCCTTTTTTGCCCACAGTGCTGGATCAGGGATTGTGTTCAAGTGGGGAAGAAGGGGATTGCCCCAGAGAGGCGTATGGGGGGATACCTCTGAGGGATCAGCATACACTGCCCGGGCACTCTGCCACACCTGTATAGTGGTCTTCATAGGCACCATGACATGCGGGTGTGCCCTGGATCCCCTGAAAACTAGATTAGACAGGGCCGCGTACGAACCAAGGATTGGTGCTTCAAGAGTGACCGCAGGGTTCTGCCTGGGCTGAGAGAACCACCAGCGGATCGTGACCAAAACCACCGCCCAATAATAAATAAGAAAATTTGGTAGGGCCAGGCCGCCTCCAGAGAGGGGAAGGTAGAGGGTTCGTCTAGCCACCCGAGGGAGTCGACCCGCCCAAACAAATGCAGTCACAATGCTATCTAGTTTCCGAAAAAAGGCTCAGGGTATATGGATGGGAGTGTGACGAAAAAAGTATAACCACTTAGGCAGGTACACCATTTTAATCAGGTTACCTCTGCCTACCGGTGTGAGGGGGAGTTTACGCCAAGTGGTACACTGTTGAGTGAGTTTATCCAACACCGGAAGGACGTTCCGGTCTAGGTAGCCAGCCATAGTGGGGCCCACCCTTATTCACAAATATGTGAACTCCTCGACCCAACGAAGAGGAGTAGAGGTGTCAATGCGAGGTAATGAGGGGTGAAGTGGGAATAAAATCGGTGGCTGAAATTTTTGTTGGTCTACCTGACCATGGTTTGGTTTCAACAGAACCCCTCATTTTCCACTTCTTGATTAGAGTTTGAACACTGCTGATTGGCATTCTCAATTCCTTCGATATCTTTTTATATCCCTTTCCTGTTTTATACAGATCAACTACCTTTTCCCATAGATCCTTTGACAATTCTTTTGCTTTGCCATGACTCGGAATCCAGAAACGTCAGTGCAGCACTGGATGAAAGATGCAAGGGTCTGTCAGGAGTCCAGAAACGCATTGACCTTTTATACACGCACGCTAATTACAAGCAACAAATCACAGGTGAGGATGGTTACCTTTAACCACTTAAGCCCCGGACCATTTGGCTGGCCAAAGACCAGAGCACTTTTTGCGATTCGGCACTGCGTCGCTTTAACTGACAGTTGCGCAGGCGTAAGATGTGTCTCCCAAACAAAATCAACATCCTTTTTTCCCCACAAATGGAGCTTTCTTTTGGTGGTATTTTATCACCTCTGTGGTTTTTATTTTTCGCGCTATAAACAAAAAAAGTGCGACAATTTTGAAAAAAACGCATTATTTTTTACTTTTTGCTATAATAAACATCCCCCAAAAATATATAAAAAAAAAATTTTTTTCTTCAGTTTAGGCCAATATGTAGAAGAATGCGCATTTTTGGTAAAAAAAAATTGCAATAAGCGTATATTGATTGGTTTGCGCAAAAGTTATAGCGTCTACAAAATAGGGGATAGATTTATGGCATTTTAATAAATTTTTTTTTTTTTTTACTAGTAATGGCAGCGATTTGGGACTGCGTCATTATGGCGGACACGTCGGACAATTTTGACACATTTTTGGGACCATTTGCATTAATACAGTGATCAGTGCGATTAAAAATGCACTGATTACTGTAAAAATGTCACTGGTAGTGAAGGGGTTAAGTATGTCCTAGTTTGTGTTCTAACTGAAGGGGGATGGGTTACTGTGCAGGGAAGATAACAGATCGTCTGTTCATACTCTGTATGAACAGACGCTCTGTCAGTTCTCCCCTCAAAGAAACCGGAAACTGTGTGTTTACACACACAGTTCTGGGTTCTCCGTGTGCCCCGAGCGATCGTGGGAGCCCGGCGGTGATCGAGACCGCCAGGCACTCGCATTGGCTCGGGGGGCGCGCACCCCCGGCTGCGTGCGCGCACCCCCGGCTGCGTGCGCGCACCCCCGGCTGCGTGCGCGCACCCCCTAGTGGCCACAGGGCGAAATGACGTTGCATAACGTTGTTTCGTCTAGCTGTGCCATTCTGCCGCAGTACAACTGTGGCGGCTGGTCGGCATGTGGTTAATAGCCATTCAAACACCTTTGTGTCAACTTGTGTGCATGTTATCAGGCCAAAATCACCAGGGTATGTAAACTTTTGATCAGGGTCATTTGGGTAGTTTCTGTTGCCATAATAATTTAAAAAGCATGAACACAATTGATTGATAATAAATGGCTTCATCCAAACACTAACCATGAGTGAAAGAGATGTTTTTGTGTTATCATTCATATTCTCTGAAAAATGCCCAAGAAATCATAAATTCTGCCAGGGTATGTAAGCTTAGGAGCACAACTGTGTCTGTCTCTCTCTCTCTCTCTCTCTCTCTCTCTCTCTCTCTCTCTCTCTCTCTCTCTCTCTCTCTCTCTCTATCTATCTATCTATCTATCTATATATATATATATATATATATATATATATATATATATGTGTGTGTATATACCTTGCGCTCCTCCACCTTCCGTTAGATGACGCCCAACAGATGCTCAATAGGGTTTAGGTCTGGAGACATTCTTGGCCAGTCCATCACTTTTATCCTCAGCTTCCTTAGCAAGGCAGTGGTCGTCTTAGAGGTGTGTTTGGGGTCGTTATGTTTGAATACTGCCCTGCGGCCCAGTCTCGGAAAGGAGGGTATCATGCTCTGCTTCAGTATGTCACAGTACATGTTGCCATTCATGGTTCTCTCAATTAACTGTAGCTCCCCAGTGGTGACAGCACTCATGACACTCCCATCACCATGCTTGACTGTAGGCAAGACACACTTGTCTGTACTCCTCACCTGGTTGCCACCACACATGCTTGACACCATCTGAACCAAATAAGTTTATCTTGGTCTCATCAGACCACAGGACATGGTTCCAGTAATCCATATCCTTAGTCTTCTTGTCTTCAGCAAACTTTGCAAGCTTTCTTGTGCATCATCTTTAGAAGAGGCTTCCTTCATGCAGACCAATTTGATGCTGTGTACAGCGTATGGTCTGAGCACTGACAGGCTGACCCTCTACCCCTTCATCCTCTGCAGCAATGCTGGCAGCACTCATATGTCTATTTCCCAAAGGCAACCTCTGGATATGATGCTGAGCATGTGCACTCAACTTCTTTGGTCAACCATGGTGAGGTCTGTTCTGAGTGGAACCTGTCCTCTTAACCTGCTGTATGGTCTTGGCCACCATGCTGCAGCTCAGTTTCAGGGTCTTGGCAATTTTTTTATAGCCTAGGCCATCTTTATGTAGAGCAACAATTCTTATTTCAGATCCTCAGAAAGCTCTTTGCCATGAGATGCCATGTTGAACTTCCAGTGACCATTGTAAGAGAGTGAGAGCTATAACACCAAATTTAACACACCTGTTCCCCATTCACACCTGAGACCTTGTAACAGTAATGAGTCACATGACACTGGGGAGGGAAAATGGCTAATTGGCTAATTTTCATTTAGGGGTCTACTCACTTTTGTTGCCAGCGGTTTAGACATTAATGGCTGTGTTATTTTGATTGGACAGCAAATTTACATTGTTATACAAGCTGTACACTCACTACTTTACATTGTAGCAAAGCGTAATTTCTTCAGTGTTCACATGAAAAGATATAATAAAATATTTACAAAAATGTGAGGGGTGTACTCACTTTTGTGAGATACTGTATATATAATATGTGTGTCTTTGCAATTTTATGTTGACAATTTTTAGACATTAGCTTTTCACAAATTGGTGAATCCCTGCCCATCTTTATTTCTGAGACACTCTGCCTCTCCAAGATGCCCATTTTGTACATAATCATGTTACTGACATGTTGTCCATTACCCTAATTAGTTGCAAAATGTTCTTCCAGCTCTTCATTGTTAGTACCACTTACTTTGCCAGCTTTTTGTTGCCCTGTTTTTCCTCTCTCGAGACATGTTGCTGCCATCAATTTCAAAATTACCTTCTTTTACTCTTGAAATAGTACTTTTTCCCAGTTTAACCACTTGAGCTCTGGAAGGTTTTATCCCCTTCATGACCAGGCCATTTTTTTGCTATTTAGCACTGCACAGCTTTAACCACTTCACCTCCGAAAGGTTTAGCCCCTTCATGCCTAGGCCATTTTTTGCGATATGGCACTGAGTTGCTTTAACTGACAATTGCACGGTCGTGCGACGCTGTATCCAAATAAAATCGATTTCCTTTTTTTCCCCACAAATAGAGCTTTCTTGTGGTGGTATTTGATGATCCTCTGTGATTTTTATTATTTTTTTTTATTGTTTATTATTTTTAAACAAAAAAAGACAGACAATTTAAAAATATATTTTTTACTTTCAGCTATAAAACACACCCGGTGAAAAAATCTAATTTCTTCATCAGTTAGGCCCATAGGTATTCTTCTACATGTTTTGGTAAAACAAACCTAATAAGTGTATATTGATTGGTTTGCGCAAAAGTTATAGCGCCTGCAAAATATTGAATATTTTTATGGAATATTTATTTATTTACAGGCGTTTCGCCTGTAGAAGCCCCTTCCCCGCAGCATATGTACATGAGGCGGTCGGCAAGTGGTTAACTGGTAGCTGCGTGGTCATGCAACGCTGTACCCAAATTACATTTATATAATTTTTTAAAAACAAATAGAGCTTACTTTTGGTGGTATTTGACCCCCACTGGGTTTTTATTTTTTATTATATGAGCGAAAAAAGATTGAACATTTTGAAAAAAAAATTCATTTTTTACTTTCTGCTATAATACATATCCAATTACAAAAATCTTATTTCTTCATACACATACATTGAAACCAAAATGTATTCTGCTACATTTCTTTGGTAAAAAAAAAAAAAAATCCCAATAAATATATGTTAATTTGTGTGAAAGGTATAGCATCTACAAACTGGCATATACAGTATATACTAAAATTTTTATTTATTTTTGTATTTCTTTCTTTTTTTTTTTTTTTGTACTAGTAATCACGGTGATTAGCGATTTATAGTGGGACTGTAATAGTGTGGTGGGCAGTCTGATACTGACGCTGGCTGGGATGTACACTAACTGATACTGACATCACCAGTGACGCTAATACAGTGACCCTATTGCTGTATTAGTGACATTGGCTGGGAAGGGGTTAATTGTGTGCCTAACCAGTGTTAATGTGTGTGATATGTGCTGCTTCTTACTAAATATGTGTTCCTTCTCCCTGCAAAGCAAGCAGACCATTCAGTCTGTACAGAGCCCTGTGTGTTTGTCAACACAGGGCTCTGGGCTGTGATTGGACACAATGGTTCAGCAGGTCTCGGCCACGAATCATTGGCTGAAACCTGTTGACAAAATCCCACTGTGTCCAATCGCAGCAGGAGTCGCCCTGAACCTGGAAGAAAGTGCTGATGTACAGGAACGTGTGCCTGTACGAGCCACCCACCCACAGTAAAATGTGGGTGAGCAGCTGCTGCTCCTCTGACCCGCTGCTGACTCACCGCCAGTCTCATTCACTTTAATGGGACGGCTGGTGATGCGGCAGTGACACAACAAGGTGAGGGACATGGCGGCAGCAGGTGACTGAATGCCCGCTAACAGGCGCTGCCATAATGGGTCTGAATAGACAGGTGCTTTTTAAATGTAAGGACTCATTCTTGCTGGTAGTTAGAATCTTTAATATTTGCAAACAAAATGAAGGTTTCCTATTTAGAATAAATATTCAAATACAAAAGTGCAAAAAATGTAGCGCTAAAACCAATAATACAATGATGAGTGTATACACAAATAGTGAACAGTGTAATATTCATACAATAAAAAATTAATTAAAAAGTCCAACATGGTGAAATGAATAAATATATGGAAAGGGAAATGTTAATGTGAGTCCCATAACACAAATCCAATCCTGTAAAGAAAAATCTAGAAGTCCACAGCAATGATGTGATGATCTTCCGACGTGAGAATAATAATCAAAAAATGGTGAATCCTTACAATAGATAAGATTGAACACTCTTACCAGAACGAATGGACCTGGATGTCAGCGACACCGAGTCATATAAGCCTGGATTTCCAGATGAATAGATCCCCCGAATGGATACAACGACCCAAAGTCTCTGATGGTATCTCCACTTGGCTCCAACGACCTCGTAAGTATCAACCAAACTGGAGGGGCAGCTATCCGATAGGAACACCACGGCAACTCTCATCCACACAAAATATGTAGGAAAAAAGAGGAGGAGGGGCTCCGATAGTGCAGGTCAAAAAAATTTGGTTTAGTGAAAAACCGACATACATAAAATTAAAAGTGATCAGGGGCGGACTGACCATTCGGGCACTCGGGCACTGCCCGAGGGCCCCATGCCACTAAGGGGCCCCATCAGGGTTGCCAGCCTCAATAAAACCAGGGACAGTAGGTAAAAATCTGTGTTTTTTTAAAAAATCCCAAGATTATAGCTGCCCCGCCTCTCCATTACCTTTTCGGTGTGTGTATGTGTATTCTGTGTGTTTACTGTGTGTGTATATTGTGTGTCTGTGTGTGTATACTATATGTGTGTGTGTGTATACTGTGTGGCCCCATAATCTCCTATTGCCTGGGGGCCCCATAATCTCCTATTGCCTGGGGGCCCCATAATCTTCTCATATTGCCCGGGGGCCCCATAATCTCCTATTGCCTGGGGGCCCCATGAGTTGTCAGTCCGCCCCTGAAAGTGATCACGGTGAAATAAAAGCAATGTGGGGAGCGATGAACCTTGTGGGCAAGGTTCTTCGCTCCCCACTTTGCTTTTATTCATTTCACCATTTTGGACTTTTCTATTCATTTTTTATTTCATGAATATTACACTGTTCACTATTTGTGTATACACTCATCACTGTATTATTGGTTTTAGCGCTACATTTTTTGCACTTTTGTATTTGAATATTTGTCACATTCCTGTGTAGCAGCTGGTTCATTTTAGTTTTATTATGCTTTTTATCAGCGCAGTATCATTCTATTTCCCTTCCTATTTAGAATAATCTGTCAGGTTAGTAAAACGGTGATATCAGAACCGATTTCAATCATACAGTTTTTAGTGTACATAGATTTGTAAAACAAAGGGATAAAGGAATATTCCTGAACTTAGATTTTTACTCCAAAAGCATTTTATTAAAATAAATTTGATTTAAATCAAAACAATACAATTATGTATTTATTTTTTTTAAATCAATTTTTATCTACCCTAGTTTATGAGCTTTGCAAATCATTGCATCCTATTTTTATGTAGATTTTACAAAGTATCCCAACTTTTTGGGGATTGAGGCTGTATAAAATGTATTCATTCCAAAATCCAATGAGGGGGAAAAAAAGGCAATTTCCAATTCCTTCACACTACAGTACACACTGCACTATAGGTAAAATCAGCAGGCAGCACTGCTGGTATCTCTCAGGGCTTGGTCACACCATAACCCAAGTTATAAAGTGTGGTGTGACATATAAGGGTACGATGCAGTTCTGTCCACCTGCGTTACATCACACACCAATGCACTGATATGTGCATTTCCTTTTATTACTTTTATTGAGATTGTTTAAGAACAGGAAGTTCCCTGTATGACAATAAAGAGTGTGGTATTACGCTGTACAGCATCAGTTATATAGTAAGGCGAGACACAAAAAAAAAAAATCACGTTAGTGTATTGTGACCATACATTTGGCTCTGCTCCTTGCATTTCATTGTGCTGCACTGAAAAAATCTTTCATGACCCATTTTAACCACTTCAGCCCCGGAAGAATTTACCCCCTTCCTGACCAGAGCACTTTTTGCGATTCGGCACTGCATCACTTTAACTGACAATTGCTTGGTCGTGCGATGTTGCACCCAAACAAAATTGATGTTCTTTTTTTCTCACAAATAGAGCTTTCTTTTGGTTGTATTTGATCGCCTCTGCAGTGTTTATTTTTTGCGCTATAAACAAAAAAAAGTAACAATTTTGAAAAAAAAAAAAAAAACACAATATTTTGTATTTTTTGCTATAATAAATATACCCATTTAAAGAAAAAAAAAGCTAACTTTTTCTCAGTTTAGGCCAATATGTATTCTTCTACATATTTTTGGTAAAAAGAAAAAGGCACTAAGCATACATTGATTGGTTTGCGCAAAAGTTATAGCGTCTACAAAATAGGGGATAGATTTATGGCATTTTTTTTATTATTATTATTTTTTTTTTTTTTTTTTTTTACTAGTAATGGCGGCGATCTGTGTTTTTTATCATGACTGTGACATTATGGCGGACACATCGGACAATTTTGACACATTTTTGGGACCATTGGCATTAATACAACGATGAATGCTATAAAAATGCATTGATTATTGTAAAAATGTCACTGGCAGTGAAGGGGTTAACTGTGTTCCCTGGGAGGTGATTCTAACTGAAGGGGGAGGGGACAGACTAGAGGAAGTGAAGGATTGTGGTTCCTAGCTAATAGGAACCCACGATCTCTCTCTCATATCAGAACAGAGAAGTGTGTGTTTACACACACTCGTCCCTGTTCTGTGTCTCCTGCTCACGATTGCTCGTGGCCGGCCACGAGCATCGGCATCCCCGCTGTGCAGCGGGCGCGCACGCCTGCTATCCTGACCACGCGAGCCGACATATAGCTACGACGGCTTGCGCAGGGGAGCCAACCTGCCACCGTGTAACGGTGGCGGTTGGTCAGGAAGCGGTTAAATGCATTGCCAGTCCATTTAGAATGAATACACTGCCTAACGCTTTTCTTTTGTGTCACAGAATAATCTATTGTACTGCTCCTTATAAAACGCAGAATAGCTACTGAATTACTAAAGATGTCATGGGCATATGTGGATGCTACATTAGGTGAAAGGTTTGCTTAAGTGGGAAAAGAAAAGTAGTAAAGGTGAACTTTTTTCAAGGTTATTCACTAATAAAATGCTTCATATGATAGCCAGTGAATTCATCACCTTGAAGAAAAATGAAAATATATAGTTGGGATTAGCCTTATCACATCTTACTTCTTAGGCTGCTTTCACACTGAGTAGTTTTTTAAGCGCTTTTGCGTTACAAAAAACACCAGCAAAGCTCAAGAAAAATGTAAGTGTAAAAAAAGATCCTGCTTGTCGCATTTTTGGAGCATGTTTGATTGTTTTTGAAAAAAAAAACTGCACCAAAAATGCACCTCCCCATTGAAAATCAATGGAAAACACGGCAAAAGCGCCTCAGAATGCTTCAAAAATGCACTCGTGATGCGTTTTTTGGTGCAGTTTGTGAGTCACTTGTCCTTTAGAAAACCTACCTCAAATGCAATAAAAAAACATGTTTTTGCCGTGTTTTTTCGAGGCAGATCAGTGTGAAAGTAGCCTTACGATGTTGATTCCTTAAATGTAGTTCATATTGCAGCACAGGCTAGTTGTCTGCATGGTAAGGCCATCCATAGCTGGTTCGAATCTCGGCCGCTTCATCAGCAGCCGTCCGAGATTCGAACCGTGTGTGGGCAGGCTGAATGTACAAAGTTGCTCGATCAACTTGGGTACTATCAGTCTGCAGGATTCACTTGTGATTATTGCTAGCGGCTGCTATAGCCACTAGCAATAACCATTGTATTCTCCAAACAGGGACGGCTTGCCCCACTGCCCCTGTCGGGAGCAGACAATTGGCAGGAGGGATTCCCCTGTCAGCAGCACTGTCTGCGTTGATGGGGAGAATCGTACGCAGGAAAGAACTTCGCACTTTCTATGGCCTGCCTAAGGCCCCTTTCACACGGGGCAGGCTCCGTTGAAGTCTGCTTGCTCAGGGGGGAATCTGTCTGCGGATCCCCACTGAGCAGGCAGATGGCTGGTCCATGTCCGCTCTGCTTATAAAGAGCAAACACCGCCCACTCTCCTCTATGGGTAGGGGGATGTGAACAGACTGCATTCTGTTTACACCCGACTGCCTTCCGATCTGTCAGACGAATGGGGAACCAATCCCCATCTGTCTGTTTTTAGTGGATAGGATCAGATGTCGATGGGTGTAAACGGACACCGGCTGCTTCATAGAGGAGACTGGAGGGCCTGATCAAGTCCACCTGAAAAACTGACATGCGGACCCAACTGGCCTGCTAGTGTGAAAGGGGCCTTAAAGGGTATTTTCTTCTGCTCCCAGTGATGAATGGAGTGGCGAGGTAGCAAAGGATAAATATATATATACTATGTTGCTTAGTCCTGAATGTTCAAAGCACAGGTGTGCTCTCAGGGAACACGCCGATTGGCAACATTTGTGTGCTCACAAATCCAGAAAGCTATGGGCAGGACTGCGTGTTGCCAGGTGCCTATTGACAAACTACGAGCAATAACAATAGCCCATTTTCCAATAGCCATGTCTGCTTCAACATTTCTTTCCCAACATCATTGAGACACCATCACGGGAAGCTGAATTAGGTAGATGTCACTGGCAGCTTCATCAGGTATTTGTGGGATTTGCGTGGGGAACTGTAAGTGTAGATGCACTTATAATTAAAGGATAAATTCACCTTTGGAGCATATTGCACTTTACATAACATTATAATATTTAGGGTGTAACATGCTTCTAACCCCCCCTTTTGAGAACTGGCGGAGGTTGTTCTCCCCCACCCTCTGTCGCATTTTAAAACTGGCGTGGCTGTGTGGGGCTCTGCCCACATAACATAATTTGTGCACAGGAATCCGTGAATGAGAAAACTACAAGTCTCATCTGCCACTGCAACAGATGTCTTGTAGTTTGCAGCAAACTGCGAGAGTGCTGATGAGCTTGTAGTTTATTTTCAAGCCCTACAGCTTTCAAACAGAAAGCCTGCACACAGGTGAGGGCAGAAAGCTGTAGGACTTCTCAGTAGGAACCTGACATTGCACCTGCGATCCATTTGGGGGAAAAAATAATACATGCAGTTTTTCTCTGTACCCACTGCCACGTTTTACACACTTAAGGTAGCATGTTTTTTTATACAGATATTAGGAAAGCAGGGTAAGAGTGTGTACCACTTCTACATTCACACTAGAGATTAAATGTCTGTAAAGGTACTAATGGCATGCTATTCTAAACACAAACATACAGTGTCTTGAATGACAGCCAATGACAGCTGATCACATGATGTAAACAAAAGATTGGTAATCGTTTTTTTTTTCTACTCACGCTGACAGGTTCAGATGTGAGGGACATTGGTCCCGAGGTGGAAGAGGCACATCTGCCTCATCACTGCCACCTAACAGTGCCAACTAACAGTGCCAACAGTGCCCACAGGTGCCACCTATCAATGCCCACAGGTGCCACCTATCAGTGCCCACAAGTGCCACCTATCAATGCCCACCAGTAGTGCCAATCAGTGCCACCTAGCAGTGCTGGCTATCAGTGTAACTGATCAGTGCCCATCACTGCCACCCATCAGTGCTCATCACTGCCGCCTCATCAGCGTACATCAATGAAGGAGAAAAATTACCTGTTTTAAATTTTTTACAACAAAATATAAAAAAATATATATTTTTTTTTTTTTTTAATTCAGTTTTTTACATTTTTTTTAATAAAAAGTAAAAACTGCAGAGGTGATCAAATACCACCAAAAGAAAGCTCTATTTGTGGTGAAAAAATGATAAAAATTTCATTTGGGTACAGTGTGGCATGACCGCGCAATTGTCATTCAAAGTGCGTCAGTGCTGAAAGCTGCAAATTGGTCTGGATAGGAGGGGGATTTAAGTGCCCAGTAAGCAAGTGGTTAAATCTTGAGGCTTCCATGAGCCTCTTCTAGGAACTCGGCTCTTTTAGTTCTTTCCATAGATTTTCTCTTGGATTTAAGTCAGTTGATTGGCTGGGCAGCTTTATTTTCTTTCTTTAAACCAACTGAGAGTTTCCTTGGCTTTGTGTTTGGAATTAATGTCCTGCTGAAATGTCCACCCTCATTTCATCTTCATCATTCTGGTAGATGGCAGCAGATTTTTATCAAGAAGTCTTGGTACATTTTTCCATTCATCCTTCCTTTAATGGAATGAATTTTGCCAGTGCTGTATGCTGAAAAACAGCCCTACACTAGGGATGAGCCCGATGTTTGAGTCGAACTTAAGTTCGACTCGAACATCGGGTGTTCGCCGAATAGCGAACAATTTGGGGTGTTAGTGGCAAATTCGAAAGCCGTGCAACACCCTTTAAAAGTCTATGGGAGAAATCAAAAGTGCTAATTTTAAAGGCTTATATGCATGGTATTGTCATAAAAAGTGTTTGGGGACCTGGGTCCTACCCCAGGGGACATGTATTAATGCAAAAAAAGTTTTAAAAACTGCAGTTTTTTCGGGAGCAGTGATTTTAATAATGCTTAAATTGAAACAATAAAAGTGAAATATTAATTTAAATTTCGTACCGGGGGGGTGTCTATAGTATTGTAATGCATTAGTATGTTAACTAATGCATTACAATTTAATTACACCCATTAGATTTTAGAAGACTAAAATGAGTTTTAGTCGACGAAAATGTACTGGAGATTTTAGTCGACTAAAACTTAGGACATTTTAGGTCGACTAAAATCTACTGGAGATTTAGTCCACCAAATGACTAAATCGAAAACAATTGCAGAAGACTAAAATGGGACTAAATCTAAAATGCCATTTTAGTACTAAGACTAAAACTAAATCAAAATTTGCTACCAAAATTAATACTGCCCCACAGTCCATTGCCAGGCCCTTTGGGTCTGATATGAATATTAAGGGGAACTCCGAACCAAAATTAAAAAAAAAAATGGTGTGGGGGATCCCCCTCAAAATCCATACCAGTCACCCCAAAAATCCATACCAGACCCTTATCCGAGCACGCAACCTGGCAGACCGCAGGAAAAGAGGGGGGGGACACGAGAGAGCCACATACCCTCAACATGGGGTGACCCCGCCCCCCTCTGACGCTACGGGGAAGCCATAGGGATGTCCCCGTGCATCAGAGGGGGCGGGGTCACCCGGCGACGTCACCGTGTTGCCCCGCCCTCAGTTATAAAAACTGTCACCTGAGAGGACGGTCATTACGGCAGGTGCCTCCCATGGAGGCGGATCGGTGACGGCGTGCGGGATTTTTTTTTTTTCTTTTCTTTTTCGGTCTTTCGGAGCGAGAGAAGAGGATAGAAGATGAATGGACTTTGTGGGACATTTTTATTTATTTTTTAATAAAGGACTTGTTCCCAAGCCATGTCATGTCATTTTTACTATTTTCACACTTTTTTTGTGAAATGGTAGGGGTACATTTGTACCCCGTTACCATTTCACACAGGGGGAGGAGGCCAGGATCTGGGGGTCCCCTTGTTAAAGGGGGCTTCCAGATTCCGATAAGCTCCCCGCCCGCAGACCCCCACAACCACCGGGCAAGGGTTGTGGGGATGAGGCCCTTGTCCCCATCAAAATGGGGACACGGTGCTTTGGGGGGCTACCCCAAAGCACCCTTCCCATGTTGAGGGCATGTGGCCTGGTACGGTTCTAGAGGGGGGGCGCTCTCTCGTACCTCCCTCTTTTCCTGTGGCCTGCCAGGTTGCGTGTTCGGATAAGGGTCTGGTATGGATTTTTGGTGGGACTCCCACACCATTTTTTTTTTTTTTTTAGTTTTGGCGCGGGGTTCCCCTAAAAATCTATACCAGACCCTTCCGGTCTGGATTTCGAGGGGGACCCCCACGCCATTTTTTTAAAATTTTGGAACGGCCTGGTATGGAATTTGGGGGGACCCCCACGCAATTTTTTTTTTTTTTTTTTTAATTTTGGTTCGGGGTTCCCCTTCATAATTCATACCAGACCCAAAGGGCCTGGTAATGGACTGTGGGGGAATCCCCTGACGTTTTTTTTCAATGACTTTTATGTGTATTGCCGGAACCGACAATTCATTATAGCAGCATTTTTTAAATGACTTTTTTCCTTTAGAAACACGGGAAATATGCGCCACTTTACAGGCAAACTATAGTCACCCCCCCCCCCCGGTACGAAATTTAAAGGAATATTTCCCTTTTATTGTTTCACTTTAAGCATTATTAGAATCACTGCTCCCGAAAAAACGGCTGTTTTTAAAACTTTTTTTTTTTTTGCATTGATACATGTCCCCTGGGGCAGGACCCGGGACCCCAAACACTTTTTATGACAATAACTTGCATATAAGCCTTTAAAATTAGCACTTTTGATTATTCATGTTTGTGTCCCTTAGACTTTAACGGTGTTCGCGTGTTCGAACAAATTCTTTGCCTGTTCGCATGTTCTGCTGCGAACCGAACCAGGGGGGGTTCGGCTCATCCCTACCCCACACCATGATGAATGTATTATGGCATTCAAAGAGTTCAATTTTGGTCCCATCTGACCAGACTATATTCTCCCAGTATTTCACAGGCTTGTCTAAATGTTATGCAGCAACCTTTAAACAAACTTCCGCATGCTTTTTCTTCAGCAATGGAGTCTTGCGTGGTGAGTGTGCATACAGGCCAGGGCGGTTGAGTGCAATGCTTATTGTTTTGTTTGAAATAATTGTACCTGCTAATTCCAGGTCTTTTTGAAGCTCTCCACAAGTGGTCCTTGGCTCTTGGGCAACTCTTCTGATAATTCTTTTCACTCCTCTGTCAGAAATCTTGCGAGGAGCACCTGGTCGTGGCCGGTTTATGGTAAAATTATGTTATTTTCACTTACGGAGTATGGCCCCAACAGTGCGCACTGGAACATTCAGAAGGTTAAAAGTCCTTCTGTAACCAATGCCTTTAATTTGTTTTGCAACAATAAGGTTCCAAAGGTCTTGAGAGACCTCTTTGCTTTTACCTATTATTATGAGATGTTTCTTGTGTGAGACACCTTTTTATAGGCCATCAGTTGAGACTGAACCAGCTGATATTAATTTGCACTGACAAGGGGCAGGATTGCTTCCTAATTACTGATAGATTTCAGATGGTGTCTTGGCTTTCCATGCCTTTTCTGCTCCCCCCTTTCTCATGTGTTCTTTTTCCCTGTGTCAGTCCATTATATTACACATAACTTAATTTTTTTTTCCATAATAATGTTTATTAACAAAAGTAATTGTACAGCAACTTACACTGAAATAGTGGTATATTACATTCCTTTTGTACATGTTGATCTCGGTTACATATGTATTACATTTATATAGTTTGGTACAGACATATACAAATTTACACTCTTTAGTTATTGCAATCATTTGGCACTGTTCGTAACCACGTCTAATCTGCTCAGACGGGGGTTGTAGGAAGCCCCCTGTGGTGGCAGGGAATGTATTTCGTGGGAAAGGTAAAGAAGGGAAAGAAAAGGAGAGAGAGAAAAAAAAAAAGGAGAGAAGAGATACAAAGAAAAAGGTAGTGAAAAGTCCGGTCCGTCCAATCTCCCGACGCGGGACTTTTGGTTTTTGGTTTTTGGTTTGGTTGCTTTCCTAAACAAATTTAGTGAGGCCGATATCAAAGGGTGTGTTTTTGCCTGCTGTGGGACCTGTCCAGGTGGAATCCAAGGTAGAGATTCTAGTGGGAGGTGAGAAAATGATTTCTCCAGAGTGACCCATGTTTTGCCCGGTTCGTGGACATTCCAGTCCACCACCCGAGCCAATTGGCTTGCCAGGAAATATTTATGGAGATCCGGTAGGCCTATGCCTCCCTCAAGTTTTGGTCGCGTGAGTCGAGTGAATTTTATGCGTGGGGGAGAGCCTCGCCACAAAAATTGATTGCACATCTTCCTGTATGTAGCAAAGAAGGCAGCCGGTAAATTGATGGGTATGCATTGGATGAGATAGAGAAATCTTGGTAAAATTATCATTTTTAAGAGGGCTAAGCGACCGAACCATGAAATGTTGAGGGGTCCCCATTCTGTTAAGTCATATTGGGCTTTTTTCAAGGTCTGGAGGAAATTGATCTTGTATAGATCATCTAATTTGGTGGGGATTTGAATGCCTAGATACGTTATTGAACTTTGGCTCCACTGAAAAGGGAAGAAAGATTGACACCGTTCAATTTCCTGTGATGTAAGCGTGATATTTAGGGCTTGCGATTTTGCGTAATTGATTTTAAAGTGTGATAGAGTCCCAAAATGTTCAATGTCCTTGAGCAGGTTGGGTATAGAGGTGGTTGGGGAAGACAGGGAGAGCAAAATGTCATCCGCAAATGCTGAGACTTTGTAGTTTCGCCCTTTGACTGTAATGCCTGCAATGTCGGAATTGGCCCTTAATCTGTTAAGGAATGGTTCCAGAGATAGTACAAAAATTAAAGGTGATAGGGGGCAGCCTTGGCGTGTGCCATTACTGATGGGGAAGGCGCTCGACAGGGGGCCATTAACCCTTACAGCTGCACTCGGGTTAGAGTACAGCGCCGAGATGTGGGACAGCATGCGCGGGTGGAGGCCGATCCTCTTTAGGACCTCACGCATATAGTCCCAGGCCACTCTGTCGAACGCCTTCTCAGCATCTAAAGACAGGAAAAAGCCATGTGTTTTTGTGGTCGTGAGCCAGTGGTGTAGGTTTAATGCTCTGACAGTGTTGTCCCTAGCTTCTCGGCCAGGGACAAAACCCACCTGGTCTAATGAAATAAGTCCTGGCAGAAGGGTAGACAATCTGTTAGCTAACATTTTTGCGTAGATCTTAATATCTACATTTAATAATGAAATTGGCCTGTAATTTTGTATCTGTGTGGTATCCTTTCCTTCCTTAGGGATTACTGTGACATGTGCCTCCAGCATGCGTCCCATATGTATTGTAGGTTCTGCTAACGAGTTAAAAGCGGTTAACATTTTAGGGGCTAATATCTGGGTAAAGCACTTATAGTATTGTAAGGTAAACCCGTCTGGGCCCGGGCTTTTACCTGTTTTCATCTGTCTCAGAGCCAGTCGTAATTCCTCTGTGGAGAGGGGTTCTTCTAGTTCTTCTGCTTGTGTTTGTGTGAGTGGTTGTGGGCTGTACTGGGACAGAAAGTTTCGTATGTCGTCTTCTCTGCCTGGGGCTTGAGCCGGATTCGTATTTGGGGGGGTTAGGTTATATAATTTCTTATAATATTGTTCAAAAGCATGGGCTATATCTTCATTTTTAGACAACAGAGTGCCTTGCCGGGTTCTAATTTGGTGAATTGTGTTGGATGGTTTAGAGGCTCTTACTGCTCTGGCTAGCAACCTACCACTTTTGTTGCCTTGTTCATAAAAGACTCGTTGATGGAGGACATATCTACGTCTGACTCGTTTTCCTAGTTCTTCTAAAAGCGTTGTGCGCATACGTGTCAAGGCCTGTAAAGTCTGTTGTGATTGGGACTTTTTGTGTGTGGCTTCAAGTCTTTTAATATTGGTGATCAGGTCGTCTATAATCGTCTGGTGGGCTCTTTTGACTTTCGCTGCTTGGGCCATCAGCTTGCCTCTGATCACACATTTGTGGGCTTCCCACAGAGTGGTGGGGGATATGTCGGGAGTGGAGTTCTCCTTGAAGTAGGTGTTAATAGTGGCTGTCAGATGAGTAGTGAAAATGTCATCTTTTAATAGAGAGGAATTAAGTCTCCAGGTCTTTGTCTTTGAGGTCAAGTCTGGGAAAGATAACTTAATTTTTAAACGTATTTGTTTAGGTTTCTTTGTATGGATTGCATGGGTTGTTTCCGCATGTGGTGAAAATTATTTTATCCCCTGTGTGTGTGTACGTGTGTGTATATATATTATTTATATATATATATATATATATATATATATATATATATATATATTATTTACGTACATACGTACATACATACATACATACATAGCCACACAGACTAACAGACAAACTCTCAGTTGGTTTCAAAGAAAGAAAATAAAGCTGCTAGAATGGCCCAGCCAGTCACCCGACTTGAATTCAATAGAAAATCTATGGAAAGAAGTAAAGATCAGAGTTCATAAAGGCCCACGGAAACTTCAAAATTTGAACACTGTGTGGAAGAATGGGCCAAAATCACACCGTGGTTCGGCCCCTCCCCCCCTCTCCCCTCATTGGCTGTCTGGCTTTGATTGACAGCAGCGGGAGCCAATGAGGAGGGAGAGTCCAGGAAAGCTGATGTTCTCGTGCACATCGCTGGATCGAGAGGAGGGCTGGGGGTGGACTGCTTCACACAGAATGTTTTTTACCTTCATGCATAGAATGTATAAAGGTAAAAAAAAATCTTCAGTCTTTAAAACCACTTTAAGTAAAGATGAACTTTTTCAGCCAGCTACAAATCTTCATTTATAAATAGTTAGAGATATTTGCAGCTGGTACCTAAATCTGTTAGCAAATCACCACCATAAATTTGTTACAATTCCTAATAAAGTTATTGTATAGCAAGAATATTAGAGATGCTGATCTTTCACTTTTACTTGTTATAGATTTTTATTGATAAACTTTAAGGTACAAAACATAGCGTTGGGCTGGCCATACATTATACAATTTTCTTGTACACTTTTCCTTTAGATTTACCAAAACTATATAATTTGAGGTCAAACCTAAACACTTTCAATTTGTATTCGATCTGGCAGGTCCTTGCACTACATAGTTGAAGGTAAATCTAAAAGAAATTGTATAAGAAAATTGTATAATGTATAGCCAGCATCAACTTTTTGTAATTGCCAAGAAGATGTTAGACAGCTGGAACGTAGCTGCCGAGAATTTAAAAACATCCAGAGATCCCAATCTTTTAAATGTTGTGTTCATGTAATATGTTTATCATTAATCATTAGCAATCATCACTCAGCAACTAATAGGCGTTCAAGTGAATTTATATTCGAATTGCGTGCTGTGGTGTTGGGTGTGGCAGGTTAACAGTTTTATAGAGATAGTACTTTCTGCAACTTCAAAAATGAGAACAGGCGAATTGAGAAATAAATTCTACAGTGCACCAAAACAATTTGAAATAGCAGACATGTTGGGCCTCGGAGTGCAAAACATAGTGGGTTGCACACCAGTAGAGATCTGCTGACAGTCTGAGATGACCCTATACATGGATGTCACCAGAGGGTCATGCCTAAGCAGAGCAGTACTTGGCATTGTTACAATCAAAATGCAGCTCTATCGTAGTAATACAAGACACCTAAAAGTGAAATAGTACAGTTTGCTCCAGATGAATGGGAAATTTGTCTTGGTTTGTGGATTTTTCAAGCCATGATGTAAACACCTGGGGTATATTCAAATCTGTCTTTTGATCCTTTTATTTTTAAAAGATATTCTGCTTGCTGCATCTTTGGTGTGGTTTCCAGAAAAAGCACTTTCCATAGGAATTACAGGTATGGCATGAAAATGCAAAACATTGAAGCCGGACTACCTAAAAAATGCATTTTACTGTGGCGCGGTAGAAAATCTTGCCAGCTAATTTTTCAGTGCTGTTTTTAGAAACGTACCAAGTCTATTGGTATCAGTACAAAACTTTATGTTAAATGTGTGAAAAACACATCTAAAACACACCATGTTGTAACAGTACCACATGTGGGGCAACACGGTGGCTTAATGTTTAGCTCTTCTGTCTTGCAGCAATTGAGGTACTTGGTTGGAATCCAGACCATGAAGTGTTGATTTTGAATGTTCTCCCTGTGCTTGTGTGGGTTTCCCTGGATACTTTGGTTTCCTCCCACCCTCCATATACATGCTGCTAGGTTAATTGGCTCCTATTTAAATTATCCCTAGTATGTGTATGTATGCATGTGAGATGGGGACATTAGATTGTAAGCTCTTTTGAGTGCAGGGACTGATGTTAACGTACAGTGTACATATAAAGTGCTGCTATATATGTCTGTAATAATGTGAAGAGATGAAACTTTAGCTTACTGTGTTGCAGTTAATAATTAGTTCTACGAACTATCAGTTGCCTAGCATTGTGTATTGGTAGCTCCTGAAAACAGGGACTGCACAAAATCCACTAAGTAAACTGTTCCATAGAAGTACAGTGTATGTATCTTTAACATGTTTACTGCACTCATGTCAAATTCCTGCTATAGTGTACAATGAACAGTTCTTATCTTCTAGGTCAGTGACTCAGCAAGTCTACACTTTCACTGTGTACACTAATACTGTTATAGATTTTTATTATCCCCTTGGCACAGGCACCTGCCCAGAAAGAGAAAAACATTTGAGGGAATGGAAGCAGTAGGGCTAAAAAAGAATGGCATGTAGAACAGCAACTTGTATCACTATCATATCACTTGTATAACTTTCCAAATGGATAAACTGGGTTATTCTTTGTTTTCATTAGTATCCTGTGTAAATCTGTCTCTCTACAGACATCTCCATTGTAAGCAAAGTAGGTCAATGCAGATAGTTTCTTTTGGATCAGAAGAAAATTGTTTTATATGTGTCCTACTCGCACCATACATGTGAGGTGGTGTGTGTTGTGTAAAAATGCAGCATGTTTGCATTTTTACACAGTGCAAACTATAGCACGTCACAACTCGCTGCAGTACATAAAGTTGAAAGAAATTTCACTTTGTGACATTTCACTAACATTAAAAAGAAAAAAGTAAACCACACAATGCATTGTAATAGTGTAATCAGCTGTAGACCGTGAACTGGTCATTCTTTAGCTGTTTTTTTTCTTCATTCTTTCCTTAAAAGGGATCTAAATTCACAGCATGCACCTTCATTGTATAACATCAGTATTGTAATAGCAATACAAATTATTTCATGTTGTGAGTTCTGCCTATCTACTGACCACCTATTTCGACAACTTCCTGGATGTCCCTGCACACCCAAACGGCCGCTCCCGCATGCCCCCAGGGGAGTGCAACGCAGTGATCGTGGCCACGCCGCGTTGCTAGACATGGCGCGACCCCGACACGGCTCTTTAACCATGTGATCGGCTGTGTCCAATCACAGCCGGTCACATATAAATACAGGAAGTGCTGGTAATCGGCTCTCATCGCCTCACACTGACAGAGCGTGTGGCAAGGAGAGCCTATCAGCAGGATCTCCTTGCAGGGGACAGCAAGACATATAATCGGGGTACTGATCATAAGTGCCCTGATTACACTAAAGCGCCATCAGTGCCCACCAGTGCCAGCAATCAGTGCCCATTAGTGATGCCAGTCAGTGATGTCTTTCAGTGCCACCTATAGGTGCTGATAAGTGCGGCATATTAGTGCCTCCTCATCAGTGCCACCTCATCAGTGCAGCCTATCAGTGCCCATCAGCGAACATCAGTGAAGGAGAAAAATTACATATTTACAAAATTTACTGACAGAAACTAAGAAAAACTTTGTTTTTTCAAAATTTTCATTTTTTTTTTTTTTTTTTTTTTTACTTAAAAAAAAAAAAAAAAAAACCCCAGCAGTATTTAAATACCACCATAAGAAATCTCTATTTGTGTGAAGGAAATGATAAGAATTTCACATGGTTACAATGTAGCATGACCGCGCAATTGTCATTCAAAGTGTGACAGCGCTGAAAGCTGAAAAATAGCCTGGGCAGGAAGGGGGTGAAAGTGCCGGTATTAGTAGTTAATTGAAGCCTAGAAATAATTGAATGTTTTTTTTTAAGATAGTGTTTTTATTTTTATTTTAACTCAACTTGAATATAAAGTAAATACTAAATATAATAATAATAATAATAAAGGTACAGATAGCACAAAAAGGTCTGTCAATTGGCATAAAAGCAATGTCCACAATAAAAATAAATTACACATGGTAGTTCAGATATCTGTAAATCAGAGCAAAATGTTCAGTGTACACACAGGAATAAAAAGGTGAAGAGGCGGAGGGAAAGAGATCAGGAAGGGACAAAGGAGAAGGAAGAGAGGATAATGGTAAATAAGGAAATGGAAGGAGAGAAAAAGACCTTGAAGGAACCTTCCACTCTCCAACCATGAAAATACACAGCATTGACACCCATGAGTAAGAGGCACTGAGCCAAAGATATGATACATCGCGTTTTCAATTCTCTAGCCTAAACCCAGGTTGCCCAGATTCTATCAAACTTCTTGGGACAATTGCGGTACATATAGGTACGTTTTATACAAAGGGAGCACTGCATTAATCCTAGATCTCCACACATAAACAATTGGAGGTTCTGGTAGTTTCCACCTAATCAAAATAGTTTTCCTAGCATAAAATACACAATAAAAAATGAGCAGCCTCTTGTGGGAAGTTGTGACATATTATCACAAATACCTTAAAGAAGGATCGGAGGGTCTACCACAATGGACAGGCCACCCGATACTTTGATCTCAGCCCCGACCCCCACACCAGAAGCGCTGAGGTACAGGACCAGACTATATGTAGGAATGTACTGACCTCCTGTTGACATTTAGTACATTGTTCATCAAGAATAGAATATATAACAGAAAGACACTGGGGGTGTAGTATACAGGATGTAGAAATTTCAATTTTATGAACTGATCCCTAGCTGAAATCATAAGGGACAGAAATTGTTTCCCTCCCCCCAGTCAGCAACAGAGTTGGGATTTGCCCCATACCAGGAATGAAAAAGTTGGGATATCCTATCAGTTTCCACACTTGTAATCCTAAGGTTCAGGAATAAAAGGATCTTGCCTAAAAAACCTTACCTAAAAATACACTCGACAGAGTGGGAAGCCAACGTAATAGGCACAGAAAATTGAGACTGGACTGCATGTCGCAGTTGGAGAAACCTTAAAGTGATACTAAAGTCTTCTTTTTTTTTCTTTAAAAATAACAAACATGTTATACTTACCTGCTCTGTGTAATAGTTTTGCACAGAACAGCCCAGATCCTCCTCTTCTCAGGTCCATGATGGACTGTAAAGAGAGAGAGAGTTCAGCTCACCAATAGTCATAATCCTCTGTTTCCATACTTGAACGGTAGTCTTCATGGGTATTGTAATATTCGGGTTGGAATGGGGCCTAAATATGAAGTTGCTCAGTTTAGAATAGGAGCCCATGAGAGCAGCCTCCAGGGTCACCACTGGATTGCTAGCAGTTTGGGACAATCAGCACAACTGCCCAATAAAAAGCAGGGGAGAGGAAGTTGTAAGGTGAACCTGACCATCCTCACAGTAGAATCTGCCCAAATAAAGGAAGAGACTATTTGATCAAATTTATTAAAAAAGGATTTAGGAAAGGGAACAGGTGCACCAGTGTATTCCTGAGAACATTAAAACATTTCTGAAGGAACTTCAATTTAATATAAGTAGTGTTTTCCAAAGGGAGTTAGTTGTTGAACTGGATAAATATTGTCAGATAATTAGCTGGAGAGGTCTCCATGGACAGTTATTTCTAGGCACTTAAAGAAATAATTAAAATTAATATATTATTTAACATTTTGACCATAACTACATTTTGATTTCTTTTGTGCACTTGGAGTAAAACATTTTTTTAACAACCAAAGTATCTACATTAGTCTAACAATATACCCCTGTCATACATTGTATGGTTTGTTTATCTTCTTGGGCCTAAAGCAGGCAATACAAGCAGAGTGACATTCTTTCTCTTTTTTTAGTTATTTTTTTTAAACAAAATTGCTATGTAATGTTATGCAGCTTATACTACATACTATGAAGGTTGGCTGCAGAGTATTTTGTATTAAAAACAAAGGATTTTGCATAGGTCAGTAAATTGGGGCGGCACAATGGTGTAGTGGGTAGCACTTTCGCCTAGCAGTAAGAAGGGTCACGGCACTACCTGCCTGGAGTTTGCATGTTCTCCCTGTGCCTGCGTGGGTTTCCTCCGGGTACTCTGGTTTCCTCCCACACTCCAAAGACATGCTGGTAGGTTAATTGGATCCTGTCTAAATTGTCCCTAGTATATGAATGTGAGTTAGGGACCTTAGATTGTAAGCTCCTTGAAGGTAGGGACTGATGTGAATGTACAATGTATATGTAAAGCGCTGCGTAAATTGACGGCGCTATATAAGTACCTGAAATAAATAAAAAATGGCTGCATTCCACCCATCTTCCGGATGCTTTTGGCAGGAGAAGCAATAAATGTGAATAACTAAATAACACCACTAACTCCCCAATCTGAATGGTTTGAAACTGTAATCAAGCCCTTTGTGTGCAGGGTGCTTTGTTATGGTCAGTACTACCTCCCAGGTTCCCCTTTTTACACCTCTGTATGAAGCTTTATATGGCATCACTTATATCTTGAGATACAGTCATGGGAAGTACACCCCACCCCATGAAAATTGTTTTTTTTTCTACATATTTGAACAGGTAAAGATTAGGTATTCATTTAATCATTTATTTAATCAATGCCCACAGATAAATATTTACTTGAATTAAAAATACAAAAAAATGTACCTTTTCAATTATTTATTAAAAATATCAATAGATATGGTGTGGATTTAATAATCATGTGCTTTGGAGATAGTACAACTCAAATTCCAAAAAGGTTGGGATTCTGTGTAAAATCTACATAAAAACAGAAAGCAATGATTTGCAAACTTCATAACCCCATAATTTATTCACAATGGATAATAAAAAGCGTATCATATTTTTAAACTGGGAAAATGTACCATTCTAAGAAAAAATATGGTAGTATAATTAAATTAATGGCAGCAGCACCTCTCAAAAAAGTTAGGGCAGGGCCATGTTTACCACAGTGTAGCATCCCCTCTTCTTTTAACAACAGAAACTAAGAAAAACTGTTTGTTTGTTTTCAGTCTTATCTTTTACATAAAAAAAAAAAAAAAAAAAAAAACCCAGCAGTGATTAAATACCACCAAAAGAAATCTCTATTTGTGTGAAGAAAATGATAAGAATTTTACATGGTTACAGTGTAGAGTGACCGTGCAATTGTCATTCAAAGTGTGACAGCGCTGAAAGCTGAAAAATGGCCTGGGCAGGAAGGGGGTGAAAGTGGGTATTAGTAGTTAATTGAAGCCTAGAAATAATTTAATGTTTTTTTAACAGATAGTGTTTTTATTTTATTTTAGCTCAACTTGAAGTAAATACTAAATATAATAATAATAATAATAATAATAATAAAAGGCACAGATAGCACAAAAAGGTCTGTCAATTGGCATAAGAGGAATGTCAGCAATAAAAAAAAAAAAAAATACACATGTGGTTCAGATATCTGTAAATTAGAGCAAAATGTTCAGTGTACACACAGGATTAAAAAGGAGAAGAGGCGGAGGGAAAGAGATCTGGAAGGGACAAAGGAGAAGGAAGAGAGGATAATGGTAAATAAGGAAATGGAAGGAGAGAAAAGACCTTGAAGGAACCTCCCACTGTCCAACCCTGAAAATATACAGCATTGACACCCATGACCCAGAGTAAGAGGCACTGAGCCAAAGATATGATACATCGCATTGTCAATTCTCTAACCTAAACCCAGGTTGCCCAGATTCTACCAAACTTCTTGGAACAGTTGCGGTTCATATAGGTACGTTTTATACAAAGGGAGCACTGCATTAATCCTAGATCTCCACACACAAACAATGGGAGGTTCTGGTAGTTTCCACCTAATCAAAATAGATTTCCTAGCTTAAAATGCTCGATAAAAAATGAACAGCCTCTTGTGGGGAGTTGTGACGTTATCATAAATACCTTAAAGAAGGATCAGAGGGTCTACCAATATTGGACAGGCCACCCGCTACTTTGATGTCAGCCGCGAACCCACACCAGAAGCGCTGAAGTACAGGACCAGACTATATGTAGGAATGTACTGACCTCCTGTTGACATTTAATTCCCAGTTTATAAAAATGTAATGGCAGCAACACCTCTCAAAAAAAGTTAGGACAGGGCCATGTTTACCACAGTGTAGCATCCCCTCTTCTTTTAACAACATTCTTTTAACACACAAGTTGCTGGAGTTTCGGGAAGGGAATATTGTCCCATTCCTGCCTGATATAGGATTCTAACTGGTCAACAGTCCTGGAAGAGCTGGAAGAACATTTAGCAACGAATTTGGTAATTTGGCAACAGGTCAGTAACTTGATTGGGTGTAAAAAGGGTATCTTGGAGAGTCTGAGTATCTCAGAAGCAAAGATGGGCAGTGGTTTACCAATCTGTGAAAATTGTCAAACAAATTTCAGAATAACGTTCCTCAACATAAAATTGCAAAGACTTTAAATATATCATTATCTCAATTATCTGACATTCTTTTTGGCAACCATGGGCGCTGCATCCTACGGTCTAAAAAAAGAGGGACCTTCCAGCTTGTTATCTGCGCTCCATTCAAAGGCCTGCATCTCTGATGGTATGAGGGAGCATTTTTGAGACCTGTTGCGGCAATCAATTTCAAAATTACCAAATTTTTTTCTTATTTTTTTCTTCTATTGTGAATAAAATGTGGGTTTATGAAATTTGCAAATAATTACATTCTTTTTTATGTAGATTTTACACCACGTCCCAACTTTTTTGGATTTGGGGTTGTACAATTTTGTCAGCCTTCTGATGTAAACACACAGCAGGCGTTTCTAAGCTGTTAGAAACCAACTAAAACAGTCTTGAGAGAGGCTTTTTCATGATCTATGAGGATCTTTTTTAATTGGAACAAAATTTGATTGGATAGTGGAACTTTTAAAGTCATCTCCTCAGCTCTGAGGGGTTCATGCTGGGACTTAGCCGTAGTCCTTTGTGGGGGGGGTCACATCCCCAAAAGTGAAGGATTACAAGTTCCAGCATGAGCCCCTTAGATCTAAGGATGTGACTCCCTTCAAAATCGAAGGACTACAAGTCCCAGCATGAACCCCTGAGATCTAAAAATGTAACCCCTTAGATCTCATGGGTTCATGCTTGGGACCTGTAGTCCTTCACTAGTTGAGGGGGGGCGGGGTGTCACATCCTCAGCTCTAAGGGGCTCATGCTGGGACCTGTAGTCCTTCACTTTTGGTGGGTCAAGTCCCACACATATATATACCATAGTTTGTAGGCGCTATAATGTTCACGCAAACCAATCAATATGCACTTATTGGGATTTTTTTTTTTTATTTATAAAAAAAACATGTAGCAGAATACATTTTGCCCTAAATTTATAAAGAAATTTGATTTTTTTTATTGGACATGTTTTATAGTAGAAAGTAAAAAATATTGCTTTTTTTTTTTTCAACATTTTTAATATATTTTTACTTTATAGCGCAATAAAATAAAAAACCCGGTGGTGATCCAATACCACCAAATAAAGCTCTATTTGTATGAAAAAAAATGATATAAATTTTGTTTTGTGTACAGTGTTGCATGACCCCACAATCGCCAGTTAAAGTAGCACAGTGCTGAATAGCAAAAACTTCTGCGCATTGCCAGTTTATTGGATAAAAGTAAGTTATAAATAAAACATCTAAAAAATATTTTTAGTTGTTAAAAATCATGAGATTTGTTTTAAGGCTTATAGAGTTGGGAGTATATTTATAAATATATTCGTGTCAAGGTTTAATAAGAAAAATTGATTTGATAAACGCTGACCTACACATCGCCTTTTAATCAGTCCTAAACATTCAGGCTAAATCCACTTCACCCAATTTGACAGCTGTCAGGGAGGAAGAATAGCAGCAGCAGGTGAACATACAGTGGGTATAAAAAAGAATCACAAACCCCCGTTAAAATAATTATATTTTGGTTCCTTGCAGCCTGAAATGAGGACAGACGCGGTTTTTGTTTTATCCAGCTGTATTTACTCAGAAAAAAAAAAATCAAATAGACGCACTTAATTGGAAAAATGATAACCCCTTTATGTCAGTATTTTGTTGATCCACGCTTTTGCTTTATTTACAGCCTTTAGTCTGTTGGAATATGTGTCTACTAACTTTGCACAGTTAGACTTTGCAATATTTGCCCACTCTTCTTTGCAGAACTGCTCAAGTTCAGTTAAATTAGATGGTGACCTATTTGTGGACTGCAGTTGCAAATTGGCCAGATTTTCAATGTGGTTTAAGTCTGGGCTCGGATTAAGCCATGCAAGGACAGTGTGAATTAAGTCATGAAGTCTTCACCTTTTTTTCCTTCAACCACTGTGGTAATTTTTGCTGTGTGCTTTGTCATTGTTATGTTGGAAGGTAACCCTTCTTCCCATTGACAACTTTCTGGTAGGGGGCAGCAGATTTTCCCCAAGAATTTGACGGCATTTTGCCCCATCCATTTTTCCTTCTATCCTGACAAGTGCTCCAGTCCCTGCTGCAGAGAAACACCCCCATAAAAGTATACTACCACCTCCATGCTTTATTGTAGGCATGATGATATTTGGATGGTGAGATGTATTGGATTTCTGCCAGACATATTGTTTGGTGTTGAGGCCAAATAATTCAGTTTTATGCCCTGTACACATGGTCGGACATTGATCGGACATTCCGACAACAAAATCCTAGGATTTTTTCCGACGGATGTTGGCTCAAACTTGTCTTGCATACACACGGTCACACAAAGTTGTCGGAAAATCTGATCATTCTGAACGCGGTGACGTAAAACACGTACGTTGGGACTATAAACGGGGCAGTAGCCAATAGCTTTCATCTCTTTATTTATTCTGAGCATGCGTGGCACTTTGTGCATCGGATTTGTGTACACACGATCGGAAATTCCGACAACGGATTTTGTTGTCGGAAAATTTTATATCCTGCTCTCAAACTTTGTGTGTCCGAAAATCCGATGGAAAATGTGTGATGGAGCCCACACACGGTCAGAATTTCCGACAACAAGGTCCTATCACACATTTTCTGTCGGAAAATTCGACCGCGTGTACGGGGCAATAGTCTTATCTGACCAGAACACTTTTTTTCCATGTGGCCTCAGAATGTTCAAGGTGCGTTTTGGCAAAGCCCAGTTGTGACTGCATGTGGCCTTTTGAGGAGTGGCTTTTTTTCTTGCAACCTTCCCATACAAGCCACATTTGGAGAATTTGTGATATTGTTGTCACATGCACACAGTGACCACTCGTAAATTCCTGTAACTGCTTCAGAGTTGCTGTAGGGCTCTTGGTAGCCTCTCTGACCAGTTTCCTCCTGGATCCTTCATCCAGTTTGGAGCGACATACTGATCCAGGGAGGGTCTGTGTTGTACCAAGTACTTTCCACTTCCTAATAATAGACTTCACTGTGCTTCTAGGACATTGATAAAGCCTTTAAAGTATTCCATCTCCTGACTTGTGCCTGTCCACAACTTTATCTTGGAGATCTTTTGACAGTGCCTTGCCACCCATAGTTTGTTTGCTTCAGCTGCACTACCATGCTCTAGGAAAGCTCTTTTTATGCTGAGCTAATCAAAATGACCACAGCTGATCACAGTTGAAATTTAAATGGCTTTGTGTGCCATTGAGAAGGTGATTAGCTACACCTGATTGAGTTTACAAGTAATAGGAGGGGGGGGGGGGTGATCCTTTTTCCAACTCAGTGATTCTGTTTTTGAATTTTCACTTTTTTTTCTGACATGTTGGTGTTATATTTTTCACTTGGATGTTATAAGTTGCACTTACAGCTGGATAAAACAAAAACGGTGTCTGTCTTCATTTCAGGCTGCAAAGCAACAAAATGTTATTTTAAAGGGGGGATTCTTTTTTATACCCACTGTAAGCTTGTCAACTGTATCAAGCAGCACTACAGTTTTCTGTGTTTATTATAACCACCTTCTCTAATGACTAAGTAACTAGAGAATTTGGAAACTCTTTAATTCCCTTCCATCTGAGCACATTGTTGTCCAACAAGAGGGCCATTGATAAGGACAAATGGCAACAAATCTTAGAATCATTTGCAGCAACACTTACCCTTAAGACACCTTTCAGGCTGAGGCTTTTTCAGGTGCTTTTGGGCTAAAAATAGCGCCTGTATAGCACCTAAAAAACAGCTCCCCTGCAGTCTCAGTGTGAAAGCACGAGTGCTTTCACATAGAGGCGATGCGCTGGCAGGACGTTAACAAAAACTCCTGCAAGCAGCATCTTTGGAGAGGTGAAGGTCTTCCACTGCTCCTGCCCATTGGAAAGAATGGGTAGCACCGCCGGCAAAGCGCCACTGCAGCGGTGCTTTGCGTTCTTTTTAACCATTTTTGGGCCGCTAGCGGGGGTTAGAAAGCGCCCCGCTAGCGGCTGAAAACCTCTGCAAAAACGACGGTATAGCGGCGCTTTACCGCCGACGCTCCAGTGTGAAAGCAGCCTAAAGGTCAGGGGCAGTCAGAGATAGAAAACCAAAGATCAGGGACAGGGGATTTCAAGGATGGATAGAAACAACCAAGTCAACACCAAATAATTACACAGTAAACACAATGCTCCTGATAAGCAATATTGTTCTTTGACCACTTTAATGGCATAGGGGGACTGAGTGGGAGCCACATATATTAAAGAAAACCGGCAACTTCAATAATATATACTGGCTTAGCATCATAAAGGCTCATCTGAACAGAAGGTCAACGGATTAGAAATGTATTAAACATTAAAAATAAAAATACTTGGAGTTGTAGAAAATCACAAAGAATCAATAAGGAGTGAGGTACACATTATGACTCTGATTTGGTGCTTGATTCCTAACATGAAAGACTTCATGACTTCATTCACTCTGTCACTTCTACATTTACTATGCAAGAAAAGTCATCTGGAAGGTATAAACAACTTTTCGGATTACTTTTTCTTGCATTTAGATGTTCTTGTTTTAACATAATTTAGATGTGTTTGCGTGCATTTAGAGTGTCTAATCAGGATGCACAGAATTCTATTATCTCTAAAGGCAGCTAAACTGGCCGCATGTAAAAGCAGGTAAACGTACACTGTGAATGCCATCATTAAAAATTGTTTTAAATACGTGTAGAAATGTCCTCTAGACGCCTACAGTATAAATGCAAGTTTGACACTGCAAGTGCATAAGTTAAATGTCACTTTTGTGCACTTCAAATAAAGTTTCTACAAAAAAGGGAGCTGTGTGATGCATTAAAGTGGGAGTCCGGCGACCAATCTTTTTTTTTTTTTTTTTTTTTTTTTTTAGGTCATTGAGACACTTTGCTAATCCCAAAATAATACTCACAGTTTGGGTGTAATATTTCCGCCTCTGTCTGTTTTCGTACTGAAGAATAACTTTAAAAATGTGATGCTGGCTGTTTCCATCTTGCTTGTGGGCATGTGAAGCCCACAAGCATTGATTTCCTGGATGCGGTGAATGCTGTTCATTCACAGCTTGTTCACAAGCATGATCATTGTTCCCACACTGAATCTTGGGAAGCCTGACACTAAGCTCCCAGGAGACAGTGCGGCGCCGGGGAAAGGCAATAAACACACCTACTCCCATGGGAGGAGAGACAGGAAGTGCCACAATAAAGTACAATATAAAGGTAATTACAGTGATAAAAAAACATTTTCGTGCGGCATTTGAACATCTATGCAATTAACTGAAGGGGGTAAGATTAAGTTAAAAATGTGAGTGGAACTCCGCTTTAAATTGCCCGCCACACCGCCCCCTACTGCAGTTTAACTCTCCGGTAGCCATCCATTCAGTGTTAACAGGCTCTACAGCTAAAGAACTAAGGGGTTTTTGGTAGAAGAGACCTACAAAGTCTCTTCTACTAAAAAAAACAGAACAAAAAAACTCTACCTACTAGAAATTTTGTTTGCAGCCTATAGTACTGCATTACCCCCACAAACATTTTTTTACACACTTGCTAAAACTCACATTTTTTTTTTGACTAAGGCCCCATGTACACGGGACGCTGCTAAACGTACGTTAAGAGGCAGTTGGACGCTTTTTTCAACTGCCCCTGAACTCATTCAATGTTATCCTATGTGACCATGTACACACTCTCGTTTTTTTTGCCGTTTTTAGGCAGTTGCATTTAACAGCATTTCTTTGAAAGCAAAAAATGGGTTCAGACGCCGAAGATTTCCACGCTTCAGACGCCAAACGCGACTAAGCGCTGCTAAACGTGGTACTGGCGTTTGGACGCGTTTTAGTTTATAAGCGTTTTTAAAAGTACCCTATATTTTTGACCTGAAAAGACAAAAATATGATGCAAAACATTGATAAAACATCAAAAAAATTTGTTTTGAAATGTTTTAATTACTTAAAATAGACAAAATATTTTTTTTCAAAAAAGTAATTAAAAAACAAAAATAATACCATATACAGCTGAAAAAAACCCAATAAATATATTAATCAATTAATATTTAATTATTAAAAATATTTAAAATAATTGCCAAAAAAAAGTTAGATGATATAAAAAATCCTTTAGCCTGGACTTTGTCAGATCTGTGAACACTTAGCTAAGCTGTTGATAGGTTGAAGGGTGGGGTGTTTGCTGACACACTGGAATTGCTAGAAAGTGCACAGTTCATATACACAAGATATCTTGACTCAATATTGTTTCCTCCAGGTAAAATTGCATAACTTTGTAGTAAAAGACATGTTTTCACACGGTATTGTGACTTTCAAAAATGTTGCAGCTTTTCTGTTTATTCCAGTGGGCTTTTTTGAAGCACACCACCTACAGTGGAAATATTTTTCATTATTTTCAGTAAGCCTGCTTACATGTTTATATATGTGTGTGTATTGGCAACACTCAGCACTGCATGCAAAATAAAATACTGTATGCTGCAATTTGACTGCATGGGCATATGTGAAAACACACCAAACACTCACAAAATCATTAAAGGAGTTCTGCCAAATTTTTTTTTTAAAGTCAGCAGCTACAAATACTGCAGCTGCTGACTTTTAAAATATGGACACTTACCTGTCCAGGGCGCCTGCGATGTTGGCACCCCGAAGCCGATCTGTCCCTCGGCTCTCGGGTGGAGGCGCCAGCATCTTCGGTAAGGGAGTCAGGAAGTGAAGCCTTGCGGCTTCACAGCCTGGTTCCCTACTGTGCATGCGCGAGTCGCGCTGCGTGATCCCACTGGTCCCTGCTGTCTTCTGGGACCTGTGTGTATCCCAGAAGAAGGGGGGGGGCTGGATATGGCATAGATATCTGTGGATACTGTGGCTATCTATGCCCGGAAGTGGGAGAGGTATCTGCTCTCCCCTCCCCCTTGAAAGGTGCCAAATGTGACACCGGAGGGGGGGGGGGGATTCCGAAAAGCGGAAGTTTTATTTTTGGGTGGAACTCCACTGTAAAGTGAATGTAAACCCTTACATATACCCAGTGAAGTGAACAGGCTCAGGTCATGCACAAAGATGAAACAAATCTCCCTACATAAGTTTTACATGTATATCTTCTGTCTTCATCTTTTTATACTGTTTAGACTTTAGAAAGTTCACATTAACACTGTGGTGAAGTCTGGGCATACAGCCAAGACAGCTGATTGGAAGAAAGGCACACACCCCCTCTTCTCATAGGTAGAGACTTTCAGCTCTGTTTGTTGAATCATTCAGCTCAGTCTTAATCTATTTATAGCATCCTCCCCAACACAAAACTCCTGCTGCTTTTATCATATATGATGTAGAACTTGTCAGGAGTTATCATGCAAACAGAAGAATGAACAGGAGATAGCTACAGGACTTAGTGCTTTGAGGAGAGATAAGAAAACACTGCAGATATGTGCTCAGCTCAAATTTCATGAATCGGGTTTACATCCACTTTAAAGTACTCCTAAGGCCTGATTCACACCTATGCATTTTTAGTGCTTTTTGCATTTTGCAGATTTGCACTACAAAACGTGCTCCATAGGAAACCATGGAAAATGGACTGTTGCGCAAATCTGCAAAATGCAGAAAGCACTAAAAATGCGTAGGTGTGAATCAGTCCTAAAGGCTCCTTTATGGCAGTCTGAACAAATCCTGTTACTACACAGCATGTCATAGTGGGAGGGTTTCCACTACAGAGGCAGTGCTGTCAATCCACAAAACAGCATGACTAGGTGTGGCCAAATGCAGGCTGAAAAGCTGCAAGCTTGTGAATCGGTAGTGATAATGCTGATAGCAAGCTACTGCCTGCATTATATTGGAGGTCCCTCCCAGAGCCTGCATCCAGTTCCTTTTTTTTTGTGCAGCAACTAGATTGCCTTAAACAGTTACTGTAATAGGGGGTTCAGTGAACAGATCTCTGTCTGATTCATTTGTGACTTGTCCCTTCCTGCTCTTCTTATCTCCTTATTGGCTCCATCACTTTCCCCAGCCAATTGGGAATTGAGGTAGGAAGGGATAAATTGCATACCTCTCATTAAAACACCTAGTTGCCTTTTCCACTATTTATATGCTCAGTTTGTAAATTGAGCAGGATGCTTTTTCAAAACAATGTAGCCATGTTGCAGGCTCCAAGAGGGTCCTGTACTATTACTTAGGCAGTGGTTGCCTGTGGCCAAAACTACCAACTGCTTCTTTTAAGATACTAGTCATGAAACAAAAATGTAAGCAAATAGAAGCTAATCTTTTTCCATACACTCTGTAATTGCCAACGTTTTTTGGTACTAGGTGTGCCATTTTACTCCACACATTTACTTAATTGTAGTCTAAAATCACCAGAATGGGAAATATATACAGTATGTCACAAAAGTGAGTATACCCCTCACATTTTTTGTAAATATTTTATCATATCTTTTCATGTGACAACACTGAAGAAATGACACTTTGCTACAATGTAAAGTAGTGAGTGTACATCTTCTATAACAGTGTAAATTTGCTGTCACCTCAAAATAACTCAACACACAGCCATTAATGTCTAAACCGCTGGCAACAAAAGTGAGTACACCCCTAAGTGAAAATGTCCAAATTGAGCCCAAAGTGTCATTGTTTTGTGTGGCCACCATTATTTTCCAGTACTGCCTTAACCCTTCTAGGCATGGAGTTCACCAGAGCTTCACAGGTTGCCACTGGAGTCCTCTTCCATCATGGAGCTGGTGGATGTTAGAGACCTTGTGCTCCTCCACCTTCCGTTTTGAGGATGCCCCACAGATGCTCAATAGGGTTTAGGTCTGGAGAGCCATTCCATCACCTTTACCCTCAGCTTCTTCAGCAAGGCAGTGATCATCTTGGAGGTGTGTTTGGGGTCGTTATCATGTTGGAATACTGCCCTGCAGCCCAGTCTCCGAAGGGAGGGGAATCATGCTCTGCTTCCGTATGTTACAGAACAGGTTGGCATTCAAGGTTCCCTCAATGAACTGTAGCTCCCCAGTGTCGGCAGCACTCATGCAGCCCCAGACCATAACACTCCCACCACCATGCTTGTAGGCAAGACACACTTGTCTTTGTACTCCTCACCTGGTTGCCGCCACACACACTTGACACCATCTGTACCAAATAAGTTTACCTTGGTCTCATCAGACCACAGGACATGTTTCCAGTAATCCATGTCCTTGGTCTGCTTGTCTTCAGCTAACTGTTTGTGGGCTTTATTGTGCATCATCTTTAGAAGAGGCTTCCTACTGGGACGACAGCCATGCAGACCAATTTGATGCAGTGTGCGGCATATGGTCTGAGCACTGACAGGCTGACCCCCCACCCCTTCAACCTCTGCAGCAATGCTGGCAGCACTCATATGTCTATTTCCCAAAGACAACCTCTGGATATGACGCTGAGCATGTGCACTCAACTTCTTTGGTCAACCATGGCGAGGCCTGTTCTGAGTGAAAACTGTCCTGTTAATCCGCTGTATGGTCTTGGCCACCACGCTGTAGCTCAGTTTCAGGGTCTTGGCAATCTTCTTATAGCCTAGGCCATCTTTATGTAGAGCAGCAATTCTTTTTTTCAGATCCTTAGAGAGTTCTTTGCCATGAGGTGCCATGTTGAACTTCCAGTGACCAGTATGAGAGAGTGAGAGCGATGACACCAAATTTAACACACCTGCTCCCCATTCACACCTGAGACCTTGTAACACCATACCTCCCAACTTTAGAACTTAAGAATGAGGGACACCTAGGGATGGAAAAGACATGCGGAGCGCATCGCGACAATAATGGGCGTGGCTTAAATGCGTTGAATTTTGAGGTGGCTTAAAAGAACATGGTTAAATAGAGTCTAAAGCGGTATTAAACCCACAAGCAAACATTTATTATATTTCAGCTTACAAATTCTTAGATGTGATGACTGCATTCGTTTTCGTTTTCTTTCTTTTTTAGGCTTTCTTCTATTTTCACCTGGTGATCCAGCCAGTATGTTTTTTTGTTTTTCAAAAGAACAAGCTGTCCTGCAGATGTAGCCATTAGAGAGTTGAGACAAACCATTTACCATTGACAGGGGTGCTTACAATGATCAGCTTTTTTTTATTTATGTAAGACCTTTATCCTGAAAGAAAAAATATGTTTGCTGCAATTGCTTATAAAGTGTTAGTGTATTTAAATCTTCTAGTCCATCTAACACTCCCTTCCTTCCAGACTGACAATGTTGCTGTTCAAAGGTGCCCCCATTGCTCTTTCATCCAGAGTTGTGTCTCACTAATACAGGAGGTGTGTTACTGACCAGATCACCAGGTGAAAATTAAAAAAAACAAAAAAAAAAAACAAATGCAGCCACCACATCTAATGATTACTAAGCTGAAATATATTACATTTTTGATTTTGGGTTTATTACAGCTTTACAGTGGTATATACTGTACACAGTCCGCAGTCCTCATACCCACAAAATACTCCTTAATTTCTGTGCTATGAATGAGAGGCCTACTGACATAAACCTACACCATGTATACACTCAGATACAGTTACGGGCTGAGGTATACTTAGTCACCCTTTATATCAGAATCTCCCCTTCACATCAGGTGCCCCCTTCACATTAAAGTCCCCTCCTTCACACCAGTAGTTCCCCTTTACATCAGAAGACCCCTTACATTAAGAGCCACCCTTTCACATCAGAGTCCCCTTTCACAGCAAGAGTCCTCCTTTACATCTGCAATGGCCCTTAAATTTGGGGCCCCTTTCTCATCAGAGTCCCCCTTTAACATTGGTAGTCCCCCTTTAACTTCAATAGTTTACAATGACATCAGCAGTCTTCCCTTGACATCAAGAGTCCCCCTTTACATCAAGCACTGGGGGTTGTTAGGAGGGGTGATCCAGGGATATGAAATACATACACAGAGATCCTAAGCCTAGGATGAAGACAGCTATGAGGGAGATGGTGCAGGCTGGATTACAGTGTGAAGTGGAGGGAGTTGGGCTGTGGACAGAAGTATCCGGGGAATGGAGGAGCCCAGGAGTCTATCAGGAACTTGTGGCAGGGAAAGGGTGCAGTGCAGACATTTAGTGAAGAGGGAATGGAGGTCTGCTGTGTCGGGACAGGAGTGACTGATAACAGGGAAGAGGAGATGAGTATTAGGATCAGAGATGCCATGGGGGGAGGAGAACAGTAATCAGAGCTGGGGGACTTGAATCACTGATTGCAGGGAGAGGAGTAGCGGAGCTGTCAGTGGTGGGGAATGAGAGGAAAAAAGCAGATGAGCCGGACTGAGAGAAGAGCTTGCAGGGAGGAGAAAGTATGTAGGTGCAGGGGGAGGTGGGGAGACCTACCAGATCGGCTGCAGGGATTGAGAATGGGGGCAACGTTTGCTGACCTTTCCATTGCTGGGAGGAGATGGGGGTGGGTAAGCAAACTGTAAAGTTCCAATGTGACAGTGGCAATGCAGGAGTGCTACAGTGACATCATGAAGCTGGAGAGGAATGAGAGCACTTTCCACACCTCCTCCGGGCTCTCTCCTGTCCTCCTGATTTGATTTTTCTCATCCAGAGCTAAGCTGACAGGAGTAATGATGCCGCTGTCACTACTCCTGTCAGCCTTGTAGTGGCAGAAACGCTCCTCCCAGCACCCCCAACTCACATGTTGCCATCATATTTCTGCTTCCTCCTTGTCCCTGCTCTTTGGCCCTGGATGATGATCCCTGAACAGTCCGTACACCCTCCACGTACCTCTCCTTCAGTCACCGCTGGCTGCAGTCCTGCCTTCCGCTCTCAACACTTCCTGACAGAGTCAGGCAGACAGGCATCCCCTCCATATCATTCCGCCAGGGAGAGCTAGGCTGGGGGCCGGAACTTTAAACTAACTGTCGGCAAATGCGGCTCTAGCTGCCTCCGCCTCTACATTAAAAAAAAGAGTTCCCGCTCTGCTACTGCCTCCTGGGGCCCCACTGATGGAAGGATGGGGCCCCGCAAATGTTATTTAATGATTGGTCAATGTAGGAGCTGGTCACAAGCCTTGAAAACTGCCTGCACTGTACAAGAGTGAGTGGCAGTGGAGGCAATGCGGGAAACAGCTCAGCTGAGCGGGACTGCGGGACATAAGTCCGAATCCGGGGCTGTCCCGCAGAATCCGGGACTGTTGGGAGGTATGGTAACACTAATGAGTCACATGAACACCAGGGAGGGAAAATGGCTACTTGGGCAAAATTTTGACATTTTTACTTAGGGGTGTACTCCCTTTTGTTGCCAGTGGTTTAGACATTAATGGCTGTGTGAGTTATTTTGAGGGAACAGCACATTTTACACTGTTATACAAGCTGTACACTCACTACTTTACATTGTAGCAAAGTGTAATTTCTTCAGTGTTGTCACATAAAAATATATAATGAAATATTTACAAAAATGTGAGAGGTGTACTCACTTTTGTGAGATACTGTATAAACTGGAGAAATATGTTGAGACTAATACCAGAGACAGCAAGATCCTATTCCCAATAGTTATATAGGGATTTCTTTTTTTTTTTGTCTGAAATATTCTTTATGGGAAAAAAACACAATCCAGTGCAGCCTATTTAACAACAACTTTAATATATTACTGTTCATTAAAAGAGCACATGATGAAAAGCAACAGAGCATAAAAGGTATGAACAAAAATATAATAAGAATTTTTTTTTTAACCACTTAAGGACCAGCCGCCGTTGTTATCCGTTAGTACTTTGATGCTAAATACCGGGGTTATGGCAGCAGCTAGCTGCCATAACCCCGGTATTTTTAAAAACGGCCGGTGGTCCTCTTTTAGAGGGCCCGCTCCCGCCACGCTCTGGTAGTCTCCGCTGCTTACCAGAGCCGTCGGTAGCGGAGGAGACGATCGCATCTACTCCCCTCACAGCCTGGATGCCGAGAGAGGAATGATGGCCCCCACTCGGCCCCATAGCATTGGAGGGCGGAAGCGACGTCAAATGTCACTTCTGCCCAATGCTCTAAAAGGGGACATTTATTTTTATTTGATTTTTTTTTTTTTTTTGTAAAAAAAAAAAAAATGACATTTATTTGTTTACTTTTATTGAATTTTAGTGTAGATATGAGATCTGAGGTCTTTTTGACCCCAGATCTCGCATTTAAGAGGTCCTGTCATGCTTTTTTTTCATTACAAGGGATGTTTACATTCGATGTAATAGGAATAAAAGTGACCCATTTTTTTTTTTTTTTTTTTTTAAAGGACAGTGTAAAAATAAAAAGTAAAATAAATAAGTAAAAAAAATTTTTTAAAGCGCCCCGTCCTGCCGAGCTCGCGCACAGAAGCGAACGCATACATAAGTTGCGCCCAAATATGAAAACTGTATTCAAAGCACACATGTGAGGTATCGCTTTTGAAGCGTGACATGTTGGATATCAATTTACTCGGCGTAACATTATCTTTCACATTATAGAAAAAAATTGGGCTAACTTTACTTTTGTCTTATTTTTTAATAAAAAAAAGTGTATTTTTTCCCAAAAAATTGCACTTTTAAGACCACTGCGCAAATACGGTAAGCTATGAGTAAGCACTAACGTTAGAGCGAAACGTCGTCCCTGTTCCTGTCTGCTGTTATCCTGTAATTGATGTGCATCTTCTTAATAAACAAGGCTAATTTATGAGTGTGGCTTTCCAGAATTCATTCCTGTTTACTGTGACATAAAGTATTACAGCAACCGCCATTTTATTCTATTGATTGATGGGAAAAAAATATATAATGTTTGAGGGTTCTAAGTAATTTTCTAGCAAAAAAAAACAGTTTTTAACTTGTAAACAACAAATCTCAAAAAGAGGCTCGGTCCTTAAGTGGTTAAAGTTCACTGTTATTACTATTAAAAAGTTCAAAGTGTAACTTAACAGTATTTAAGCACCACACACTGAAAAAAGATATTTAATTCATTTTTAATATTAAAGTGGTTGTAAACCTCAGTCATGGAATCTGAGCAAAGCACATACTGTATATCTGTACTGCTTACTTATCTCTCCAAAGCTCTGAATCGGTTTCTCTCTGGTGCTTTGTTCCTCTGTTATCAGCATGAGTCAAATTCTGAGAAGTTGTTCTGACACATGAGATAAAATTTGTGTCAGGGGAGGAGATGAGCACAGAGCTTGTCTATTCAGAGCACAGTTATGCTGTGTGAGAAGGGGGTGTATTGCTTTACTCCAATCAACTCTCACACACTGTAATTGCAGCCTCTCCCCTCCTCTGTGCTCCTGACAGATGAAGAGAGATTTTAACAGGATCCGCCCTTTTTGAAGGGGTGTAGGGAAAAGACTGCAGATAAACAAATACAACCTATGTAGGAGGATTTGTTTCATCTCTGTGTATCATCTGAGGATATTCACTTCACTGGGTATATGTGAGGGTTTAAAACCACTTTAAAGCAAACTCACCCAATCACCCATGTAACAGATCCATGCATTTTGTTGGAAAAAAAACTTTGAACCTCCCCCCCTTCTAGCTTTGGTCATCTTAAGTAAGGGCATGGGTTTCATAGCATTTACTTCATGGAATCCTACTGCCCTTGGCTCAGGCATACAAGCAGGAGAGTGTACTTGGTTAAAAAAGCCCCTCCTACAGTTGAAAAAAAAAAAAATGCCATTGAAGACCCCTGAGATGGATGACATTATTGTGGCCTAGGCTACAAACCAGGAAGCAATTGCCGAAATGTAAAAAAAAATAATAGTGAAGGAAAAGTTAAAACAAGTAAATATATACTATTTATTAATGCTAGCAGCATAGGGATTGAAAATGGTTAATTTTCATTGAGAGAGTTTAGTTTCTCGACTGCTGCCAATAATGGAAAATGTTTCCTCATTATAAAACACAACAGTATCCCTTTTAAATTGTTTTTAACTTACTATTGATGCTGTAAACTAAGACGGAATATGACCAGGTTTGTAGACCGTATTGTTACTGATCCTTTTATGTAAGGAAAGCTTGTGAAGTAGCCACTGCACTCAGTGAAGAATGCTGTGCTCTTGTGCAGCACTCATGGAAGAGTGGGACTCTGTTTATGGGAACATTCAATAGATGGATAACCGAATACAGCATAATTGGAACCATTGTGTAAAGAGATGGGGCACGCAGTGGTACACTCGTTTTAATTGCCGTCTTGGAACATCTAGGTTCTGGCTTGAAACCACACCTGTCCCTTGTTTGTATATTTAGATGTTTTCTTTTTGACGTTTTATTGCATACACCCCATTATATATTACGTCAAATAGAGCTATTCTGTGTTAGTTTTACAGACAAACGCACAGTGGGGACGGAAAGTATTCAGACCCCCTTAAATTTTTCCACTCTTTGTTATATTGCAGCCATTTGCTAAAATCATTTAAGTTCCTTTTTTTCCTCATTAATGTACACACAGCACCCCATATTGACAGAAAAAAAAAAGAATTGTTGACATTTTTGCAGATTTATTAAAACAGAAAAACTGAAATATCACATGGTCCTAAGTATTCAGACCCTTTGCTCAGTATTTAGTAGAAGCACCCTTTTGATCTAATACAGCCATGAGTCTTTTTTGGAAAGATGCAACAAGTTTTTCACACCTGGATTTGGGGATCCTCTGCCATTCCTCCTTGCAGATCCTCTCCAGTTCTGCCAGTTTGGATGGTAAACGTTAGTGGACTGCCATTTTTAGGTCTCTCCAGAGATGCTCAATTGGGTTTAAGTCAGGGCTCTGGCTGGGCCATTCAAGAACAGTCACGGAGTTGTTGTGAAGCCACTCCTTCATTATTTTAGCTGTGTGCTTAGGGTCATTGTCTTGTTGGAAGGTCAACCTTCGGCCCAGTCTGAGGTCGTGAGCACTCTGGAGAAGGTTTTCGTCCAGGATATCCCTGTGCTTAGCCGCATTCATCTTTCCCTCGATTGCAACCAGTCATCCTGTTCCTGCAGCTGAAAAAACACCCCCACAGCATAATGCTGCCACCACCATTCTTCACTGTTGGGACTGTATTGAACAGTTGATGAGCAGTGCCTAGTTTTCTCCACACATACTGCTTAGAATTAAGGCCAAAAAGTTCTATCTTGGTCTCATCAGACCAGAGAATCTTATTTCTCACCATCTTGGAGTCCTTCAGGTGTTTTTTTAGCAAACTTAATGCGGGCTTTCATGTGTCTTGCACTGAGGAGAGGCTTCCGTCGGGCCTCTCTGCCATAAAGCCCCGACTGGTGGAGGACTGCAGTGATGGTTGACTTTCAGCCACAGTGATCTTTGGGTTCTTCTTTACCTCTCTCACCAAGGCTCTTCTCCCCTGATAGTTCAGTTTGGCCAGACGGCCAGCTCTAGGAAGGGTTCTGGTCGTCCCAAACATCTTCCATTTAAGGATTATGGAGGCCACTGTGCTCTTAGGAACCTTAAGTGCAGCAGAAATGTTTTTGTAACCTTGGCCAGATCTGTGCCTTGCCACAATTCTGTCTCTGAGCTCTTCAGGCAGTTCCTTTGATCTCATGATTCTCATTTGCTCTGACATGCATTGTGAGCTGTAAGGTCTTATATAGACAGGTGTGTGGCTTTCCTAATCAAGTCCAATCAGTATAATCAAACACAGCTGGACTCAAATGAAGGTGTAAAACCATCTCAAGGATGATCAGAAGAAATGGACAGCACCTGAGTTAAATATATGAGTGTCACAGCAAAGGGTCTGAATATATAGGACCATGTGATATTTCAGTTTTTCTTTTTTAATCTGCAAAAATGTCAACAATTCTGTGTTTTGCTGTCAATATGGGGTGCTGTGTGTTCATTAATGAGGGAAAAAATGAACTTAAATGATTTTAGCAAATGGCTGCAATATAACAAAGAGTGAAAAAAATTAATTGGGTCTGAATACTTTCCGTCCCCACTGTATTTACATTCTTAACCCACATATCTTCTAAATGAGGATAGAAAAATATGAGAATACTTGTGTTAAAAGAGAAGTATGGGTTTGGCTTTTTTTACCCAATCATACTTACCTAGGTGGATGCAGCATTGGTCTGATGCTGCATCTGTCCCCCAGCGTCTCTGCATTGAGAACCGAGCGATTGAACATCGCTGATGGCTCGGTTCTCTCGGCTTCGCGAGAGGAGAGCTGCTGACTGTCAATCAGCAGCTCTCCTGCTTTGCGCCTCCACGCTCACTGGAGCGCTGAGCTGTGGAGGGGCGGGGAGCGGCCATCTCAGTCTCTCAGTGGCTCGCTGAGAGGCTGAAACGGCCATCAGTCCAGGCACCTGCCGGATCCAGAAGTTGGGATGACGCGGTGCCTGGACTGATCTGTGTGACGTCAGCAAAGAGCGGACCCCAGACCGCTCTCTGCTGAAAACTGGTCACAGGAGTTCAAAACGAATTGCACTCCTGTGACCCATAAGAGAAGCCCAGCCAAACGAGCCCAGGCTGGACTTCTTCTTTAAGTGGGCAGATCAAGAATTTGATAACTTACGCACTTTTCCTAAATTACGTTGCTACCAGACAAGTACTAAACATTTTGGGTTGAGTTCTGCTAGATTTTTACTGAATTGCTATATTGTGTGTAGGTAATATTATTGTTTTTGGGGTATTTTTGTACGGGGGTTCCTCCAAAGGTTTCCTCACTTTTTTTTAACTCCTATTTTTTATATATGTGCAGAAACTCTTTGAAGACCCCTCATAGATGTTGTGCAAATTTTCACCAGTACTACTGTAGTTTTGGTAGGATGGTATAGCTTGAGCTGAGGTTATTGCCATGATAGTATAACTTTTTCTGTGATTATGGCTAAACCTGAAGGTTAAAGTTAGATGCAATTAATATTTTATAAATTATGCAGAAATTTCAGATACAGCAAAAGGGAAAAGCCAGGTCCAAATTAGTGCTAAAAAATAACACACCCAAATTTTTGGTTCAAAATGCCTTTGCTCAAACTGGCCAGGCTGTGATTTTATGAAGATAAACTACATATCTTGTTCAGAAATAGTATCTGATGTGATTTTTATTTGAGTACCATGCAAATGTTATACATAATAGTGGAAACCATATTGAGTACACAATCATAAGGTCTTTCAAATAACACATGGTCCAGAATTAACTATGCTAGGGTAATCAGTATGCTAACCCAGCATGGAACTGCATTTACTATGCATGATCAACAAATAAATGTTTAATAATAGAATGATAGAACTATTTACGTAAACGAAATGGGTTTATTAACGCACTTTATAGGGTTTCTAGACATGCATATTAATTTAACTGGATTTATTCATTAGATTTGTTTATCCGTTTCATTTTTTGTATATGCAGAAAAGTTGTGGAAACTAGTCTTGTAAAGAGATTGGGTTCTTATTTATTTAGGTGATAGGTTAATTGGTTCCGGTCTAAATTTGTGTATGTATGAATGTGAGTAAGGCCCCTTTCACACGGTCTTTCTGATCAGGTCTTTCTGAGCTGATCAGAGCCTCAATTCACTCTTATGGAGCGGCGGATGTCTGCGGTGACATTTTCGCTGACACCCGCCGCTATCGGATATGATCCTGTCAGTGAAATCCAGACGGGTGATGACCCTATTTTCCATCCGTCTGGCAGATCGAATGGGATAGGATCGGATGAAAACAGGCAGGCGGTCCGTTTTAAACCAATGTTCCCATAGAGGAGAGCAGGACTCTTACAAGTCCGTGTCTGCACAGTTAGCGGAGATGGACCTGTCATCCATTTGCTCAGCGGGGATCAGCAGATCGATCTCCTTCTGAGCAAAGCGGAGTTTGCCAAGCGGACCGCTCATGTCAAAGGACCTGTAGGGATCTGTAAGCTCCTTGAGGGCAGGGACTGATAATGTACAATGTATGTAAAGCGCTGCGTAAATTGACTGCGCTATATAAATACCTGAAATAAATAAATACATATGCAGAAAAGTTGTGGAAACTAGTCTTGTAAAGAGATGGGGTTCATATGCTAATTGCTTCCTTTTATAGATAGATAGATAGATATTTTTTTTTATCTACCCCTTTAGGTCAGTAAAGGTTTGATAAGGATGCGCTTTAGTGCCATTATCCTCTTAAGTATGTGTCGTCTTCACATCGACTTTATTATTTACCATACCTCAGAAGCCATGAAACATGCTTTGTTTGTAATGGCAGCCTCTAGTTAGAAACACAGTTCAGTTTAATAACACTAGACTGTGCCAGGAGCAGCCTTTATAACCATTTCACCACATAGGGAAATAATATATACAACCCCTGGCAAAAATGATGGAATCACCAGTCCCTGAGGATGTTCCTTAAGTTGTTTATTGTTGTAGAAAAAAAGCAGATCACAGACATGGCCAAAAACTAAAGGCATTTCAAATGGCAACTTTCTGGCTTTAAGAAACACTAAAAGAAATCAAGAAAAATAATTGTGGTGGCCAGTAACAGTTAGATTTATAGAACAAGCACAGGGAATAAATTATGGAATCACTCAATTCTGAGGAAAAAATTATGGAATCACCCTGTAAATTTTCATTACAAACACTAACACCTGCATCAGATTAAATCTGCTTGTTAGTATGTAGGTAAAAAGGAGCGATCACACCTTGGAGAGCTGTTGCAACAAGTTGACTGACATGAAGCATGGCTCCAACACCAGAGATGTCAATTGAAAAAAAGGAGAGGATTATCAAACTCCTTAAAGCGGGAGTCCGGCGACCAATCTTTTTTTTTTTTTTTTTTTTAGGTCATTGAGACACTTTGCTAATCCCAAAATAATACAGTTTGGGTGTAATATTTCCTCCTCTGTCAGTTTTCGTACTGAAGAATAACTTAAAAAATGTGATGCTGGCTGTTTCCATCTTGCTTGTGGGCATGTGAAGCCCACAAGCATTGATTTCCTGGATGCGGTGAATGCTGTTCGTTTACAGCTTGTTCACAAGCATGATCATTGTTTCCGCACTGAATCTTGGGAAGCCTGACACTAAGTTCCCAGGAGACAGTGCGGCGCCGGGGAAAGGCAATAAACACGCCTACTCCCATGGGAGGAGAGACAGGAAGTGCCACAATAAAGTACAATATAAAGGTAATTACAGCGATAAAAAAAATTTTCGTGCGGCATTTGAACATCTATGCAATTAACTGAAGGGGGTAAGATTAAGTTAAAAATTTGAGTGGAACCCCGCTTTAAAGAGGGTAAATCATCACGCAGTGTTGCACAAGATGTTGGTTGTTCACAGTCGGCTGTGTCTAAAACATGGACCAAATACAAACAACATGGGAAGGTGGTTAAAGGCAAGCATACTGGTAGACCAAGGAAGACATCAAAGCGTCAAGACAGAAATCCAATCATCCACAGTCCACGATTGCCTTTCCTTAGCCCATTGTAACCTTGTTTTTTTGTGTTTAGGTGTTAGAGATGGCTTTCTTTTAGCTTTTCTGTATGTAAATCCCATTTCCTTTAGGCGGTTTCTTACAGTTTGGTCACAGATGTTGACTCCAGTTTCCTCCCATTTGTTCCTCATTTGTTTTGTTGTACATTTTCTGTTTTCAAGGCATATTGCTTTAAGTTTTTTGTCTTGGCGCTTTGATGTCTTCCTTGGTCTACCAGTATGCTTGCCTTTAACCACCTTCCCATGTTGTTTGTATTTGGTCCATGTTTTAGACACAGCCGACTGTGAACAACCAACATCTTGTGCAACACTGCGTGATGATTTACCCTCTTTAAAGAGTTTGATAATCCTCTCATTTTTTTTTCAATTGACATCTCTGGTGTTGGAGCCATGCTTCATGTCAGTCCACTTGATGCAACAGCTCTCCAAGGTGTGATCACTCCTTTTTACCTACATGCTAACAAGCAGATTTAATCTGATGCAGGTGTTAGTGTTTGTAATGAAAATTTACAGGGTGATTCCATAGTTTTTTCCTCAGAATTGAGTGATTCCATAATTTATTCCCTGTGCTTGTTCTATAAATCTAACTGTTACTGGCCACCACAATTATTTTTCTTGATTTCTTTTAGTGTTTCTTAAAGCCAAAAAGTTGCCATTTGAAATGCCTTTAGTTTTTGGCCGAGTCTGTGATCTGCTTTTTTTCTCAGAATGCAGGCGCTCTTTAAACTCCAATGAACACAGTATGCTGAAAAGCTCTCTCCAGTCCGTAAGGCCTGGTTCACACCTCTGCAGGTTGCAGTTTGCGTATTCCAGGTGCATTTTGCATTTTTCAGTACACATTTTTGTTCCATTAAAGTCTATGGAACCAAAAACCAGAAAAAAGTCCCTGGCTCTTTCCATAAAATCCACAGATGTGAACTACATCCATAGGAAACCATGTTAAATGGACTGTAGTGTGTTTCTGCAAAACTGAAAACGCACTAAAAATGTATAGGTATGAACCTGGCTTAAGAAAAAAAGTTTTAAATGAAACATTTTTTTTTTTTTTTTAGTTAATGCCCTAAATAGATTGCCAAAGGGGTAATTAGTATTTAATTTGTGTGTGGTAATCTAAATAACAAAAGTTATTAGTTTTTCAACCTTTTTTTTTTTTTTTTTGCCAAGTGAATTAAACCTAGTTTAAACCTAGCTGCAGAAAAAATGCTGGTAATAGGGTTTTACAAGAGAAATGCATGATTTTTAAACAGCATGGAAGGAACTTGAGGCAAGGGTAGACCATGCTGGTGGAATGGAATGGTCCACCACAGCTGATGGAAATTTGTGACCTTTTATGAATGGGACGAGTGGTTGAGTGTTTTGATTAAGTAAACACAGAAGTTTTTTTGGGACTAAATGTGTGCTTGTTCAGGGGATATAATGAAATATCTGAAACGTGTTAAATTTGATAAACTCCTCTGTAAATACAAACATAAAGCTAGGAGGTCATGATGCATTTGATGAACAAGGCCTAATATTTACTAATAGGAATGTGACATGTTGTAACCTACCTAAACATTACTAATAATAGTTGGGAGTAGGGTTGCACCGATACCGATACTGGTATCAGTGCCAATGCTAAGCATTTGCATGAGTATCGGTACTCGTGCAAATGCGCCGATACTTTGAAACCGATACCTTCAGGTTCGGTTCTTTCATCTGTCAGCGGGATTCCCCTGCTGATAGATGAAATGTATACAAAAGAATGCAGGCAATCATAGGTTAAGAAGCGGGGCCGTTGCGTCCTTAACCAATGAAGTTTTAGCTGTCGGTGGGATTTCCCTTCCCCTGCAGTAGATCCGCCCCCTCCCGCGCCGACCTGCACCTTCCAGCACAGCTCCGCCCCCTCCCCCTTAGCTCAGTTTTTTGTGTCCTCCAGGCGATGTGCTTCTCCTCCTCAGGCTCCTCTGTGGGCGGCTGCCGGGTGACAGATCTGCCTGGTGAGTAGTGTGTCCTGCACTGAGCCAAGCTTTACCCCCCCACCTCTGATGACTTTCCCTGAGTGTCTCAGCTACTGCAGTACCCACCCCTCTCCACCCTAAACAATAACCCCCCTCTCCACCATAACCCCTTCCCCACCTCTCCACCTTAAACGATAACCCACTTCTCCACCATAACCCCCTCCCCGCCTCACCACCCTAAACAATAACACCCCTCCCTGCCTCTCCACCCTAAACATTAACCCCCTCCCCACCCTAAACAATAACACCCCTCCCCACCTCTACACCCTAAACAACAACCCCCTCCCCGCCTCTCCACCCTAAACAGTAACCCCCTTTCCACCTCTCCACCCTAAACAATAACCCCCCTCCCCACCCTAAACAATAACAGCCTCCCCACCTCTCCACCCTAAACAATAATAGCCTCTCCACCCTAAACAATAACCCCTCCTCACCAATAAAAGTTAGTTATAAAAATGTAAATTAAAAAAAAAAAAGTAAAAATTGGTATCGGCAAGTACTTGAGGAAAAGTATCGGTACTCGTACTTGGTCTTAAACTGGTATCTGTGCAACCCTAGTTGGGAGGTGATTACTTTTCTTGTCTGAGTGCACCCGAGTATTAACAATGTAATGGGTGATCTTATCACAATTGTGAAACCTACATATCGTTTTTAAACTAATGTCTCCTACACATCTTTTTTACAAAATACAATATGACCTTTTGATCAAGTTTGAATATTTAGGGGGACAGGTGCACTATTTTTTGACAGTTTATTCATTTGCATGGGCTGCAAATTGCACTGAAACACAGAAAAATAGTGCTCGTACAAAATGCGCCCACCAAACCACATGGTACTGCAGTATTATGTGATCTGACACCTGCAAACACACCAAATTTGAAATTTGCGTTTGGGGTGCTATTAGCAATACATTGGCAACCACATGTTGTTCACAAGGGCAGCGTGGTCACCTGCGGTGCAGAAAATGTGCACGAAAGGCATCTTTTTTGCACTGCGTTCTGGTGTGACTTGGCTCTGAGGCATAGAGAGAGGCAACGATGGCTATATCCCCTAACATCCCAATGTCTAACTAGGGGACATTTTGTCCTGATGTATGAGGAAATCATAATCCACTCTGATACATTTTACAACTTTACCAGATTGTCAGTGTTTACCTTTGACAACTTACTATTATTAGACCACCTCTGCAAAGGATGAATGAGAACCAACAGGAGAATGAACATACCTCCCAACTTTTTGAGATGGGAATGAGGGACACCTATCAGCAAAAGTATTCAGGCATAGGACACCCCCCTTGTCACGCCCCCTTAAAGGAGAATTGTACAAAAAAACAAGATCGGTTAAACACACAAGTGCTTTTTTTACCACTACTATTCCTTTATATTGGCTTTTGGAATTTACAAATCAGCAATTTAGAAATCGGATGAAAGGTTTAGGGCTGGAAAACACTTTTTGATAGATAAAAAGTGCATTTTATTATCAATTCTAAAGATCAGACCAAAATGAGGGACAAATGAGGAGGAATGAGGGACAGAGGGACATATCTCGAAATCGGGGACAGTTGGGAGCTATGGAATGAATACCAACATTTCAGGAAGCCTATATATAGCTATCTTCTGATACATAGATTAAGGGCAAAGATGCCTAAGAAAAACATTATTGGGGTTTTCATCTTTCTTTGTTGGCTGTCCTCTTGGGTATTAATGTGTGAGGGCACATTGAAGATGAACAACCTTTCATTCAACATCAAAATAGGAAATTTACGAATACCGACTTTAGTTACAGGCCTCTAGTAATTCTAAAAGATGTGTTAAACCTAGGCATTGCAGAGCATACCAGTTCAGTGCAATTGTGTTTATGCAGTGTTACCACTGATAACCACACAGAATGTGCATAAATTGTGAATATTATTTCTCTGAGATTTAGCAACCTTCTAGCTTCAAATTCAGCTTGTCTATGTTATAACGTTGACTGACACAATCTGACCTCACTGAGCGTTAGGTGGCCACCTAGTGAAGGAGAGTTGGGGCTATTTGCTGAGCTCAAGGCAGGTGTTTAGAACCTAGTTTTGAGTGTACAGCTGGGTTTTCCAACTATGCTAAAAGTGAAGAAATTTACAGGCATTAATGGGCACTTTTGGGCGCCTCCTACCACTTAATAATAACATCTGTTTTCTTTTTGTAATATGTTTACTTTAAAGGGGAGAGAAAAATCGGGATGGGGGAACCATTGCTGACCAGATTGAAAATGCTAGACACTTGGCTGTAAAAGCTGAAGTATTTTGATTCATTGACCTGTAGCAGGTATGCAGACTAGAAGTTCAGACTTCTCTAGCAGCATACTTGTTCTGGGTCAGTTACTAAGTCCCTTTATACACTAAAATTCAAGTGGTATAGTACCCCATAATAAAAAAGTGTCTGTTCTCACCTCAGTGCTGCAGTGCAAAAATACTATTTTTTTTACATTAAAAAAGTCTACATTTTAGTGAACTGGGAGGCCCAAAGAAGTCAATGGAATCACATCAAAACACCTAAAATACATTTTGATGCCTTGGAAATGGGTATTAACAAGCCCTGGTCAGTGGCTGTTAAGCCTATCCACTTTGAAATCAAAATAGGACTTGCAAACATTTATCAGAATGAATCTCTGCACACAAAGGAAAGGCATGGTTTTGTATGACAGCTCACTTAAGCCCTGGACCATTTGGCTGCCCAAAGACCAGAGCACTTTTTTCGATTCAGCACTGCGTTCCTTTAACTGACAATTGCGCAGTCGTGCGACGTGGCTCCCAAACAAAATTGACGTCCTTTTTTTCCCACAAATAGAGCTTTCTTTTGGTGGTATTTGATCATCTCTGCGGTTTTTATTTTTTTCGCAATAAACAAAAAAATAGCGACATTTTTGAAAAAAAGCATTATTTTTTACTTTTTGTAATAATAAATATCCCCAAAAAATATATGAAAAAACATTTTTTCCTCAGTTTAGGCTGATACGTATTTTCCTACATATTTTTGGTAGTAAACCAATTACAGGGAGCTGTGATCAGTGTCCTGTCACTAGGCAGAACAGGGAAATGCTTGTTTACATTAGCATTTCCCCGTACTTCCCCTCCGTGAGACGATCGCGGGTATGCCCGTGGACAGTGAGCCCGCGGGACCCGCAATCAAGCTCACGGAGGTTGCGGCATGTGCCCGCAACCACTTCTTAAAGGGCAACATACAGGTACGTTAATCTGCCTGTACGTGCCCTTCTGCCAATGTATATCGGCGTGAGCCGGTCAGCAAGCGGTTAGACGCACCTCTGCACATACACACCCATGGGCCCTTAAAGTATTGAGCGACTACCATTTTATGACCGAGTCTATAAATGGAAGCCTTTCTAAGGATTTCAGCACAGGTTTAATTTCATAGAACATACATGATGCATTATAAAGTAGACCCAGTCAGAACTCAATATTGATTACCCCTGATTACAAACTAATGTTTTCATGTATCGTATTTTTCGCTCCATAAGATGCACTTTTTTCCCCAAAAAAAATTGGGTGAAAATTTCTCTGGGTGTTATGGAGAGAATCCTGACCAGGGCGATCTCCCGCTGGGCCTGTCACTCAGCTACAGACCGAAGACAGTGCGGCCGAATGGAGTACAGCCGTGGCGGCCACTCGGGCTGCTCTGTCTTCTCTCTGAGTGACAGGCGGAATGGATGCATATAGGAGTGTCAGTCTGTGCGAGCTGGAGGTGGCACAGGTCAGGCTGCATTTCATGGCACTGATCAGGCTGCATTTTATGGGCACTGGTCAGGCTGCATTTCATGGCACTGATCAGGCTGCATTTTATGGGCACTGGTCAGGCTGCATTTTATGGGCACTGGTCAGGCTGCATTTTATGGGCACTGGTCAGGCTGCATTTCATGGGCACTGGTCAGGCTGCATTTCATGGGCACTGGTCAGGCTGCATTTCATGGGCACTGGTCAGGCTGCATTTCATGGGCACTGGTCAGGCTGCATTTCATGGGCACTGGTCAGGCTGCATTTCATGGGCACTGGTCAGGCTGCATTTAATTGTTTTAGTACACCATTTGGTTTAGAATATTTTTTTTCTTGTTTTCCTCCTCTAAGACCTAGGTGCGTCTTATGGATCGAAAAATACGGTATATCCCTTTGCTATTTTCACAAAATACATTACTTATATAGTCTACTTGTAAAGGTTTTTAATACTTCCTTTTAGCTTTCCTCTGCAACTTCCAGTCTGGGAGCGCACAAAGACTCCCAAGAAAGCACTAATGACAGGCCTACATGTGCCATGGTATCAGGAACCATGAATCGGACAGAGACAAAAAATGCAGTTAAAATCACACCTTTTAATATAATGGTAAAAAATGGTACAAATAGAAACTTTAGTCAAAATATATCCAGGGTACGGTAGCCAAAACGGGTAGTCAGAACAAGCCAGTAAATTAGGAAGCCAGAGATCTGTGTAGTCGGAGGCAGCAGACAGGATCAGGGACCGGAAGGACGTCAGCCAGGCAAGTCTTCAACAGGAACACAGCAGGAGAGTCTCTTGATATGTTTGACCAAGGAGAAGGCACAGGAGAAATGAACCAGGCAGTTTAGCCAGAAGGGGCTGGCTGTAGGCTGGAGTGACTAGCAGGAAATGATCACCAGGTGAGCCACAGTGGAACAATGGGTGCTGGCAATTTACCTGACAGATGAGCAACCTGAGAGCTGAGAAGGAAGTGCTGAGAGCCCAGCCCTGACACATGAGTACTTGTAGTTGTCTGAAAATGTGCTTGTGTACCATGATTTGATTGATTTTGTACTAGTCTGACCACAGGTCCCGTAAAGATGCTCCCTCTCTGTGCCACCTATGTGTGTCGAGTCACAGAGCAGCTGGACGCAGCAGTGTAGTCCTTAGGAGGCAGCACTCACACAGCAGTGGCTCCATAGACAAAACACTAGTAAAAGAAGCCACCATGCAAACAGAAGTGCTATTAGGGATACAACTAAAATGGTTCTGTGCTGAGTAAGAGAAAGTACAAACAACATGGATTATAAAACAAACTTAGATGTAAGTTTTTTTGTGTTTATTTTTTATTTGGCTTTAATTATTCTTTCAACTTTAAGTGTTACTAAGCCCAGGACCCTGCATTCACTATATCTGGTCTCCCACAGTACACAGAACATGAAAATGCAATTATTTTAGTAAATATAAACTTCTAAATACCTTTTCTCATCAGCAGTATATAGCAGTCTTGTGACTTCTATCAGTGTCTGGCCGAGCACTGGTTAAAGCTTGTAGGAGGAGTTCTCATTCTCCCCTGATTATCCTATGAGGCTGCAGGACCCCTGGGCCTCTGCCTAGACAGTGCTGATTGGCCCTGTGCTGATCACATGCACCTTCACAAAAAAAAAAAAAAATCTATCAATAAACACCAAATTGAGCATGTGCAGAGCAGACTGTGGAAGACTGTGGAAGAAGCAAAGGATCACAGAAGACAGGATCAAACAGCCTTTTTATACAGTGCAAACCCTTAGGTTCCACTGTGAGTTTAATAAGCATGCTTTACTGCATATACAGACTGATTTTACTATTGTGGGTTTAGTAACACTTTAACTTTCTTTAAAAGTTCTGTTGCTACTAAACCCCAGTAGACTGTAGACACAAATTGTTAGCTGTGACAATTGGCCTCATATGAAAGTTTCAGGTTTCTGACTATGGCCTGACCTGGACCTCTATTGTACGTTAATAACTTTAAAGTTATTTGGCTTGACTGCCACATTAAATGTAGAACTTTTGTAAAGGCATTGCTGATTTGGTGCTAAAGTTAGCTCAATTTACATTACAAAACATTTCTCTTTGTTGATCACCTTCAGTATCTCTAATATGGTCTCTGATACTGTTTAGTCGTGGCAGTAATCTTTGCCCCAGAGAAATATCCACGGTATCATTTCAGCCTAGTGTGAAGCTGCTTTGTGGAGTTTTGGGCCGCATTCATGCTAGTGTTGTGCATGAACGTGCACATAATTGCGTTACTTTGCAAGCATTCACAAAATGTGTGAAAAATGCGTGTCACTCCTGTGGTGCCGTTCATTGTTAATGTCACCCCAAATGTGCCAAGCAAGAACTTCTGTTCTGCATGTGTGAGAACATGCGCAGCTCAAAAAGATATGAGCATCTTTGCCATTTTTGTTACATGTAGGACAGCCCATTGACATGAAAGGGTGTGTAAAGGCCACGCTATGATATTGTGAATGGGGGGCACAAAAGCAAAAAAACATTTACAAGCACCTTCCATAGCGCTTTCATTTCATCCTTTTTATATACTTGTAAAAGAAGGAGAAAAATGCTGTGGTGTGCCACGGGATATTGTGTGGTATTATATTTACACAAGCCTTAACATAGTCTACCAAACTTGCTGGAATCACAAAATAAGTTAAAAAGATTAGTAAGAATCAGTTGGGGTTAAGAAAATGAATCATCCCAACAAATTCCTATTGTTGAAACCACTGGTATATTTTTCCACAACTTCCTTCTCTGGAAATCTCTGGATTTTTCCACTTGCCCTGTGTCTATAATTTATTTGGTCTGTTTTTTCCTGTGATTACTGGATGGGTCACATTCTAAAATCTGTAAACACAAATCATTTTTCAGCCAATTAAAAAGCCATGTTGTGGGAAAAAAGTGTGGTTTTAAAACCGTTTTCAGTTTGTGTAATTAGATTATTCATTATATTTATTACTTTTTATTATTATTATTTTGTGCACATTTTATTTATATTTGTCCTGACATTTACATGTAAACAAAGTTGTCCAGGAAAAGTTAAGGGTTTTAGGACAAATATGATGCCACAGGTGCTACAGTCAGCATTTTGTGGTGTATTTTTTTTTTTAATCCATTGTGTTGTGTGTTACCATGCATTGTGGCTCTCTGCAACATGAAGCTGTATTGCCTTAGTGTGTTGCCATTAAATTAATGTGACACATATGCAGTTACTACAATGCACCATATCATAAATGTGTCCTTCAACCCTTTAAGTCTAAGAAAACCTGTAATGTTTGCAAAGCTGCCCCTGGCTACCAATTAGCAAATATCTATCCCTTCTCCCTTTTTAGGCTAGGCTTCCAATGTTTGCTCCCTTTGTGTGTTATAGTTCAGGGTTGTGATCGGTGTGTGTGTGTGAAAGAACATTTTAGTGAGTGAGTTTTGGGCTGTTGTGACAGACAAAAACTTGTGTCTGTCTTTAGCTAGTTAGAGGTGGATAAGTTTGAGGGACATGGCAAAATTAGCAGCTAATTTTGACAAAATCTGTGAGGCTGGGTTCACATATATGTCAATTGGATGCGGCTTTTCCCGTTTCCAATTCGCAGGAGAAATGTGCCCAGCTCGCAATGGAACCGGTTCACACAGTAGCCAAGGTCCGCGTTTCAAAAGGGTCCTGTGCGTCTTTGGTTCCGATTCAGGTGCAAATTCAGACAAAAATTTGGACCTGATTTTCACCTGAATCGGTGAACAGGGATGCACCAGACCCCATGCTGTGAGCCACGGCTGCAGCATGTGTGAACCCAGCCTAATTCTACAGCTAAAATTGATTAATGGAGAAGTGTGGGGTTATAAAATAACAAACATCCACACTCACCTCCATGCTGTAGCATTAATGTGATGCTGCAGCTGTACCACATAAGCTCTAAGGCCCCTTTCACACGGACGGATAGAATGGTGCTTTTAGCTGCGGATTTTCTAGCTTTCTACCACAGCTAAAAGCACACAATGCTGCCTATGGCCCCATTCACACACTGTGTTTAGCTGCGATTTAGTTACATGCGGTTCTGTGCGGATAGAAAAAATAGAATTGACTGCGTCCAGGAGCGATTTAGCGCAGCTATCTGCACATAACTGCAGGTAATCGCAGTGTACTATTTCTCCTGCGGATAGCAGCGGCAAGAAGGAAAGAAAAGCAACAGGAAGCACATAAGAAATGTCAAGAATGTTCTAAACGCAGCCGCACGTAAACGCAGCTAAACGCAGGTAATCTAACTGTACAAATGTAGCTGATCGCAGTGCCTGGAGTCTTGAATTTCACAGAACATATTATATGCTTTTACCTGCAGCAGAACAGCCGTCCGTGTGAAAGGCGCATAAGACTGAGAACTGAGTGATCACATGAGAGAGCTGTGGCAGTCAGTTACCCTTTCTGCATGTTCTCACTGGAGCACTGAGCTGGGGAAGGGGTAGCGCAGCTCACTCTGGCTCTCATCTGCACACTGAGAGGTGGAGTCAGCTGTCAGTCAGGCAGCTGGTTGGATCCCACCAATATTGTGGGAATCCTTCCAGAGCCTGCAGCAGCTCTAACTGGTCATCTGATAGCAGACAATAGCAACTATCAGCTGACTCTGGGTCACAGGAAAACAAGAGTGCATTCCTGTGACCCACAAGAGAATTACGGCCAAAAAAGCTTTGTGGTGATACTTCTCGTTTAAGCCATAATCATCTTGCTCATCACTATTGATTTAATCAAAATGTTTTTTGGGGGTTTTTTTGCAAATTTTTAGACCGGTAATGTTGTAGTACTAACAGGTTTTGGTTGAGGTACTGTAGATCTACTCAGCCCTCATCTGTAGCAGCTAACGTCCACATAAGTATGAGTGTGTCTGTCATTACTTACACCTAAAACTTAAAGAGAACTTCACGCCCTTGTATTGTTTTTTTTTTTCCCTTCAGTCCCCTTACTTGGTTTGTTGGTTAATGCTCAGTAATCCTATTCGCACGCCCAGTGAATCCAGCAGCATCCTGCAGTTACTCGTCTTGCTCTATGTTGTCAGGGGGGGCAACTGCGAGAACTAGAAAGAGACAGGCGGCCCTGTGAAAACAGTACATGCTGAGATGAAGCCTGCTAGGGTGCATGATGTTGAGCATCTTTGGAGGCCTGGATCTATGAATGGAGGGGGTGAACTTTTCAATCATCCTCCTGTCCTCCATTCATAGATCATGTTTCATTCATAGAAGCTGCAGTACAGCTGCTATTAATGGAGCAGTTGGGTGGAGAGGGCTGGCATCGTCAGGCTCTCTTGAAGAGAGCCTGTGACAGCCCCTTAGTTCTATTACCCCCTACTGCACAAGAAGGTTTTTGGGATGGGGGAATGGTATTGATGGTGGAGGATTCATCTAACACAAGGTCTCCAAACTTTCTAAACAAAGGGCCAGTTTATTGTCCTTCAGACTTTAGGGGAGCCGGACTAGGGCCATTGGGAGTAGAAAATGTCCATGTGTCCTGTGGGAGTAAACAATACCATATTTTTGGTGTCAGTGGGAGGACAAGTGACCTATCATTGGTGTCAATTGAAGTAATTGTGCCCTTTTAATGGTGTCAGTTGGAGGAATAGTGCCTGCCCCATTGTTGGTGTCAGCAACAAGAATGATTCCCCATTGTTGGTGCCAGTGGATGAAATGGTGCCCCAAGGGCCGGATAAAGGCCAGCAAAGAGCCGCATCTGGCCCCAGTCCACAGTTTGGAGACCCCTGATCTAACCAAAAAGGAGTCTGCACAAGTGGCCCATCTTGACTGTAAGTTATGTACCTTGTGCTGATTTTTCTGTTTTTTTATTTTGGCAGAACTTAGGGTTTAAAATATTGTCCAAGTCATGCCCTTTGGTAATATTTCCTGTGCTGTTTCCCTACTGGGTAAGAAGTAGGCAGATTGGCCACATGACAATAATCTCATCTCATTTTTTCACTAGAGTATACCACCTGGGATGTATCTAGTCTTTAGAAGGTTCTATTTTACCAGCAAGAAAAATAACCCATGCTGTGAATGTGACACCAGCAGACATGTCTATTAAAGTCCATCTTTGCTCAAAAATATGTTTAACGTTCAAAATTTTTATTTATCTCAGCATAGACAAACCGTAACATGTCTAAAATAGCACATTGATGAAAACAACACGCGTATCATAAATCCATAACATAAGGGTATAATTGCAAAATTATAAACAAAAATTAGGAGACCTGAAGGCAGTACCAATAACCACAACCCCCGAAATGCACAGTAGTGTATATGGAGGCCCTTGGTATTGCTACAGAGCTTGTTACACAACAAGTTATTCATAAGGCAATCCTGATCGGTGCAAAATACTATGTCACTGTAAAGGGAGACAACAAGGGGTCCAAAAGGAAAAGAAAGAAGAGGATAATCAGAAAAAATTTGAATTTAGGAGACACGAGGAGACCTAGGTTCAAAAGAAAGTTGGTGTAGAAAGGGATGGGTCCCGTGCTTGTACCATACTGGGTGTCTTGCATAAGGGTATATAAGCATTTATATAGGTCGCCCAAGGCTCCCAAGTCTGGTCAAACAACTTACTACGATCGTTAATGATCCCTGCAATTTTTTTTTTATGAACCCTAATCCAAGAGACTTGCTCAAAAATATTTTTATTCATTTTGTGTTGATAGGCCCCATATGCACCCTACTGCCCAGTGTGCCAGGGCCTAGTCAGCCGAGTCCTCCCATTCTCTTTAAGAGCAGGCCCACTGCTTTCATCAGGGCTGATCTGTCTACAGAGGAGTACTGAGGCTGGGTGCTGCTCATCCATTTACAAGCCTTGTATTTTAGGAGTTCATTCAAGGCTTCCTTTGAGTGGCTTTTCATGTACCTCTGCCCATGATAATACTGGCTCTAGGGTGATGGTCAATTTGGATGCCACAAAGGCATTTGACTCAGTGGAGTGGAGTAATTTATGGGAATGTCTTCGGAGGTTTGGCTTTGGCCCAAACTTCATTAAATGGCTCCAACTGCTATACCAGGCCCCCACTGCCAGTATCCAGGTAAATGGTAGGGTTTGGGATCCCTTTTCCCTTTCCTGATGTACTCGTCGAGGTTGTCCCATATCCCCGCTGCATTATGCCCTAGCCGTGGAACCCCTCGCTATTGCCATCAGAGCACATTCAGCCATTAAGGGTCTCCGTATGGGCTCAGTTACTGAAGTCATCAGCTTATATGCTGATGACATGCTCCTCTATTTGGAAGATGCTGGCCCCTCTCTAACAGCTACTTTACAGCTTGTCAAGCAATTTGGGGTTTATTTGGGTCTACAAATTAACTAATAAAACCAAACAATAATTGCGCTATTACAAAAAATGTGTGAATGATAGCTGCCAGCATGTAACAATGTGGTAGGCAGTGTACAGATACATAAAATAAAAAACACATGCAGCGCTAAAGATGTGCATTTACATTTGCAACATATATCTGTGGAAAAGTGCTGAAGAGATAATCTATACCTGTTGGGTAATAAGTGTAATAAGTGAACATCTAATATGTAAACACATTAAGAAAAAAGTCCATAAATGCATGGTGGATCATCTGTTAATCCAAAAGCACATGGAGATTCATGGGCATGGATGGTGTTGCAACTCCACATAGAGTGGGGGCTGGAAAAGACTCTGTATGGGGAGACACTCTACACATGAATCTTCTAAGTTCCAAGTGGAGACTGCAAATGGTAGAAATGAATATCCTTACCAGAAGAGGTGGACACAGTCACCGTATGGTGGAGTGTCATACAGGCTTGAGGGATTCAACGATCCCAAGGGTATCCGGCTGGAGAAGTCCTGATGGGGAGTCACATCCAGGGCGACAGTCACCGTTCGGTGGTATGGAAGTTCCCGGTCAATCGGAGTCTCTCTCTCAGATGGAAGGAGTATACAAAGAGAAATGGCTGAGGCTCAGCAGGGTCCCATTCATGAGGGGAGATAAGCGCAAAAAGTTCTCCACATAGGGCATGAATCGGTTAAAAAAGGAAGCTTTATTTAAAAGCTAAAAAAGTGCTAGACAATGCACTTCAATACATAAAACGTGATCACAAAGAATGAAATAAAATCGCGTGATAACAGGGCATCTATAGGCATTAGCAACCAATTGCTAATGCCTATAGATGCCCTGTTATCACGCGATTTTTTCTTTCTCGAACATCACGGGACACAGAGCCACAGTAATTACTGATGGGTTATATAGGTATCACTGGTGATTGGACACTGGCACACCCTATCAGGAAGTTCAACCCCCTATATAATCCCTCCCCCTTGCAGGGATACCTCAGTTTTTACGCCAGTGTCTTAGGTGATGGACGTGTAAAGATGTCCTGTGCTGAGCTCCAAAGGGAATATCCTAAGATCCTATACTGGGGCAAGCCAGGCGAACCGGATCCATTCAAAGTGTCTTTTCATGGCCGAATTGAATGGTACCCGGGCCTCGTGTCCGAAGAAACGAGGTTTTACCCGTAATGCTTCTCTTTTTAGAGAGCTGGACCCCGCAGATCAGAAAATGGCTTTAAACTTCCTAATTTCTGGCGAGGTGCTTTACGGTCCCAGAACTGTTGGATCCCCCTACTGATGGGGGCCCCAGTCTCTGACGGTTTTTTCAAACGGAGCCCACCGTGAGAGGTGAAGATTGGGTCTGTGTAAACAGCACCCTGCGGCTGGATAAGGTAAGAGGAGATTCCACAGAATTTTTGAGTTCTAGTGGCTTTTCTCCTTTAAGGTAAATGCATGCTATGCCTATTGTGACCACCGGGGGCTGCCAAGAGCACAAACCTACACATGCTGAATGTCTGTCTCAGGTGTTGTAATCGCTGTGTATGTCCCAGCGTATCAAGCAGGCTGCAAGCAGGTAAGGTGGATGGGGGGATTTCTCATGTTTGAATGTTCCCCCCCAGGCTAGAGAGGGGCCACAGGGGTCTAGAAAGTGGTTATACCACCCGGGCTCTGTGGCCTAATGGCCACCATCTCTGAAGATAGCCGTTCAGGCAAATCTTGTTACCAGTCTCCCTCCTTCCCCCCCCCATCCCCAGCCTTTTCTCCAGAGCATGACAGGAGAGTCGGCAGTGTGGGAAGCGCTCGTTTTTTTCAAAACTCGAGGGGGGGGGGCGGTAGAGGAGGGGGCGGGATGTCAGCACAGAGTGTTTAGACTCCCACTCAGGCCAGCTGCAGGCTATTAAAGGCACTCTGTACAGGTGCACTCAGCCTTCTGAGAGACACAGAGCTGACGGTCGCATGTAAGGTGGGACACAGGCATTCTCCTAGGCAGCATTTACTGAAGTAACACCAGACTGAGCATTGGGTAGCAAGGCTTTTAGCCAGACTACATCGCTCAGCGGACAGTGTTCATTTGTATACCTCACACCTTGTTGCTTTGCACTATGGGTAGAAGAGGTTCAAGCACCCCAGGAACCAGAGACACTAGGGGATCTCGTTCAGGTTCTGAGGGCCCCCTGTCGGCAGCATCCTTCCCCCCTAAAGATGGGCCAGGGACGGCTAGCCAGGGAGAGCCATTGGGGTCAGGGGCTACACCTGCTTCTGGCACTTCAGCCCCTGTATATATTACACAAGAGGTTTTTTCCTCAACCATTAATGGTCTAGAGGAAAGATTAATGGCCGTGATTACGTCTTCACTCAGTGGAAGAAAACGCACTAGGCTTTCCTCTGTTCCCCAAGACCCTCAGACAGAGGAGCTCTGGGATAAAGGAGATGAATCCCTTTCAGAGGATCGGGATGGGATGGATGATTCCTCTTCGGAGGATTCAGGTGGAGAGGGACCCTCTGCGACTTCCCAAGAGGAGAAAGTCTTAGTGCAGATCCTCACTGGATTGGTCCGCTCCACATTTAAGTTGCCCATACCTGAAACTGCTAAAGAATCCTCTTCTGCTTTGGGGTCACTGAAACCTTTCCAAGCAGCACATGCTTTTCCTGTTCATACTTTACTTGAAAAGCTTATTTATTCTGAGTGGGATCACCCAGACAAACGTTTTTTTCCGCCGAGAAAGTTTTCAACACTTTATCCGATGGAAGAAAAGTTTATTAAAATGTGGGGAATTCCGGCTATTGATGCCGCCATTTCCTCAATAAATAATAGCCTGACTTGTCCTGTAGACAATGCTCAGATGCTCAGGGATCCTGTAGATAAAAGGATGGAATCCCTATTGAAGGATGTTTTCTCCTTAGCAGGATCAGTGGCCCAACCTGCAATAGCAGCGATTGGAGTCTGTCAATACTTAAGAGACCATGTTAAGCAGGTCATCAAAGTATTACCTGAACAGCAGGCCCAGGGGTTTGCTAACCTTCCAGCGGCCTTATGCTTTGTGGTTGACGCCATTAGAGATTCTATCGTGCAAACCTCCCGTCTTTCACTGGGGTTGGTGCATATACGTAGAATCCTATGGTTGAAAAATTGGTCAGCCGAAGCACCATGTAAGAAGCTACTGGCTGGGTTTCCATTTCGTGGTGCAAGGTTGTTTGGAGAGGACTTGGATAACTATATCAAGAGAATCTCTTGTGGGAAAAGCACTCTCTTACCTGTCAAGAAGAAGAGTAAGCGTCCCTCTTTCAAACGGACTCTTTCCCCAGCGCCGGGGGCTTCAGCCTCCAGGCAGTCTCGACGGCCGCCTCCATCGGGGTCCAGAGACAAGAGTCAACCCCAGGGACAAAAGAAGTCCTGGGGAAAGAAGCCTACTAGGCAAAACACTAAGACCTCTGCATGAGGGGGCGCCCCCGCTCACTCGAGTGGGGGGAAGACTGCGACAATTCTCAGAGCTCTGGCAGGAGGACTTCCAGGACAGATGGGTAGTCTCCACGGTAACCTTAGGGTACAAGCTGGAGTTTCAGGAATTCCCTTCTCCTCGGTTCCTCAGATCAAATGTTCCCAGAGACCCAGAGAAGAAGCAGTCGCTCCTTCTAGCGTTAGAGCGACTTTTGTCGCAGGAGGTCATTATGATAGTTCCCGCAGAGGACCAGGGATTGGGCTTCTATTCCAACCTTTTTACGGTCCAAAAGCCAAATGGGGATGTCAGGCCCATTTTGGACTTAAGGGATCTGAACCGATTCCTAAGGATTCAATCCTTCCGCATGGAATCAATTCGAACAGTAGTTCCCACCCTGCAGGGAGGAGAATTTCTGGCATCAATAGACATCAGAGATGCATATCTGCATGTGCCCATTTTTCCTGCTCATCAGAAGTTTCTGCGCTTCGAGGTAGGAGGGCGCCATTTCCAGTTTATGGCTCTGCCCTTTGGGATAGCCACTGCACCTCGAGTGTTCACAAAGATCTTGGCTCCTCCTCTGGCCAGATTAAGGGCTCAGGGTATAGCTGTCATAGCATACCTAGACGACCTGCTCTTGATAGACCGGTCGGTAGCCTCTTTGAATGGAAACTTGAGGACCACGGTCAGGTATCTAGAACACCTGGGTTGGATCCTCAACTTAGAAAAGTCTTTCCTAAAACCAGTAAGAAGACTGGAATATTTAGGTCTGATTATACATACAAGCCAGGAGAAAAGATTTCTACCCCAGGCAAAGATCACTGCTTTGAGAGAGCTGATTCTGACAGTAAGGACCAAGAAGGGTCCCTCAGTCCGCCTTTGTATGAGGCTACTAGGGAAGATGGTGTCTTCATTCGAAGCAGTTCCCTATGCTCAGTTTCACTCAAGAATGCTGCAACACAGTATTCTGTCGACCTGGAACAAGAAGGTTCAGGCATTAGACTTTCCGATGCACCTGTCGCATGCGGTGCGTCAGAGCCTCAATTGGTGGCTCATACCCGAAAACCTGCAGAAGGGGAAATCCTTTCTACCGGTTACCTGGACGGTGGTAACAACAGATGCCAGTCTGTCAGGTTGGGGAGCAGTTCTGGAACAGGCTGCGGTCCAAGGGGTATGGTCCAAGACAGAGAGGACCTTACCCATCAACATTCTGGAGATCCGGGCGATACATCTAGCTCTAAAAGCCTGGACTATCAGGCTACAGGGTTGTCCGGTCAGGATCCAGTCCGACAATGCCACAGCAGTGGCTTATGTCAATCATCAGGGAGGCACCCGGAGCCGAGCTGCTCAAAAAGAGGTGAACCAGATCTTAGTCTGGGCAGAGATGCATGTGCCATGCATATCGGCAGTTTTCATCCCGGGAATAGAGAATTGGCAGGCGGACTATCTAAGTCGCCAGCAGTTACTTCCAGGGGAATGGTCTCTGCATCCCGACGTCTTTTGGGCCATATGCCAAAGATGGGGGGTTCCAGATGTAGATCTCTTTGCATCCCGATTCAACAAAAAGATAGACAGATTTGTGGCAAGGACAAAAGATCCTCTTGCATGCGGGACGGATGCGTTGGTGATTCCGTGGCATCGGTTCTCACTGATTTACGCATTCCCGCCTATTCTGCTACTACTACGACTCCTTCGCAGGATCAGGCAGGAAAGGAAGTCGGTACTTCTGGTGGCCCCCGCTTGGCCCAGAAGGACTTGGTATGCAGAAATAGTAAGGATGACGGTGGGTTCCCCGTGGACCCTACCGGTACGCCCAGACCTGTTATCTCAAGGTCCAGTGTTCCATCCTGCCTTACAAACGATAAATTTGACGGTTTGGCTATTGAAACCCACGTTCTGAAGAGTCGTGGGCTCTCAGGTCCTGTCATATCTACCTTGATTAATGCAAGGAAGCCAGCTTCCAGGATGATTTATCATAGAGTCTGGAAAGCTTATATAACCTGGTGTGAATCCAGAGGTTGGCATCCCAGGAAATATGTCATAGGTAGAATCCTTGATTTTCTACAGATGGGATTAGAGATGAAGCTGGCCTTGAGTACCATCAAGGGCCAGGTCTCTGCTTTATCAGTATTATTTCAGCGGCCACTTGCTTCGCATTCTTTGGTCCGAAACTTTATGCAGGGGGTGATGCGTCTTAATCCTCCGGTTAAAGCGCCCCTAAACCCCTGGGACTTGAATTTGGTCCTGGCTGTGTTACAGAAACGGCCTTTTGAACCAATAAGTCAGATTCCTTTGGTCTTGTTGACAAGGAAATTAATTTTTCTGGTGGCCATCTCTTCTGCTAGAAGAGTATCAGAATTAGCAGCCCTTTCCTGTAAGGAGCCTTATTTGATTATACACAAGGATAGAGTGGTACTACGCCCTCATCCTAGTTTTTTACCGAAGGTGGTTTCTGATTTTCATTTAAACCAAGACATTGTTCTACCTTCCTTTTTTCCAGATCCCTGTTCTCCGGAAGAGAGATCTCTACATTCGTTGGATGTAGTAAGAGCAGTTAAGGCCTATCTAGGGGCAACTACTCAGATCCGCAAGACGGATGTTTTGTTTGTGCTGCCAGAGGGTCCCAATAGAGGACAGGCAGCGTCAAAAGCTACCATTTCTAAATGGATTCGACAGTTGATCATTCAAGCTTACGGTTTGAAACAGAAGATTCCTCCGTTTCAGATCGGGGCACATTCCACAAGGGCTATTGGTGCTTCTTGGGCAGTGCATCACCGGGCCTCTATGGCTCAAATCTGCAAGGCCGCAACCTGGTCTTCAGTTCATACATTCACCAGATTCTATCAGGTGGATGTGAGAAGGCATGAGGATATCGCCTTTGGGCGTAGGGTGCTGCAGGCAGCAGTACAGGGTCCTCAGGTCTGATTGCACCCTACTTGGTCGTGGTTCCCCCCCCTCAGGTAGCATTGCTCTGGGACATCCCATCAGTAATTACTGTGGCTCTGTGTCCCGTGATGTTCGAGAAAGAAAATAGGATTTTTTAAAACAGCTTACCTGTAAAATCCTTTTCTTTCGAAGGACATCACGGGACACAGAGGTCCCACCCCTCTTCTAATACACTATATTGCTTGGCTACAAAACTGAGGTATCCCTGCAAGGGGGAGGGATTATATAGGGGGTTGAACTTCCTGATAGGGTGTGCCAGTGTCCAATCACCAGTGATACCTATATAACCCATCAGTAATTACTGTGGCTCTGTGTCCCGTGATGTCCTTCGAAAGAAAAGGATTTTACAGGTAAGCTGTTTTAAAAAATCCTATTATTTCATTCTTTGTGATCACGTTTTATGTATTGAAGTGCATTGTTCTTTCATCATCTCCAACTCCAACATGCCCTCGACTCTCAATTCCCTGACTCTACCTCTAGCCTAGAGTAGCTTCACGATAATTATCGGCCAAGATTCCAAGAAACGTATTTCAATATTTTCAATTTCAATATTTTATGTTTTTCTGTTGTTGCCATCTCCCACCACCCATGGTACGAGATCCTGGGAGCCTGCAAGTCTGTCTCCCCCAAATTATCTGACCGCCTCACGCACCTATATATTCTCCACCTTTCTTACCTCACACACACTCGTATTTCCAGGTTCAGATTGGACCACAGCTCAGCATGTCCTAAATGTGGAGACCCCAGAGGTACTTTTTATCACCTGATATGGTCCTGTCCCCCCATTCAGGGATACTGGACACAGGTGATTAAATTTCTTCATGACCGAGTGGACTCCCCTCTGTCCCTATGCCCACGCCAATGTTTGTTAGGCCTCCTCCCCACTTCAGAGGAGGATAAATACCTGAACACTTTTTTGCAGGAATCGCTCTTTGCAGGTAGAATGCAAGTTGCTAAAACCTGGATTGGGGTCTTCCCTACAAAAGGGTGCTCTATAGACATAAGGGATGTCCCAACAAATATCACAAAATCTGGGACCGATGGAAGAGGCCTCTACCTGTTCAGATGCAGAATAACTTCCAGTGACATGTTTTTATATCCTGGTATAGATGTACATTGCTCACCCTACGGGCGTTTCTAATTCAGGCTTATACGTTCACGTTTTTGTCCTGTATATATCCACCGGCAGATGGTGTAACCCTCCTTTCATATTGCTTCTTTTATGTGACGTACCTTATTATTGTAATTTTCTTTTATGTTTAAGCTACCTTTAAAAAATTTCAAATGTTCATTTCTGTACGACATTGTCAATGTACTCGTTCTTTTTGCTTGTAGTGCACCTTGCACTGACTATTTTACCTATCCTTGTTATATATGTACAAAAAAAACTTGCTTTTTGATAAAAAAAAACAAACAAAAAAAACAGATTGCATCGGCATGCACATCATTCTAGCAAACTTTCACATCCTCCATATTTAAAATAACTGAAATTCAAAAAGGTGGGTAGGGACATTACAATGATGATATACTGAAAACCAAAAAAGTATTAAAGTGTAAGTTCTCCTTTCCTTTACAGAAAACTCTGTAAGGTGAACTTACACAGGTCCCCCTCCTCACCCTAGATATCCCCCAGACAGGTCAGCCTCTATCTGACCAAGTTGGCTCAAATTTAAAGTGAAGGTAAACGTGAAGTTAGGCTTTAATCTTAGAAAATAATAGTGAGTGTCTTTTTTTAAATACATTCTCTCTATTTTTATCTCTTAAGTAATGTATTGCATCTGTCTGTTTCAGTAATGGATTACATGGCAGCTGGCACATCAATCCCTGATCCTGACATGGAGTTTGACAAGAATGTACCCCGAATATGTGGTGTCTGTGGAGACAAAGCAACTGGATTTCACTTTAATGCAATGACATGCGAAGGCTGCAAAGGCTTCTTCAGGTGGGTTTTGCATTCCTGACTTTTCTTAGAATGACTATAATGGCTCAAATCATTTGTAGGTATAATGCAAGGAATTAGAATAGCCCTTATTTTAAAGCTGTATTTGCTTATTATCTATTAGTTGTGTATTAAAGCATCATCTTGCATAAAGGGGGGGGGGGGGTTTACTTGATTGGAAGGGGCAAAAATTACTAGCTGGCGTGGTTGCTTTTAGATTTATTTTCACTTAAATCTAATTTCTTAATCGTACATCACAGGACACAGAGAAGCCATAGTAATTACTATGTGGGTTATATGCCACCTGTAGGTGAATGGACACTGGCAGATCAATCAAACAGGAAGTCCTCCCCTATATAACCCCTCCTACACAGGAAGTACCTCAGTTTTTTCACCAGTGTCTGTAAGGTGGTGGTCACTGGTGTGATACATGTGCTCTTGGAGCATACTTGGAGGTCTGGATGGTTCTATTAAGAATCATGGCCTTCAATCAGATCCATTAAAAAAAGCTGTCAGCCAAAATGGATTGTACCCGAGCCTCATTGGATAGGAGAGAAGTTTCTTTGAGGTTTGCCTGTAGTGCAGCCTTACGGCGCTGGACCCTGCATAATTGAACCTTGTACAGTTTTTATTCTGACCAAGGTGCTTTCCTACAGGGTGCTATACAGGTCCAGGGGAGTGGACCCCAACTTAAGGGGGACCCAGTCCCTGAAGGTCTTTTATGACAAAGCCCGCTGTGATGGGTAAAGGTTGGACTCCTGTTATGTTCAGAGTCCTGCGGCAGAAATGGTAAGTCTGTATTTTTGCAGTTACTCTTTTTTGAAAAAAATAAAAAAAATGAAAAAGATCTGACTGTTTGGTCTTGGTTACATAGTTACATAGTAGGTGAGGTTGAAAAAAGACACAAGTCCATCAAGTCCAATCTATGTGTGTGATTATGTGTCAGTATTACATTATATATCCCTGTATGTTGTGGTCATTCAGGTGCTTATCTAATAGTTTCTTCAAGGTATCAATGCTCCCCGCTGAGACCACTGCCTGTGGAAGGGAATTCAACATCCTTGCCGCTCTTACAGTAAAGAACCCTCTACGTAGTTTAAGGTTAAACCTCTTTTCTTCTAAATTTAATGAGTGGCCACGAGTCTTGTTAAACTCTCTTCTGCGAAAAAGTTTTATCCCTATTGTGGGGTCACCAATACGGTATTTGTATATTGAAATCATATCCCCTCTCAAGCGTCTCTTCTCCAGAGAGAATAAGTTCAGTGCTTACAACCTTTCCTCATAACTAAGATCCTCCAGACCCTTTATTAGCTTTGTTATCCTTCTTTGTACTCGCTCCATTTCCAGTACATCTTTCCTGAGGACTGGTGCCCAGAACTGGACAGCATACTCCAGGTGCGGCCGGACCAGAGTCTTGTAGAGTGGGATAATTATTGTTTTATCTCTGGAGTTGATCTCCTTTTTAATGCATGCTAATATTCTGTTTGCTTTGTTAGCAGCAGCTTGGCACTGCATGCCATTGATGAGCCTATCATCTACTAGGACTCCCAGGTCCTTTTCCGTCCTAGATTCCCCCAGAGGTTCTCCCCCCAGTGTATAGATTGCATTCATATTTTTGCAACCCAAATGCATTATTTTACATTTTTCTACATTGAACCTCATTTGCCATGTAGTTGCCCACCCCAATAATTTGTTCAGGTCTTTTTGCAAGGTTTCCACATCCTGCGGAGAAGTTATTGCCCTGCTTAGCTTAGTATCGTCTGCAAATACAGAGATTGAACTGTTTATCCCATCCTCCAGGTCGTTTATGAACAAATTAAATAGGATTGGTCCCAGCACAGAACCCTGGGGAACCCCACTACCCACCCCTGACCATTCTGAGTACTCCCCATTTATCACCACCCTCTGAACTCGCCCTTGTAGCCAGTTTTCAATCCATGTACTCACCCTATGGTCCATGCCAACGGACCTTATTTTGTACAGTAAACGTTTATGGGGAACTGTGTCAAATGCTTTTGCAAAATCCAGATACACCACGTCCACGGGCCTTCCTTTATCTAGATGGCAACTCACCTTCTCATAGAAGGTTAATAGATTGGTTTGGCAAGAACGATTCTTCATGAATCCATGCTGATTACTGCTAATGATACCATTCTTATTACTAAAATCTTGTATATAGTCCCTTATCATCCCTTTACATACTATTGATGTTAGGCTAACTGGTCTGTAATTCCCAGGGATGTATTTTGGGCCCTTTTTAAATATTGGTGCTACATTGGCTTTTCTCCAATCAGCTGGTACCATTCCAGTCAATAGACTATCTGTAAAAATTAGGAACAACGGTCTGGCAATCACTTGACTGAGTTCCCTAAGTACCCTCGGATGCAAGCCATCTGGTCCCGGTGATTTATTAATGTTAAGTTTCTCAAGTCTAATTTTAATTCCGTCCTCTGTTAACCATGGAGGTGCTTCCTGTGTTGTGTCATGAGGATAAACACTGCAGTTTTGGTCACTGAAGCCCCCCGATTCACTCGTGAAGACTGAGGAGAAGAATAAATTCAATACCTTCGCCATCTCCCCATCCTTTGTAACCAGATGTCCTTCCTCATTCTTTATGGGGCCAATATGGCCTGTCCTCCCTTTTTTACTGTTTACATACTTAAAGAATTTCTTGGGATTTTTTTTTTGCTCTCCTCCGCTATGTGTCTTTCATGTTCTATCTTAGCTGTCCTAATTGCACCCTTACATTTCTTGTTGCATTCTTTATAAAGTCTGAACGCTGAGGATGATCCCTCAACCTTGTATTTTTTGAAGGCCTTCTCCTTTGCTTTTATATGTATTTTTACATTGGAGTTAAGCCATCCAGGACTTTTGTTCGCTCTTTTTAATTTATTACCCAATGGGATACATTGGCTAATTTAATATTCTTTAAAAGCAAACCCATCTCTCCTCCGTATTCTTGTTCCTAATATTTTATCCCAATTTATGCCTTTTAGCAAGGTTTGTAATTTAGGGAAGAAGGCTCTTTTGAAATTCAGTGTCTTTGTATTCCCTTTATGTTTCCTATTTGTGTGATTTATACTATAACTAATTGACCTGTGATCGATGTTACCTAAATTGCCCCGTATTTCCACATCCGTGATCAGGTCTGTATTGTTGGTAATCAGTAGATCCAGTAATGTTTTATTTCTAGTTGGTGCGTCTACCATCTGACCCATAAAATATTCCTGCAAGACATTAAGTAACTGGCGAGCCTTAAATGAATGCGCGGCTCCCTCCGCCCAGTCTATGTCTGGATAATTAAAATCCCCCATCTCTCAGTGGCCACTGGGGGCAGTGTGCTGTTTAATCATGCTCTGTATACTTCTTAGGAGAGTGGGCTGTTGTTTCTCCTCCAGCCACTAGAGGGCGCAGGCTCACTCAGTATGGCCTATTTCTATATAGGCAGGAAGTGGAGGGGCGGCCATGTTTACCATGTGGACAGCAGGTTCACCAGGGCCTCATGAGACATAAAAGCAGCCCATGGATACTAATGAAGTGTGAGTTTTCACTATGGGAGAAATGTGTGGCCAGACAAGTCATGACTATATACTGCATACTTTTTGGTCTGCAGAAGCTTACTTTTAGGCTGCTCTGAAGCAGAAAAAAAGGCTGTATGGGATGCATATGTGCTTGGCTAATCCTGCAAAACTAGTATGGGGCCAAGTGCAGTTGGGCAGATGCAGCAGTGTATACATGCTTGCAAACTTGTTGCTTAAACGCATGTTTGAATAAGCACATATTTTGCATAGATGTTGCATAGATACATGTGGCTTAAGCACATATTTGAACGAACATGGGCATCTGTGTACTTTAAGGAGCTGTCTCCAGAATAGCATGCATTTGGTCTGCAGGAGCTTAGTTTTAAGCTGTTTGAAGCAGCATAGGGGCTGCATTGGATGTTGCATAGACACGTGCTTGCTTGAATAAACACATGCTTGGATAGGCACGTTTGCTGAGACGCGTGTTTGCGTGGACGCGTGTTGCGGAGACACAGGTTTTCATAGGCTCGTGTTTGCATAGACATGTGTACATAAATATGTATGCATGTTGCATAGTTATACATGTTTGCATGGATGCATGTTTGCGTAGACGCATGGATACATGTTTGCGTAAATGCACGTTGGCATAGGTACATGTTTGCGTAAACGCATGTATCCGTGGACATATGTTTGCATAACCGCATGTTTGCATAGATACATTTTTTGTGTAAACGCATTTTGCAAAAACGTATATTTGCATAGATGCATGTTGGCATAGACACATGTTGCGTATTTACGCATGTTTGGATAAACACGTTGCATAGATACGTGTTTGTGTGATATATGTTGCATAACCATGTTTTATAAATGCATGCTTGCTTATTGCGTGAATGCACGTTTCCATGGGCGCGTGTTTGCATAGACACACGCTTTCGTGTTTTGCCTAAATGCATATTTGCATAAGCACATACTTACATGCTTCCATAATCACATGCTTCTTTAAATGCATATTACTCAAACTCATGCTGGCATGTTTTCATATCTACTGCATACGTATATGCTTAGTTTGAACTGCATACATTCAGTATCTCACAAAAGGGAGTACACCCCTCACATTTTTTAAAATATTTTATTATATCTTTTCATGTGACAACATGAAATGACACTTGAACGCTACAATGTAAAGTAGTGAGTGTACAGCTTGTATAACAGTGTAAATTTGCTGTCCCCTCAAAATAACACACAGCCATTAATGTCTAAACCACTGGCAACAAAAGTGAGTACACCCCTAAGTGAAAAAGCCAAAATTGGGCCCAAAATGGCAATATTTTGTGTGGCCACCATTATTTTCCAGTTCACCAGAGCTTCACAGTTTTGCCACTAGAGTCCTCTTTCACTCCTCTGTGACGACATCATGGAGCTGGTGGATGTTAGAGACCTTGCACTCCTCCACCTTCCGTTTGAGGATGCCCCACAGATGCTCAATAGGGTTAAGGTCTGGAGACATGCTTGGCCAGTCCATCGCCTCTACCCTCAGCTTCTTCAGCAAGGCAGTGGTCGTCCTGGAGGTGTGTTTGGGGTCATTATTATGTTGGAATACTGCCCTGCGGCCCAGTCCCTGAAGGGATGGGATCATGCTCTCCTTCAGTATGTCACAGTACACGTTGGCATTCATGGTTCCCTCAATAAACTGTAGCGCCCGAGTGCCGGGAGCAATCATGCAGCCCCAGACAATGATACTCCCACCACCATGCTTGACTGTAGGCAAGACGCACTTGTCTTTGTACTCCTCACCTGGTTACCACCACACATGCTTCTGAACCAAATAAGTTTATCTTGGTCTCATCAGACCACAGGAAATGGTTCCAGTAATCCATACCCTTAGTCTGCTCGTCTTCAGCAAACTGTTTGTAGGCTTTCTTGTGCATCATCTTTAGAAGAGGCTTCCTTCTGGGACAGCCATGCAGACCAATTTGATGCAGTGCGCGGCTTATGGTCTGAGCACTGACAGGCTGACCCCCCCCCACCCCTTCAACCTCTGCAGCAATGCTGGCAGCACTCATACGTCTATTTCCCAAAGACAACCTCTGGCTATGACGCTGAGCACGTGCACTCAACTTCTTTGGTCAACCATGGCGAGGCCTGTTCTGAGTGGAACCTGTCCTGTTAAACTGCTGTATGGTCTTGGCCACTGTGCTGCAGCTCAGTTTCAGGGTCTTGGCAGTCTTCTTATAGCCCAGGCCATCTTTATATAGAGCAACAATTCTTTTTTTTCAGATCCTCAGAGAGTTCTTTGCCATGAGATGCCATGTTGAACTTCCAGTGACCAGTATGAGAGAGTGAGAGTGATGACACCAAATTTAATATCTGCTCCCCATTCTCACCTAAGAACTTGTAACAACGAGTCACATGACACCGGGGAGGGAAAATGGGCCCATTTTCACTTAGGGGTGTACTCACTTTTGTTGCCAGTGGTTTAGACATTAATGGCTGTGTGTTAAGTTATTTTGAGGGGACAGCAAATTTACACTGTTATATAAGCATGAGGGGTGTACTCACTTTTGTGAGATACTGTACGTACTTATTTACATTGAACTGTATACATATGTGCTTATTTGCCTTGAACTGCATACATAAATGCATGAACGGCAAGAATACTTGTATACCTGCATTTTTGCATACCTAGTAGGTACCTACATAACGGCATATCTGGGTACCTGCATACTTACAAACCTAAGGGGTTGAATATCGGTAAACCAACGTTGTTTTAGACCTGCATCATTGGAGGACTGGGTATTAGGTTGGCTAACCTAGTTGTTCCATTATTTACCTGTTATACCAGTTAAATGGTTCCAGAAAAGAGAGGCAGCCGGGGGAGGCAGGTGCACCGCTCTCAGGGTCAGTGATTTGGCGGTGTCCACATCTCCTGATGGACAGTGGTGTCAGGTACATCTTAGCCACTGTGGTGTTTTTCATTGCAGTCTTTTCTGACGCATTCATTTTTCGTCCGTTGGACTGTGGCCGCATCACCTTAATCATGCCTGATTTCTGTTGATCGAAGCCTAAGCAGAATCAAGCCTCCTTAGTATATGGATTAGAGACTGCCTGGGAATACCAGATGCTGTAAGCTTTTCCCCACCTGTGTGAGGGAGGCATCTGAGGCTGCTGTATTTTGAGAGTATGTCAGGCCAGAAGATCTTAGGGCAGTCTCTGAGGTGCTTTGCTCCATCTTTAGCCGGCAGAAGCTTGTTTTCAGTCATTCTTTATTAATCTCTTTTAAACAATTTATACAAATACATATAAATATCTGTCACCCCCAAATTGAACATTATATTATTGTATAACATCCTCTTCTTAAAATATCATCGTAATTTCTAATAGCCACTTCCGACTTACTCATCTGACATAATTTCTTTACAATGTCCAAATACCATTAACCCACACCTTTCATTCATTCCTATCTTACTTGTCCATACTTACATTCTATGTTGTTATTCATACCTGTCTATCATTCATCACTATCTTAATTTCCTCTAAAAAAAAAAAAAGAGAAAACTCCAGTCTCTACGGGGGTTTCTATTCCCTTTCAAATAAATTGATTCATTTTTATCGAAGTCCGAGTCTTTTCCCATAGCTGCCAGATTGTGGGCTTTTGGTCCTTTTCCGTCCCCTCTCTCCTTATTTGCTCTTCCACATATTGTATTTCGTTCATTTCACATATCCATTCCACTATTGTAGGACCGTTTGTTTTCTTTCCATTTTAGAGCTATTATCGTCCTAGCTGCATTTATCATATGGTGAAGAATATCCATCTTTATAAGTTTCAATGATCCAGGTATTATCGATAGTATTGAGACCTTAACGCTTGGTTGCATCTCCAGATACCAGTTTGTATATTTCATATATTTTATACCAGAATTCAGTCACCATCTGACAATGATACCAAATATGTATCATTGTTCCTTTATCCCTTAGGCATCTCCAACACTTCTCTGTATTATCCTTATTTATTTTATTCAAATCTACTGGACTCCAATACCATCTCATCATGATTTTATAGTTGCGCTCTTTATGCTTAACTGCTATTGATAACTTATGCGTTAGTAAGATTGCTTTCTCCCATTCTAATAGTGAAATCGGACTCTCTAATTCGTTTTCCCATTTTGTTAATATTAGTTATTTCATTAAGAGGTCCCGTAGGAAGTAAGAGTTTATATATTTTAGATAGCTTATGGGCCGGCTTTTGTTTTTCAATTAACAATTGTTCGAATTTAGTTAATGGTCTCCCAATCTTGCACTGCTGTGACAGTAATTTAATATATGTATTTAATTGGTAATATTGTATCCATTTATTATTATGTTCAGGCCCCATTTCCGGCAATTTTTGAAGTTTACCTTCTATTAGGGTCTGAACTAATCTTGTGTTCTCCAACCTGTTCCATTTAATAAAATTAGCTGCTGTTACTGCTGGTGGAAATTGCGGGTTTGAGAACAATGCAGTCATAGGTCTATTCATTGTAGAGAGTTTCCCCTTTTTCAATACGAAATCCCATATTTTTAAGGTTGCTAACATAAATATAGTTAGTTCTTTTTTTCCAGGATGAAATTGTGGTTTAATCCATGGAAGGGATTCTAATTACAGTCCTATTATATCTTCCTCTAGAGTTATCCATTGTTTATTATCCGTATTATGATACCATTCAATTATCCTTATCAGTGATGCAGCCTGTAAAAATATTGCAAAATCAGGTAATGCCAAACCTCTATCTTTTTTTATTCTAATTAAGAGTTCTCTTTTTATTCTTGGTGTTTTTTGATTCCATATAAAATTTCCTATAGCCTTACTTAATTGTGTTATTTATTTTTTTGGAAGGGTTATAGGTATAGCTTGAAATACGTATAATAGTTTAGGCAATATATCCATTTTTACTACATTTACTCTTCCTATCCAAGAATGAATTATCTTATTGTATCTTTGAAGTGCTTTTATGATTTTACCAATTATCACAGCGTGATTTAATTCTTGTAAATCAGTCAAGTATCTTGGATTACATATCCCTTAATACTTTATTGCTTTTTTTTGCCATTTAACCACTTCAGATCCGGGCCATTGCCAAATGACGGCAACAGCGCAGGTCTACATTACCGGGACTATGTCTATTGACGTCGTCCCGTGCACGAGCGGCCTGCAGGGTGCGCACGGCGCGCTCGGTGATCAGCGAGTCTGAGACTCGCCTGATCACAGATCAGAGTAAGGGGTCGGTCCCGATCCCTTACCACATGATCAGCTGTCAGCCAATGACAGCTGATCATGTGATGTAAACAGAGCCGGTAATCTGCTATTTTTCCTCCTTGCGCTGAAAAAAAACCCGATCACCGGCGGCCGTGATCGGGACATCAGTCCCGATCACGGCGATCATCTGTGACACAGCAATAGGCAGCAGTGCCGCCTACCAGTGCCCACAGTGCCACCCATCAGTGCCCACAGTGCCACCCATCAGCGCCCACATCAGTGCAACAACAGTGCTGCCCATCAGTGCCACCTATCAGTGTTCATAAGTGCCCATCAGTGTCGCCCATCAGTGCCCCCCATCAGTGGTGCCTATCAGTGCCCATCAGTCCCACCTATCCGTGCCACCCATCAGCGCCCATCAGTGGCCATCATTGCCACCTTATCTGTGCCCATCAGTACCGCCTTATCTGTGCCTATCAGTGCCGCCTTAACTGTGCCTATCCGTGCCCATCAGTGCAGCCTATCAGTGCCCACCAGTGCTGCCTCATCAGCGCATATCAATGAAGGAGAAAAATTACCTGTTTGCAAAATTTTATTACAAACTATTAAACATGATTTTTTTTTTTTTTCAAAAATTTCCATCTTTTTTTGTTTGTTTAGCAAAAAATAAAAATCCCAGCTGTGATTAAATACCACCAAAAGAAAGCTCTATTTGTGGGAAAAAAATGATAAAAATTTCATTTAGGTACAGTGTTGTATGACCGCGCAATTGTCATTCAAAGTGCGACAGCGCTGAAAGCTGAAAATTGGTCTGGGCAGGAGGGGGGTTTAAGTGCCCAGTAAGCAAGTGGTTAAAGGGAAAATCATTTTGAAGAAGTTCTTGTACTTTATCTGTTAGAGATACATTTAACATTTCAGATTTATCATAGTTAACTTTAAAACTACTTACTTTCCCAAATGTCTTAAATTCCTGTATAAGATTAGGTATTGTAACAATTGGATTGGTGACATATATTAACAATTCATCCGCATATACTGCCAGTTTATATTCCTGGGCTTTAACCTTTATCCCTTGAATATCCCCATTATTCCGTATTGCCGTGGTAAGATGTTCCATTACCGACTCATATAACAGTGGGGACAAGGGACATCCTTGTCGAATGCCGTTTGTTAATTCTATATAATCAGAAAGCATTCCATTTGTTTGTATTTTTACCCTAGGATTGGAGTATAATGCCATAATTTTACTAAGCATATTTGGTCCAATCCTCAGTTGAATTAAGGTTTCTTCCAAAAACCGCCATCTTACCCTATCAAATGCTTTTTCAGCATCTACCGACAAAAGACATGCTGGGATGGCGGTTTTCTGAACATATTCTACTAATGTGCGTGTTTTAATTATTTTATCCCTCGTTTCTCTCCCCATTGTGAAGCCGGTTTGATATAAGTTTATATGTTTAGGTGCCAACCTATTAACAATAATCTTAGCATATAGACGAATGTCTATATTTGTAAGAGAAATTTGTCCGGTAATTACTACACAATGTGTGGTCTTTTTCTGACTTGGGGATAAGCGAGATATAGGCTTCCATCCCGGGAGAAGCTTGGTAGGTTAGGTACGCCTCTTTGGGCCTTCTGGGTCTGCCACAGAGTTGTCAGTCTTTTGCCTTGCATTTGACTCTTGGAGCAGAAGGTATGGGCTCATTATTGTTGGAAAGAAACAACCGGTAGTGGTCCCAAAACCAAATGGGGACATACGGTCTAGCTTAGATCTTAAGCCGCTGGACTTCCTTCTGTTTCAGATAGGCTCTGTCCATTTAGTGTTGACCTCTCTGTGAGAGGTAAATTTCGGGTCCATAGTCATCAACGACAAAGATCTTCATGTGCCGCTTTTTTTCAGGCTCATCGAGGGTTTTTGCAATTGCAGTGGCAGTGGCGGAGGAGATCGGGTCCTTCCTTGGCCTGACATGGAGACGAGTGAGGGGAAGATGGCGCCCACCCTTCTCCATATCATTGCAGGGTGGATGCAATGTCAAAATGTCACTTCCGTCCATAGCTCTTAAAGGTTCATTTTTTTAAATGACAATTTTTTTTTTTTTCTTATTGCATTTTAGTGTAAATATGAGATCTGAGGTCTTTTTGACCACAGATCTCATATTTAAGAGGTCCTTTAATGCTTTTTTTTCTATTACAAGAGATGCTTACATTCCTTGTAGTAAAAGTGACACATTAAAAAAAAAAAAAAGTGTAAAAATGTAAAAAAAAAAAAAAGGTAGAATAAACAAGAAAAAAAAAATTTTTTTTTAACCGTGCCCCGTCCCGACGAGCTCGTGTGCAGAAGCGAACGCATACGTGACTAGCGCCCGCATATGAAAACGATGTTCAAACCACACATGTGAGGTATCGTCGCGATCGGTAGCGCAAGAGCAATAATTCTAGCCCTAATTTTTTTAAACGTCGCCTATGGAGATTTTTAAGGGTAAAAGTTTGTCGCCATGCCACGAGCGGGAGCAATTTTGCAGCGTGACATGCTGGGTATCAATTTACTTGCCGTAACATTATCTTTCACAATCTAAAAACAAATTGGGCTAACTTTACTGTTGTCTTTTTTTTTTTAATTCAAAAAAGTGTATTTTTTTCCAAAAAAAGTGCGCTTGTAAGACCGCTGTGCAAATACGGTGTGACAGAAAGTATTGCAACAACCACCATTTAATTCTCTAGGGTGTTAGAAAAAAAAACGTTTGGGGGTCCAAGTAATTTTCTAGCAAAAAAAAATGTTTTTAATTTGTAAACAACAAATCTCAGAAAGAGGCTCGGTCCTTAAGTAGATAATTTATATACATAATCATATTTAATGTTCATAAAGATCTGTAGGTAACTGGGTACTAAACAAAAATTCATAGTAGTAATAAATATCTTGTTATAATTCATGTATATTATAGCATATGCAAATATGGGATGGTACAGTGCAATTCCAAAATGGTTAATTAGGTATAACCTCCAGATTATCTCCTCCACATAGATTACAATGGAATAGAACCTCATAGTATGTTACATGTACTGTAGATCCTAAAACCAAAAGGTTAAACGCGGCTTATAGTTAGATCGATGTGTTTTCGTGGCTGGATAATTACCACTGTTCAGGAGCAAGCGCGTGATCTGAAATATAGTACAAAAGTTCCCATGAGGACCATAACACATCAGGGGGAAACTGCTAGAAATCAACTAGGAACAAGCCCCATGATGTTACTTACAAACAGTATGGCTGTGTGCTGGAGGTGCATTGCAGAGGGCTGGGATCCCACCGGGAACACCGTTCACGGGAACTGTGGGAATGTAATCCATAACCGCAACCCAACCTCGAGCACCACCGAAGGCGGACAAACATCCAAGGTGTTGGATCTTCTGGGGCTCAGGGGTGTTGGCAAGAACCAGCACATGGTGGCTTCTGTGAAAATTGGAAAATAATAATTACCTCATAGGATATGAAAACTCCAAGGGGTGCATAGTGAAGGAGAGAGCCAAACCAGGACACTAGGCCACCCAGCATGGACTTATATGGGCGCAGCCACAGTACATTCCAGTGTCACGCAACGTGCAGAGGGAGGGGGAGGCGTAACCACCTGGACGGCATGGCCGCCTGGCAATGAGCGCCCAAGAACCCCTCATGTAGCACGTAGGTGGAAAAATGAAACGCCACCGAAGCAGTGCCACATAAGGTGACGCCGCACATGTGGGGGGCGTGGCGTTGATGTGCAGTGCAAAGGCACCTGTCCACCCCGCGTCAGGAGAGACAGAGGAGGAGGGGGGATATACCCACGATGCACATCGCAGTTCCCGGAAAGGATAGGGCCAGACCAGCTGACAGATCAGACCAAATCACCACCAACAAACACAGCAGGTGGACAATAGTCCAATACATTATATTTTTAAATATTAAGAGTGTTTTTTTTTTTTTTTTTGCTAGTCTCTCCAGTTGCTTTGAATGTGGCTACAGTTCAGTGGACTTGGTCTCCACAGGAGAGATTACTGCTCTGCAATATCTTGAAACATTTGGCCAGTACACCTGGCTCTGGATTATTGAATAAATCAGTTGTAGAGTCAATCCAACAATGCCTGTACAGTGACGTATATTAATGTGATAGTCTTGCGAGCTACCCAAAAAACAAAACTAATTATATATGTACTAGAAACACAGTGTGTGTGTGAAATGTATGCAAAAGACCAGCTGCTAGTCCTGATCACATCCCCTTATGAATGTGCACAAAAATCAATATGAGAGTGCAGCGCTGAATCTTGAAATATAAACAAATATCAAAAATGATTGAATCAAACAACATATAAAGTGCATAATTGTCCATGCAATAAAGTGCAAAAAAGTCCATATTAAAACAGTGAAAATTCCACAAATGGATGTTGATTGATGAACTAGAAAAGGTACAATTTCTGGGGAAATTGTGAAAAGTGTTCTTGCCTCTACAACTGGAGTGGGCGGAGTAACTGGGTGGGGTGGAGTGGCTTGAGTAACTGCGAAAAGTGTTAAAAAGCTTAATATTTTAAAAAGTATAAATAGTAGTAAAAAAGTTCCATCATTCGCTGAAAGAGCTGAACATTTTTTTCAAAAGTAATTTTTTTTTTCAAAAATGAATTTTTTTTAATCAAAAATGTTTTTTTTTCTTCAAAAATGATTTTTTTTTTCAAAAGTAATTTTTTTTTTCAAAGGTAATTTTTTTTTTCAAAAATGAATTTTTTTATTTCAAAAATAATTTTTTTTTTTGAAATTATTATTTTTTTTAAAGTAATTTTTTTTTCAAAAATAATTTTTTTTTTCAAATATATTTTTTTTTCAAAAATAATTTTTTTTTTAAAAGAAATTTTTTTTTCAAAAATATTTTTTTTTTTCAAAAATAATTTTTTTTTTCAAAAATATTTTTTTTTTCAAAAATATTTTTTTTTTTTTTTCAAAAATGTTTTTTTTTTTTCAAAAATATTTTTTTTTTTTTTACATGGGGCGGTCATAATGTTTTGGCTGATCATGGGGTGGTCATAATGTTTTGGCTGATCATGGGGTTGTCAGCTTTTGTCACTTCCCACTCTAGTTTTGAACATTTCGCCATTCATTCCTATGGGACCAATTTCGCCGCAAAAACGTCATTTCGTGGACCATTCGGCAAAACATTCCACAAAGTAATAGCACACCAATCGGGAACAATCCGCTCGTTTCGGTATATTATTTGTCTCTGTAGTGTGAAAACTGTGGGAGGAGTCTACAAGCATTATCAAGTCTAGCAGATGAAGTCACATGCATTTGGAGTGTCTCAGCATCTTGTGTTTACAACCACTGTTTCCTAGCAACGCTCATGCCCTGTTTATGCTTCCCAAATACTACTTCATCAAAACTGCCCCATCAGAATTACCCCATCAAAACTGCCCCATCATATTCCTCTATTATAAATCAGTACATGGTGTGTCTATCCCCTCCCCCGGGCTCTGTAATCAGCTGAGATGCTCCAGCCACCTTCCCCCCTGTGTATAACAGAAGCTTTGGTAACCATGGCAACAAAACAAACACTAACAGTACACTCTGATTAATGGCTAAAATTTCCTGAAATGTCCTCTAAACAAATGGCCGTATTTTAAAAACTATACATCCTACAGCGAAGATCTTTATATTGTGAGAATCACAAGACCCAGACCTAGATTTTGATGTATAGTATGTCTCTGAAATATTAAAAATGAAGGCACAGTCGCAGTTTAGAAATTGCCCTTCAAATTTGGAGGGGACTAGAGTGTAGTTTCAATGAATGTCAATGGACGGCGTGAGTTGCAAACAAATGGTCATATTGTGAAAACTATCAGGACTATGGCTTAGCCGTGGACATGTTTAGTGGCAGCAGGGATAGCTGAACGTTTTGATATAAGATTTGTGTAGGTGGGCTTGAAAATGAGGGAGTGGCGGCAGTTTAGAAATCATGTTCTGATTTTCCAGCTTTTGTCATCTCCCACTCTAGTTTCCCCATTCATTCCTATGGGACCAATTTTGCCGCAAAAACGACGATATTTCGTGAACCATTCGGCGAAACGTTCCACAAAGTAATAGCACACCATTCGGGAACAATCCGCACGTTTCGGTATATTACTTGTCTATGTAGTGTAAAAACTGTGGGAGGAGTTAGGGTGGTAAATTTGGCTATAATAATAAGAATAATATATATGTGAGATAACAGTAAGTGGTCTTGCTATGCAAGAACACTTAATAATAAGAATAATATATATGTGAGATAACAGTAAGTGGTCTTGCTATGCAAGAACACTTAACTAAAAATATTGAAATCCTATTATTAAGTGTTCTTGCATAGCAAGACCACTTACTGTTATCTCACATATATATTATTCTTATTATTATAGCCAAATTTACCACCCTAACTCCTCCCACAGTTTTTACACTACATAGACAAGTAATATACCGAAACGTGCGGATTGTTCCCGAATGGTGTGCTATTACTTTGTGGAACGTTTCGCCGAATGGTTCACGAAATATCGTCGTTTTTGCGGCAAAATTGGTCCCATAGGAATGAATGGGGAAACTAGAGTGGGAGATGACAAAAGCTGAAAAATCAGAACATGATTTCTAAACTGCCGCCACTCCCTCATTTTCAAGCCCACCTACACAAATCTTATATCAAAACGTTCAGCTATCCCTGCTGCCACTAAACATGTCCACGGCTAAGCCATAGTCCTGATAGTTTTCACAATATGACCATTTGTTTGCAACTCACGCCGTCCATTGACATTCATTGAAACTACACTCTAGCCCCCTCCAAATTTGAAGGGCAATTTCTAAACTGCGACTGTGCCTTCATTTTTAATATTACAGAGACATACTATACATCAAAATCTAGGTCTGGGTCTTGTGATTCTCACAATATAAAGATCTTCGCTGTAGGATGTATAGTTTTTAAAATACGGCCATTTGTTTAGAGGTCATTTCAGGAAATTTTAGCCATTAATCAGAGTGTACTGTTAGTGTTTGTTTTGTTGCCATGGTTACCAAAGCTTCTGTTATACACAGGGGGGAAGGTGGCTGGAGCATCTCAGCTGATTACAGAGCCCGGGGGGAGGGGACAGACACACCATGTACTGATTTATAATAGAGGAATATGATGGGGCAGTTTTGATGGGGTAATTCTGATGGGGCAGTTTTGATGAAGTAGTATTTGGGAAGCATAAACAGGGCATGAGCGTTGCTAGGAAACAGTGGTTGTAAACACAAGATGCTGAGACACTCCAAATGCATGTGACTTCATCTGCTAGACTTGATAATGCTTGTAGACTCCTCCCACAGTTTTCACACTACAGAGACAAATAATATACCGAAACGAGCGGATTGTTCCCGATTGGTGTGTTATTACTTTGTGGAATGTTTTGCCGAATGGTCCACGAAATGACGTTTTTGCGGCGAAATTGGTCCCATAGGAATGAATGGCGAAATGTTCAAAACTAGAGTGGGAAGTGACAAAAGCTGACAACCCCATGATCAGCCAAAACATGACCGCCCCATGTAAAAAAAAAAATATTTTTGAAAAAAAAAAAAATTTTTTGAAAAAAGTAAAAAAATAATTTTTGAAAAAAAAAATCATTTTTGAAAAAAAAAAAATATATTTTTGAAAAAAAAAATTATTTTTGAAAAAAAAAAAATATTTTTGAAAAAAAAATTTCTTTTAAAAAAAAAAAATATTTTTGAAAAAAAAAAAATTATTTTTGAAAAAAAATTACTTTAAAAAAAAATAATAATTTCGAAAAAAAAATTATTTTTGAAATAAAAAAATTCATTTTTGAAAAAAAAAATTACCTTTGAAAAAAAAAATTACTTTTGAAAAAAAAAATCATTTTTGAAGAAAAAAAAATCATTTTTGATTAAAAAAAATTCATTTTTGAAAAAAAAAATTACTTTTGAAAAAAATGTTCAGCTCTTTCAGCGAATGATGGAACTTTTTTACTACTATTTATACTTTTTAAAATATTAAGCTTTTTAACACTTTTCACAGTTACTCAAGCCACTCCACCCCACCCAGTTACTCCGCCCACTCCAGTTGTAGAGGCAAGAACACTTTCACAATTTCCCCAGAAATTGTACCTTTTCTAGTTATTATTATTATTATTATTATTATACAGTATTTATATAGCGCCAACAGTTTACGTAGCGCTTTACAACTTGAGGGTAGACAGTACAAATACAATACAATTTGATGCAGTAGGAATCAGAGGGCCCTGCTCCTTAGAGCTTACAATCTAAGAGGGAAGGTCAAGAGATACAAGAGGTAATAACTATGGGTGATGTGCTGATTGAGAAGATAAATGTACAGTTGTTAGGTGGGGGCCAGATAGGCTTCTCTGAAGAGATGAGTTTTCAGGGATTGTCTGAAAGTGGATAAAGTAGGAGAAAATCGGACGGATTGGGGTAGAGCATTCCAGAGGATGGGGGAGGCTCTGGAGAAGTCCTGAAGGCGAGCATGGGATGAGGTGACAAGGGAGTTTGAGAGCAGGAGGTCTCGGGAGGAGCGAAGAGAATGATTAGGTTGGTATTTTGTGACTAGGTTAGAGATGTAGCTGGGGGCCAGGTTGTGGATGGCTTTCTAAAGGGTTAAAGGGTTAATTGTGTAATTAGCCCAGTGACAATCACTCTCAGGCTGCTCGCACCTAGATTGTGGTCCGGCAAGCTGGAAAATCTTTGTGCTGGGCACAGCTGAGAGTGGCATTGTTACGTAAGTGACAGCGTGGTGTGAGGTTGGCCGGTCCTTTGTCGTGAGTTAGCGAGGAGGGCAGGGATCTGACACCCGCGTTCGTCACATAATGTAAAACTTCCAGACCACCAACGAATCACCTCACTCGTGCTCCCCCCCCCCCCAATGGGTATAGGCTCACCTCTGGGATTGCGACCCCCCCAACTGAGGGGGGTCAAAAATGCCTGTGAGATATCCAACACAGCTGACTCCTAAACTTCTCCCAAGATCTCCTCCTCAGTAGCAGAGCATATGCAGAGAAAAAGACTCCAATAGTACTTGAATTGTTTAAAACACTTTAACATGCATTTATTAAAATGTATAGGGTACTCACAATATATGGGTGCTTCCAGCACACCACACTAATACGGACATGGGTTTAAAATGCAACATAGAGCCGCACATCCAAAATCTCGATCAGCTCCTCAAATCGCTATAGAGCCCAAGTGCCTTCACCGTCCTAGCCCCTCCCCTATGTGTGTTTGACACAGGGTCACGTGTCTTCCTCAAGGGGATTCGTTGATGGTCTGGAAGTTTTTACTCAGGGATATTCGTTGGTGGTCTGGAAATTTTACAATATTTTTAGTTGTTCATCCATATGTGGAATTTTCACTGTTTTAATATGGACTTTTTGCACTTTATTGCATGGACATTTAGTAATTATGCACTTTATATGTTTGATTCAATGATTTTTTTTTTTTTTTTTTTTTTATATTTCATGAGCGGCATATTACCAACAGGGTGGCACCCCGGAGTTGTGCGTCACAGGAAGGTGAACCACATTCTGTCTGGGGCAGAAAAACAGTTGCTGTCTCTGTCACCAGTAAATATTCCAGGTATAGACAAATAACGGGGGTTTTCAGTCACCAGCAACTAATGTCGGGACCACGTGCCTTCTTCCAGAGATTTTTTTTGTCAATCTGCCAATGTTGGGGAACTCTGCAGGTGGATCTACTGGATTCCAAGTTCTACAACAAGTTGGACAGGTTGTGTCCGGGACGAGAGTCCCACTGGCAATAGGGGTAGATGCACTGATAACCCCTTAGGGACCAGTTCTTCCTAATTGATGCCTTCCCTCTGCTTCAACTACTGCTGCATCTTTGAATTTGGGATGTGGTAACACCAATAATGGTGTTAGCCAAATAACCCCAGGAGGGCTTGGTATACTGACATAGCCTTGGACACTTCCAGTCCAGCTGGACCTAATGGTCTTGGGTCCTGTTATCTCCACACTGTTGAGCGCCTGGAAGCCGGCTTCAGGGAGCTTCAATTACAGGGCTTGGAAATATTTTATGCCTGGGGTGAAGCCAGGTAGAGGCACCCGCAGGTATGTGAGTGGGAGTCTTTTTCCTTTCTCCAATTGGGAAGGGAAGTGAGATTGGCCGTAAGAACCATTAAGGGTCAGATTTGTCCCTATCTGTTTTTTTTTCCAGAGGCTGTTGTTTCTCACTCATTGATTCATACTTCATACAGGGTGTAACCCAGACAGTTCCACCTGTCAAGCCACTCTTGTGTCCTTGGGACTTGAATTTGCTCTCAACTGTCCTTGCAGAGGCCTTTTGGTGCCTTTTGGCACCTCTTTTTTAAGCAATTGTTAGTCCTTGACTCGGAAGGTGGCTTCTTTGGTTACTATCACCTCAGCAAGTGGTGTGTCAGAGCTGACAGCGCTCTCATACAAGGAGCCGTTCTTGGTCTTGCATCATGTTAAGGTGATGTTGCGTCCTCATCCATCTTTATTACCTAGAGTGGTTTCTAGTTTTCACTTGAATCAGGACAGTGTCTTGCCTTCTTTTCTAATCCTCAGTTGGCAGGAGTAAGATCGCTGCATACTTTGGAGGTAGTTCAGGTGGTCAGGATTTGCTTGAATAGTCAGCAGAGGTCAGAAATCCTGGTTTGTGGGGGGCGTGGCCTGGAGCGGGATGTGAGCAGACATGCTCCTGTGTAGCTCCGGACTCTCCTTCCACAATCCTGCTCCATTCTGATCGACCATAGCCATAAAACGTCTTATTTTTCGCCCACACCAATCCGGGGCATCTCCTGTACCCTGGGGAGGCATTTTGGTGGATGGGAAAGTGGTGAGGGAAGAAACAACCCCCGCCAAAGATGAGCAGCACCACCCGATCCTGCCAAGATGGCTGCCGCAACACCAGCCCAGCCTCCACTCCCGATCTCTTTGCAGACGCCAAGATGCCTTCCCATCGCCCTCCCCTGAGATCCCAGACCATCCGGCCGTGCATCCAAAGGCAACCGCAGGACTGTCGGTTGCGGATGGTGGTGGGGAACCCACACTATCGGAGGTCTTCGCCATTATCAAGGTAAATCATGCAGACCTTATGGGGAAGGTGGATGGGTTGAAGATTGATCTGACCATTATGCGGCAGGACATGCAGAAATTACGCAGCCGGGTCACTGAAACCGAGCAGCGCATTAGTGATCTAGGACAGTGTTTCTCAACTCCAGTCCTCAAGGCGCCCCAACAGGTCATGTTTTCAGGATTTCCATTATCTTGCACGGGTGATTTGATCAGTTTCACTTCCTTAGTAATTACCACAGCCGATTCATCTGAGGGAAATCCTGAAAACATGACCTGTTGGGGCGCCTTGAGGACTGGAGTTGAGAAACACTGATCTAGGAGACACTATTAACCCCATCCTGCCCAGACTTAATACACATGGGGGGAAGATTGCCACCCTGGAGGACAAAGTCGATGACCTTGAGAATCGTCTCCGCAGGAACAACCTGCGTCTGGTTGTTCTCCCGGAACAGGTGGAAGGCCCTGATCCCGTAGACTTCCTTAAAAGCTGGCTCGAGCAAGAATTTGGCCGCACTCAATTATCAGCCTGTTTTGTGATCGAGAGGCCCCACCGTGCTCCTGGTTGCCCCCTCCCTGAAGGACACCCGCCACGCACTGTGGTGATTCGTCACTTCAATTACAGAGATCATGACTATATTCTGGGGGCTGCCAGGAAGAAGGGTAGTCTTCGCATCAATAATGCTGTGGTGTCCCTTTTCCCTGACTACTCTGCATCAGTCCGCAACCGCAAAGCCAGCTATCAGCGTGTCAAGCAGAAACTCTGGGAGCAGGAAATCCAATATTCCATGCTGTTTCCTGCCACCCTCCAGGTTGCCTACCAGGGAAAAGTCCAGTTTTTCCAATCGCCAAAAGATTCCCTGGCCTGGCGGGAATCTTTACCCTGTCCCCCTAAACCTCCTGCCTAATGTCAATCCACGTGCTTTTTGCTGGAAAGGCTGGAGAGCCTGCATCCTCTTTCTTCCCTGGCCCATTCCCAATACCCCCTTCTTTAATCACCAGCGATGCTTTATCCAGTGATAACTATGGTTGACTGTACACATCTCCTGAGAGGAGAGTACCTGGCCCTGTTTTTCTTTTTTTTCTAAACAGGCCTGAGCTACCTTGGGGTTCACCCCCCCCTATTGATACCTGTTGAACACTGACTATTTTTTTGTTTTCCTGACTTTTGGTTCCTATTGCTGGCCATGCGCCTCATGCATGGTACAAGTTTTGGGTATAGGCCCTCTTCCCCCTTTTTAGAGCTGGGCAGGGGTAAAGCTACCCTTATTGGGTAATGATTATGTTTCTGTACATAGTTTTTTATTGTTGTATGTATGATGTATTTTTTTGCAGCACTGCGTCCCTCACAAACCCCTGTGGCTGTGGCCGAGGACGGGGATTTTTCTAGACTTCCCCCCACTCCCCCCTTCCCCCCTGCCATAATAATTTCTCTCTCTGCCCCATGTCTCAGATAACAGTTTGTTCATGGAATGTCTGTGGAATGAACTCTAAATTTAAAAGAGCTTCTATTTTTGAGGCCCTGAGGCACAGCAAGCCACACGTTCTGTGCCTCCAGGAAACTCATTTCATGGGATCCAAAATTCTGGCCCTGAAAAATCACTGAGTGGCTCATAGTTACCACTCTACTTATTCTAACTACGCCCATGGAGCTGCAGTTCTAATCCGCAAGGGGATACCTTTTCTGTGTCGCCAAGTCATTCTGGACCCTAAGGGATAATATGTTATTCTATATGCAACCATATATGGCACCCCCCTTATTTTTGCCTCTGTCTATCTCCCCCCTCCGGTCACGGCTACAGTGTTCGCTGACCTGCACTTTGCTTCCTTACCCAACTGTCCCACGCTCATTCTTGGGGATTTTAACTCTGTGTTGGATAGGTTGAAACCTCTACAGCAGGGGTCTCAAACTGGCGGCCCTCCAGCTGTTGCAAAACTACAAGTCCCATCATGCCTCTGCCTGTGGGAGTCATTTTTGTAACTGTCAGCCTTACAATGCCTCATGGGACTTGTAGTTTCTCAACAGCTGGAGGGCCACCAGTTTGAGACCCCTGCTCTACATTCTGAGTCTGTTCGTGAGTGGTGCAGTGCCTTTGGATATGTTGATATATGGCACTGGAAATATCCAAATGTCAAAGTGTTCTCTTGTCAATCCAGGTCTTATGCAGCCCTTTCCAGAATACACTATGCACTGGCCACCGGGGATTTTTTACCCCATGTCCAGTCCATAGTGTACCTACCCCAAACGATCTCTGACCACTCTATAATACAGGTGGGTTTGACCATGGGCTATAGACCGATGTCCCGGACCTGGAGACTTAGTCCTCTCTGGATCTCCATGCAGGAAATCTCTGAATTCATCCCAACCGACATGTCTAACTGCTGGTCCTTTAACACTGACTCTGCAGAGGGGGGGCCCTGTTTGGGACGCCTTCAAGGCGGTAGTCAGGGGCTCATATATTTCACGCATTAAAAGGTACAGATCCGCTGGCCGGGCTACGCAGGCGGCACTCCAAAAGTCGTTAAAGGAGGCATGTGCCCGTCATACGGGTAACCCCTCCTCTGTGATTAGAGGTATACTCACAGACGCACATCGGGTGCTCCAGCTTCATATGGTGGATTTGAATAGGAAGCAACAACTATACCTCTCTGCTCGCATTTGTGAGCATGGGGTTAAAAACGGTAGGCTCCTTGCGTATTTTGCCCACACGGACCTCCAGGATAGTTCAATCGCTTGAAATTCAACTTCCAAATGGGTCAACTACTGCTAAAGCTCTGACCATTAACCAGACCTTTGCAGACTTTTACAGAACATTATACGACAACACATCTATATCTTCAGAACAAGCCATCCTAGGTTTCTTTGAATCACTAGACCTCCCAGCACTTAGTACCTCCCAGCAGCTTTCTTTAGACAAACCCATTACACTGGAGGAGGTAACTACAGCCATACATTTATTACCAACCAAAAGAACTCCAGGCCTTGACGGGCTCCCCTCAGAATGGTACCACACACACATAGAGGAACTGGCCCCAAAACTCTTTAAGACTTTTCAGGAGTCCTTCACCCTGGGGAAACTTCCAGACTCTATGAATGAAGCATTTATAGTGGTTATACCAAAACCTGGCAAAGACAAACTGCAATGTGGGTCATACCGTCCCATATCCCTTTTAAATAACAATGCCAAGATTCTAGCTGAGATTCTTGCTCTTAGACTTCAAATGGTCAGTCTGTCCCTCATACCCCCGGATCAATCCGGTTTTATGCCTGGCAGAAGCACTTTTGACAACATTTGCAGATTGTACTTGCATATCCATGATGCAGCACGCATGAAACAGAGGGGATTGGTCCTATCCCTAGATGTGTTTAAAAGCCTTTGACACTGTGAGCTGGCCCTTTCTCTGAGAAGTTATGGCACGAGTGGGTATTGGTCCACAATTTATTCAATTGGCAAGTTTATTATACGTAGACCCAAAGGCTAGGGTTTGCACTAACAGAGACATATCTGAACTATTTTCTTTGAAGAGAGGTACCAGGCAGGGGTGCCCTTTCTCTCCACTTCTGTTCGCGTTGGCCATTGAGCCGTTGGCCCTGGCGGTGTGACAGACGTCAGAGATAGGGGGCATCCGCTCTGGTCCACTGGAGGAGAAGATCTCCCTCTATGCGGACGATGCCCTTATATATTTAGACGGTAGGGAGAGCTCATTCCATAAATTACTGTGTGTCGTGGAGGAGTTCGGCGTAGCTTCAGGTGGGATGGGAAAAGTCTCAAGCCTTCCTTGTTGGCCCCCCTTTTCCCATAGAATATCTGCAGGGATCACATATTCAATTGACCTCCTCCTTTAAATACCTAGGTATTCAAATACATGCTGACATTTCTAAATATGAAGAACTTAACGTCACTCCCATAACCAAACAAATGATAGATAGGTTTCATACCTGGTCGTCGTTGCCCCTCAATCTAATTGGACGCATTAACATATTCAAAATGATCTTTCTACCTAAGCTTCTATACTGTTTTCGAGCTGCCCCAGTTTTTTTTCACTAAAAAGTTTTTGGGGAAAATAGACTCCATTCTCTCCTCCTTTGTTTGGTATAGCCAGGTCCTCCTTACAGGCAGCAAAGGCCACGGGTGGCCTGGCTTGCCCAAATTTAAGAAATGATTTCCTTGCTTCCCAACCCACCTATGTCCATGCTTGGTTAAACTCTGACCCACCGACTCCTGCTACGGCACTTATGTTGACCTTGTTTGAACCTCCTACCTCTCTACGGGATGAACTTCATAGATCAAAGAAAGCGGGGGGGGTTCGAGATTCTCCCCTCTTGAGGTTAGTTTCATGGCCTGGAGGGAGGGGGAGAAAACTCTGACACAGTCTCCTATGGGTATTTCGCCACAGACTACTCTGTGGCGGAACCCCAACCTTCCTGAGCTCTTCGGTCATCCGGACTCAACCTGGTGGAGTCGACATGGTATTGCACATCTAACCCACATAATCGAAGAGAATGTATTACTATCCTTTGAAGTACTCAGGCGTAAAGCGGAGGTCCACCGAAATACTTTAGCTGCTGACTTTTAAAATAGGGACACCTACCTGTCCAGGGCACCCGCAATGTCGGCACCCAAAGCCTATATGTCATTCGGCTCTCGGGTGCTGCAGCCGCCATCTTTGGTAAGGGAATCAGGAAGTGAAGCCTTGCGGCTTCACTTCCCGGTTCCCTACTGCGAATGCGCGAGTCGCGCTGCGCAATCCAGATGGTCCTTGCTGTCTCTGGGACCCGTGTGTTTCCCAGCAGACAGCGGGGGGGGGGGAGAGAAGAGGCGTAGACTCCCGCGGGAGTCTATGCCCGGAAGTGGGAGTCTATGCCCGGGAGCAGGTATCTGCACTCCCCACCCCCCTGAAAGGTGCCAAATGTGACACCGGAGGGGGGGGGTTCCGAAAAGCGGAGGTTCTATTTTTGTGTGAACCTCCGCTTTAAATATGACCTGAACAATAAATTTTTCTACAAATACCTCTTACTCAGACACGCCATCCGGGCGCAGTTCTGATCTTTGACCATTGAGCTTACGGAATCGCCTATTGAAGATCTCCCGTAGTTCCCAGAAATTGCCATACTATTGACGACCTTTTATGGTCGCCACCAAATAGTAAGAGCTGATCCTTTCCAGAACTCTCACCGCAAATGGCTATTGTCTATGCCTGAGCTTTCTGAAGAGGACTGGGAAGAGGCAACTGAGATATGTTGTCAGGATATCATTAGTACAGCTGACCTACTGATACAATTTAAGTTCATACATCGATTACACTATACTCCAGCTAGGCTGGTACGGATGGGGTTGGGACAGGATATTGCATGTGCTAGATGTGATCCGATTGCTGCTGATTTTTTCCATATGTTCTGGACCTGTCCCGGACTTTCAACCTTCTGGAAGGAACTGTTTGCTTTCTTCCATCACAAACTTCATCTACCGATACCTCACACCCTGAAGGTGGGACTCTTGGGAGTACTCAACGACCATGTTCACCGCACTCACACCAGGACGTTGCTACGTATATTATTATTTTATGCACGTAAAACCATCCTTATACACTGGAAGGATGTGGGCCCCCTTTCAGCCCACACCTTTTTTGCATTGTTCATGGGGTCCTTCCCAAATTTAAATTAATATACAAGAGTAGGGCATGCCCTAAGAAGTTTACTAAAATCTGGCAACCATGGTTTGATGTATCAGAGGATTTCTGGGGGGGATGTCCTCTATTCACAGCTTTCACAGTAGACCCGCTACTTATGTACTTCAATTTTATTGTCTGGCAAGATACCAAAAAACTGAGATTCACGAGATGTCTTTCATGAAGCATCCATTACACAGGGGGATTTTGGACCTCTGCTGTCCTCACGGGGTCGCATGTGTTGCAGGTTTGAATGGTTGTATGTATGTCGGTACGAATGTGTTACTGTCATATTTCTGTTTCAGGGACTTGTAAACTTGTTCCAGTGCTTTTACTATGTAGGTGCTCTACTAAATGCACATTTCGCAACTGTAATTACAGTCCCACTTTTGTTAAGTTCTTTTGAATTTTTGTGTTAAAAAATCAAAATAAACACCTTTAAAAAAAAAAAAAGGAATCCTGGTTTGTGCTGCCAGAAGAGCTCAGGAAGGGCAGGAGGCATCCAAATTGACTATTTTTTCATTGGATCTGCCATTTAATTATTCTCGATACATTTAATGGACATCTGGTCAGTGGTGGCTTGCAGGATTCTTTGTTTTTTCTACCTATTTAATTATTCAAGCCTATGGCTTGAAAGGGCAAGGTCCCCACCACTTTTTGGTGAGCGCTCGCTACCAGGTGTGTGGGGGCATCTTGGGCCATCAGGTGTCAGTGGCTCAGAATTTTAAGGCCACTACATGGTCTTTGGTTCATACATTCACAGGATTTTACCAGAAGGATATCAAAGCCACAGAGGATACTGCTTTGGCCACAGTATGTTACGGGCGGCAGAATAAGTCCTTCTCAGGTGGCAGTTTCTATGATTGTGTCTCCCTCCCCTCAGGGGTTTTGCTTTAGGACATCCCACATAATAATTACTATGGCTGCTCTGTGTCTCGTGATGTACGATAAAGAAAATTGGATTTTTCCTACAGCTTACCTGTAAAATCCTTTTCTTGGAGTACATCACTGGACAAAGAGGTCCCTCCCCACTTTTTTGGGATATTCATTGCTTTGCTACAAAACTGAGGTACTTCATGCATAGGAGGGGTTATATAGGGGAGGACTTCCTGTTTGATTGATCAGCCAGTGTCCATTCACCTATAGGTGGCATATAACCCGCATAGTAATTGCTATGACTGCTCTGTCCCGTGATGTACTCCAAGAAAAGGATTTTACAGGTAGGCTGTAAGAAAAATCAATTTTTTTTTTTTTTTTAGTGTTTGTATTTTATAAAGCTTGTATAACACCCATATTGGCTAGCAAATAAAGGATGACACCTACGTTTCTACTACAAGTTTCAGGTAAAAGGACAGGTTGATGCTTTATAGTCAATTGTACATCTGCAAACAAAGACTATAAAAAGGGTCGCTGGTTCAAATCCCGACCACGACACCATCTGCTTGGAGTTTGCATGTTCGCCCTGTGCCTGTGTGGGTTTCCTCCTGGTACTCTTGTTTCCTCCCACACTCTAAAGACGTGCTGGTAGGTTAATCGGATCCTGTCTAAATTGGCCCTAGTATGTGTGAATGTGTGTTAGGGACCTTAGATTGTAAGCTCCTTGAGGGTAGGGACTGATGTAAATGTTCAATGTATATGTAAAGCGCTGCGTAAATTGACGGCGCTATACAAGTACCTGAAATAAATAAAATAAATAAGTTCTAAAAGCCAAAAGCAGTAGCATTTTCAGAATGACCTTTATTGGTTAGGTTAAATGTACTTTTGTTGAAGACCGCATACCGGAGCATTAGAATTTGCTGCTCATGTCATCACATCCAAAGAAAAATTAATTACATAACTTATTTGCTCAATTTGGTGTGTTAAATATTTAAATATCATTTAAAGCATTTCATCCTTTATCTGTTTTATTGGTGCAGAAAAAACCTATTTTTCTCGTCAGAAATTACATTATCTCAAGAAGTCTACTTAGTCCTCCCAGTTATTATCTTGGGACTACAACTGTAATAGCGCCTATTATTTGATTATGAAAACAGTGGAATTGATTGAATAGTTTAGTAAAAGAAAAGTGGGCCACCTGAAACCATTTAGTCCATAAAAATGATGTGTTAAAAAAAAGAAAAAAAAAATATTCTTTGCGTTGTTAGCCCATGATAGCTAATTATGAGCCAAGTGCATTTCTGGCAGATCAACAAGTACTTTTTTGTACTTGCAGGATCTTTAACAGTAAGTAAAAAAAAATAAATAAAAACACACTCAAGGATATGTACTTTTTTTTTTTTTAATTACTTTGTCTTGATATGTGCCTGAGACTTCACATTTGATCTGACTTTACACTCAATGGATCGCATCCAAAGTAGTCTGGGCACCCTTTCAAAGTCACTGTGACTTTAAGTCGCACCGATTTGAAAGGTTGCCATTGAAAAGAATGGGGTGTGACCTGTCATGCGACTTTGATGTCCAATATGACAAATCGCAAATTGTGAAGGAAGCCTTAAAGTGAATGTAAATATTCTTGTTTTTACCTTTTTTGTTCATCCTTTATTGCATCTCATAGCTGTTGTTCCCCTGCATCTTTTTTACAGTCACTTTTGTCTACATGCATGCACTATAGCCACTACTGCATGTGATTTGTAAGGTTGAGTTCCATGATGGTGACAACAGTGGATCATCTTGAATAATGTGTTGAAATGGGCCCTTGCAGTCTCTAATAAAAAAAAGCTTATATGATAGGGTGACCACACAAACACAAATGGGAATCAGGGACAAAGCATTGCCAGCCCGTAAAAGGAACAGCTTGAACAAGGACCTTCATAGCAGGAACACCAAGTATTATGTTATTAAAAACTGCACATTTAAAAGTATTACAAATCTATAGTTATTGCAAAAGAAGAATACAGGAGTAAAATGGTATTAGTTTCATTTTGAAAATGAATGTGCTGGTCAACATAACAATGCAGAATATAGGTAAATATTTGTAGTGCATGCGAAGGGCAGGCAGTAATGTGCAGGGTTATTGTTAGCAATGGCGCCAATTCGGGAACACTGGGACGGGAAGGAAAGCAATCAGCAGTATGGGGGCAAAAATAAGTGCATGTACAGTGCACATGCATGGCTTCTGTAAAGCAAAAATTGCTGTGCTTGCCTGTTCTGCAGCCGCTCTGGTCTGGTCCCACACTGAGCCGTCAGTGGTAGCTTCAGTGTGTAGGTGTGTGCAGGAGAGGCAGCTGACAACTGAAGCCCCATAGTAAGTCTATGGATGATGTCACTGCCCAGGCATTTCCCAGCTATTGTCAGTTCTCTCTTGCACACAGCATCCGCCGCTGGAGACCAGACCAGATCGGCTGCAGAACAGGCAATAGACATCATTGATTATCTGAGAAGGTATTGAACAACTTGCACGACAGACCGCTCAGTTGAAGACAAATTAGGTCTTAATGACTGCTCTTTAGTTTTCTGTTACATCATAGCATGTCCATTAAAAGGATAATTGTTGATATAGTCAGAAACAACAAAGCAGAAAATCGAAAGGTTGAATAATACATTACAGATATAGACTCACTACTGACAGCATATTAAAGTTTTTTTTTTTTTTTTTCACTCTATCGAAAAGCCAGTGGCGTGCAAAACACACCTCAAAAACTTCCACCCGGTGCCAAAAAAAAGTGCCCACACATAGAGAGTGAAACACAAAAAAGTGCAACGGGTGTACAGAGTCCTCCACTAGGGAAGGACCTTACCCTGATCCCCCGGGGGGGTTAGGCTTCAGACAGGGACTGAGGTACTCAGACAAAGGGTCCATCTGGCTGAAACCAGGCGGACCCCCACAACTGGAAGGTCTGCCGAAGCAGACCGACCCAAGTACAGTGGGGCTCCCCCGAAGGGAGACCCCTCAAAAGGAGAGGGCGAACCAAGCCAAAAGGCCTATGTCCACCCCCTCCCAAGACTTTCAGAGTAGGCCCGAGGACCCACACCCTACTCGCCACACAGTGACAAAACGTGTATACAAAGACAACCAAAAAAAGACAAAAAGGTGACAAACAGGGGTAAAAGAAAGAGTGGGGAAGATAGTGAGATGGGAGAGTGAAAGTGGCCATTGTGCTATACAATGGCTGGCCCTCCGGCCAGGCATAAAAATTTCCCCTGGTCCTGGCCAAAAGGCCCGGCCCAAGAGGCAGGTGCGAAAAACGTGTGTTGTGGTGAAAGTGACCATGGTGCCATAAAATCAAGTGCTTTCACACCGTGACTATACGGACAGCATATTAAAGGTTGCTTATTTTCACCTTAACGTGTATCTAATGCCAAAACTTGCATAGCATTGAAGATTTTCATTTTTGTTTTTTGCCATCTGTGCCTCATTAGGGAGAATTCCTTATCCTTACCTTATTGTCCTGTAGACTGTACAGGAAGTGAGAGAATATCTTTTTAATGTAAGTGAAATCCCCTCTTAGACAACTGTCAGGGGAACAAGTGTGCCTCATTGCAAGATTTTCCCTTTATTCCTGTTCTGATGGCAACTAAAAATTTTGGATTTTGGAACCTTTCATTCCTGGTGACACTGGTTATCAGGACAATTATAGAGAGTAAATCTTCCTAATGGAGACACAGAAAGCAATCAAAGTCATTCCATTTGCATGCATGCGTTCTTAGAAGTGTGGGTTTAAAAAAAAAAAAAAAACAATCATACTCACGTAGATGGCTGCAGCATTGATCCAATGCTGCAGCTGTCCCCTGCCGACTCTACACTGAGAACTGAGCGATCAAAGACCGCTCAGTACTAGTATCCACTCTGAGCAGAGAGTAGTGATTGTCAGTCACCGGCTCTGTGCTCTGCCCCTTAGCGCACACTGGAACCTCAGACTGTGGAGGGCGGAGGTGGATGGCTCAGACTCCCAGTGGCGTGCTGAGAGGCTGAGCCAGCTGCTAGTCAGGTATCTGGATAGATCCCAAAAATATTGTTGGGTTCCCTTGATCGGCTCTGTGACCTCAGTCAAAAGCGGACTTTAGCCCGCTGTCAGCTGAATCTGGGTCGCAGGAGTGCAAAATTAAGTGCACTCCTGTGACCCAAAGAAGTATAGCCAAAATGGCTTTGACCATACTTCTCTTTTAATTTATTCTATAGTGCCCCCTAACTCCTTGAGTGCTTTACTGTGCAAACTTTATTCAGAGCCTAAATGGTCACTATTTGGAAGCCTGGGGGTAGGCCACAGCACAACATACTGTATGAGTTCTCATACTGTATGTTTTACCGACCCCTAAAACCAGGAGTGCTTTGTAGAAAGAGTGCTTAGCGACCTAGCTTTGCTAAGGACACTAGTAAATTTTACAGTAAATCTACACAAACTTGGCAGTAAAGGATAAGCTTGTGATTAAAAAATGAATATGCAGAAATTATTTCCAGTAAACCTGCATGCCAAAAAGGAAATGCAGAATATAAATAGCTAAAGTTATGTGGAAATCTTAACTTTTTGTAAAAGTTAGGATTGACTCCACCCCCTGGAGCTTCACAAAACTCTGTATTGGCCAGTGAGGTTCCCCCTAATATAAAAGGACCAATTGCGTAGACTCAGTAGGTAGCAAGTGTGGAGCTAAGCTTGACTTTCATGGGAAGGTTTGCCTTCTACAAGGTGCTTATTAAAATGACTGAAGGGGAAGGCTTTACACAAGTCTGTAAGGTCTTCATATGCAGACATGGTCAGTGTTGAAGAGTAGCCCTGCCAAGGAGGAGTAAACATTATCCAGGACATGGTAAGGAAGAGACTGGGGTATAGATGTTAGTGTAGTTTATTTCAGGAGGGTTGGGTTGGATTAGGAGAGTGAAGTGTATAAAGTGCAATGGTCCTTCCTTTTTTTTTTTTTTTTTTTAAAGATATTTTTATTGGATTTTTTTTTTTTAACAAACATACATACAGAAAAAAAAGCACACAAGTACTACAGTACCAAACATCTTAAACCTAGCAAAGTTCAGGGTAATAGCATAATAAAAACTTCACAGTGCGATCTTCATTTATAGCAGTATATGGGAGAGGGTCAGTGGACTAGCTAGCCACCTGCCCCATATTTTGTGGAATGTTTTATTCCTCTTTCGAATATCAAGAGTAAGCTTATATAGAGGCAGTGAATCATTGACAAGTTTTAACCAAAGATTTCGGGTCGGGGTCGTTAATACCTTTCATGTCAGTAGAAGGGACTTCCTCGCATAGAAATGGAGGATACGAAGCATCCTCTTGGCCTGAGAAGGAACAGTGAGGTCGCCAAATATGCCTAGAAGACTATTTTTGGGGTTGACTATATTTGGGAGACCCAGTGCTGAAGAGATGAAGGAGCCTATATTCACCCAGAAGTCTTGTACTATGGGACAAGTCCAAAAACAGTGGATAAAATTAGCTGTTTGGCCATATCCCCTGAAACATTCAGCAGATTGGATATGCCCATTTTGTGCATTCTAGCAGGGGTGAGGTGCGAATGATGAAAGATTTTAAGATGAATTACCCTGTCCGTGGAAGAGATAACAGAGGTTTTAAATGTGTCACAGAATTCAGACCAGTCTTCTTCTGAAATATGGATATCTAGGGAGGACAATTTCTCTTGAGCTGCCCAAAATCTAGGGTTGGTGCCTGTCATGAGGGCCGAGTAGTAAGTGGAAATAAGTTTTGTCTCGTCCGGGGATCTCAGAAGTTTTTCTAGGTCTGGTGTCCTAATAGGACTATCTAGGTAGCCATACTGTGCTTGTACAGCATGTCTAAGCAGATAATAGTAAAATAAATAAATAGGTAGGTGATAAGTCAAAGTCTACATGCATTTGATAGAAGGATTTGAAACCCTGAGGGGTGTGTATATGTGGCATAGGTACTTAATTCCCTTGGACGTCCATCTCATGGGTTCAGGCAGGGAGTAAAACTCCTTAAGGGTGGGATTAAGCCACAGTGGACTATTGGGAGAGGCCAGCCAGGAGTCTGTTGAAAGCTTTGCTACCACAGTTTGTAACAGGGATAGGGAGGTACGTAGAATTGACATGCCTAGTCTAGGTGGTGTGCATCCTCTATAGACAATGTTGTGGAGTGTTTCAAATGAGGAGACTATAGCTCCCTCAGTAGTGGTACAGGCAGTATTAGAGTCGGGTTGAAGCCAGTCATGAATATTACCCAGCTGGGATGCCGGATAGTAAAGGTAGACGTTGGGGAGGGCCAATCCTGCCAGATGTGATGGGAGGCGTAGTTTTTCTATTGCAACTCTAGGGGGTTGTCCATTCCAGAGAAACGCAATGCAAATCGATACTTTTAAAAATAGATTTGGGAATTTTGCACGGGGAATTGGCCATGACATATAGTAGTTTAGGTAGGCAAATCATCTAAAGAATATTGTCTCTTCCCATGAGTTCCAGGGGCAAATCTTTCCAGTGCTTGGTCTGTGTTTATTGTTGTAGCAGTAAGGGGCATAGATTATTGGTTATGTATAAGGATAATGGTAGTTGGATTGTGACACCTAAGTATCTGAAGGAGGTGGCGACTTGCAGTCTAGAGTCTAATTGAATCATCGGTATAGCAGCTTGGTCTAGAGGAAACAGGATTGATTTATCCCAGTTCACTTGGAATCCGGAATAGTCACCAAACGTGTTAATTTCAGCTAAGAGGTTGGTGAAGTAGTTGTGGGGATCTGCTAGGTAGACTTAAAGGTATCATCTGCATATAGGGAGATTTGCTTCTTTACAGATCCGAACAGCAAGGGGCTTCATAGACAAAGCAAATAGGAGGGGCAATAGAGGGCATCCCTGCCTGGTACCTCTGGTAATTGGGTAGGTCTCAATGACATGGGAATTAATCCTTATGCGGTCTAGGGGTGAAGTGTAGAGAAGACATATCCATGTTATGAGTCGAGGGCCAAACCCATATAGCTGTAATATGCAAAATAGATAAGGCCGTTCAACACTGTTGAAAGCTTTGCAAGTGACTAGTGATACAATAACACGGGTAGGTGAACAGTCATGTTACATAGCTGAAGTTGAAAAAAGACACAAGTCCATCAAGTCCAAGCTATATGTGTGATTATATGTCAGTATTACATTGTATATCCCTCTATGTTGCGGTCATTCAGGTGCTTATCTAATAGTTTTTTGAAACTATTGATGCACTCGCTGAGACCACCGCCTGTGGAAGGGAATTCCGCTTCCTTGCCACTCTTACAGTAAAGAACCCTCTATGTAGTTTAAGGTTAAAGTGGTTTTAAACCCTTACAGACCACTTTTACCTACAGGTAAGCCTAGATTAAGGCTTACCTGTAGGTGCAAGAAATATCTCCTAAACCTACACGGTTTAGGAGATATTTCCAAAAGACAGGCACGATGTCTACGGCGCATGTGTCGTTTCTAACGGTGATCATGCCGTTAGTGGCAGCACCAGCGCGCATGTGCGTGAGTGACGTTATAGCGTTGCCGGAGCTGCGATACCCGTAAAGAAGATGGACGCTTCGTGGAAGAAGGGACAGGGGTAACATCGCAGGCTCCTGTGTCAGGTAAGTGACACATAATGTGTTACTATGCGATGCATAGTAGCCCATTATGCTTTACCTTTGCAGGGAAAAAAAGAGGAAGTAAACCCAGTGCTCGCAACCTTTCTTCATTACGAATATCCTCCAGACAAATATAATTGTTTCTTTATTGTACATCACGGGACACAGAGCACCATAGTAATTACTATGTGGGTTATAGGCCACCTTCAGGTGATGGACACTGGCACACCCTAAACAGGTAGTTGCCTCCCTATATAACCCCTCCCACACAGGGAGCACCTCAGTTTTTTTGCCAGTGTCTAAGGTGTTGGTCACGAGTGAAGATGTGCCCTGAAGAGCCCCTTACTGCATTTAAACAGCCTCTACAGACCGAAATCCATCCAAAGTGCCATTGAGGCCAAAGTGGATGGTACCCGGGCCTCATATTAGAAGAACAAGGTTTTGCCTGTAACGTTTCTCTTTGGAGGGCTGGACCCTGGGACCCAGTGCTTTGGTCATGCTCACATTACCATAAAGTTTTTCTGGCGGGGTGCTATACAGGTCCAAGGGAGTGGAACACCAATAAAAGGGACCCAGTCCTTGAAGGTTTACTAAACGCAGCCCGCCGTGATAGGTGAAGGTTGGATCTGTCTGATATCAGCAGAATCCTGTGGCGGGGATCAGGTAAGTATAGAATACTAGGAACTTTTAAGTCCACCTATGGATTTCTTCTGTGAGTACATGTTGTCATGCCAAATTTCTCTACTAGTGGGGTAATATGCACATACTTTTTTCATGCTCCTCAGATCTCGCCCTGTGTCAGCAGCAGACAGCATGCTTAGTCTCAGCCACCAGGAGGATATTACGGGGGGGGGGGGATTCTTGGATAATCCATGAAAAATTAGCACCTTACTGCAGCTTCTCCCCCCATGGGGAGCAAGAGTGTTGGAGGCTACAACAGATAGCTTGTGCCCCCCCTCGGGGGCGTGGCGGATCCCAGTGTTTCTTCCTATATGTTTCCCCTTCTATCCTCTCTCCTCACGCCGGACCTGCCGAATGGCAGATCTGAATGGCACCTGCGCGTGGGAATTATAAATTTTAAAGTAAGGAGGGGGGTGTTGGGGGACGGAATGGGGCGTGGCTTAGCGCGCAGGGCTGCCAAGCCCATAAGACAGCCTTGGAGCATACAGTGCAGCTGGCTGAACGGACACAGGAGCAGTAAGGTCATATAAAGCTGGTGCATACAGGCATTCCCAGTACACATTTACTCAGCATCAGGCTGAGCATTAATAGCAGCTTTTCTTTGCTGGACTATAGCTCAGCAGGTGGTGTGCTGGTTACTTTAGTACCTCTGCTTTGGTGCTTAGGACTATGCCTTCCAAGAAGGGTACAGACACCTCAAAGAAAGGCTCCTAAGGCATCACCATCAGGCTCTGAGCAGTCTAGTCATGCCTCCACAGTACCTTCTTCCCCGGAGAGACCAAAGGTGGCTAATCAGGGTAAGCTGTTGGGATTTTCAGTTGCAGCTGTTTCCAATCTTCCAGCCCCTGTTTATGTTACTGAAGACGTTTGTCCTCAGCTTTGGTTGGGTTACTATAGAAGTGAGCTGTTTAATTGCATCCTCTTCCCGGAGTGGAAAGAAACGCGATAGATCTCCCTTCCCCACACCGACCCCCCCAAGCAAGGGACCAGCAGTGATCACATAAAAACACGTGATCACATAACCTGCTCCTATAAATGCATGTTTGGATGGATACATTATCTCATAAGATCCTTGATCACACAAGGGTGCTTGGTCACACAAGGGTGCTGGATCCCACAAGGGTGCTGGATCCCACAAGGGTGCTGGATCCCACAAAATGCTTGATCGCATAAGATATTTTGATCGCATAAGATATTTTGATTGCACAGATGCTGAATCGCACAGGGTGCTTGATCGCAGAAGGATGTTTGATCGCATAAGGTGCTTGATAGCACAAGGATGCTTGCTCACACAAGGATGTTTGATCACGCAGAGAGGCTTGATCGCCTAAAGTTGCATGATCGACTAAACATGCATGGTTGCATAATGAGGCATGTTAATACATGTTTACTTAAAATATACAGGATTCCTCATGTTCGCATAGGAATGCATGTCTGCATAGATACGTGTTGCATAATGTGGCATAACACGTTTCATAAACACATGCTTACTTTGCAAAGATGCTTGTTCCATGGCACGTGTTACATGGATGCGGCTGTCTAAAAGCATATTTGTGTGGACCATGCTTCCATGATTGCACGCTTCCATAAAGGCAAATTGCTTTGATACATGCTGCATACATTAAAGCTGTATACGTATGTACTTGCTTCTTTTAGAACTATTTACCTATGTTTATTTGCATAAAACGGAACTGCCTCAGGGGAGAAGTCTACAAGTTCCAAGGCCTCCTTATGATGGGGCGCCCCCGCTCGATCAAGGTGGGGGAAGACTTCTATGGTTTTTTCAGGGGCTTGGCAAGAAGAGATCCTTGACGGATCGGTGATCTCTGTGGTAGCTCTAGGCTACTTCCCAAAGAAACTATGAAAGTAAGCCTTTATGTCTGGTGCTAAATCGCTTTGAGCGGAGGGGAACCCGCTCGTTAGCAGACCGAGCCGGGTACTGCATGGGCCCCGCCGCCCCTTACTCGGGAGGGGCGGAGGAGGCTCAGAAGGTTTGGAAGTCCGGACACCCTTCACAAAAGGGACGTCCAACCTAGGATGGATTGATGTGTCAGGGTGTAATCACAGAGACGCCCTCAGAAGAAGCAGGGTATATGGGTTTTATTCAAATCTCTTCACGGTACCGAAACCGATTGGAGATGTCAGACCCATTTTTAGATCTCAAAGATCTGACTCGCTTCCTAAACATCCGCTCCTGTCGCATGGAGTCATTCCAGTCAGTTGTATCCACCCTATGGGGAGGAGAAGTTTTAGCATCAATAGACATCAAAGATGCATATATGTGCCAATTTTCCCAGCTCATCAGAAATTTCTGCATTTTGCTGTGGAACAGTTAGGGTTAGCCACAGCTCCCCGGGTATTTACAAAAGTTAACTAGCAAGACTAAGAGGCCAGGGTATAGCGGTAAACAGCAAGGTCATCTGTCGTTGGCACGATTAAACCAATGGTGTCCAGTACAGTTGGTAATCTGGAACAATTAGGCTGGATTCTCAACCTAGAGAAATCATCCATGCGATCAGTAAGGATTATTTTTGCCCCAGGCAAAATCAAGGCTATAAGGAAGCTTGTCCAGGTGGTCAAGGCGAGGAAGGGTTCTTCCATTCGCCTTGGCATGAGGTTGCTAGGGAAGATGCTGGCTTAATTTGAAGCAGGTCCCTATGTCCAGTTTCAAGATTGGTGCAATACAGTATGCTGTCTGCTTGGAACAGGAAGGCCTAAGCCTTGGATTATCCAATGAATCTGACCCTAGGGGTGCGCCAGAGTCTCAGTTGGTGGTTGATAACCAGGGATTTTCAGGAAGGGAAATCCTTCATTCCGGTTACTTGGAAAATAGTAACAACGGATGGCAGCCTATTGGGCTGGGAAGCAGTCCTAGAAAAGACCATAGTTCAAAGGAAATGGTTAGAGTCTGCAAAGTCCTTGCCCATCAACATCCTGAAGATTCGGGCAGTACGTCTGGCTTTAATAGCCTGGACGTTCAAGTTGTGGAATGGTCCAATCAGGATACAGTCCAACTATGCCACAGCAGTGGCCTATTTCAATCACCAAAAAGGGGGCACCAAAAAACTCACCCAGCCCAGAGGGAGGTGAACCATGTTTTCTTGAGCAGAGGAACGTGTTCCTTGCCTATCTGCAATCTTTATCCCAGGGGTGGAGAATTGACAGGTGAATTTTTTTCTGAGCCGCCAACAGTTGTGCCCGGGGGAATGGTCTGTCTAGCCATATGCCAGAAAGGGGGTACCCCCGGACATAGATCTATTAGCATCTAAGTTCACCAAGAGGTTGCACAACTTTGTTTCAAGGACAAGGGATCCGCTCGCCTACGGGCTGGATGCTTTAATGACTCCTTGGGATCAGTTCTCACTGATCTATGCGTTCCTGCCAGTTCAGCTGCTACAGCGATTGTTACGCAGACTTAGGGAGAAACGGAAGACGGTAATTCTACTGGCCCAGTAGCTCCTGGTATGCAGAAATCTTAAAGATGGCAGTAAGGGGACCCTTGGTCTTTTCCAACTCGGCCAGACCTGCTTTCCCAGGGGCCGGTGTTCCATCCTGCCTTACAAGCGCTAAATGTGACGGTTTGGCTATTGAAACCCACATTCTAAGGAATAGGGGGCTTTCAGGTTCAGTAGTAACTGCCCTGATTAATGCAAGGTAGCACGGCCTCTATGACCATTTACTATAGGGTCTGGAAGGCTTACGTTTCCTGGTGTGAAACCAAAAGATGGCATCCTCGGAAGTATGTTATAAGTAGAGTTCTTGCCTTCCTACAATTAGGAGCAGAAATTAATTTGGCCATGAGTACTATCAAGGGTCAAATCTCGGTCGATTGCTTCGCATTCTTGCTCCGAGCCTTTATACAAGGGGCAACACGTATAAATCCGCCAGTTAGGTCGCCTTTGTGCCCGTGGGATTTTAGTGTGGTTGTGTTGGCTTTACAAGGTCAGCATTTTTTTGAGCCCTTGTGCCATGTCCCCTTGATCCTTGTGACAGGGAATTTTGTGTTCTTGGTTTCGGTAACTTCCGCAAAAAGAGTTCCAGAGTTGGCAGCTTTTTTCTTGTAAAGAGCTATACTTAATCATTCTTAAGGATAAGGTGGTGCTGCGTTCTCACCCATCCTTTCTTTTTTACCTAAGGTAGTATCTAGTTTTCATAGGAACCAAAGATGTTTCCCTAACTTTATTTTTTCCAGAACTCCGTTCTGCAGAAGAAGGATTATTACACTCTCTCGATGTACTGAGAGCGGTTAAAGTCGAACTGAAAGCAACTGCTCAGATATGGAAGACTGATGCTTTGTTTGTGCTGCCAGTAGGGCCCAGGAAAGGGCAGGCAGTGTCGAAATCTACTATTTTTTTTTTTAGTAGATTCGGCACATTATTAGTCAGGCTTATGGTTTGAAAAGGAGCATTCTGCCTTTTTGAGTTAGAGCACGCTCTACTAGAGCAGTAAGTGCTTCATTGGCGATGCATCTCCAAAGCCTCCATGACTCAGACTTGCAAGGTCACAACTTGATCTTCGGTCCATACATTCACTAGATTCTTTCAGGTGGATGTAAAAAAAAAAAAGAGGATGAGGATGCCGCCTTTTGGTGTGCTGCAGGCAGCAGTATAGGTCCTCAAGTCTGATGACGCCCTGATTGTTTGTGTCTCCCTCCCCTCAGATAGCATTGCTTTGGGACATCCCACATAGTAATTACTATGGTGCTCTGTGTTCCATGATGTACGATAAAGAAAATATGATTTTTATAACCGCTTACCTGTAAAATCCTTTTCTTGAAGTACATCACGGGACACAGAGGTCCCTCCCATCTTTTAGGACGTATGTATATTGGTTTGCTACAAAAACTGAGGTGCTTCCTGTCCCTGTGTGGGAGGGGTTATATAGGGAGGCAACTTCATGTTTAGGGTGTGCCAGTGTCTATCACCTGAAGGTGGCCTATAACCCACATAGTAATTACTATGGTTCTCTGTGTCCCATGATGTACTTAAAGAAAAGGATTTTACAGGTAAGCTGTTATAAAAATCCTATTTTTTGTTATTATAATTGTGGTAGGTTACTACACTTTTTTTGAATACAGCAAGAGAAAGTGTATATTGCAGACAAGCAGGTGCTGAGGACCACATTAGAGCAAGCTAAGAGACCCATGTGGTGTCCAAGCCAGTGGTTATACCTCACGTGTTCTGAGTATTGGTTGTGTGTTTAGCAGGGTATTACTATCACATGCCTATTTATACAGAACTGTCTTGTTTCCATGCCAGTTATGGAAACCTGGCACCTAAACAGTAACTATAAATCGCTGGAAGTCTTTATCAGGTACAGCCACAACCTAATGATTATAGTGCTTAATTGTTAACTGACTTTTAGTTTTATAATGCATTTCCACATTAAACTAATAGCCATGGAAAAGACACACTTGGGCTGCACCCTCCTTTCTGCTTCTGTGCAACCTGCATAGTAAGTACTGTTTACCTGGAAATTCTGGGTGGATACACGTTTCATCCAAAAGGTTGTTTCTAAGGGACATCTGTTATTTATAGAAACTTTAGTCTCGGCTTGAATTTGTTTATTGCAAATGTCTGTGTGTGCGGTTTCTGTACAAACAATAATGGATGGTTTGGTGAAAACACTTTTTTTATGAAGGTGCAGGTAGTGTCAAGGTCAATAAGCTGTTGAAAAAAATTAATTGATAATTTCTTACAACTTGATACAGAAGTGCGCTAACTTTTTATTTAGTTGTATTGTCATCTGCTTTGTTCAAGTTGTTTTTCAGAAGCCTTTTGGTTCCTCCCTTCAAGTAACAATGTTCTGCCCTAAAATTCTTTAGACAGTTTTTGGTTTCTGTTCAATAAGAGAACATGGAGTTAATTTACTAAGACTGGAGAGTAAAAAAGCTGGTGCAGCTGTGCATGGTAGCCAATCCACTTGTAACTTCAGCTTGTTCTATTAGGCCCCTTTCACACGAGGCGGACTCCGCTTCCACGGAGCCCGCCTCGGTCCGCCGGCTTAGCGGGAGATCAGTCCGCTGAGTCCCTCTCTGCTCACTGAGCGGGGAGGGGCTTGTCAGACACCGCTGCCGCCTATGGAGGGATCGGATGATAACGGACAGCATGTCCGTTTTCATCATATCTCACCTGATCTGATCTGCCAGCGACGGACCTGGATGTAGGGCCATCCGTCTGCTTTTAGCGGATCAGACCGGGTCGGATGTCAGCAGATATGTCTCCGCTGACATCCGACGCTCCATAGACTAACATGGAGCGCCCGTTCAGGTCCGCCGTCAAAACTGACAGGCAGACCTGAACGGTCCGATCGTGTGAAAGGGGCCTTAATCTTTGACAATAAAACCTGGAAGCTGATTGGTTTCTGTGCAGAGCTGCACCAGATTTTGCACTCTCCATTTTTTTTAAAATCAAGCTCCATGTGTGTCTCCTGTAATATGGCAGCAGTCTGATTGTTTCTATGACCTTTAAACAATCTCTTTTGACTTTTCAGTAGTGTCTAACAAGACAGTCCCTTGTAAATATGTACCTTTTGATATGACCGTTTTTTGCACTCTGTAGCAGGCTCTTGGGATTTGGAAGTTCTTTTAGTCTAACACAGGGGTCTCCAAACTTTCTAAACAAAGGCCAGTTTGCTTTCCTTCAGACTTAAGGGGGCCTGGACTGTGGCCATTTGGAGTAAAAAAGCTCTCAACGTCAGTGGGAATAAACAATGCCCCATCCTTGGTGTCAGTAGGAGGAATAGTGCCTCATTGTTGGTGTCAGTAGAAGGAATTGTGCCCCAGTGTGCCTCATTGGGAGGAATTGTGCCCCATCTTTTGTGTCATTGGGAGGAATTCTCCCCCTTTACTGGTATCAGCTGGGAAATGATGTCCCATTGTTGGTATCAGTGGATGAAAATAGTGCCCAAGGGCCGAATAAAAGCAAGCAAAGGGCCGCAGTTTTCAAATACAGAATAACTCAACTGATGGCCACATCTTCCCTACAGTATATATGGCTTTAATTTACAGATATTTTAGAAATCCCCTGAAAAGAGTGTTAAATAGAATTTTCCGTACCCTTGAAGGGTTAGAGGGTATAGGGGTATAATATTTTTTTATTTTTTGTCATGTCTGGAAAGACCATCAGTGCTTAATAGAATATTTTATATTTTACCATATTTTACTGTAACAGAATAATTATGCTTTAGATAATTATCAGTGACACGTAGGGGGAAATTTACTAAAACAGGAGCACTACGAATCTGGTGCAGCTGTGCATGGTAGCCAATCAGCTTCTATTTTTAGCTTGTTCAGTTAAGCTTTGACAATAAAACCTGGAAGCGAATTGGTTTCTATGCAAAGCTGCACCAGATTTTGCATGCTCCAGTTTAATAAATCTCCCCCATAGTCACTATGCCCTGTGGCTAGGTACTGCCGTATCACAGAATTTACAGGGCTTGCCATCTGAACTACAGAGGAGCTTAGAGGAGGAGTTCCAGTACAGGAATCACTGCTTGCAGACAGCAAGGTACCATGGGATAAAAATTTAAACTAAACAGCTGAGAAAAAAGCTCCAGGGGATCCAGGAAGTTGTGGAAAGAGATGGCCAGCAGACGCGCAGAACTCACAAAATGAAAGAAGATTTTTCACGTAAGATTATATTGGATTGTCAAAAAATATTATCGTTTGTGTTGCGATTACAATTCTGATGTTATAAAATGAAAGTGTATTCTGTGACTAGAATTCCTATAGAACTGTGCAGTTTCACAATATCCCACATTTTTGAGCTGCGCCATTGTATGTCAACATTGCTTGAGTTGCAAAACTAAAAGAATAAATATATGCATTTTTTAGCAAGTGGTTTATTTGGTTTTGGTTTCAAAAATCGTTTTTTTTATCATTATGTGGTTGGGAGAACTGATGCAAGTGCCATACTTGGCTTCTGGCCTAGTTAGTATGCCACCATAACAAAAACCAAACATAAAAAATGATGGCTGATGAAGAGGCTATATTTTACCCAGCAGTGAACTGAAACATAGATCGGCTAATAATTTAAGATAGCAAGGCTTCTGGTTATTCAATAATCCATTATGCCATTATGTTGAATTCTGGGGAAGCAGCTTATACAGTTGAAACACATACAAGTGAGCAATTTTCCTGCCAAAGGATTTGTCATTCTGCTCAGCCAATCCTGTGATCCAAACACTTGTGCCAGATATGATGGCTTTTCTGCACATAAGCAATGCAGTGTGGGCAATGACCCGGCCCTGACTTGACTTGGCAATGCAGAAGACTGTTGGAGTCATCCATGTGCTCTACCCTCGCAGAGTGTTGTCCTTCCATACTCAAGCCTGATTGCTGCTGCTGATTACTAGCCAGTGAAGCTGTTCATCTCAGTCAATAGAGTGGAAATAGTAGGCTGTTGACTAGGCACTGTAATGCCGTGTACACACGGTCTGATTTTCCTACGGGAAATGTTGGATGTGAGCTTGTTGTCGGAAAGTCCAACCGTGTGTATGCTCCATCGAACATTTGCCGTTGGACTTTCCACCAACAAATGTTTGCTAGCAGGTTCTCAAATTTCCCCCCAACAAAACTTTGTTGTCGGAAAGTCCGATCGTGTGTACACAAGTTCATCGCACAAAAGTCTACGCATGCTCGGAATCGAGCAGAAGGAGCCGCACTGGCTATTGAACTTCCTTTTTCTCGGCTCGTCGTACGTGTTGTACGTCACCGCGTTCCCACATTCGGAATTGTTGGCCAACATTTGTGTAGCCATGTGTATGCAAGACAAGTTTGAGCCAACAACCTTCCAACAAAAATCCACAGTTTTGTTGTGCTGACAGCAATGTCCTAAATAAAAATGCTATGCTTTAGGCTTATTTATGATAGATCTAAAATGAATCACTAACGGCATACCCTATGCTTTAACATTTTAGTGTTATTTCAATAGTTTTCAATCCTTTTTATATGATAGATGCAGACACTGTGGTACAATTACCACTAGGGGGTCATTGGCTCTCATGGTAGGGGGTGATATTAAAGCTTTGTTATTTAAAAAAAAAACAAAAAAAAACATGTTATACATACCTGCTCTGTGCAGTGGTTTTGCACATAGCGGCTCCAATCCTCTTCTTTTCAGGTCCCCCGCTGGCGCTCCTGGCTCCACCCCCTCAAGCAGTGCCCTGAGAGAAAGCCACTTGCTCTGGGAGCACCACTGTGTGCTCGCTCCTGAGTCGTTGCTCTATGCGTCCATAAGACACATAGAGCCGTGGCTCCACCCGCCCCCCTGGTCTCTCCTCAGACTTACTGGTTGGATCACAGGATGAAAATAAAGGAAAGATGCAAAGATATTTTTATCTGCTTTGTCGGTATGCATCATCATGCAAAAGAACCACGGTCACTCCTGTTACTAGATAGTAAACTCAGCCTTCCTGACTATATCATAGTTGCAATGTTTCTATGATGACATTAGCTTATCCATTTATATTAGTTTTGGAAATGTACTGCATGCTTAGCTTTTTTGTTAAATATGCAATTCATCTACCAATATTTACATTCCCCATTTACAGTTACAGCGTAGAGTTTAGGGCAGACTTAAGTGTTTATTAAAAGTCAGCAGCTACAGTTTTTGTAGCTGCTGACTTTTAATAAACACAAAAACGACTAGAGCTCCTCTTTAAGAAAAAAACAACTTTTTTTTTTGGTGAAGCTAACAAAAGTTTATCTATGAAAGCTGTAACAGTCTCAAGTTTCCATTATTGCTTGAGGATGAAGATGCATCTAATGATTTTTGGTGAAGTGAGGAAAGACAGAAATCCTGCTTCTTAAAATGTGGCAATTTTTAAGCATGTAGGGCATTGACAAACAGAAGCGCTCATTGTACATAAAAAGAACTGTTTTTATTAAGAAATAATTGCCATTATAACTTTTTTTTTTTTTTACAGAAATGCCTTTTAATCAGTGACCTATATAAAAAAAAAAATGAATAATTGTGTATCTACTCTAAATATGTGGCATGTCTACTTTACTTCTGTGTGGAGCAGTATAGTCAAAATTGCTCTATCTATGCAGTTGTAATTTGATTGCTGGAAATGTGAACATGAATGCATAAGAAATAGACTAGGAAAATGTTTCCCTTTTGACTCTTTGTGCTCAATTTAATTGGCCAAAAACTGCAAGAACGGTAAGCAAACTTTTTATGAGTATGGCAATTTGAAATGGTAGAGAAAAGTCTGCATTAATCACAGCACAGGGCTTTTGGCATCACAAACCTTTCAACTAGTTCCAGACCCCTAATCTTGTAGTGTGTGTCAAGCCAAAACATTTTTAGTTTTAACTCCTGTCTGGTTATTACAGCTATTGAGGGCTCCATTGGGGATTTTACCAAACTTCTGTCCAACTGACAACAGAAACTGGAAGTATAAGAAAATCTGCAACTGAGATGTACGAGATGTGTCTAAAAAGTTTGGTGAATGGTCCCATATCTCAACTGCCCTTGGGCCACGTGCACGCGCATGCACATGGCTATCCAGCGACACGTTGAGAAGTGCCACCTAGCGTGGAGTACACATGACCATCAGGAGTAAACCTGCTGCATGCAGTCGAAAGTAGTCAGTACAAGAGGTAGGGTCACAGTGCAATGGAGCAACGAGTAAATATCAAGTTCTGCTACAAATTGGGGAAAATGGAGACACATGAAATGTTGGTGCAAGTGTACGGGAGCATAAGCTGTGAGCAGAAAATGTGTTTGACTGGTTCAAACACTTTCGCAGAGGGAAGGAAACAACTGAGGATGAGCCACTTTCATGTCGGCCATCGACCAGCAGAACCCCAGACACGATTGAGCAACTGCGACAAATGCTAGCACCAGATTGGCGACTGACTCTACAATTGATGGCGGAGCAATTGAGCATTAGCAAGGACTCTGGGCACACCATCGTCTGTGAAGATTTGGATAAGCGGAAGATCTGTTCCCGGTTTGTGCCGTACAAGCTGACAGACAAACAGAAAGCAAAACTAAACCGCGCCATGAAAAGCGCACATTTTGCGGACGTGGCGGCAATCCAAGAATGTGTGATGGCGTTCCTGTGATCGATTACTAAACAGGCCTTTGCTAACAGTTTCCAGAAGCTTTATAAATGTTGCCAGTGTGTTATGAAGGATGACAATTATTTTAAAGCCCAATAAAAGTAATTTGTGTGCATCTTCTGTTTTATTTGTTTTCTGATACCATTCACTGAACTTTTTAGAGACACCTCGTATAAAGAAATAAACATCTGTCAGAGGTTCTAACCTTCTCCCTACTGTACTAAAGAAAATCATTTTTATTTTCTGACTTTTATTTTTTTGAGACTTCCCTCACTTCCTGTCTTGTAAAGAGTTTTTTTTTCCGTAGGAGAAACTTTTTGTTTTTTGTTTTGTTTTAACATTTTATATTCTGCTAAAACGTTTGTGAATCAGTACTGCTTGGACCTTGAAGAAGGAGACACACCCCGAAAGCTCGTCCATGAAAAATGATATGTTGGTGCAAATAAAAAAAGTATCACGGACAGTACTCAATTTTTTCCGTAGGAGAGAAAGTGAAGGTAAATCTCTCTAACAAAATCTCTGATCATAAAAGCCTGACAGGGGTGTTAACCCCTAACCACTCTGTCCAAAACTAGAAAAGAGTTTTTTTGCTTGTCATACATTTAAAAAAAACTATGGTGGGAGAAATCTAGGGACTGCTATTGTGAAATGTTAGTTGCTTAGCTATTTAATCCAATCTCTTCATCACCTTCTAAGTCATGGGAAGATCAAAAGTCTTCTCTTATCTGGCTGTGTACTTGTTCTGAGTCAGCAACTCCATTAGTATTGAAAGAAACCTGTTTTGAAAGAAATATGGAGGCTGCCATTGCATACCTCCTTGTGAGAATACTAGCTACCCAACAGTTGGGCTGAACCTGTGATTTCAGTACATTATAGGCTACTGGCCTGTAACACGCTTGTAGACATCAGAGTCAGCACTAGCATTTACAAAAAAAGAGAATGGAAATAGCAACCTCCATATTTCTTGCACGTTTCCTATAAAGTGATGCTATTACTACAGGGTACATGAATAAAGCCCTTATTAGCAGAACCTGTCCTCAAACTTCACCATGTTACTGCTGCTTGGCCACTGTAGGAATTCAACATATATTCCATGTGTGTCAAATACTCACTTCTCCCACAGCACACAGAAACTACATGAACTGGTGGTTCAGCTTTAAAAGGAATATAAACAACAAGCATTTTTTGTGTTTTGATACTGTTGTGGTTACTGGAAATTGTTATCAGCATTAATCCAGGCAATTGATAGGGCGGCATTTGTCAGATCTTGGAGGTCTCTGATACATAGCTCTAATGAACCAATCCTCAGATGAACTAAGTAAAGTTAAAGGGGGTAAATATAAATCTCTTATAAGTAAACCTGCAGAAGTATAATAATTGAAATATTAAAAGGTAACTCCACTTTTGTTAAGAAAAAAAAAAAACTTTCTCCTCTGGGTGATCAATGTCCAAAAACTTTGTTGTGAATTCCTACCTGTCTCTGCAAAAACTTTTGTTGTTTTGATGTGGAGTAAATTTGAATTGAAGTGACTTTCTCATTATTCAGGTGATGCACTTGCAGTGTTCTAATGAGGAAAGTTTCAGGGTCTGCATCCCCTTAGAATTAATTAAACCTTTGAGAGTATCTCAACAGTAATGACATTTCTCTTGCAAAGGGTGCCTAAAATCTGACTCTATCTTGGTGCAGAGTTCTGGGAAAATCATACCAATCACACAAGCAGAAAATAACATTTCTGGGGAAGTTTTCTACACTGTGTGCAGAGAGCCTCCACGATACCTTAGTGCATTGAATTTTACAAACCCACATTCCAAAAAAGTTGGGACGCTGTGTAAAATCTACATAAAAACAGAATGCGATTTGTAAATTTCATAAACCCATTTTTGATTCTCAATAGAAAATAGAAAACATATCAAATGTTTACTGAGAAAATGTAAAGATTTTTTAAATTGATGGCAACAAAAAGCTGACAAAGTAAGTGGTCCTAACAAGGAAGAGCTGGAAGAACCCATGTTTACCATGGTGTAGCATCCCCTCTTGCCAAATCATGTCATATGCCTCTATGGCAGATTTTCCCAGTGTCACGCAGAATTTCATGTATGCTCTGTGTTTTAACTTGCTGTACATGATGAAATAGCAGACGTAGTAACGCATGTGGTCAGAATAGCACCAGTTGCACAGCTCCCAATGTACACAGGACGATGGCTTTTGGCACACTGTCTTATTTATGAAGGTCGGTGCTTCCTGTGACTGTGCTTGCAGCCTTGTACTGCCATCTGTTGGCATGTTACAAAACTAATCTCAAAACTGTTCAATACCACCTCATGTGCTTCTTCTGAGTGTAATAGGCATGGTATGGAGAACTTACAGCTTTTAATTTGATGGGAACCCAGGAAAATTATTAGTAGGTAGTATTTTTTATATGCCAGGGCTGCTTTATCCAGCTGTAATACTGCACTTTATTTTTCCTCACTGTATGTAGACGGTGTCATACAGCTTTTAAACAGCTTGTCCTATTAAGTTTTTAACAAAAAAAATATGTTTCCAGTCACATTATGTGAATGAATAAACCAAATCAGAACATAATACAAACTAAATGACGCTTTAATTGCAATTTAAGGATTTTTTTTATATCAGCAAATAGGTTTTGAGAAAGTAAATAGGGCTTAAGTAATCTGTGAGCCAAGCCTAAGTGAATAATATTCCTGTGTGTTGCTGGCAACTGTGAAGTGGATCTTGCTTGAAACCCATTAACCTTCTTAAATCGGCCAGGTAACTTCTCTCCTTTTACTAGAAGGTTCATAATCCCCTTAAAAACATTTGTATCCAGTGTGTGTTCATGGTGTCAAGTGTTAGGCCTGGTTCACACTAGTGTGATTTCAGATGCGACTTGAGTCACACAGAATTGCGCGACAAGGGAAATCACATTATTTTCAGTGGTGTCAGTTCCTATCAATGTGACTCAGCATGCAGCATTTTGATGCGATTCCAGTGCAATTTTAGCCCCTTTTCTCCAAATTCTTTAATTGGCTTAATCTTAAAACAGTTATCTGTGTGACAACCAGCTCCAAATAATAATGATCTGGATTGTAATAAGGGACAATATTTTTTTCTACTACATAGCACCTTGTGCTGCTCACCTAGTACACGCTATCATTTTTTTTTCCGTTCAACCCAGCAGGCTGAACTAAAATAAAATTGAAGTGCTCAGGGGGAGATCCTGTACTAACAATTTGATGTTAGTACAGCGATCTTCCTGCTGGGCTATTGTGTTCGGACCGGCTGCTGTACAGACGGGCTGAATGTCAGCCAGTTTCTATCGACTGATACCACCAAATATTCTGCCCGTGTGTACAGGGCTTAAGGCTTAAAAAAGGGAACATAGTGTGACAATGAGGTCTGATGAGCCCCAAAATGAAGATTTGGATGTTGTACTGAAAGATTCAGATCCGTATCCTAGGGTCCTAGGGTTAGAACTTACACATTCCACATTCCTCTTCTCGTGTCCCCTGCCGGCGCTCTGGGCCCCTCTCCCTTGCCAAGTGCCCCCATAGCAGGCTGAAGGAGAAAACTACACACTGAAGGTTTTTTTTACCTTTTTTTTTTTTTTTTTTTCAATGTCATTAGTACAGTGACACTGCATATTTTTGGCACTGATCACTGTATTGTCACTGGTTCCAACAAAGTGTCAGTGTCAGATTGTCTACCACAATATCGCATCAAGCTATAAGTCGCTGATCCTGATCGCTGCCAGTACTAGTACCAAAAAAATCACAATTCCATTATATATGCCATAGTTTGTAGATGCTATAACTTTTGCACAAACCAATCAATATACGCTCATTGGGATTTTTTTTTTACCAAAAGTATGTATTAGAATACATATTGGCCTAAATTTATGAAGAAATTTGATTTTTACATTTTTTTTTATTGGATAGGTTTTATTGGAGAAGTTTTTTATTTATTTTTTTTTCAAATCTGTCGCTCTGTTAAAAAACCCAGTGGTGATCAAGTACCACCAAAAGAAAGCTCCATTTGTTGGGGGGGGGGGGGATATCAATTTCATTTATGTACAGCATTGCATGAATGCACAATTGTTAAAGTAACGCAGTCTTCTGGAGGTAAAGTGGTTAAAGCTGAGCTAAGTGGGGCCAAGCTGAGCTCCGTGTGTGAGTGGACACAGAGCAGTGGTTCGAGAGCCCCCATAGCAAGCTGCTTGCCATGGGGACACTAGACGTGGGGGCAAAAGGTGAGGGGCCCATGAGTGCCAGCGGGGGGCCCAAGAAGAGGAGATTCGGGGCTTAACTGTAGGTAAAAATGACCAAGCGGGGTGTACTACCTCTTTAACTGACCCCAGTGGCAGCTTTCACTCTGTCTGCTGGCACTTATGCCCCATACACACGGTCGGACATTCTGACAACAAAATCCATGGATTTTTTCCGACGGATGTTGGCTCAAACTTGTCTTGCATACACACGGTCACACAAAGTTGTCGGAAAATCCGATCGTTCTGAACGCGTTGACGTAAAACACGTACGTCGGGACTATAAACGGGGCAGTAGCCAATAGCTTTCATCTCTTTATTTATTCTGAGCATGCGTGGCACTTTGTGCGTCGGATTTGTGTACACACGATCGGAATTTCCAACAACGGATTTTGTTGTCGGAAAATTTTATAGCCTACTCTCAAACTTTGTGTGTCGGAAAATCCGATGGAAAATATGTGATGGAGCCCACACACACTCGGACTTTCCGACAACAAGGTCCTATCACACATTTTCCGTCGGAAAATCCGACCGTGTGTACGGGGCATAAGTTTGTTGTGCTGCAAACCAGAAAATGTCATTGCTGGGTGATGCTGATGGTGATATTGTTACACCTAGCAACAAATCCATGACTGAGAGTTATAATTCCTAACTACTTACATTATTGGATATACAGTGTATCTTTCTTGGACTTCCCCAAGAGAACAGAATTTAGTGAAACAAATAAGTGTCACTAAACCCCACATCATAAAAAAAACTATCAACAAATGACATGCTGCTCATACTCAGTCACTATGAGATAAATGTTATGTATTCTGCAAAAACCCTGGTTAATCCTGCTGCTCTGAACCTTCTATGTCCCCAATTCAGCTAGGGATTTTGCAGCTATGGTGGCAACTCTGCACATGCTCAGTTTTCAGTGAGTCTGAACGCTGAGTATTTCCTCCCCATCACATCTGAGCAGCCCATGTGGCTATAGAGTCACACAGTGGTAAATGACAGCCCACTCCCTCCCTCCTATTCCATGCCTACTAACCAGCTAAACACAAAGGGGTGAGTTATTACATGTAGATTAATGGTGGCTTCACCTCCCTCTTATTCTAAGACACAGGCTGGAGAGGCGTGACACAGCCTGTGATTGGTAGAAATCTACCCACACTGTGTTATTGCCAAAAATAATAACGATTTGATTTCAAATATGTATTTGAATGACAATTTAAAACAGTTTAATGATATTATTTTAAAGTCTGTTTTTTTATTTTTTTTATTTTGAACATGTGACCAGCAGCAGAGGACTAGAAGCTCCTCCTGCCACTGTTTTCCTGCAGACAGGAAGGGAAAGATCTGGGTCATGTGACAGCTGTATATCGATTAGGAAAAATGTACTTTGATTTTTTTGTTATTAAAATAATTACCATGCCATCAACCATATACAGAAATAGAAGGGACAATAAAAATTAAAAAGTGCCTGTTTATTATTACTTTAAACTCAAAGCATACTACTAGTTAATGCATTACACTTTTAACAAATTGTTGAAATCCAAACAAGCAATATATGGGTGAAAGTCTAGAAGTTCTAGCGTAAAGAAAAAGAAAAGAAAAAAGGAGTCGCCGTAGAACAACAGGCTGGATGACAAAAATATTCAAAATCCCTATCTTGCCAAAATAGGAAACCGTGGGAGAGGTTTAAAGTTAGTCTTTAATGGTATTCTCTGAAGCAGTTTTCAAAGAGCCTATATTATTTAGTGTGGGGGAGTGGGGATTGGTATCAAATAGGATTGGAAACCCTCAACTTTTTTAGGCAGTGAAGACTAGAATCCCCCACAGCAGCTCTACAGCAGCTTTTTCCAGACTAAAGCCCTGGTGTGATTTGACTGTTCCAAGTCACAAGACAAGTCACACCCCATTGTCGGAAACTGAAACGTTCAAATTGCTGTGACTCATATTGCAGCGACTTTGAAAAATATTCCTGCACTACTTCTTGCTGATTTCATTGCAGCTTGCATAGACTTCTGTTTGTATGAAGTCGCAAGCCGCAATGAACTCGGCAGTGCAAATCGTACTGATGTGTGGCTTTGAAATCACGCTGAAGTAGCGCGATCTCAAAGCTACAGCTGTGTGACCAGGGGCTTAGCACTAGCTGTGGTTGGGAGCCTGAGGCATGGCTGCACTCCAGACCACAGTGTATAAATACCTGATCATGTCTGGACTAATTAGACAGTTTAAAACGCACACTTCACTATTAATGGCTAATGCATAAATGTCTTTTTAAGTAGATGTAAAAAAAAAAGTTTTTTTTTTTTTATATTTCCGATTTTGTATTTTAAAACACTGTAAATTGTGTCAATGATTGAGAGCAATAAACATTTTTTCTGGTAATTCTCTAGTAAGCTACGCAGTACACAAGCTTCTTTTCAAAAAATAAAGACAATTTTATATATTTTACTGGGTAATAAAGTGGTAAAGGCCTCAAGTCATAACTATTTCCAAAGAACAATCTGAGTCATACGTTCTTGCCTTGCAGCTTTCCCCAGAAAATGAGCATGTGATTGCTAACTTGGCCAAGTACTTAACTTTCATTCATAAGTATGGTTACTGGCAGTTGTCTGACTGTATTAGATTAGCATCTTTAGCAAAATCTTTGAAGTAAAATTTTTTTTTTTTGAGGTTTTACGCACATCCTGTCATTTGAGGCTACTCCAGCCACTGTAACTGTTAGTGTGTAAAATGCACGAAAAACTCTGTACTTGAGTTTTGTTTGAGCATGTACTTTTTCAGACTTTTTTTTTTTTTTTGCGTATATGTATTCTCGTGTTCTCGTTCTGCACAATATGTAAATGGTAACTTGTGCGCACGAGGTGTAAATTGCTGACCAACAAAAGGAGAATTTTTTTTTTTACTAAAGAATTCACTGCGCTTCTTTATGCGCCTGTGTGCATAGGCACAATACAATGAATGGGCTGTATTTTAGCTCAGTAATAAAAAATAAAAAAAGGCTGTACTGAGCTTTTTCAAGCTGCAGTGTTCAAGAGGCCTAAATATGCTGAATTCTTAGGCTAGCAGTACATGAGTGGAACCGTTGGTATTCTTTTAGTGGAGAATATAAGTAGTCCAAGTGTGCCTGTGTGGTGCATAGTAAAAAATAATAATAATTGTACAATCATTCAAATTTGCTCAGGATATTGCTTTTTTTTTTTTTTTTTCTTTTGTACATGGTCGATTGTCCAAAGTGAAGTTGGCTGAGTGAAAAATCCACTAACCTCCCCCATTTAAGCAAGGAATTTATGAAAAAAAAACACAAATGATTGTACTGTTATGGAGAGAATGCTGCCATAGTATTGGTATTGGTCTTAAAAACCATAGTGAAGTAAACTTGAAATGCCGGACACAGAGAGGTTCAGACTGTCACAGATAGATCACTTCTTACACTCAATTTGGTCAAATTAGCCTGAGCCCCCTAAACCCACAAATTATGAATTATGGTATGCCAATATGCTGGATCAGAGGGGAGGTATCTCCATCATTTATGCCTCTCTAGCAGACAATGCCTCCAAGCCCTCCTATGCCCAAGCCTGGGAGTCAGACACAGGGATCAACTTAGGTCAAAAAACATGGTTTCATGCATTTAAAAGGTCATTCAAGGGCATTATGAATATCTCCTTAATTGAAGCCAGTTTCAAAATAATAACAAGATGGTACTATGTCCCACTTAGACTGGCTAAGTTCTACCCTAACACCTCTCCCCTGCTTCAGAGGGTGCAACCTAGTCGGCTCCATGTATCACATCTGGTGGACGTGTCCTCGTATCAGGTCATATTGGAACAAAGTGTTTCATTTAATCTGCAAAGTAACGGGAGTCGACATCCCGCAGAACCCGACAATTGCACTTCTGAATCAGAGGGTAGACAAAGCCTTGAAAGGTGAACAGAGTTTAATTTTCTTCATGCTCCTAGGCGCAAGAATCATTGTGGCTAGCGCCTGGAGGAAACCCGCAGTTTCCATTCAGGCAGCGAAAAAAAATTCCTGGATAATGTCCCAAAAACAAATAGTTGCCAAACTGCAAGATAAAGTAACAATCATAGAGGCAACATGGGAATCTTGGGCTAAATACGTCAAAATACCACTCTATCCTGGTCACAATCTTCTTCAATGACAACATACTATCACCCCTCAAAAATATAACCTCGTGCACAACTCACTTAATAAATATTTTTTTGAATAACGCCAAACTTTAAAACATACAAATAAGTAAAGTGAGAAAATTTGATGAGAAATATGTAGTGACAAATAAAATATGATGACAAATAAAATGTGAAATGATAATGTGACTGAAAAAACTGGCTGAGAAAAAATATCCCCGAGTAAGGGCAATAAACACCCATTAATTCACCAGTCATTTATAATAGCATCGTAAGGGTTCGAACTTTATAGAGGTAATTTCCAGCCTGAACATCAGCCTGCAATGGTCAAAAATTTCGGAATGTCTTTTTTCCAGGTTAAGAAGAATGATGATTTGCGCTTAGTTTCATTTGCTTTCAATCTCAATATGCAGACGAGTCATGTAAAAGAGAGACAAAAGTATCATTGCGCAGAGATCAACAAAGAATGCAGACTGGGTAAAACCAAAACCGATACACTCACATATCCTAGCATGTGTTTAGGCATGAAAAAAACAGTCAGCTGCTGCGAGCGCAACTCCTCCAAAAGCCGCTACTGTATTCAGATCTCGTAACAGCAGTGCTCGTCACTAGCTCCTCCCACACGTTACGTCACAGGCCACGTGACTTTCTTGAGACCATGCCCCTCTGACGTGTTTCACCCTGATTGGGCTTACTCGTAGAGGTCTACGAGTAAGCCCAATCAAGGTGAAATATGTGAGATTGGGGGTGGCCAAGGTGTGAGGACCAAAGCCTCTACTAGTTTACCAATGGATGTGGTTGATCTGTTTTGTGTGCCCCCTAATCTTGCTATTGTGGTTGTTCCATGGAGTGCGAGGCACTCCTGGAGGGGCTGGCACACACTGTGGATTCAGAAGCGACGGAAGGGAGGTATTTGAGCAGTGCTATTTTTTTTACATGTGATCCAGTATTGTGTTCTCATACCTGTTCAGTGCAAGGGCATAGTTTAATGTTACCTCTACCATAAAGGGACACGGTAAGGCAATTTTTGGGGTTTGTAGGATTTTGCAAGACTGTTTGGGAGTTGACAACTAGCTTGTAGGGCAAGAGGGGCTGAGGGGATTCTCCATTGTTCATAGTTCAAGAACCTGATGCATGGTCGGTATTGCATCAATTTGGAGTATTTTTAGTCTTCAAATAAATTATTTTCCTATGCTTGCTGCACTGTTTGGTGTACTTTATTTTAGATTTTACATTTCCATGATGAACATTTTGATGGTAGAAACTGTGTGAAGGCAGTGTAGATGTATCGTCAAATTGCAGTACACTGCCCATTAGAAATAAAATTGCCAAGGGTCATACTCTGCCATTTACAAAATCATTAAGGCTCAACTCTTCTGAGGTACCCGTATTTCTCCTTTGATGTCTGAACCAGCAAGGTGTGCTCCTTTGCAATGCCCTACTTGGCAAACGATCAAAATTTAGCACAACCTTTGTTTAATCACAGCTGACGGTACCACGAGTTTATCACAACATGAAGGCGAGATAAAGAAAAAAAATGTAACATTTCGTTCTTTTAGCTCAAAGGGATTGACTACTGTCTGTAGATGAGGGCAGTTTAACTACTTAAAGCGGAACTTCAGTCATTTTTTTCATTTTTCCATCTATTAAATCGTCTGCCCTTGTTGTTTTAACTTTGGATAATAAAACATTTTTTTCTGCCAGTAAATACCTTATACAGCCCACTTCCTGTTTCTTGTCTGGAAAAAAGCCTAGGCTTATGACATCATGCACAGCTCTCTTTCTCACTCTAGTGAGTTTGCCAGGAAGGGAGGGGGTAAGTCATAAGAGGACCAATGATAGCTGCAGAGCTAGAGATGTGCCTCTGTGTAAATCCAGGAAGTGAACAGGCAGCAGCTTCAGCTGCCCATAGTTAAAATGATTGCAGCCAGATTCAGTGGAGGGAGATTTCTACAGCATATGTGGTAAGTACAGAATCAAAGTATATATAAAACAATATACAAAGTGGTTGGAGGGAAGCTTCAGAAAGGCAAAGATGTCTTTACTACAAATTATGTAGATTAGAGCAGACTGCAGTTCCTCTTTTAAAGACTAAACCCTTTTCTGACACTTGTTGCTTACAAGTTAAAATCAGTATATTTTGCCAGAAAATTACTTAGAACCTCCAAACATTTTATATATATATATATATATATATATATATATATATATATATATATATATATATATATATATATATATATATATATATATATTTAGCAGAGACCCTAGAGAGATAAAATTATGGTCATTGCAATATTTTATGTCCCACTATGTTTGCGCAGCGGACTTTCAAACGCAATATTTTTGGAAAACGTACACTTTTATGTTAAAAAAAAAAAAAAAAACAAACAAGTAAAGTTAGCCCAATTTTTTTGTATACTCTTAACCACTTCAGCCCCGGAAGGATTTACCTTCCTGACCAGAGCTCTTTTTACAATTTGGCACTGTGTCGCTTTAACTGCTAATTGCGCGGTCCTGCAATGCTGTACCCAAACGAAATTTGCGTCCTTTAATTCCCACAAATAGAGCTTTCTTTTGATGGTATTTGATCACCTCTGCGGTTTTTATTTTTTGCGCTATAAATGGAAAAAGACCGAAAATTTTGAAAAAAAAAATGATATTTTCTACTTTTTGTTATAAAAAAAATCCAATAAGCTCAATTTTAGTCATACATTTAGGCCAAAATGTATTCGGCCACATGTCTTTGGTAAAAAAAAATGTCAATAAGCGTATATTTATTGGTTTGCGCAAAAGTTATAGCGTCTACAAACTAGGGTACATTTTCTGGAATTTACACAGCTCTTAGTTTGACTGCCTGTAATTTCTTGAGGTACTAAAATGGCAGGGCAGTACAACCCCCCCCCCCCCCCAAATGACCCCATTTTGAAAAGTAGACACCCCAAGGAAATTGCTGAGAGGCATGTTGAGCCCATTGAATATTTATTTTTTTTGTCCCAAGTGATTGAATAATGACAAAAAAAAAAAAAATTTACAAAAAGTTGTCACTAAATGATATATTGCTCACACAGGCCATGGGCATATGTGGAATTGCACCCCAAAATACATTTAGCTGCTTCTCCTGAGTATGGGGGTACCACATGTGTGGGACTTTTTGGGAGCCTAGCGGCGTACGGGGCCCCAAAAACCAAGCACCGCCTTCAGGATTTCTAAGGGCATACATTTTTTATTTCACTCCTCACTATCTATCACAGTTTTGAAGGCCATAAAATGCCCAGATGGCACAAAACCCCCCCAAATGACCCCATTTTGGAAAGTAGACACCCCAAGCTATTTGCTGAGAGGCATGTTGAGTCCATGGAATATTTTATTTTTTGACACAAGTTGCGGGAAAGTGACAATTTTTTTTTTTTGCACAAAGTTGTCACTAAATGATATATTGCTCAAACATGCCATGGGCATATGTGGAATTACACCCCAAAATACATTCTGCTGCTTCTCCAGAGTACGGGGATACCACATGTGTGGCACTTTTTGGGAGCCTAGCTTCATACGGGGCCCCGAAATCCAATCACCGCCTTCAGGATTTCTAAGGGCGTAAATTTTTGATTTCACTCCTCACTACCTATCACAGTTTTCGAAGGCCATAAAATGCCCAGATGGCACAAACCCCCCCCCCCCCCCCCCAAATGACCCAATTTTGGAAAGTAGACACCCCAAGCTATTTGCTGAGAGGCATGGTGAGTATTTTGCAGCTCTCATTTGTTTTTGAAAATGAAGAAAGACAAGAAAAATGTATTTTTTTTTTTCTTTTTTCAATTTTCAAAAGTTTGTGACAAAAAGTGAGGTCTGTAAAAAACTCACTATACCTCTCAGCAAATAGCTTTGGGTGTCTATTTTCCAAAATGGGGTCATTTGGGGGGGGGGGGTTTGTGCCATCTGGGTATTCCATGGCCTCCGCAACTGTGATAGGCAGTGAAGAGTGAAATCAAAAATTTACGCCCTTAGAAAGCCTGAAGGCTGTGCTTGGTTTTCGGGGTCCCGTACGCGGCTAGGCTCCCAAAAAGTCTCACACATGTGGTATCCCCATACTCAGGAGAAGCAACAGAATTTATTTTGGGGTGTAATTTCACATATTCCCATGGCATGTTTGAGCAATATATCATTTAGTGACAACTTTGTGCAAAAAAAACAAAAAAAACTTGTCTTTTTCCCGCAACTTGTGTCACAACATAAAATATTCCATGGACTCAACATGCCTCTCAGCAAATAGCTTGGGGTGTCTACTTTCCAAAATGGGGTCATTTGGGGGGGTTTTGAACTGTCCTGGCATTTTATGCACAACATTTAGAAGCTTATGTCACACATCACCCACTCTTCTAACCACTTGAAGACAAAGCCCTTTCTGACACTTTTTGTTTACATGAAAAAATTATTTTTTTTTGCAAGAAAATTACTTTGAACCCCCAAACATGATATATTTTTTAAAGCAAATGCCCTACAGATTAAAATGGTGGGTGTTTCATTTTTTTTTTCACACAGTATTTGCGCAGCGATTTTTCAAACGCATTTTTTGGGGAAAAAACACACTTTTTTAAATTTTAATGCACTAAAACACACTATATTGCCCAAATGTTTGATGAAATAAAAAAGATGATCTTAGGCCGAGTACATGGATACCAAACATGACATGCTTTAAAATTGCGCACAAACATGCAGTGGCGACAAACTAAATACATTTTTAAAAGCCTTTAAAAGCCTTTACAGGTTACCACTGTAGTTTTACAGAGGAGGTCTACTGCTAAAATTACTGCCCTCGATCTGACCTTCGTGGTGATACCTCACATGCATGGTGCAATTGCTGTTTACATTTGACGCCAGACCGACGCTTGCGTTCGCCTTTGCGCGAGAGCAGGGGGGGACAGGGGTGCTTTTTTTTTTTTTGTTTTCTTATTTTTTTTTTATCTTATTTTTAAACTGTTCCTTTCATTTTTTTTTTTTTTTTATCATTTTTATTGTTATCTCAGGGAATGTAAATATCCCCTATGATAGCAATAGGTAGTGACAGGTACTCTTTTTTGAAAAAATTGGGGTCTATTAGACCCTAGATCTCTCCTCTGCCCTCAAAGCATCTGACCACACCAAGATCGGTGTGATAAAATGCTTTCCCAATTTCCCAATGGCGCTGTTTACATCCGGCGAAATGTAAGTCATGAAATGCTCGTAGCTTCCGGTTTCTTAGGCCATAGAGATGTTCGGAGCCATTCTGGTCTCTGATCAGCTCTATGGTCAGCTGGCTGAATCACCGGCTGCATTCTCAGGTTCCCTGTTGGGACAGGAGAGCCAGAGAAAAACACGGAAGACGGTGGGGGGGGGGGCATTCCCTCCCACTGCTTGTAAAAGCAGTCTAGAGGCTAATTAGCTGCTAGGATTGCTTTTACATGAAAGCCGACCGCTGGCTGAAAAGAATGATACCAAGATGATACCTAAACCTGCAGGCATCATTCTGGAATAACCACTCAAAGTCCAGCAACATACCAGTACGTTGCTGGTCCTTGTTGGGCATATATTGTAAACTTTTTTTTCATGCAGCCTGTGGGCTGAACGAAAAAAAGATATTGATCGGTGGGTATGCCCACCATTAGAATACCTCCCTTCATCCACCCACTTCTAATGATAGGCATACATGCACCGTATATATATGCCGAAGCATGGGGCATCCTCCCGCAAAAGTTAGGAGCAAATCGCTCCTCCGCCCTCTGCTGCCCCCACGCTTCGGCATATATGCTGAAGTATGCAACTGTGGTGGTGAAATCAACTCCGACAGCACTAGAGTCAGGGCTTTATGTATCGTGGGAGCAAACGCTGTTGCTGTCAAGATAAATAAATCCGCGCTGCAACTGAAAGGCGTACCTGCTAAGCAAATGATGGTTAACAAAAAAACAAAGTAACATTACAGTATAACAGTAAGACTTACCATACCTGCAAATCTAAAAAAAAAACATAGTAAAAAATAAAACATTTAACGCAACCTGTGCCTAAAATATATATATATGCCGAAGCATGGGGGCATCCTCCCGCAAAAGGCAGGAGCAAATCGCTCCTCCACACACTGCTGCCCCCACGCTTCGGCATATATGCTGAAGTATGTAACTGTGGTGGTGAAATCACCTCCGACAGCGCTGGAGTCACGGCTTTATGTATCGTGGGAGCAAACGCTGTTGCTGTCAAGATAAATAAATCCGCTCTGCAGCTGAATGGCGTACCTGAAAACAAAAAAGTGGTTAACAATAAAAAAACAAAGTATAAAAAAATTGCATACCTATAAAGCAAACATGATAAAAACATAACAATAAAACATTGCAGTATAGAATGCAGAACAATAGAGAGAGAACAATAAAACGACAACTATTTTTGGTTTTTTTATTTTATATATTTTTTTGTGTTTTTTTTTTTTTTTTCTTCTTTTTTACTTTTTTTTGTTTTTTGTTTTTTTTTTTTTTTTTTACACTTTTTTGTAACTTTAACTTTTTTAACTGGTACCAGGTTTGGGTCTCTCAGAATGCGATGGCATCTTGGGAGACCCTGTGAAAGTGTGTCCTAGTCTGTGCAGTGCTGTACCCTATGCTAATACTCAACTAGTGTATGATAGCGTTCAAAACATTCACCCATAGACCAGGATTGTCAGGACAGAAGGGACAATAATACCGGGTGTCACGCCTAAATCCACGCTTGCTGCAGACACAACATCTTTTTTGGGGGGCTCGTTGGGTAGGGGTACTCGGGAGGACATATTAAAAATGCCTCTCATGCAGCCGGCTTACTGCATTTGGTTGGGGAAGGTGAGGTGGAGCACCGTCTGGAAACAGAAGGGCTCTGACGATCTCTTCCTGGAATTTAACCACTTCGCATCCAGGCCATTTCTGACACTTCGCTCCTACATGTCAAAAATCATCATTTCTTTGCTATAAAATTACATAGAACCCCCAAACATTATATATGTTTTTTTAGCAGAGACCCTAGAGAATACAATGGCGGTCATTGCAACTTTTTATCTTGCACGGTATTTGCGCAGCAAATTTTCAAACACGGTTTCATGCTTTAAAAAAAAACAAAACAGCAAAGTTAGCCAAATTTTTTTGCATTGTGTGAAAGATGAAGTTACGCTGAGTAAATAGGTACCTAACATGTCACGCTTCAAAATTGCACACACTCGTGGAATGGCGCCAAACTTTGGTACTTAAAAATCCCCATAGGCGACGCTTTAAAATTTTTTACTGGTTACATGTTTTGAGTTAGAGAGGAGGTCTAGGGCCAAAATTATTGTTCTCGCTCTAACGTTCGCGGCGATACCTTACATGTGTGGTTTGAACACCGTTTTCATATGTGGGCGGGACTTACGTATGCGTTCGCTTCTGTGTGCGAGCTCACGGGGACAGGGGCGCTTTAAAAAATTTTTTTTTTTATTGTTAATTTTACTTAAAATTTTTTATTTTGACACTTTTAAAAAAAAATTTTTTTTTGATCACTTTTATTCCTATTACAAGGAATGTAAACATCCCTTGTAATAGGAATATGACATGATCAGTCCTCTTTACAGTGAGATATGGGGTCAATAAGACCCCACATCTCCCCTCTAGGCTGGGAAGCCTAAAATAAAAAAAATAAATAAATAAAAAAAACGATCACCGCTTCCCAGCCGAAGCGGCGCCGTTTTTTTGAGGCCGGGCGTGACATCATAACATCGCGCCCGGCCTCCGAACTATCATAGAGACTCCGGCGACCATCTGGTCCGCTGGAAATCTCTATGATCTACATCCGGCGCCGGCGGATCCGCTATCCGACTCGCCAATCGCTGAGGTGAGTCGGTAGAAGCACCGGAGGGCGGCGGGAGGGGGGGGGGACGTCCTCTCTCGCCGCCCGTAATAACGATCAAGCGGCGATACAGCCGCTATGATCATTCTTATGGTGTACGGAATCGCCGGCTGAAAATGCCGGTATCTGAATGATGTCTGTAGCCTCAGGCATCATTCAGATATAAACCCGAAAGTCGAGGCGTCATATGACGGCCTCCGGATGTCAAGAGGTTAAGGAAGGATCCAGTCCGTCCTGAAGCTCTGTATAGCACATGAGCGTTCAGCAAAGCCAATTGAAATAAACAGACACTTTTTTGTACCAGCGTCTGGCCTTACGGGCAATTAGGTACGGCGCCAACAACTGGTCGTTGAGGTCCACCCCTCCCATATTAAGGTTATATTCATGGACACAGAGGGGTTTCTCCACAACACCAGTCGCCGTAGGAATTTGGACCGTTGTGTCTGCATGAAGGGAGGTAAGAACGAAAACATTCTTATTGTCCCTCCACTTCATAGCGAGCAAGTTATTACACTTCAAGCAGGCTCTCTCCCCCAGCCTAAGACAGGAATCTACAAGCCGCTGGGGAAAGCCCCGGCGATTAGGTCGCACGGTGCCACATGCTCCAATCTGATGATCAAAAAGGTGGCTAAAAAGTGGCACGCTCGTGTAATAATTGTCCACGTACAAGTGGTACCCCCTTGAGGCCGAATGAGGGTGACACCAAGTCCCACACTATCTTGCCAGCGCTTCCTATGTAGTCAGGGCAGTTTGTCGGCTCTACTTGACTATCTTTGCCCTCGTAAACCGTAAATCTACATGTATAGCCTGTGGCCCTGTCACAGAGCTTATACATCTTGACCCCGTATCTGGCACGCTTGCTGGGAAGGTACTGTTTGAGCCCGGGTTCACACCTATGCGAATTAGATGCGGCTTACACCGCATCTAATTCGCAGGACATTTTAAAATACATTCATATGAATGCATCTGGTTCACATATGTGCGTTGCATTCGCACTGCGCATTGCACAAAAAACATGTGCGTTTTTTGGGCATTGCGGTGCGAACTACAAGCCTATTATCTCCTATGGGAACGCATCTGATTCGCAGATGCATTGCGTTCTGAACAAGGATTTTCTCTTTCTCCTCACTACACCTCCCCCTCTCCCCCCCCCTCCCTCCCCCTCTCCCCCCCCCTCCCTCCCCCTCTCCCCCCCTCTCCCTCCCCCTCTCCCCCCCCTCCCTCCCCCTCTCCCTGCTCTCTAATCCTGTCTCAATGAATCCTTTGAACAGGAGATTTTTATCTCCCCAGTGAAACCTGAGCTTCAATTCGCACCGCACATGTGTGAAACCAGGCTGAATGACAAGCGGCCAGAAAATTTAATCAGGGACTCATCAAAGCAGACAACTATAGCACTAAGGGAGGTGTATGCTGCGTGCATGGGTGTTAGCGGTACTGGCGCTAACCTGACGCTGCCTGGGGCGACGCAGACCTTATCTGATTCTAAAAACGTAACTTATATCACCGCCGGGCAATTAGGGGGTTAAACCTTTATAAGGTAATAAACGGCGGGTGCCCTAAAACTATTATAAACTATAATAAACTATAAAAAACAAACCAACTAACCAGCGTCACCCGTAACACTTATACGGTGATCGCTGGTGAAAGGGTTAACTAGGGGGCAATCAAGGGGTTAAAACCTTTAGTAGGTAGTATATGGGGGTCCCTGTCGCTATAAAACAATGACAGCGAACCTAAATACTTACCTCCCTAACTAGCGTCACCTGTGTCACTAGAGGGCGGCACAGTGGTGTAGTGGGTAGCACACTCGCCTAGCAGTAAGGAGGGTCGCTGGTTCGAACCACGACACTACCTGCCTGGAGTTTGCATGTTCTCCCTGTGTCTGCGTGGGTTTCCTCCGGGTACTCCGGTTTCCTCCCACACTCCAAAGTCATGCTGGTAGGTTAATTGGATCCTGTCTAAATTGGCCCTAGTATAGGTATGAATGTGAGTTAGGGACCTTAGATTGTAAGCTCCTTGAGGGTATAGGGACTGATGTGAATGTATAATATATATGTAAAGCGCTGCGTAAATTGACGGCGCTATATAAGTACCTTAAATAAATAAATAAATAATACAGCGATCAGAAAAACGATCGCTTAGCGACACTGGCGACGGGGGGTGATTACAGAGTTAACCTTTATTAGGGGGGGTTAGGGGGGTACCCTGGACCTATAGGGGGGTACCCCAGACCTAAAGGGCGCTAACCTAACTGCCCGAACACTTATAACTGTCACAAACTGACACCAATGCAAAAAAAAAAAACTGCTATTGGTGTCAGTGTGACAGGGGGTGATCGGGGGGTGAAAAGTGTGCCTGGCGTGTTCTACTGAAAGTGTAGTGTTGTGCAGACTTACTTGATGTCTTCTCTCCTCGGCGCCGGATCGAAAAGACCGACTCGAGGAGGGATGACATCACTTCCTCTCCCTCTGTTTACATTACAGAGGGAGAGGAAGCATTTTCATTCGCCGGGAGCGATCGGGAGGGGGTGGCCAACAATGGATGGCCTCCCCCTCACCTCTCATCGCCCGCGAACTAGAGCTGACCGCCTCTGGCACCGGGGGGGGGGTCCGATCGCCCCCCCCCCCCCGCCCATGGGAAGGCAATTACGTACCAGATACGTGATTTTGCCTGCCTGTGCCATTCTGCCGCAGTATATCTGCCTTAGGCGGTCGGCAAGTGGTTAAAGATGATGTTACACCGCGAGAATCGCGATCTTTATTCTAAGCAGAAAAAATTGTGATTCCATTTTAGCCAGAATCCTGCAGCTCTACGAGCAGGTAAGTATTTTGGTCTGTTAAATATACTACCGTGTTTCCCCGAAAATAAGATACCGTCTTATATTTATTTTTCCTCAAGAAGACACACTATGGCGTGTTTTCAGGGGATGTCTTATTTTTTATTAAGCAGCAGCTTTACTGGTGTTTGTTGGGGGTGATAGAGACCCACAGACTGTTGCTGGTTGGTGCTGGGGGAGAGAGACCCACAGTGCGGAGTAAAACGGCAGCCACAGCTTTACTTCTTACCCTGAGGACACACACTTCACTGAGGAGACTTTTACTTTCACTTTCTATGTCTCAGCTTGCAGCACATAGCCATGCCTATCTCTGTCTTATTTTCGGGGTATGGCTTATATTGCGCAAATGCTTAGAAATCCTGCTACGGCTTATTTTATGGGTATGTCTTATTTTTGGGGAAACACGGTAATAAAATGGTTTTGTTATATCTGTTTCAGAAAAGCAAATACTACTTGTAGGTACTACCAGAAACTTTGTAAATTGCCTTGTGCTTATCTGTGTTCTCTTCTGGTGTGCCACATAGACTATTTGGCTCCCCATACGTTACATAGATGTATGGTAAGTGAGCAATGTCACAATAGGACAGGAAGAGACCCAGAAAAAGAAAGCTAATGCAGCGACCATATCTAAGGACTGTCAAGCTGCAATGTATGCCATTTTTGTTTTTTAGTAGATATGCTATAATTGGTAGTATGTAGTGATTTTAACAGCTCCTCATTTTTTTAAAAGTACCTGCTTAAAGTAGATCCAGTGGTGTGACAGATAGAAGGCCCAGTGTCAGAAGTGATCTGACTACAGAGTGACTTGTCCAGGGAGCTTGATAATTTTAAAAATATAGATTGACTACATATACATTTATTTTTAAAGTGGTTGTAAACCCTTACATATACCCAGTAAAATGAAAGAAGTTGTACCCTGACCATCTTTACTGGAAGATGTAGCCTGCCTGGACTGTAATAGTGGCATTAGGGGCAACAGTTCACAGTTTGTAGATCATAAGGAATGCAAAATCTTTTAACGCTTCAAAATCAAAATCGATTTGTACAGTATATGGTTTGTGTAAGGGACCTGGAATATATTCCAAGGGTAATATAGGGGATGCTTTTTACTTTGTTGTTTGGTTTGCGTGACAGACCTAGCCGGGAAAGAGACTTTTGGAGGGGACTGTATGCTAGCCTCTTGCCGATCGATCGGGGGCCCTTGCATTTGGGGGAACGGTGCTTTTTGTGTGCTTTATGTCTGGGGACCCTGGATTTGCCATATTGGAATAGTGGCTGATTCATAATGCTGGGACAGATACTGTTAGGAGATGCTGATGTAAATTCCAACACCTGTCTGTCTATTGTCTGCTAAAATGTATATTGTAAATAAGTCTACTATGGGATCTAAGAGTCATTAGATCCCCATTGTTATTTGTGTTAATCAACTCTGCTATTGTGTGAAGAAGAGTCTATGTTGATTGTGATAATGTTAATTGGACTTTCTGAACTACAAGACGGCCAGTCTGGCCTAACGCTCATGTCTGAGTCATCTAGGCTGTCTAAAGGGATTAGTTATTTAGCTCATGTTAATTAGGTTAATTAGGTTACAGCTGTATTGTTAGAGTAATATGAGCAGGAGGTCTGCCCCTCCACGTTGAGTGTATAAAAGCCTGTATTTTGTCAATAAAGATAGATTCCTGGTTGAACTTACATACAGCCTGCCTGGTGTTTGTTCTGAGCTATCACAACTGGGTTAGAATGGCACATAGCTGAAGTTCTAATCCTGGAGCATTGTATGACCGAACCATCAGAAGTTGCAATCTGATTCTATAGCTGCAGAGGAGTGTCGGGAGAGTGGAACCGAGCGAGCAAAGGGGCTTGTTACAGTTTGTTACTATGGGTTTATTTTAATGTATTAGTAAGTAAAAATGTTTGATTGTTTTATATGGTAAATATACATAAATAACAAAAATATATATATGGTAAACAAGTAATATACTATTGATGATTATTATATTGATTGTGGTTATAAAAATGGTCTGACTAAATCTATAACATAACATAAGAAAAAAAATGTTCATTAAAGTGGTTGTGCATACAGTGCTGTTAGCTGTGTCCCCCCACATGACTTCTCACAAACTGCAAACTGGACTTCTTATGGCTTTCTTTCAACAATGGCTTTCTTCTTGCCACCCTTCCATAAAGGCCAGATTTGTGGAGTACATGACTAATAGTTGTCCTGTGGACAGATTCTCCTACCTGAGCTGTGGATTTCTGCAGCTCCTCCAGAGTTACCATGGGCCTCTTGGCTGCTTCTCTGATGAATGCTCTCTGTGCCTGGCCTGTCAGTTTAGGTGGACGACCATATCTTGATAGGTTTACAGTTGTGTCATACTCTTTCCATTTTCGGATGATGGATAAAACAGCCCTCCGTGAGATGTTCAAAGCTTGGGATGTTTTTTTTATAACCTAACCCTGCTTCAAACTTCTCCACAACTTTATCCCTGACCTGTCGGGTGTGTTCCTTGGCCTTCATGATGCGGTTTGTTCACTAAGATTTTCTAATAAACCTCAGAGGGCTTCACAGAACAGTTGTATTCATAGTGAGATTAAATTACACAAAGGTGGACTCTATTTAGTAATTAGGTGACTTCTGAAGGCAATTGGTTCCACTGGATTTTAGTTAGGGGTATCAGAGTAAAGGGGGCTGAATACAAATGCACAACACACTTTTCAGATATTTATTTGTAAAAAAATTTGAAAACCATTTATCATTTTCCTTCCACTTCACAATTATGTGCCACTTTGTGTTGGTCCATCACATAAAATCCCAATAAAATACATTTATGTTTTTGGTTGTAACATCACAAAGGGTGGAAAATTTCAAGGGGTATGAATACTTTTTCAAGGCACTGAATACCCAGTGAATTGACTGGCCTCAGGTCATACACATAAAACAAATATGTTGTACCTGTTTATCTGCCGTCATCTCTGCTCTACATCTGTTCAAAGTCCAGAATTTATAAAGCTTGTCAAAGGTTTCAGAAAACAGGTGGCGAAGAGCTGAAATTACACACTGTAGAGCTCTGAGAGCTGATTGGAGGGAAGGGATATACCCCTATCACACAGCGCACACAATCCGATGTTAGTACAGCAATCTCCACTGCTGTTCTATTGTGTTCTGGCAGGCCTTTGGCTGATTGGGAGGTGGTTGGCAGACCTTTTTCAGTCATGCCTGAATGGCTGGCTTCTGTCGGACCGGCTGCAGTGCACACAAGCCAAATGTACTGCGGCAGAATGGCATTTGGGGCCTGCGGAGAACCGGGATCTATGTGTGTAAACACACAGTTTCTGGTTCTCTGAGGGGAGAACAGACAGATCGTCATACAGAGTATGAGCAGCGATCTGTCATCTCCCCTGCATAGTCCCATCCCCCCTTCAGTTAGAACACATAATAGGCCACACTTAACTCTTCACTGCCCCCTAGTGGTTAACCCGTTCACTGCCTGTGACATTTTTACAGTTATCAATGCAATTTTATAGCACTGATCGCTGTAAAAATGCCAATGGTCCCTAAAATGTGTCAAAATTGTCCGACGTGTCTGCCATAATATCGCAGTCCCGATAAAAATCGCAGATCGCTGCCATTACTAGTAAAAAAAAAAAAATTAATAATAATAATGCCATAAAACTATGCCCTATTTTGTAGACGCTATAACATTAGCGCAAACCAATCAATATACGCTTATTGCGATTTTTTTTTTTTTTTTTTTTCCCCAAAAATATGTAGAAGAATACATATCGGCGTAAACTGAGGAAAAAAATAGTGTTTTTAGATATTTTTGGGTAGAGGTGCGCATCTTCACTGGCCTCACGATTCGATTCGATTACAATTATCATGTCAACGATTCAATTTGATTCCGCGATGCATCACGATGCATCACGATTACAGCACAAGTGCGCATGGTTTTCATCAAAAAAATTCAAGCTGTCGGGAGAACTCCATTTTTTTTTTATTCGATCTGTTCTTTAAAAAAAAGACAACACTCCCTGCATGTAGCAAAGTCTAAACACAGCAGACAACAACTTAAAGGAGCTCCAGGCTCTCCCCAAAATACTTGGGGAGATGGTCAGAGACTGCAGACATGGTACAAGAGATGGTCAGAGACTGCAGACCTACTGCAAGAGATGGTCAGAGACTGCAGACATTGTCTGCAGTCTCTGATCATCTCCTGTACCATGTCTGCAGTCTCTGACCATCTCCTGTATCATGTCTGCAGTCTCTGACAAGCTGGAGATAGAGACTGCGGACATGCTACAGGAGATGGTCAGAGAGACTACGGACATACTACAGGAGATGGTCAGACTGCGGAGTGCGTACATACTACAGGAGATGGTCAGAGACTACAGACATACTAGAGGAGATGGTTAGAGACTGCAGACATACTACAGGAGATGGTCAGAGACTGCAGACATACTACAGGAGATGGTCAGAGACTGCTGACATACTACAGGAGATGGTCAGAGACTGCTGACATACTACAGGAGATGGTCAGAGACTGCTGACATACTACAGGAGATGGTCAGAGACTGCTGACATACTACAGGAGATGGTCAGAGACTGCTGACATACTACAGGAGATGGTCAGAGACTGCTGACATACTACAGGAGATGGTCAGAGACTGCTGACATACTACAGGAGATGGTCAGAGACTGCTGACATACTACAGGAGATGGTCAGAGACTGATGACATACTACAGGAGATGGTCAGAGACTGCTGACATACTACAGGAGATGGTCAGAGACTGCTGACGTACTACAGGAGATGGTCAGAGACTGCTGACGTACTACAGGAGATGGTCAGAGACTGCTGACGTACTACAGGAGATGGTCAGAGACTGCTGACGTACTACAGGAGATGGTCAGAGACTGTGGACGTACTACAGGAGATGGTCAGAGACTGCAGACATAGTACCAAGGAATGGTCAGAGACTGCAGACATAGTACCAAGGAATGGTCAGAGACTGCAGACATGATACAAGAGATGGTCAGAGACTGCAGACATACTATAGGAGATGGTCAGAGACTGCAGACATACTACAGGGGATGGTCAGAGACTGCTGACATAATACAGGAGATGGTCAGAGACTGCAGGCATGATACAGGAGATGGTCAGAGACTGCAGACATAGTACAGGAGATGGTCAGAGACTGCAGACATAGTACAGGGGATGGTCAGAGACATAGTACAGGAGATCAGCAGGTAAGTATGATATCTTTTATTTTAAAGAAAAATAATACCCTTTTAGTATCACTTTAACAAATCCATTGAGTCTTTTGGCAGCAACTTGGATAGTAAACAGGTCAACATTACTGCAAAAATAAAAAAGGAAGACATTCCAATCAGCAAGAAATATACTGCTTGCAGATCAGTAGATGGTTCCAGAGGGGAGAGATGATAGGGAAATCACAGTAAGTGCCGGTTCACACAGGGGCGACTTGTCAGGCAACCTAGCCGCCTGACAAGTCGCTTCCCGTTCTGTACAATGGAACCGCTCTAATGGGAGCGACGCAAGTCGCTCTGTCTTAGAAAAAGGTTCCTGTACTACTTTGGGGGCGACTTGGGGCGACTTGCATAGACTTCTATACAGAAGTCGTTTTGCAAGTCGCTGTGGCAGTCGTGTGCAGGTCGCCTCGGTGAGGAGGGGGAGAGCATGGGTGGGGGCAGCACTCTGAGCTTACATCGTCTGTTCACGAGGGAGCAGCAACAGGCGCAGCCAGCCGATCGGCGGCTTGTCATTCCAGCAAAGACACTGCTGGGGGGGGGGGAGCCGGAATGACGGCAGGCATAATAGATTATGCCGGGCTATCGCATCGATGCCGGCCGATTCGGGAAGGGTACAATCCCGATGCATCAATGTGCCGATCATTTTCAACACCCCTATTTTTGGGGGATATTTATTATAGCAAAAAGTAAAAAATAATGCATTTTTTAAAAAATTGTCGCTCTTTTTTTGTTAAAAATAAAAACTGCAGAGGTGATCAAATACCACCAAAAGAAAGCTCTATTTGTGGGGAAAAAAGGATGCCAATTTTGTTTGTGTGCAACGTCGCATGACTGCGCAATTGTCAGTTAAAGCGACGCACTGCCGAATCGCAAAAAGTGCTCTGGTCAGGAAGTGGGTAAAATCTTTTGGGGCTGAAGCGGTTAATGCATCTCTGCAGTGTTATTTGCTATTCTGGAATGGAGGCACAAGGCCCAGTGTGCCACTAAAAAAAAAATTTACTATGAGGCTCCATCATCTGTGCCTAGATTAGATTTGTCTGTAATGATGCTCTCTTGCAGTAATGTAAGTGTAGATTCTAACATACAATTTACACAGTACTTATTTATAATCTTGTGGTTTCACAAAAAATAGTATTGTGGTGTCAGAGTGGAAAAAGTAATATCATTTGCTTTAAATAACCAATATTTTTTCTTCATATGCAAGCAACTCACCCTTCCAAGAGCAGTGGTGGTTATTTTCAATAACAACATTCCAGAGCCAAAGCATTTTTAGACATTCATGTGGCACCATCACAGCGTTTTGCATAACCAATCCTTGTCTACATGTTGGTCTGAGCTTGTTTTTCTTTACAGACATCTTCTTTATCTTCTTATCCAGGAATAGAACACCGCCAGCCTGCCACATTTTTGTTTGTCCATAGACTCCAATTTCCTGCTTTTAAACATTACATATTATTATTTTTATTTTTAACAAGAGGACTGTTTGTATCTGTTCAGTTCCCCTGACAAACATTTTGTGTGGTTGCAGTAGCTTTGTGGGCTGCAAGAGAAATAAAATAAGCTCTCATTTTTATACTATACTTGGATGGTGTGAAAGAGCAGAACAGCTATGTGAATGTAGAATGATGTGCACATACCCGCTATTAATAGCTGCAGGGAATCTATGAATTGTATACATCTGACTGTCCACTGACATGACCTGGAATTCCTTATGCTTCTCTACGTCTTTGACTGCTTTGACTTTTTTTTAAAGGGAAACTATTTTATATTTCACTGTTTATGGATCAAACAGTTGCATCATGTTTTTTCACTCTATTTAGGCTCCATTTATATGTGCATGTGTGTATGCGTGATGTTCCATGCATTTTTCTGCATTGACACACAATTCATGATTGATCATGATTTTTTTGAGTGCCAGATTTTAGGTTTTTCTGGTACAATGATTTTTATTCGCATATAAAGAGAGAACAGATATAAAATTTCCACACAGGGAATATGAACATTAAACACAATGTAGAGACTGTTAAGTAAAGCATGAGGCAAAAAGAAGGAAAGAATAACAGAGTGGTGGACAGGGAGTCCAGAGAGGAAAAGGGGAGTAATGAGAGATGGAGGAGCACTGGAGAGATGCAGAGGAAATGGAGGGGAGTTCCTCCAGGCTGGGGGTTCAGGAGGCCTAGGCTGGTTGAGCGCAGGGTTGGAAGGGCGTAAGACCACCATGGAGTCCACACTTTAAGGAATTTAGCTTGAGTATCATTGAGGATACTTGACATTGTGGATCATAAGGGTCATCAAGGTGCTCTTCACCTTTGCGAACGAAACAGCTGTTTTCTCCAGGCCCTCGCTATTGTACGTTTATGAATAGGTAGGTGGCTAATTTCTGCTGATAGGAAAAGAGGCCCAGGATCGGACAATGGAGCAATGCTAGTTTGGCATCCTTCTGGATGGGTATGTGGAAAAGGGTGAACAGAAGCCCGAAAACCCTTGACCAGAATCCAACCAAGAAGGGACAGGACCACCAAATATGGATTTCGTCTTCTCGCTGACCGCAGCCACGGAGTCTGTCTCATAGTGATAGAAGTATCTATCACTAAAAAAAAAAATTTTTTTTTAAATGGCGTGGGGTCCCCCCAAAAATCCATACCAGACCCCTATCTGAGCACGCAACCTGGCAGGCCACAGGAAAAGAGTGGGGGACGAGAGAGCGCCCCCCCCCCCTGAACCGTACCAGGCCACATGCCCTCAACATTGGGAGTGTGCTTTGGGGTAGCCCCCCAAAACACCTTGTCCCCATGTTGATGAGGACAAGGGCCTCATTCCCACAACCCTGGCCGGTGGTTGTGGGGGTCTGCGGGCGGGGGGCTTATCAGAATCTGGAAGCCCCCTTTAACAATGGGACCCCCAGATACCGGCCCTCCCCCCTGTGTGAAATGGTAAGGGGGTACCCCTACCATTTCACTAAAAAACTGTCAAAAATGTTAAAAATGACAAGAGACAGTTTTTGACAATTCCTTTATGTAAATGCTTCTTTTTTCTTCTATCTTCCACCTGGTGACCCTGCCCCCCTCTGACGCACGGGACATGACGGGACTTCCCTGTATAATAATAATAAAATACATTTCCCCACGATTCACTATCGCTCAATTCTGCAAGTGTTCTAATTTACTATCACTGTTTTCTAGCTGATCTAAAGCCACTTTTGACATAAAGGGACACTTTTTGGTTGCTATGGACAATCTCCAGTTTCCAGGTAGAAAGAACAGTGTATATCATATAAAACTGCATGCAGGGCATGGGCCAAAGCACTGGGGACAAAAGGGATGTGAAATAATTTCATACAGTACTGTAATCTGTAAGATTACAGTATTGTATGTGTTATGGTTTTTACATTTTTTTTTAATTTGCCACCAGGCTCCACCCCCATGCGTTGCGCCGCTCTCAGGGAACGGAGCCTGGCACGGAGAGGCTTCGGAGGAGACAGAGCCCACGGACACTGCAGGGGACATCGCAGGATCCTGGGAACAAGGTAAATAAAGCCGCACCAGGATCCTGCAATGTAATCCCGAGTGTGGCTCGGGGTTACCGCTAATGGGACTGAAATTTAACCCCGAGCCACACTCGGGATTACCGTCAGGGAGGCTACACAAAAACATTTAGTGAAACCCACCAGATTTTTTTTTACTACTACTGTTCCTTTATACTGGCTTTTGACATTTTCAAATGCAGCCATATAGAAATTGGATGAAAGGTTTAGCACTGGGAAACACGTTTTAAAAGATAAATAGTGCATTTTATATACAAATGACGAGGACAGAGGGACTTTGCTCCAAATCTGGGACAGTCCCTCAAAATCAAGGACAGTTGGGAGCTATGATTCAAGTCCAGTGCTGGACCTCAGCTCTCCTCCTGCCGGCTGCAGCTTGACAAGTGCCAGGTCAGTCATCTTGAGTAAGGATGAGCTCAGGTGTCTTCGCAAACAGCATGTGCAGAGCCTGCCAGGAAGTCAGCACTGGGGAGCGCTAATCACAAGCAGTGAGACATCTCCCGATCTCTGCAGCCGCGCATCAGGAAATGTCTCACTGCTTGTGATTAGTGCTCCGCAGTGCCGACTTCCTGGCGGGCGCTGCACGTGCTGTTTGCGAACACATCTGAGCTCATCCTTAATCTTGAGTGCTTACAGAGCTGGGGGGGGGGGGGGGGGGTCACTCTAAATTCTTTCCCCCCACCAATGTGCGGTTTGACCTACTGCTGTCACAGTCTCAATAGTGTGGCACTCTTGGTTTTCATGTGTCAGCCCGCCTGCCTCACAGGCTGAGCAGGAAGCTACAGGCTAGAAGTCTTCAGTGCCCAGAGCTGCAACACAAGCCAAAAGGAGGCAGCAGAAGGCTCAGACAGGGAGAACTGAAGGAAGATAAAACGCAGTGGGGAGCTATGAATCCATTTATGAAAATTTTCTAAAACATATCCATAGATATCCCACATACCGAGGGGACCTAAGAAATCATGTATTAAACATATATAGAGTCTTTACAACTCATTTTAATGATTCTTGCAGTGGATTTATAGGCCCCCTCTGTGTGTGGGATTACTATGCATAAGTTTTTCTTTGCTTAATCTAAATGTTTTTTTTTCTTCAATACCACACTCCAGGTAGATTTCTCTGTTTGCCCTCTCTTTATTAATTAATAAAGTGTATATTACCAGGCCTGCTGAAAGGATAGTAGAGGTAGCACTCCTGTACCAGGCCCAGGCCCCCTTGTTGACCTAAATCCCAATGTGGGAAGTTTGGATCTGTATTCCATATACAGCAGCACAGAGCACCTTGACCACTGCTACAAAAAAGGCCTGGTACTGGGGGATGCATGGGGTGCAGAGTGAGGTGTAATGTGGTACAGAGAGGTAGGGGGTGCATAGATGGGTGTAATTGGGGATGCAGGGGGTGCAGAGTGTTGGGAGTATTGGTGATACGGGAGTGGGATTTGGGGTTGTGGGTGGAATGTATTGTGATACACTGGGGTGGGGGCCCTGTCAGGCATGCTGTATGATGGACCCTATGATTTCTGATGACAGCCCTGATGTAACCACTTTTTAAATTACTGTGCTAGACAAGCTACAATAAATAAAAGTATGGTCATCTTTTATTGATATATACAGTGGGGAAAATAATTATTTGATCCTCTACAGATTTTGTAAGTTTGCCCACTTACAATGAAATGAAGGGTTTATAATTGTTATCATAGGTGTATTTTAAATGATGGAGACCAAATATCAACCAAAAATCCAGAAAAAAAAAAAATGTTATAAAATTGAGTTGCAGTTCAGTGAGTAAAATAAGTATTTGATCCCTGTCACTGTACTCTGGCTGGGAAGGGGTTAACATCTAGAGGCAACCAATGTGTTAATGGTGTCCCTCACAAGTGTAATGTGTGCTGCTTTTACTAAGAGATCTGGCTGTTGCTTTGCAGGGAGAAGTAACAGCCAGATCCCTGGTCTGTGTAGCGTCCTGTGTGTTTGTACACACAGGTCTCTGTGCTGTGATTGGATAGAGCTGATCAGCAGGTCTCAGCCCAAATCAATGGACAGGATCTGCTGACAAAATTGTGCTGTGTCCAATCACAGTGCGAGTCAGCAGGTGGCTCCTGCATGTGCACCCCAAACCCAGAAGCAAGCTGGCAAAGTTTAATTATGTTGCTGAGCCTGCAGCTGCCGCTCGGTCACATTAAATTTACTGTGACCAAGTGGCAAGGCCTCATGCACACTATACTCTTCTGAATGCTTTTCTCCTGACAGGAGAAAAGCAGCATTAAAAACCTGCCTAATACCACATTTAGATGTGTTGCAGCGTGTCAAGCATGTGAGCATTCATTTCATTGGCCAGAATCAGCGCTTTTTCGTGCGCTTAGATGCATCAGGCACTTTTTCTGCCCTAAAGCTCCTCTCCTGAACACAGTTTTGGTGCGTTCAGATTTCTGCCCTTAAACGCCCAAGCCTCTAAATGCCTTTTAAAGCCTATGTGTGCATGGACATATAGGATTACATAGAGGGGCGGGGAAAAAAATGTCAATCTTTTGTGAAAGCAATGTTTGACAGTGTGCATGAGGCCAGAACATGGATAAAAAAGTGCGTGGAAATGCGTGTCCACAGCTGGTGTCTCTGCTATCCCAGGCATGGTGCATTTTAGTTGTGCACAGCTGAAATGTAGCAAAAATTCAAGTGTATTCTTATATGCCTATGACCTCATAACAAGGCAACACAAGTAAACAAGTTCTAAGCATTTTTTCCACCCCCGATTAATATTTGATTCTGTTTTCTTGTAGGAGAAGCATGAAGAGGAAGGCAGTTTTTACATGCCCCTTTAATGGGGATTGTCGCATAACCAAAGACAATAGACGACACTGTCAGTCCTGTCGGCTGAAGCGCTGTGTTGATATTGGCATGATGAAAGAGTGTAAGTAAACACACATTCTGAAAAGGTTATAATTGTTGTTTTACTAAAAATGAAGGTGATTATTTGAAAAACAAAGCCAAGTTTTCAGGAGTAAATATTTTGAGTGTACCGCATGCGATCTTAACGTTTTTAAAAAAGTTTTAAAGCGAAGAATACAACAAAATTCACAGCTGAATATGCAAGTGTAATGTCTTGCCCAGGGCCGTTTTTAAGACAGGACAAAAGGGACAGCTGCCCTGGGCCCTGTCATTGTTGTGGGGCCCAAATCAGCTGCCTCATACTTGGCAACTATCCTGGTTTAAATTCCCTTGTTGTTTGAAGTTTTAGTCCTGTGTTGTGTCCCAATATCTCAATGTGAAGTACTGCTACTAATGATGTCCAGCCCTCTAGTGTACGGATGACTTACCTGCAGACCCTGTGTTTACATGTAAATAACTGGCATTAATATGTAAATAGTGGCGGCATTCATATGTATATCATGCCCCCCCAGGTCAAATCCACCATCACTTCTGCTGAATACTGCCCACTGGGGAGATAAAGGGGCATGCTTGAAAGTCCTGCCTACAACTGTGGTCATTAAGCTTAACATCTGCCTGTTCTGCAAAGACAAGCAAATTGGTGGGGGGAGGGTAGTGTGGGGTGTGCAGAGGTAGGCAGAGAAGGAGTTACAGTTTGGGTGCACAGGTGAGCAAGGAGGGGATGTATGGAGGTAAGGAAGGTGGGTCCAAAGATGAGCAGAGAAGGCAGTTAGAGTTAAAGGGGAGGGGGATTGTAGTGGAGAAGATGGGGGACGTTTGGGGTGCAGAGGTTAGCAGGGGTTTTAGGATGCAAAGGTGTACTGACAGGGTGGATAAAGATGTAAGTCGCTTGTAGGGCAGCCCAATTATTTTAATGGGCTGCTCTATGCGCTAGAAATGCGGAAGAAAGTCCCTAACCCTATTTCAAAATCACACGGTGCCAAGGCACGTCAGCAGATGTGTGAGGGTGTCATTGACAACTAATGGCATTGCTGTGTATCTGCTAAAGGGCAGCACGTTTCTGTGGTGTCAGAAAAGTGATTTTGCATGCGTTCCTGACACACACAAATGTGAACGCAGGCTAAATGTCTCAGTTGTGATAAGTGGGGAAGGAGGGAGGGGAAGGGGCTAGCTCAAATGTATAGAGAGGTGAATTAAAAATGAAAAAATTATACAAAATATAAAGGTATAATGAGCATGAGGGCTAGTATCATACTAGCACATAAACAATATCATGTAAATACTGAAACAGAAGAAAAGAAAAATCTCAGTGCAAAAGGGCTAGTACCATACTAGCACATATGTGGTAACTCAGCAAATACTTATCAAAAGATAAAACTCAGTGCAAAAGGGCTAGTATCATACTAGCACATATGTAGTAACTCAGCAAATAATTAATGGTGACTCCAAGTAACTGATCGATCACCATTAATTATTTGCTGAGTTACTACATATGTGCTAATATGATACTAGCCCTTTTGCACTGAGTTTTATCTTTTGATAAGTAAACACCAATTGCACGCACTCGTGGAATGGCGACGAACTACGGTACCTTTGAATTTCCACAGGCGACGCTTTAAAAATTTTTTACAGTTACCAGGTTTGAGCTACAGAGGAGGTCTAGGGCTAGAATTATTGCTCTCGCTCTGACGATCACGGCGATACCTCACATGTGTGGTTTGAACACCGTTTACATATGCGGGCGCGACTTCCGTATGCGTTTTCTTCGCTGCGCGAGCTCGCGGGGACAGGGGCACTTTAAAAAAAATGTTTTTTTTTTTTTTATTTAATTTATTTATTTTTGTACTTTATAAATTGTGTTTAAAATTTTTTTTTTTTTTTACTTTTATTGCTGTCACAAGTAATGTAAACATCCCTTGTGACAGTAATAGGTGGTGACAGGTACTCTTTATGGAGGGATGGGGGGTCTAAAAGACCCCCCATCCCTCCTTTACACTTCAAAGTATTCAGATCGCCGAAAACGGCGATTCTGAATACTGTGTACTTTTTTAAATTCGGCGCCATTGGCAGCCGAGTAAACGGGAAGTGACGTCGCTTCCGCGTTTACAACAAGAACAGCGGCGGGAGGCGGCGGGAGGGGGGGGGTGTCCCCTCCCGCTCCTCCGGTATAACAGCCGAGCGGCTTTTAGCCGCATCGGTTGTTATACACGGGTAGCCGATCGCCCGCTGTAAACAACGGTACCGGGATGATGCCTGCAGCTGCGGGCATCATCCCGGTATAACCCCGGAAATCCGAGTACGCATATCTGCGTACGGTCGGCGGGAAGGGGTTAAATATGAGATCTGGGGTCAAAAAGACCAGTCCAGAAGTGGTTACCTCATGGCTAGTGTTTGGCTGAAGCCATTTATTATCAATCAACTGTGTTTACTCTTTTTAAATCATAATCACAACAGAAACTACCCAAATGACCCTGATCAAAAGTTTACTTACCCTGGTGAGTTTGGCCTGATAACATGCACACAAGTTGACACAAAGTGGTTTGAATGGATATTAAAGGTAACCATCCTCACCTGTGATCTGTTTGCTTGCAATTAGTGTTTATGTATAAATAGTCAGTGAGTTTCTGGAACCCTGACAGACCCTGACATCTTTCATCCAGGGATGAAAGGGATATAAAAAAATATCCAAGAAATTGAGAATGCCAATCACCAGTGTTCAAACTCTAATCAATAAGTGGAAAATGAGGGGTTCTGTTGAAACCAGGTGGACCAACTAAAATTTCAGCCACAACTGCCAGGAAAATTGTTTGGGATGCAAAGAAAAACCCATAAATAAATTCAGGTGAGAGGCAGGACTCTCTGAAAACGTGTTGTGGATGTTTCAAGATGCACAATAAGGAGGCACTTTAAGAAAAATGGGCTGCATGGTCAAGTCGCCAGAAGTAAGCCAAACAGCACAGAGACAAGCCTCAAACCTTCTGGCACAAGTCATTTGGCGTGATGGGACCAAAATTGAACTTTTTGGCCACAACCATAAACACTATATTTGGAGAGCAGTCAACAAGGCCTATGATGAAAGGTACACCATTCCTACTGTGAAACATGGAGGTGGATCGCTGATGTTTTGGGGATGTGTGAGCTACAAAGGCACAGTAAATTTGGGCAAAATTGATGGCAAGATTAATGCAGTATGTTATCAAAAAATACTGGTGGAACATTTGCAAAGTGAAGGTTCTGGAGTGGCCATCTCAGTCTCCTGACCTCAATATCATTGAGCCACTCTGGGGAGATCTTAAATGTGCAGTTCATGCAAGACAGTCCAAGAATTTACAGGAACTGGAGGCTTTTTGCCAAGAGGAATGGGCAGCTTTACCATCTGAGAAGATAAAGAGCCTCATCCACAAATACCACAAAAGACTTCAAGCTGTCATTGATGTTAAAGGGGGCAATACACGGTATTAAGAACTGGGGTATGTAAACTTTTGATTGGGGTCATTTGGGTAGTTTCTGTTGCCATTATGATTTAAAGAGTAAACACAGTTGATTGATAATAAATGGCTTCAGCCAAATATTAACCATGAGTGAAAGAATAGTTTGTGTTATTTATATTCTCTGAAAAATGGCCAAGAAATCATAAATTCTGCCAGGGTATGTAAACTTATGACCTAAATCAAATGGAAAATAATGAAGCTTGTTTAATCATGTATATACTTTGTACCCTCAAGCTGTGATTGCCCTTCAGCCCCCATACATGTGCAACCCAAAATTGTCCCAAACGGGGGGGGCCAAAAGAAAAGTGGGGCTCAAAAGAAAGGCAATCTAAATGAGTGTGTATGATTGAACAATTGTTTAATGTGGTACAAAAATAGAGAACGTGGGGATAAGAGAGCATAACCGATAAATTACATGGCCCTGATAAAACTGATCGATAACATGTAATCGATCAATACAAATACACAGACATGGGGGACATTACAACATGTAAAGACTAACAAAAAAACGTTCGGACGTCTGGGCTATTGATGTCTGCGCAACCTGTTACAATGAGAAGTACACAGCTGTGCTGAATAAGGTTGCAACGCAGACATCAATCCCCCCGGGGGGGGGGGGCTCAAAGCTGGGTAAATGGGGGGGAGGAAAAAGGGGGGAAGGGGATGTGGGGTGAGGAAGGAGTGGGGGAAAAGGGGGAAAGGGACCGGAGAGAGAGTAAAAGGCCGTGGAGTGGGGTGCTAATATGAGTCCTGTGGTCAGACATCAATCATCCTATAGATGGAAGTATGTAGGCCATACATGTGTTGAAGTTGAACTGCGGTTGCGAGAGTCCAAGATAGTATGCAGCGGGATACTTGAATATGCAGAGTTGTATATTGGATATGACCAAGAACGTGCTGTTATAAAATCAGGCAGTAACTAGCATGGGCAGAGATACATTAGACAGGTGGCCAAGTACTTTACCACTCCCGGGTCCTGTCTGAGAATCCACAGGTATCGCCGAGGTGCGATGTCACCTGTGCTGTAGACTGCACCACTTGCCGCTGCAAACGATACCGGACACTTCCTAAAAGTCCTCCGCAATCCAGAGGGTACTCCTCATGTGGATGGATGGCCGGCCATCTAGGTGCGCTTGTTCCGAACTGCAGAGCGGAATGCTCCCTCAATAGGTGAGCCGGCTAGTCCCAACGGGGGATGACAGCAGGCGTGAAGTCCGGGCGGAGTGACGTCAATGCGTTTCACAAAACCAAGATGTGTAGCTTCGTCTGGACGTATAGGTGGCGTGCGAGGGCTCCTTCTTATTACTGTCCATTCCTCGTACACGCCCACCCAGCTAATCTGAATAGAGGAGGTTCACTCAGTCTGTGTGTGTCCAAATTATTGCCCGCTGTTTGTTTGCCGCTTTATGTATGTGGTCAATTTCTTTTTTATAGTAGTCAGAACCCTGGCATACGATCTTTTGAATATGTAGCCAGAAAGTCTGAGGCATTAACAAATATAGAAAGCATGATGATACAAATAATCGCTGTGGTTGATGTCCATGTTCCCTATGCTATGGCATCTGTTCAAAGTATACAGCATTTATATAGGCTACTCTTGCTCTATTCATCAGACATAGCGGATATCAAAACAGTACTTAAGTAGGGAGTACACTTAAAGCACCAATCAAATCAGTTCGAGGCGGGAAGGAACAGGGGAGGGATAGGAGATTGGAAGGGAAGGAAGCGGGTAGGAAGGACAGAGATGTACATCCACCTAGTGGTCATTCTCCGTGTCAGCATCTCTGAGTGTATGTTGTCTGTAGTGGTCCAAAATGGCCCCTAGTATACTTAGACATAACACACACAGAGAAAATCATATATGTGAATCACAAGAGTTGCTCATCTGTATCAACGGGTAATGACCATAAATCGTGATCCACAACCTTACCCTTCAAATCAAGTAGAGAGACTCAAAAAGGGGAAAAATTGGATCAGGTACTATCAACAGTATGTTATGCATGTTGTAGGCTCTAATGGCTAGTGAGAAGGGGTGAGCAGTGACATTAGTGCTCAGACATAACCCCAATGTGACAAAGGAAAGCACTGCAAAAACTGAACAGTAGCTACAAAGCCAATTCCTTCTATGGTACACACCTAATATTTTTATGCTGCCAAGAAAGGCTGAAAATTCAATTCCATGTTCAAGCCTAGAGGGACCAGGGAACCTAAACGGAAAATCCATCTTTTTTCTTTTTGCTGCAAGATTTGGTCAAAATCCCCTCTTCTGGAGGAAAGATTTAGAGCGTAAATTCCCTTGACTAGCTTGCCAGACAGCTTGCCCTGATGGTGTTGGGCGAAGTGTCTGGCCACCGGCTTTTCCGGATTTTTTCCAGGATTTCCCTCGTGTTCTCCTAAGCGAATCCTAAATTGTCGCTTGGTCTTGCCGATGTATATCTTTTTACATGGGCAGGTCAACATATAGATGACCCTAGTAGTTGCACAGTTGATGAGACTTTTGATCTCAAAGTTCTTTTTATTTAGAGAGTCACTAAAGGTTGTTGTCCTGTGTACATACGGACGAACTTGACAATGTCCGCAAGGGAACATCCCCTTACTTCTGGGGAATTGGGATAGCCAGGAACTGTCGATGCTTCTAATATGTTCAGAGTGAATTAGACAGTCACCCAGATTTCTGGCCCTCCTTGCTACCATTTTGGGGGCAGGTCCCACTATCTGAGCTATACCAGGGGTGTTGGTAAGTATGCCCCAGTGTTTCTCTAGTATGGATCTAACCATACAGGAACTGGAGGCTTTTTGCCAAGAGGAATGGGCAGCTTTACCATCTGAGAAGATAAAGAGCCTCATCCACAAATACCACAAAAGACTTCAAGCTGTCATTGATGTTAAAGGGGGCAATACACGGTATTAAGAACTGGGGTATGTAAACTTTTGATCAGGGTCATTTGGGTAGTTTCTGTTGCCATTATGATTTAAAGAGTAAACACAGTTGATTGATAATAAATGGCTTCAGCCAAATATTAACCATGAGTGAAAGAATAGTTTGTGTTATTTATATTCTCTGAAAAATGGCCAAGAAATCATAAATTCTGCCAGGGTATGTAAACTTATGAGCACAATTCCTAAACTGTCAGTTTAGAATTCTAGACCTTCTAGTATAGTATCCCAGACCCATACTTCACCCTGACTCTTATTTTTTTTTTTTTTTTAAATCACACATTTGTGAGTTCAAAGATAGTAATTACATGTCATCAGTCACTCCTTGCTCTGGTTTAGTGTCCACACAGCAGGATTACTTGACCCTCTGTATTCTGAAGACATGTGAAGCCAATGAACCCAAAGTCATGTTACATAAAGCATAGCTCCTTCTTCTACTACTGTGAATGTATTGTAGCAAAGTCCCGAGTCCCTTGAGGCCTAATGGTGACCTCGAGAGTTAGGGACAGCTGACATCCTTCTGTGTAGAGTGGGTTACGAGGCATGGTGGGTGTAATGCAAGATGAAATGGTGGGTGCCAGACACTTTTTGAATGCAAAGATATTTATTGTCTCTTGAACAGAACTGTGGGAGAGAGGGTTAGGGCCAGGACACCCTTAAGTAGATGCAATGATAATTGGCAGACTCCAAGACTTCTATAGAAAGACAACTATACAGGAGGTGAAGGCCTCCAGCCGGACACTTCTGTATAGGTAGGACCGCTGTCTTCTATGGCAACAATTTTGTAGCAGTTACTAACAGTAGTTGTATTCAACTATTGGCAACACAAACAGTTCTCCACTTACTCCACAGTCACTCACTGTGGATCTTCACTCAATGAACTCCCAGTCTTTCAGTAGACTTCAGATCCAATAGCCACTGGATCTCCTGAGCTCTTCCACTTTTAGCACACAGTTTCTTCCTCAAGCATCACCCACGCTCCCCTGCTGGGTCCCTGGCTTGGCACTCACAGATGCTCTTCAAGCATCACCCCTGCTGACCAGCTAGATCCCTCGCTTGGCACCCACTGACACTCCGCAAGAGTCACCTCTACTGTCCCACTGGGTCCCTGGCTTGGCACTCGCTGAAGTTTTCCCACTTCTTCACTGTCCCCGGCTGGTGAGAAGACTGCTCTGGTACTGGCTTCAGCTTACTCACAGTAGTCTCCGGTAACAAGGTGGATGGTCCCTTAGTGGCAACAGCTTCCCCATCTACCACCGACCATGACTGGTTCCCTGTCCGGCTGAACCACTACTTCTGTTTGGACTACAAGCCAGCAGTCCCAACCCTACACTGCTCTCCTGCTCCTGGAAAGGCCCTCAGGCAGCCTAGCAGCCAAATGGGATAGGCTTCCTCAGTCTTCCGGTCTAGCAGCCCGGGGCAGCACAACACACGTCCACCCAGACAGGTGGAACAGAACCCTAATCACCTGACTCCACCCAAATAAATAGGCTCTACCAGCAGGCCAAGGGACCAAAGAAAATCCCTGCCCATTGGCTGAGACACCCCATCCATTCATGTCTGAGCTTGCAAAGCCCCTGTCTTATCTAAAGCCACTAGCATGGTGCCACCTAGTGACAGAAGAGAAAGGGTGCAACAAGTCCTGATTTAGAGAGGATTCAATTGATCTAACAATTGGCCAAGGCAACTATTGCCTGGCAACTTAATTTGATAGCAACCCTGCCTAAACATCAGGGTGCTATAGTATGAATTTGTAACACACTGTTAGTAAAGTTTTGGTTCGGGATATATTGTTGTTCAGTCATGTCCGACTCTTCGTGGCCTCATGGACCATAGTGAGCCAGGCCTTTCTGTCCTCCACTGCCTCCCAGAGCATGCTTATTTTCATGTTCATTGTTTCGATTATGCAATCTTATCAGAATATCTTAGGGGACCTTTAAATGGAAATATTTATCTCACTGCAGAGTACTCGGCAACCCTCAGCTCTGTCTCATGTGAATAAAGTGAACTTCTAAAAATGCCCATGTACGTCCGTGGCCAAAGTTTTTGAGAATTACGCAAATATTAATTTTCACAAGGACTGCTGCTTCAATGTTTTTAGATATTTTTGCCAGATGTTACGATGTTATACTGAAGTCAAATTACAAGCATTTCATAAGTGTCAAAGGCTTTTATTGACAAATACATTAAGTTTATGCAAAGAGTAAATATTTGCAGTGTTGACCCTTTTTTTTTTCAAGACCTCTGCCATTTGCCCTGGCATGCTGTCAATCAACTTCTGGGGGGATTTGTTCACCCTCCTCTTGAGGATTGACCACAAGTGGGGCTAAGGTCTGGGGAGTTTCCTGGCCATGGACCCAAAATTTTGATGTTTTGTTCCCCAAGCCACTTGGTTATCACTTTTGCCTTATGGCAATGTGCTCCATCATGCTGGAAAAGGCATTGTTCGTCATCCAACTGTTCTTGGATGACTGAGAGAAGTTGTTCTCGGAGGATGTTTTTGTACCATTCTTTATTCATGGCTGTGTTCTTAGGCAAAATTGTGAGTGAGCCCACTCCCTTGGCTAAGAAGCAACCCCACACATGAATTGTCTCAGGATGCTTTACTGTTGGCATGACAGAGGACTGATGGTAGCGCTCACCTTTTCTTCTCCAAGCTCTGCACTGGTGGTGCCCTGATCTCACAGCTGAATCAACTGTAGGAGAGACGGTCCTGGCACTTGCTGGACTTTCTTGGGCACCCTGAAGCCTTCTTCACAAATGCAGTGAAAATGTTTTTTTATGGGATTAAAGAAGTTGTAAAAAAAAAAAGGAAAAAACCCTGCAAGACAAAGGCATAATGAGCTAGTATGCATTGCATACTAGCTCATTATGGAATACTTACCTTAGAACGAAGCCCTGCAGCAGCGCCCGCAGAGCGCTGACATAGCCGACATCTTCCCCGGTGTTTCTTCGGGGTTCGCGGGCTCCGGCGCTGTGATTGGCCGAAGCCACAACAACTTAATTCCCAAGCATGCGTGTCGGAGCCGCCGGTCACGACACAGGCGGCTGTTCCTTCAGAGCGCATGCAACAATGACGTAATTGGTGCAGTATACAGTAAATATCTCCTAAACGGTGCAAGTTTAGGAGATATTTACAGTACCTATAGGTAAGCCTTATTATAGGCTAAGACCCCTTTCACACTGGGGCACTTTGCAGGTGCTAAAAATAGCATCTGCAAAGTGCCCTGAAAGAGCCGCTGCTGTCTCTCCAGTGTGAAAGCCCCCGACGGCTTTCACACTGGAACAGTGTGCTGGCAGGACGCTAAAAAAAGTCCTGCTAGCAGCATCTTTGGAGCGGTGAAGGAGCGGTGTATACACCGCTCCTTCACTGGTCCTGCCCATTGAAATCAATGGGGCAGCGTGGCTATACCGTTGGCATAGCGCTGCTGCAGCAGCGCTTTGCGGTGGTTTTAACCCTTTCGCAGCTAGTTTTTGATTCTTTCTCGGCCTCTAGTGGGGGGGGTAAAAGCGCCACGCTAGCAGCCGAATATTGCCGCGAAATTGACGGTAAATCGCCGCTAAAAATATCGGCGCTTTACCGCCAATTCCCCCACCGCCCCAGTGTGAAAGGGGCCTTACTTATCGGTACAAACACACAAGGGGAGTTTACTTCATCTTTAAGTTCATTTTCATGGCAAAGAAGGACTTTGCAATTAATTGCAATTCATCTGAACACTCTTCATAACATTCTGGAGTATATGCAAATTGCCATCATAAAAACTGAGGCAGCAGATTTTGTGAGAATTAATATTTGTTTCATTCTCAAAAGCTTTTGGCCACAGCTGTACATGCCGATTTTTTGCAGAGGAAGGTTGTATTTTTTTTATTTAATTGAAAAACCAACTTTATTGAAAAGTATATGCACGGTACATGTATTATTATAAGCCATTTTGACTTGAATAACAGTACTTCTATCAACACATAGAATTATCTGCATAACATAAAGCCATATATCTGGTGGGAATAGAGATGGTGCGTAATCATTATAGGGTTATGGGAATAGAAATTCAGACATATAGTATCAGAACAAAAAAAAAGGAAAAAAAAAAAGAAAGAGGGGGTTTAACAATTCAGGTACACGTTTCACCATCCACCAACCATCTGCCCCATACCTTCTTGTACTTAAGGGGACATGCTCTTTTGCATATAGATCAGTTTCTTATATGGGAGAGTGTCCTTGATCTCTTTTTTCCAGCTCTGTATCGTAGGGGGCAGGGCCTACATCCAATTGCGAGCTACTGCCTTTCTTGCCAAGAATAGCGTCTCGTGTAAAAAGGTACCCAGGGATTTGTCAATGTCTAAGTCCGGCAGTAGACCGAGCAGGCACAGCTTTGGTTGTAGGGTGACGGGTGAGCCCATTTGGTCATGTAGGAAGCGTATCACATGCATCCAGTATGCTTGAATAACTGGGCAGGACCATATGAGGTGGTAAAATGAACCTGGAGTTTGGTCGCATAGGCGACACCCTGAATTGTATGTGGGTTTGAATCCGGCTATTCTCTGGGGTGTCAGATATGTCCTATGTCTAATATACAGCTGTGGGAGGTAGTCTGACAGTTTGGGGGAGACCTTTTTTAACATCTCAAATTTCATCCCAGTTCTCATCTTCGACTGTTCCAATGTCCGTCTCCCATCTAGTCTTGGCTGCATAGGCTAGAGCTGTGGTGCTAGGGAGACGGATGACGGAGTAAAGAGTGGAGATTATTTTAGCTGGCTCAGTACCTATGACTGTTTCTCCTATAGAGGGGGTGTTTAAGGTTGGGTTGGAACCAGTAAACTGGGTTTGTATAGAGTGGCGGAGTTGGAGATACCTAAATAGGAGGTGGTTAGGGAGGGAAATTCGTCTTTTAGCGCTTGGAACATTTTAATTCCCGGAGGGGTCATAATCTGGTATATGTATATTATCCCATGCCGTAACCACACAGTGGCGTCTGGGATGGATAGTAATTCGGGTAATTGTGTGTTGAACCATAGAGGGGTATGGGAGTGGATCTGTGGGGTTTTGAGTCCGTCATACATGTCGGTGGTGTGTCAACATGTCGGCTTTGTGTTGGGAGGGGCATCTCGTCGATGGGACTCAAAGTACTGTCTGAAGTGGGGTGTGGGCTGGGTCATCCGGGCTCTCGCATAACAACGACTGATATCTTGGTAGTTCGTTTTTTTTTTAAATAGTAGAAATGGGACAGTTGGGAGGCAAGGTAATAATCTTGAAAGCCTGGGCAAGCTGCACCCCCTAATGTCAGGAAGGTTGTATTTTTGGTCATTTATCTGCTAATGATTGGGATTTGATTTTTGAGTCAGAAGGATATAAATCTGGAGAGGCCATATCGGTGTGCATGTTGTTTATTTTCTTAGTACAGGAGCATGCCCAAAGACTTGCCCATATCTGTAGGATTTAACACTGTAGATGTTCAGATCTGTTGACAAGTAGCAAAGCTACAATGTGAAGCAGGTCTTGGGTAACCTCATCTGCATGCGTGTGGGCATATTATAAAACACATCTATGTCCTTACTATAGGTTTGATGATTTAGAAGTTGCAAGGAGTTAATAGTAAACTGGCATTCATTTATGAAAGAATACTGATCTAGTTTAGTTACAAAATAGATAAAATATGGAATGGAATGTTGCGTTACACCAGTTCCGTCCTCAAATTACTGCCGTGATTACTAAAATCTATATGGTCACTTATTAACCTACGCTAAAATACAATTTAAAGCCTCATAAGCAGGGAGCACATATAATGCATTTGTTTTTAACTTTTTCTATACAGTAAGGACCTGTGCGCATCTCAGGCAAAGAGAGATGCATAGAATGAACCCTTATGCAGGCCAAATAGTTTTCCATCAACTTCAACCAGCATTCAAGTACAAAAGTGGTTAAATAGATGAAGGCAACTGCATTCCTGTTATGTCATTTATATAAACTTTTCATAGTATGTTGCTTTGATCTGTTCAATTGTTCCTTCAATCGAAAAACAAGTTAAAGTTGAAATCTATAGAACATTTCCCAGAATATGACATTACTTAGTGCTACTCGGCACTCAAGACAGAACGTGTACTAAGCCAAATATGTACATCAGGAGTATTAGACACCATAAAGTTGTTGCTCTACATATGTCCATGGGTCAAAATAAAAACCCTTTTATAAATCAATAAATAAAATTTAGGCTGGGTTGAAATCTATGTGATTTGGATGAGAGTGTCCCCGCATCCAGTTCGCATGACAGGAGATTGTGGCCGGCTCTCTATGGAGCCAGTTCACACATCTCGGCTGCGGAGCGGCTTGCACAGGCGTGCTGTGCATTTTTGGCTCAGTTTCAGGGCCAAATTCAGGCAAAAATTAGGCCCTGATTTGTCTCTGAAATGGAGAGCAAGGATGCTCCGGACCCCTGCTGCAAGCCGCATCTGTCTGAGGTGTGAACCCAGCCTTAAATCAATAAGTTCCCCTTACATCCAGGAGTGCCCAGCAGAGTACCCCCTTACAGCCATGGGTGTCCAGCAGAGTCCCTCTTTAAATCTAGAAGTGCCCAGCGAAGTCCCCCATTAAATCTGATAAAGCTCAGCAGAGTCCCCCAAACTACATATAGAAGGGGCTAGCAGACTCCTCGCCTACACCTTGGAGTGCCTAGAAACCCCCCTTCCCCCTTACAAGCAGGAATGCCAGTGGAGTCTCCCCTCTATACAGCAGGCCTGGGCAGAGAAAGTCCAGTCTTCCCACGAGCCATAGTTTGGGTATCCCTGCTCTCAATTGTCTGTCCATGGGCCAGTGGCGTCACTAAGGGGTGGCTATTAAGGCTGGAACCCGAATCTGGGGTCCATAGCCCCAAGTCCAGGGCCAGCCCTACCGTGAGAGTGTCACAGGCTGCCTGACACAGCGCTGTCCCACACAGCCGCGGGACAGTCACTGAGTTTGCACTCCGTGCTTCACTGACAGCCAGAGCCAGGAGATCAGTGTGTGTGAGAGTGAGTCTCCTTCCTTGCTCTGCCAATATCATAGAGTCGGGAGGAACTTTCTCACATGATCTTCTGAGCAGGTGAGTGCAGACCATTGGGGAGGGGGGAAACTGTACTACCCAGCCTCTCTGTACAGTATATACACCAGCCTCTCTGTATACACCAGCCTCTCTGTACAGTGTATAGACCAGCCTCTCTGTATACACCAGCCTCTCTGTACAGTATATACACCAGCCTCTCTGTATTTACACCAGCCTCTGTACAGTATATACACCAGCCTCTCTGTACAGTATATACACCAGTCTGTCTATACACCAGCCTCTCTGTATATGCCATCCTCTCTGTACAGTATATACCCCAGCCTCTCTGTATATACACCAGCCTCTCTGTACAGTGTATATACACCAGCCTCTCTGTACAGTATATACACCAGCCTCTCTGTACAGTATATACACCAGCATCTCTGTACAGTATATACACCAGCCTCTCTGTATAAACACCAGCCTCTCTGTATATATACACACACACACATTTATATTATATACATGTGTATGCCTGCCCAAGCGTAAGACTTTTTTTACTTTGCTGCTATGGGCTCTAGCCCCAGATCTTTTGTAGACCTAGCAATGCCCCTGCCAAGGACTAAAGATTATTTTTGCCTGACCTGTAATTTCACACACAATCATTTACAATAATTTCAGATACTAAGAAGACTGATTTTCTGGAAAAAAAAAACTTGAATGTTGACTGTTATGTAAATAATTTGATTATATATGTATGTGAGTCCAAAGTTAACAAGCAATCTGTGCATGTTTAGATTACTAAAAGAGAAGGTATTGATTAAGTTAGTGAAAACGCCTTAACCACTTCCATACCGGGCCTATTCTGGCACTCCTCTCCTAAAAATCATCATTTGTTTGCTAGAAAATTACTCAGAGCCCCCAAACGCTATGTATTTTTTTAGCAGACACTCTGGGGAATAAAATGGCGGTTGTTGCAACTTTTTATGTTGCACGGTATTTGCGCAACAATTTTTCAAACGCTTCATGAATTAAAAAATAACAAAACAGTAAAGTTAGCCCAATTTTTTTGTATAGTGTGAAAGATGATATGCCAAGTAAATAGATAGCCAACATGTCACGCGTTAAAATTGTGCACACTCATGGAATGGCGCCAAACTTCGATACTTAAAAATCTTCATAAGCGACACTTTAAATATTTTTACAGGTTACCAGTTTAGAGTTACAGAGAAGGTCTAGTGCTAGAATTGTTGCTCTCGCCCTAACACATGCGGCTATACCTCACGTGTGGCTTTAATGGCGTTTACGTATGTGGGCGAAACTTACGTGTGCGTTCGCTTCTGTGCACACAGGGACTGGGGCGCTTTAAATTTTTTTTTATTGTTTATTTTACTTTTTTATTTTTACACTTTCGCTTTAAAAAAAAAAAATTTTGATCACTTTTATTTCTATTGCAAGGACTATAAACATCCCTTGTAATAGGAATAGTGCGTGACAGGTCCTCTTTATGGAGAGATGTGGGGTCTATAAGACCCCACATCTCTCCTCCAGGCTGTAAAACGTGAGGTAAAAAAAAATACAATTGACCATCTGGTCACCGTAAATCTCTATCTCTATGCTCGTCATCCGGCGGTGGCGGATTCTTTGTCCGGGTCCCCGATGGCACGGGAGAACCCGGAGAAGCACCGAAGGACGGGGGGGGGAATGTCCCCTCCTGTCGCCTGTAAGAACGATCAAGTGGCGGAACTGCCGCTATGATCATTCTTATGGTGCACAGAATCGCTCTAAAGGATGATACCTGAATGATGTCTATAGCTGCAGGCATCATTCAGATATCCCCACTGAAAGTCAAAGACGTCATATGACGTCCTTGGGCTGGAAGTGGTTAAGGAATTTGAACATGGGTGACTAAAACAGTATTTCATTTACTAAAGGTCTTTCTACAAAACACAAATTTGTCTAATATTTGTTTTTTTATGAAAATACATTTTGTGAATACAATGAGGTAAAATGTGCTGCATTTTTATACAAATTAGCACTTTATTAGTAAATACAACAAAGTTGTTTTTATTCAGGAGACAGTATAGTGGTTTTGTATATATTGTATTTATCTTTTTTTTTATGTTCTAAACAAAAAAGGTTTTACAATTTTTACCTTAATCGTACAGTACAGGACACAGGCTGAGTATTTATAGACCCTGTGTTATAGGCTGCAATACTGTCAGGTGAATGGACACTATCAAGCTGTTTGTCCAGAGTCCTAAGTTTATTGCTAGTGTTCTAAGGTAATAGACGACCTTATGAAGAAATCATCATCAGTTTAATTACTTTAATATCCTTTCGTGAGATTCTTTGTACAACTATTAATTGCTTCTAATACAACAATAGAAGCAGTGCATCCTGATCGGTGCAACCTCAGTAAAACCTTACCCAGACTATAAGCTGTGATGGTAGCCTCCACTGTTGTTTTGGGTACCGGATCCTGCATGGGTGCTCTCCTCGACACTTTGTGCAATGTGTGTATTGAGCCGCAGGGTGCTGTACAGGTCCAGGGACGTGGTCCATCCCTATGGAACCCAGACCCCAAAGACCTCTCCAGGGGTATGCGCACCTTGACAAATGAATCTTGGACCCTATAAAGGGACCAGCAATTTGGACCCTTTCTTTAAAAAGGGCTGTATTTGAAATGTATTCACTTTACAGTCTAAACGTTTCAAACTTGAAAATGCAATCACCCAGAGCTTACTCTCAGGTGGATGACCAGATGTTACATTACACACACTTTACCATCACTTACGCCTAGAGCCCTTATAAGGTACTCAGGCATGTTTTCCTGCTCTGCTCTAGCCATGAGGACTTTGCTACAGGATGGTATGCACCCAGCTTGCTGCATATTCCTTCTCAGATATGCTTACCCTATATTCCACACCCTACTCCATGAGTACCCCACATGGGAATGCACTCGCCCATAGAAATGGCAGAAACCAGATGAAAGGGAGCTATGACAACACCTCAGGCAAATATTCACTCTTCTGAAGGTATGCACTGCACCCAACCTCAGAATGACAATGCTTCCCTTGCACCAGAGCAAATAGAATAGTTCCATCATATACGTTCCTGGAGATGGCTTGAAGCAAGTGGGTTCTTCTGCAAGATCGCTTTCAAAATGTATTAAAGCAATCACTTTACAGGAGTAAATTGAGACATTTCAGGGCCACACCGAACACCTTCATCAAACATGTGAGACTTTTTTTTTTTTTTATGGTTTGCATTGCCCTTTGTGACCCCAACTAAAGAATTTCTGAGAAGCCTTTCCAGGAGAATAATAATTATAGTGTTTTATTTTTATGATAATTTAATTACAGGGTTAAGGTTTACTAAATGTGCAGAATGTGTCATGCAGTTAGTTTGAGGGGTTATCTGGTGTGAAAGTCAGCCATTACGGGTTCTGTTTATATTTTATCTCAATGGCATCTGTTAAATTATGTAGTTTTTTCAACCAAATTCAAAACTGCTTGCCCCCACCCTACATTTAAAGTGTATGCTTATAGTAGAACATCACACTGCGGCAGTTGTGGTATACATTCCATGTGTACCATTAAAAGAAACCACCCAATCAGTGCTGAGGTCTTTAGGTTCTTGTGCTGTATTATGTGTGTCCTCAACAGACACTGAAACCATTTCAAATATATACTTCGGCTGGGTGTGTGTCAAACTGACATTTATTCAAATATATTGGAAATTTCCACCGGTGCTACCTTTTTTACAATGTGTATATACTGTGTGTGTTTGTATATATAAATATATATAGCGTTTTTCAAAAATAATGAGTATCCCCTGCCCTCACCACTATTTCCCAAATACAGACTTCTTTGTCTAGGAGTAAAATACCTTACATTAAGGCTACTTTCACACTGGGGCTTTGGGGGCATCGGCGGTAAAGTGGCGATATTTTTAGCGGTGCTTTACCGTCATTTTTGCAGAGGTTTTCAGCCACTAGTGGGCGAAAAAGGGTTCAAACCACCTGCAAAGTGCTTCTGAAGCGGCGCTTTGCCTGCCCTGCCCATTGATTTCAATGGGCAGGGGAGCTTTAGGAGCAGTGTATACACCACTCCTACAGCGCTGCAAAGATGCTACTTGCAGGACATTTTTTACCATCCTGCCAGCGCACCGCTACAGTGTGAAAGCCCTCGGGCTTTCACTTTGGAGTGAGAGGAGAGGCTCTTTCAAGGCGCTTTACAGGCACTATTTGTAGCGTTATAGGGTCTGTAAAGCGCCTCAGTGTGAAAGTAGCCGTATAGTGTGTTCAGTACTAGACTGGAGCCCAGGTCTGGTATGGCCTTCAACCTCCCCACACTTTTTAATACTTAGATGGCCTGCCTCAATGTTGATAAAACTGCTCATATCTTGGTGTTATATCCATTTGTTTAATCCACATCTGTGACATAGGGCAAACCTGTGATGTCCAATGCAGTAAAATAAGCTTGCAAGCTTGGAAAAGAGCCCACGATGAGGCTGCCTCCCTGACATACACATCCTGCACCACATCATCAAGTATACCTAGGATATAAGACTTGGGATCTAAGGGTATTACTGTTTGAAAGGTATTGTTAATAGTAGTCACAATAGTATCCCTTTACCTATGAAGCTTTGGGCGGCGCCACAGCAAATGTATGAGATCACCTGTCTCTACAGCAGCTAACACAGGTAGGGTCCGAGCGTAGGCCAAGAGTATATCGTTTAAATGGTGTGCGATGCACTCTTCATAACATAAAAAGTTGTAATTAATCTTTGGGACACATTCATGGAACAAAGGCGTACTGATTCCAGGGCAGCCCCCCATTGGTCTCCAGATATGTTGCTCATATCCCTCTCCCACCTCTCAAATGGTGAGCTAGGCCAGTACTTGAGGTAGTCTGCTAGAAGCATGGCATAGCATCTAAGTATGAAGCCTTTGTTGGTGAGCAATTGCTGCATTAAGTTAAAAACAGGAGTCAGTGACATAGCTGGGGTCTCCATCACATGCTTCATTTCAGGATGACAGTTTAGCCAATTCTGGGTAGGATTGGTTATTCAAAATGGGACTAAATTTGGTATACCCTGTAACGTGTTGTAGTTGTTTCACCTTCACCCATATTTTATTTAGAAGTCTGTAAGTTGGGTACAGTTTATTGGGCTTAGAAAAGAGTTGTGCTTCCAATCCCTTCTGGAAAGAACTAGCCCCACTAAAGTGGAGCATCACAGACAATGTGAAGTCCCTGCCCACCCCCTCACATTAAGTTCCAATGCTAGACCACCCACCATATGCTGTAATTTGGCTGCCAGGGGTTCGGAAAGGCTTAACCCCCCCCCCATCTTTAGCCTGCTGTAATTGCTCAAGTCTAATCCTGGCATTACCACTCTTCCTTCGCAAGTAATGGAAAATGGAGTTAACTACCCTAAATATTTAAATTGGAAGAACCACCAGGGTGCTAGCGAGAAAGTACAATAGTTGGGGCATCAAAATCATCTTGGCCAGGTTTGCTCTGCCTGCCACCAAGAGCCATAATCTGGTCCAAAGTTTCACCCTATCCTTAAACCTTGAGAGCAGTGGCAAGACATTCAGGTGACGGTAATCTATTAACACAGCGAAGATCACAATCCCGACGTATTTAAATAATGTGACCACTGGAACCAGGCAAAAAGATGCCAGCTGGTGGTAATCGATTGGTCTAACTGCAGTAAAGCAGACTTTGGCAAGTATTCAGATCGGATCTAACAATTAACTGGACAAAGTCTGAGATAGTATTCATGACTGCTTTCAAGGAGGAATCTGGGTCACCAAGGAGCTGAAGCATGTTGTCGGCACACTGCATGAGAAAATCATGCTGAGTGCCATACCCAAAGCCATCAATAGCAACAATGGCCCAAATTTGGGTTGCCAAAGGCTTAATGGCAAGAGTGAGTAGCAAAGAGGCAGAGTGCACCGAGGTATGCTTTTTTAAATTAGATTGCCTAATTTGAAAAGATTTTGAATCACCCCTTAGTGGCAGGAATCTAAAATCTAACTGGCCACATAAGTAAAAAGACTATTCACAGCTACCTTGTGGTGTTTGTAAGATGCGTTAACAACTCCCCCTCCCCAAGACTCTCCCAAAGTAATAAAAGTATACTTACCTTTTTTCTAGGGCAGTGGTTCTCACCGAATCCTGGGCTGTTCCTGAAGCCCACATCCGCTCTCCCAGCCTTATCGCGGCCGCCCAGCAGGGCTGTCCCTGGAGCCTGTGGCCACCCAGCTGGGCTGTTCCTGAAGCCCGCAGCTGCCCATTCAGTTTACAGCATGGGTGGGGGGCAGAGACTAGAGGTCAGCTGACTGGTGAGGAATGTAAAGTGGGAGGGGCTGGAGGAGACACTATCTCCTGATTTCAGCATAGGTGTCACTGCTGCAAGACACCACAGAGATTGAGACACAGTGAAGCCGGAGACACAGTGAGCAACAGTACCTGTGATTAGAGTTGCCATTAAAAGTCCCCACTAGTTCTGAGATCAGCAGATGTCCTTGATCAAGAGCACCTAAGATGGCTGATCAGAACTCCCCCCAACACTGCCACTGATCCCACCCCCCACCAGCAATGCCACTCATCCCCCCCCCCCACCCCCCACCAAGGAGTAAGAGAAGGAATGAAAATAGAGAATACATGGAAGGGAGAGGGAAAAGATGGGGAGGAACAAAGAAAAAGGGAGAGAAAGCATAAGAGAAAGAACAAGAAACATGGCTAGAGAGAGGGATGGGGGGGGACAATAAATTAGGATAGAGAGAGATAAAAGGGAAAGAAAGAAGAACAAATAGAAAGAGTGGTACATCCTAAAATGTATTCTAAAGGGTTTTTGATACTGTACGAGTGGAAGGGACTCAGGGAGCAGTAAATGTCCGTGGGTTAGGGGTGCAAATTTCTTGTCTTGCCTGACATCATTGTGAGTTCTTTTCCTCTCCTGTAGTGGTGGGTGGGTGGCCCTGATTAGTTCACTGAACAGCACTCACATGATAGTGCGATTCAGTGCAGCAGTACTCAGGCCAGCTTGATGACACACTCCCGATGGCTAGCTGTCATTCATCACACAAGAGAAACAGCATATATGCTGGATTGAGGTTTTTTTTTTTTTTTCCAAAATCTACAATACTGCTTTAACTGAATGCAGACAGTTTTGCTATCATAAAGTAATGTCCTGCTTTACAAGGACCCTTGGTCATTTCTCTGAAATGAAGAAGCAGCAGTGTCGAAGTACTCCCAAGCAATGTAACCCATAACAGAAGAAAAATACAGTTCTAATCTATTTTTGTAGATTTTCAAACTTCGGTTTTTGTTTCTGTTCTCTCTCTCTCTCTCTCTCTCTCTCTCTCTCTCTCTCTCTCTCTCTCGTTTTTGATTATCTAATTAACAAATACACTTTTCAATTGATTAGCCAGGAATATGAGCTAGTTTATAAAGTCTGCTGCCCTAAGCCACTTCTAAAAAAAAAATCAATAGTTGATGTCTTATAGAGGAAATTGAAAGGCTTTGCTCAGATCTTTCCCATTTGTATCAAGACTTCTTACAGATAATGGAAAGACAAAAAGCATGTAATTACAATGCAACTCTTTCTCCAGTTTGGTGAGCGCATTTAGTAAAAAGATTAGGTGAGGTAAACTGGAAAACAAAGTGACAAACTGTCTGACCTGACTACATTTTCGTTTGTGATATAAGAACTGCTACACAAGTCAGTTTGTATTTTAATGTTATTAAAATCAAGCTTGTTTTTAAGTATGAAACTAGCTATGAATTTTTAAAACTGCCTAATACAATCACTGAATATGTATAGGACAGAAGCAGGTTAATCTCGAGGGATGGAGGGTAGTGTGTGTATATGTATGTGTGTTAAAGCCTAAGTGCAGCCAACATCACAAACTAATAAATCAGCACAAGGGACATAAAGTACAAATCAGTAGCATGTATCCCTTGACGAGATTCTTCTTCTGTTATTCGCTACAATCTTCCTGTGTAGCAAGGGTTAATACAACTAACAAGCTGTCACAAGCTCTAATCAATAGAGCCAGACTTCCATTCAATGAAGCCCTACTACAGCTTTTATGACTAGAACACAATCTTTGAATGGAGAGGGCTGACCTATCAATCCTCTGTCCTCCATTCATAGATCATGTTTCAGTCATAGAAGCTATCGTACAGCTGCTTCTTCAGCGCAAGACTTTGAACTAGAGCTGCACGATTCTGGCTAAAATGAGAATCACGATTTTTTTTGCTTAGAAGATAGATCACGATTCTCTTATTATTCTCGTGGCGTAACACCATCTTTCACATTAAAACAAAAAAAATGGGCTAACTTTACTGTTTTCGTTTTTTTTTTTTTTTTTTTTTTTTTTATTATTCATTGAAGTGTTTTTTCCCAAAAAATTGCATTTGAAAGACCGCTGGGCAAATACAGTGTCACATAAAATATTGCAGCAATTGCCATTTTATTCCCTAGGGTCTCTGCTAAAATATATGTAATGTTTGGGGGTTCCAAGTAATTTTCTAGCAAAAAATATTGATTCTAACTTAAGAAAGAAGTGTCAGAAAAAGATTTAGACTTTAAGTGGTTAAACTTCCTGCACTTACACGTTGTTGCAAACTTGGCAGACTGCCTTATTTAAACAGAAGTTCTATCCCTTTGATCTAAGAAGGAATCTTAGTTACAATGTTTCAAGTTAAAGACTTGGCAGAATGCCTGGATGCTTCCTTTTGACAGCTGAGTGAGCAGATAGTAGTCTCTCTACTTGTTTATATGAAAGAATCGGCAACGTCTGCAGGAGAGATCGTCAGTGGAGGTGAATCGAGATCACGATTTTTTAACGATTAATTGTGCAGCTCTACTTTGAACACAAAACCTACCAAGTCTACCCCAAAACTCTCTTCCATAATGAAGAGTGGGGGGCATCCCTTACAGTTTGCCTTTCTCTGGGTCAGAGACATTCCAAACCTGTTGGTTGAATCAGTGGTTTCAGAGGGATACAAAATAGAGCTCAAACTCTTTCCCCGTCACTTTTTTGTCTCAAAGCAACTGCAAATCAACTCGAGGACAGTCAGATCTTCAGACCAGCCTGAACCATCTCTTGTCCCAGGGTGTGGTCATTCCAGTTTCTCTGGAGAACAGGTTAACTGGATTCTATTGAAACCCGGTAAGAAATCCATCCAGCACCACACCCTTTTATTTCCTTTGTTGGGAGTGCATGGCTAACAGTGACGCTCTGCAACATAACATGTTCTTGTCCTGGAACAAGCACGCTCTTTCTTTCAATCTCCCTATGGCCATCTCCAGCCAAGCAAGGAACTCCCTAGCTTGGTGCAGTTCCAGTCCAGCCTTTATTTGGAGGTAATTTATACCACACCCATGGAGGGTGATAACAGCAGATACTAACCTCACAGGCTGGGGAGGAGTCCCAATCCCTTACAGTTCAAGGAATATTGTCACCCAAGGAAACCAAGCTTCCCCATCAACACCCTGGAGTTTAGAGTGATAAATCCAGCACTGAATCACTGGATTCCCTTCTTCAGAGTCACCCGATTAAAGCGGGAGTCCAGCGACCAATCTTTTTTTTTTTTTTTTTTTAGGTCATTGAGACACTTTGCTAACCCCAAAATAATACTCACAGTTTGGGTGTAATATTTCTGCCTCTGTCTGTTTTCGTACTGAAGAATAACTTAAAAAATGTGATGCTGGCTGTTTCCATCTTGCTTGTGGGCATGTGAAGCCCACAAGCATTGATTTCCTGGATGCGGTTAATGCTGTTCATTCACAGCTTGTTCACACGCATGTTCATTGTTTTCGCACTGAATCTTGGGAAGCCTGACACTAAGCTCCCAGGAGACAGTGCGGTGCCGGGGAAAGGCAATGAACACGCCTACTCCCATGGGAGGAGAGACAGGAAGTGCCACAATAAAGTGCAATATAAAGGTAATTACAGCGATAAAAAAATTTTTCGTGCGGCATTTAAACATCTATGCAATTAACTGAAGGGGGTAAGATTAAGTTAAAAATTTGAGTGGAACCCCGCTTTAAGGTACAATTGAACATTACCATGGCTCTGGCCCAAATCAACCACCAGGGGGTACAAGGATTTAAGCAGCCTTAATGGAAGCAAGTCTGATCATCTCATGGGCAGAGAAACCCTGACCAGCCCTCTCTGCTGTTCACATCCCAGGAGTAGACTATTGGAAGGCAGATTACCTCAGCAATCATCACTGGGTGGACCAAGGGGAATGTCTCCTATGTCAGAAAAAGCAACGTCGGAACTCTTGGCCTCTAGGTACAACAAGTTACACCTTTTTGTAGCCAGGACCAAGGATCCTCTAGCACATACATGGCCAAACATATTGGTACCTCTGCATTTCTGTCTGATAATGCACCACTTTGCCCAGAAAATGGATACAATTACAAATGTTTAGGCATTCTCATGTCTATTTTGTTTGTAATTGGAATGACACAAAAACGTGAAGAAACAAAAAGCCAAATCTGACAAATTCCATGCAAAACTTTATAATGGGACTGGACAAAATTATTGGCACCCTAAATGTAATATTTGGCAGAACACCACTTGCAAAAAATAACTGCAATCAATCGCTTCCTGTAACCATATATGAGTTTCTTACACGTCTCTACTGCAATTTTGGACCCCTCATTTTTCGCCAACTGCTCCAGGTCTCTCAGATTGGAAGGGTTCCTTTTCCCAGCTGCTTTTTTGAGATCTCTTCACGTGCTCTATGGGATTTAGATCTGGAATCATTGCTGGCCAGTTCAGTACTCCAGCGCTTTGTCTTAAACCAATTTTGGGTGCTTTTTGACATGTGCTTTGGGTCATTGTCCTGCTGTAAGAGCCATGACCTCTGCGGGAGACCCAACTTTTTGACACTGGGCCCAACATTGCACTCCAGAATTCTTTGGTAGTCTTCATATTTCATATTGCCATTCACATGGTCAAGACAGCCAGTGCCTGAGACAGCAAAGCAACCCCAAAACATCAGTGAACCTCCACCAGGCCTTGTTTCTTTTTTGAAAACAGTAGAATGATGTGCTTTACCCAAAAGCTGTAATTTTGTTTCGTCTGTTCACAACACATTCTCCCAAAAGGATTGTGACTTCCTCAGGTAAGTTTTGGCAAACTCCAATTTGGCTTTTCTATGCAGCAGTGGGGTCCTCCTGGGTCTCTTACCATAGCGTCCCTTTTTATTCAGATTGCGGTGTATAGTGCAAGCTGACACAGTTGTACCCTGTGCCTGAAGGTCAACTTGAATTTGTCTGGAGGTTGATCGAGGTTCTTTATCCATCATTCAAACAATCCTTTGTTGCAATATTTGATCAATTTTTCTCTTTCATCCACATCCAGGGAGATTAGCTACAGTGCTATGAGATGTAAACTTCTTGACAATGTTGGACACAGGAACATTAAGATTTCTGGAGATGGACTTGTACCCTTGAGATTGTCCGTGCTTTTCCACAATTTTTGTTCTCAAATCCTCAATCTGGCACACAGAGACACAACAGAGAGGTTTAAATTTGTCACCATTTTAACTGGTTGCCGGTGTGATTTCTATATTGTCGGCACCTGTTAATTGTTACAGGTGAGTTTAATTACAAATTACAGGAGCATCACAAACTTGGAATGCAATTCTTGCCATTTTGAGAAGGTGTCAATAATTTTGTCCTGTCCATTTTTGGAGTTTTGTGTGGAATGTGTCAGATTTGGCTTTTTGTCTCTCCACTTTTTTGTGTCATACCAATATTAACAAAAGAAATAAACACGAGAATACCTAAACATTTGTAATTGCAACAGTTATGTGTGCGAAGTGGTGCATTAACTGACAGAAATGCAGAGGTGCCAGTATTTATGGCCATGACTGTATGCCTTTCCTCCAGTGCAAATTCTGCCTAAACTGCTGCCCAAAATAGAGCAAGAGAAGAAACAGGCGATTCTCATTGCATCACACTGGTCCCGGAGTACCCAGTATACAGACATACTTAACTGCTTGCCAACCAGCTGCCGTTATTTGTACATCAGCCGCTTTAAGAGCTCTAGGGGGCGTGCTATCACTCCTCACAGAGACAGAACGAGGATCTGTCAATGTGAACAGACAGGTCCCTGCTCTGTCACGGATGTAGAGAGATTTCTGCTGTTCCTAGTAATCAGGAACTGCAATCTCTCTCTACTCCCAGTCAGTCCCATCCCCCCACAGTTAGAAATCCCTCCCTAGGACACACTAAACCCCTTGATCGCCACCTGGTATTACCCCTTCCCTGCCAGTGACATTTATACAGTAATCAGTGGCTATTTTTAGCCCTGATCGCTGTATAAATGTCAATGGTCCCAAAAAAGTGTCAAAAGTGTCCGATCTGTCTGCCGCAATGTCACAATCCCGCTAAAAATGTGCAACTATTGTTCTTTTTTCAAAATTGTCGCTCTTATTTTTGTTTATAGTGGAAAAAATTATAACCGCAGGGGTGATCAAGCAACACAAAAGAAAGCTCTATTTGTGGGAAAAAAGGTTGCCAATTTTGTTTGGGTACAGCGTCGCACAACCGTGCAATTGTCAGTTAAAGCAACACAGTGCCGTATCACAAAAAATGGCTTGGTCGGGAAGGGGGCTAATCCAGGGCTGAAGTGGTTAAACATCTAGGGGACGTTATCTGGCCTCTTCCAAAAAGGCCAGACCTTTTATCTCAGGGCCCCCTGTTCTAGCCTGCTTCTCAGTCACTGGCTTTAATGGCATGGGTGTTGAAACTTATGTCTTGAAAGACAGGGTTGTCTTTGATTCTGTCATTGCCACATTGCTCAAAGCCAGAAGAGGCTCTGGGTCTATGATAGAAAAATATAGTATCGTAACTGGAACACCTTCTTTGGCTGGTGTGAACACAATGATTTTTCTGTGGCTCACATTCTGGCCTTCTTACAAAACCAGACTTTGGCCTTAAGGGACAGGCTTTGTCCATTTTGTTCCAAAACCCTCTGGCTTAATTTTGCCTTGAAAAAAACTTTTATTCAAGGTATTTCTTTGGATTAAACCATCCTTGCATCACCCTTTGCTTCATTGGGATCTTAATTTCATTCTCTCTGCCATGCTGAAGCCACCATTTGGACCCATCAGGGAATGATCTTTCATGCAAAGTGGCCTTCTTAGTGGCTATCATGTCTGTCTGAGTTATTTCTGATCTTTTACAGAGAAAAAGTCTTACATCCTAGACTACTTTGTCTAAGGTGGAATCGAACTTCTACTAGAGCTGCACAATTAATCGTTAAAAAATCGTGATCTTGATTCACCTCCCCTGACGATCTCTCCTGCAGAGGTTGCCGATTCTTTCATATAACAAGTGGAGAGACTATCTGCTCACTCAGCTGTCAAAAGAAAGCATCCGGGCATTCTGCCAAGTCTTTAACTTGATACATTTTAACTAAGCTTCCTTCTTAGATCAAAGGGAAAGAACTTCTGTGTAAATAAATAAGGCAGTCTGCCAAGTTTTCAACAACCTGTAAAATGCAGGAAGTTTAACCATTTAAAGTCTAAATCTTTTTCTGACACTTCTTTCTTAAGTTAAAATCAGTATTTTTTTTTTTAGAAAATTACTTGGAACCCCCATACATATATATTTTAGCAGAGACCCTAGGGAGTAAAATGGCAATTGCTGCAATATTTTATGTCACACTGTATTTGCCCAGCAGTCTTTCAAATGCAATTTTTTGGGAAAAAATACACTTCAATGAATAAAAAAATGAAACAGTAAAGTTAGCCGTTTTTTTGTTTGTTTTGTTTTAATGTGAAAGATGATGTTACGCCGCGAGAATAGTGAGAAAATCGTGATCTATCTAATAAGCAAAAAAATCGTGATTCTCATTTTAGCCAGAATCGTGCAGCTCTAACTTCTACCCAATTAAAGACATAGTCCTTCCTTCTTTGTGCCCTTCTCATAAGCACCCCAAAGAGATTGTTGTTTGGACATTGTCAGAGCTATCAGTTTTCTCAGTCTTCTCATCAGGGCCTCGCAAAGGACATTCTGTTTCAAAATTGACTATTGGCAGGTGGATAAGACAACTCCTTTCAAGAGCTAAGTTTACACTCTAAAGCAGGAGTCTCAAAGTATTGTCCCGTGGACCGGTTACAAATGGCCCAATCCAAATGGCAGGGCCAATCCTGTGCGGGTGCGCAGGGTGCACTGTGCAGCGGCTGGGAGCTTTCTCTCTCTCTCTCTCTCTCTCTCTCTCTCTCTCTCTCTCTCTCCTGTGTCCTCTCCCTTGCATGCTGCTGCAGCCCAGTGCGCACAGCAAAAGAAACAGACACAGCACAGGATAGCAGAGAGAGGATCCGCCCATTACGCCGCCCACCTAGGCTCTGATGATCGCTAAGAGCTGTGTTCCCTCGGAGGCTGTGCCCGGATCCAGGGTCCTACTGCCACCTCAGGGTGGGAGATCATGGCCATCTTGGGGTGCCCTGTCACTAGGTGTGTGTTGAGCCAGGACTTGACAGAAGGAGAGGACTCGGGAGGCAGAAGATCAGGCCACCAGCTGACTGCCAGGAGGAGAGGTAAGTGCGCCATCACACTGAGGCTGAGCAAAGTCCTTAGTGGGGTGACTGGGATAAAATTTATGAACAGGGGGTTTTTGTGAAGTGTTGGGGGGGTATTTGTGTAGGGTTGGGGGGGATTTGTGAAGTGTGAGGGGGGGAGTTAATAGTGCGTCCGCTGACACCAGTGCTGGGGGTTAATAGTGCGTCCCCTGACACCAGTGCTGGGGGTTAATAGTGCGTCCGCTGACACCAGTGCTGGGGGTTAATAGTGCGTCCGCTGACACCAGTGCTGGGTATTAATAGTGCGTCCGCTGACACCAGTGCTGGGTATTAATAGTGCGTCCGCTGACACCAGTGCTGGGGGTTAATAGTGCGTCCACTGGCACCAGTGCTGGGGGTTAATAGTGCATCTGCTGACACCAATGGTGGGGGTTAATAGTGCGTCTGCTGACACCAATGCTGGGGGTTAATAGTGCGTCTTCTGACACCAATTCTGGGGGTTAATATTGCGTCTACTGACACCAGTGCTGGGGGTTAATAGTGCGTCTGCTGACACCAGTGCTGGGGGTTAATAATGTGTCCCCTGACACCAGTGCTGTTTTTGAAGTTTGAAAGTTTGCATGCGGCCCCCATGGGATATGAAAACTTGTCTTGTGGCCCTCAGGTAATTTGAGTTTGAGACCCCTGCTCTAAATAATAAGGCCCCTTTCACACTGGGGCGGTAGGGGGCATCGGCGGTAAAACAGCGCTATTTTTAGCGCTGTTTTACCGCAGTATTCGGCCGCTAGCGGTGCGGTTTTAACCCCCTGCTGGCGGCCGAAAAAGGGTTAAAACCACTCGTATAGCGTGGCTATAGCCGCGGTATTGCCGCGGTATAGCCGCGCTGTCCCAGTGATTTCAATGGGCTCACTAGGTGTGTGTTGAGCCAGGACTTGACAGAAGGAGAGGACTCGGGAGGCAGAAGATCAGGCCACCAGCTGACTGCCAGGAGGAGAGGTAAGTGCGCCATCACACTGAGGCTGAGCAAAGTCCTTAGTGGGGTGACTGGGATAAAATTTATGAACAGGGGGTATTTGTGAAGTGTTGGGGGGGTATTTGTGTAGGGTTGGGGGGGATTTGTGAAGTGTGAGGGGGGGAGTTAATAGTGCGTCCGCTGACACCAGTGCTGGGGGTTAATAGTGCGTCCCCTGACACCAGTGCTGGGGGTTAATAGTGCGTCCGCTGACACCAGTGCTGGGGGTTAATAGTGCGTCCGCTGACACCAGTGCTGGGTATTAATAGTGCGTCCGCTGACACCAGTGCTGGGTATTAATAGTGCGTCCGCTGACACCAGTGCTGGGGGTTAATAGTGCGTCCACTGGCACCAGTGCTGGGGGTTAATAGTGCATCTGCTGACACCAATGGTGGGGGTTAATAGTGCGTCTGCTGACACCAATGCTGGGGGTTAATAGTGCGTCTTCTGACACCAATTCTGGGGGTTAATATTGCGTCTGCTGACACCAGTGCTGGGGGTTAATAGTGCGTCTGCTGACACCAGTGCTGGGGGTTAATAGTGCGTCTGCTGACACCAGTGCTGGGGGTTAATAATGCGTCCCCTGACACCAGTGCTGTTTTTGAAGTTTGAAAGTTTGCATGCGGCCCCCATGGGATATGAAAACTTGTCTTGTGGCCCTCAGGTAATTTGAGTTTGAGACCCCTGCTCTAAATAATAAGGCCCCTTTCACACTGGGGCGGTAGGGGGCATCGGCGGTAAAACAGCGCTATTTTTAGCGCTGTTTTACCGCAGTATTCGGCCGCTAGCGGTGCGGTTTTAACCCCCCGCTGGCGGCCGAAAAAGGGTTAAAACCACTCGTATAGCGTGGCTATAGCCGCGGTATTGCCGCGGTATTGCCGCGCTGTCCCAGTGATTTCAATGGGCAGGAGCGGTGAATACACCGCTCCTTCACCGCTCCAAAGGTGCGGCTGACAGGAGATTTTTTCTTCTCCTGCCAGCGCACCACTTCAGTGTGAAAGCCCTCGGGCTTTCACACTGAACAAACAGCGGAGGCTGTTTTGGGGAGGTTTGCAGGCGGTATTTTTAGCGCAATAACGCCTGCAAACCGCCCCAGTGTGAAAGGGGCCTAAGACACCTTCAGCACTTGTATGCTCACTCGACCACATCAGTGCATATCAATTGGGCATTCTAACACCAAGCGTATGTTGCCCAGATTTGCAAGACTACCACCTGGTCTTCAGTTTATACCTTTTCCAGGTTCTACCAGGTGGGCATCCATGCTTATGCGGATGCAGCTTTCAGCCACAAGGTTCTTGCAAAAGCACTCTTACTTGGGTCTGTTTACCCTTATTATTGTTGGGCTTGTTGGAACAGTACTGCTTGCTTTGTTGCCCACCCTTCTTACTCATTATTTTGGAACATCCCAGAGACTATGAATGTCCAGTCTGTGTCTTGTACTGTACAATTAACGTCAGAAGAATTTTGATTTTGAAAAAATTTTCTTTTATGTTCTCATTATGGAGTATTGTTTGTAGAATTTTGAGGAAAATAATTAATTTAATCCATTTTGGAAGAAGGCTGTAACATACCAAAATATGGAAAAAGTGAAGCAGTGTGAATACTTTCAGGATGCACTGTACAGTATGTATAGAATTTTGTATAAAAAAAGAGATCATTTCATTTCTTATTGATGTGGTGCACACTGAAACTAGAGAATCAGCCTGCTGCTTGTACTAGTTCTATTCCCGGTTTTTAGCCCTTTAGAGCTTATAAGGCCACAGAGACTTTCCTATTGCACCTGCTGTTCTAAGTGTTCCTTTTTGGAGACTGGAAACACTCTGACAAGATGTTTGTTACTCCCCAGTGTGTTTTAGCCTTATACTCATTAAAAGATAATTTTGTTAAAATTTGGCTTTGCCAAACCCTGGCTGGGTTCTCATAGTAATCACCTACAAGTTAGTTTGCACTGCCCATTTTGACTCCAGACCTCTAACCCAACATCCTGTTATTGTGGGACAAGACAGTCCAGGTCTTGGACAGATCAAGGGCACTGAGAAAGTCCTTCCTTCACATCTTTTGGAAGATCCTTATAATAAATGACAGCCTTTTGGGTTAGAGAGGAGTCCTGGGCGGTATAGGGGACTTGGTAATCAGAGGAGTCTCATCTACCGATTGACTGACTAAAGTACAGTCATTTGGCTGGCTTTGCAACACTGGAGCATTCTGCTAGAAGAGCAACTGATCTGGATGCAGATAGACAGTGGCATTGCACTGGCATATATTAATCCTGCTGCAGCAAGACACGTACAGTGGATCCTGCTGTAAGCAGAACTTCAAGTTTCAGTCTTGTCTGCTATGTACATCCCAGGTGTGGACGATCGGCATGCAGACATTTCAGTCAGCAACATCTAGACCCAAGGGAAGGTGTTCCAAAGGCTGTGTCACAGATGGGGATGCTGAATGTGAACCTCCCAGGTTTGGCACCAGATAAGGGATCTTCTACTAAAAGCAATGGATACCCTGTTGACTCAGTACACCCTGATCTTTGCTGTTCTCGCAAACACAAAATATGATTTTCAGCCTCCTGGCTTTAGAGTTTCTCAGCATGGGCTATATAGGCTCCCTGCCTATTCAAACAACGTCACACAGTGCCTCCCAGTGATCTACTCCCCTTTCATCAGACAGCTGGTCTGGTCCAAGCACCTGCACTTGATTTAAACTTAACATGCAAGATGGGGTTAATTTACAAAAGGCAAGTGCAGTTGCACTTTGCTGGGGAATTTTACCCAGAGCTTAGTGAATGGTTTCAAGCTTCACTTTGTAAAGAATATCCAATCAGGTGCAAGAAAGAAAAAAAACACTGTTGCTTGCACATGATTGGATGATGGAAATCAGCAGAGTTCCACCACATTCAATAAACTCTGGGGATAATTACTTTGCAGACTGCACAGTGTATTTGCCTTTAGTAAATTAACCAGAAGATGTATCAGATCACTTGGCCTGATGGCATGATGTTTGACACTGTTGATTATTTCTTGTTACTTTGATACAAATACAGTCAGACGTTAGAAAGGTAATGGAATTGTATTGCATAAAAAAATAAATGTTTTTGTAAAGCAAATAAGGCATTGATATACACTGCATTATGGAATGATTCAGTTTGTTCATATTACACTTAATATGTGTGGCTAGTCGTTAAAAACACCTCTCATTTCTTACTGTCTGGTACACCTCACCCCAGACATGGATAATCCTGCTTTCACGCTAACCATTCATACAAACTCTTATCTTCTTACTGCCCAAGACACTTCACACCAATTGTTGGTCTCACACTGGGTTGGGGATTCATATTCATAAAATATATGTAGGCATTTATTTTTCAGTTGGTCAGCAGTGGCAGAGTTGGTGTGTAAACTGTAGTAGAGGTTGTAAATAAAAAGAATGCTTGAGTCAATTAATAACATGTATGTAGCCCTAGTCTTAAGTCTGAAGTAGCTGTATACCTAGTTGTTCTATCAGCATTGGTGTAAGGTACATGACCTTGCTGATATGGGTTCAGTACATTTTAGTCATTTTAATTTATTCTGTGTGTTGATACAGTTTCATAATGTTAAATATGCATTTATCATGCAACTCTGAGAGCCCATTCACACAGGGACGACTTGTCAGGCGACCTAGTCGCCTGACAAGTCGCCTCCCGTTCTGTTCTATGGAACCGCTCTAAGGGGAGCGACGCAAGTCGCTCCGACTTAGAAAAAGGTTCCTGTATGACTTCGGGGGCGACTTGGGGCGACTTGCATAGACTTCTATACAGAAGTCGTTTTGCAAGTCGCCCGGGCAGTCGTTTGCAGGTCGCCTCGCCCCTGTGTGAATGGGGTCTTAGACTTTCCTCAAACGTAGATTTAAAAACAAAACAAAACAAAAAAACATTGTTGTCTGTCTCTGCTCCACTGTAAAACATTTGGAGCTGTATTGGTATCCTTCTAGACTAGTGTACTTCTATGACTGCCTATTCTATAGAAAAGTTTTTGTTCAGGCCAGAGTTGTTTTTTTTATTTTTTTTTTTTTAGGCTTAACATTTTCAAGGATCTGTTATTTGATTGCTAGTTATTTCACAAGCTTATTCTAGGATGGTTTGGTATGCTCACAAACCAAGTTTGTTTTTTTGACCACAAAATTCACACAAGACCTTTTTTTTCATGCAGTTATCCTCACAGACGAAGAGGTCCAGAGAAAGAGGGAGATGATATTGAAACGTAAGGAAGAGGAAGCACAGCGAGAGTCACAAAGACCCAAAATATCTGAAGAACAACAAAAAATTATTGATATACTCTTGGAAGCTCATAGGAAGACCTTTGATACAACATACTCAGACTTCACCCAGTTCAGGGTAATTTCTTTTTTTAATTTATCTTAAAGAATAACTAAAGGCAAAATGTCCGCAGATGACAGAGTGACGTACGGGTACGTAGTTTTGCGCACCCGTGCCGTTATGCCGACATATATCGGCGTGAGCCGGTCGGCAAGTGGTTAAAAATCCCCATAGGCGACGCTTTAAAAATGTTTATGGTTACATGTTTTGAGTTATAGAGGAGAGCTAGAACTATTGCTCTCACTCTAACGTTGGCGGCGATACCTCACATGTGTGATTTGAACACCGTTTACATATGTATGCGTTCGCTTCTGCGTGCGAGCACACGGGACAGGAGCACTTTAATTTTTTTTTTTTATTGTTAATTTTACTTCTATTTTTCTAGTTTGACACTTTATTTTTTATTTTTTTTATCACTTTTATTCTTATTACAAGGAATGTAAACATCCCTTGTAATAGGAATAAGCATGACAGGTCCTCTTTACAGTGAGATATGGGGTCAATAAATCCCTGCATCTCACCTCTAGGCTGGGAAGCCTGAAATTAAAAAAAAAGAAAATGATCTCAGCTTCCCAGCCAAGGCAGCGCCATTTTTTCGAATGCAGAGGCCGGGTGTGACGTCATAATATCACGCCCCGCTTTTGAACGATTATAGAGACTCTGGGGACCATCTGGTTCACCGGATATCTCTATGGTCAGCATCTGGGGCCGGCGGATCCCTTCTCCGGTTTACCGATGGCAGCAGCGAGCCCAGAGAAGCACCAGAGGGCAGCGGGAGGGGGGAGGGTCCCCTCTCTCCACCAGTAAGAACGATCAAGCAGCTGAATGGTGTAGGGAATCGCTGGCTGAAAAAAAGATATCTGAATGATGTCTGTAACTGCGGGCATAATTCAGATATCACTGCACAAAGTCAAGGACGTCATATGATGGCCAGCGGGCGGGAAGTGAGTAAAGAGATCAGGAAGGGTTTTTTTTTTCCCTGTTGGAGCAAATTGAAACACTTTTTAAAAACAATTTTTGCCTTCCTCTGGATCAGTTGTGGGTTTACAGCAAGGTTCTGTGGATGCAGGTTTGTTAATTTACATATATATTTCTTTTTGTATTGGTTGAAATTGATGGTCATATGTTTTTTTTTTTTTGCTTCACCTCCAATGTGAGAGTCGGCAGAACATGAAGCCTTTGTTTACACACACACACACTTTCTATTGTGATCAATTTTGTCAGGTATTCCATGGTATTGGCTTTGAGAAACCGGATCCCCTCATTGCTTTACACTGCCTAGCTGACTGTTCATGTGTCTGTCCCCTGTCATGACATCATGCTAGATTGCTTAACCACTTCAGCCCCAGAAGGATTTACACCCTTCCTGACCAGAGCACTTTTTACAATTTGGCACTGCGTCGCTTTAACTGCTAATTGCGCGGTCATGCAATGCTGTACCCAAACAAAATTTGCGTCCTTTTCTTCCCACAAATAGAGCTTTCTTTTGATGGTATTTGATCACCTCTGCGGTTTTTATTTTTTGCACTATAAACGGAAAAAGACCGAAAATTTTGAAAAAAAAATGATATTTTCTACTTTTTGTTTTAAAAAAAATCAAATAAACTCAATTTTAGTCATACATTTAGGCCAAAATGTATTCGGCCACATGTCTTTGGTAAAAAAACTAGGGTACATTTTGTGGAATTTACACAGCTTTTAGTTTATGACTGCCTATGTCATTTCTTGAGGTGCTAAAATGGCAGGGCAGTACAAAACCCCCCCAAATGACCCCATTTTGGAAAGTAGACACCCCAAGGAAATTGCTGAGAGGCATGTTGAGCCCATTGAATATTATTTTTTTTTTGTCCCAAGTGATTGAATAATGACAACAACAAGAAAAAAATTTACAAAAAGTTGTCACTAAATGATATATTGCTCACACAGGCCATGGGCATATGTGGAATTGCACCCCAAAATACATTCAGCTGCTTCTCCTGAGTACGGGGATACCACATGTGTGAGACTTTTTGGGAGCCTAGCCGCATACGGGGCCCCAAAAACCAATCACTGCCTTCAGGATTTCTAAGGGCGTAAATTTTTGATGTCACTTTTCACTACCGATCACAGTTTTGAAGGCCATAAAATGCCCAGTTGGCACAACCCCCCCCCCCCCCCCAAATGACCCCATTTTGGAAAGTAGACACCCCAAGCTATTTGCTGAGAGGCATGGTGAGTATTTTGCAGCTCTCATTTGTTTTTGAAAATGAAGAAAGATAAGAAAAAACATTTTTTTTTTCTTTTTTCAATTTTTAAAACTTTGTGACAAAAAGTGAGGTCTGCAAAATACTCACTATACCTCTCAGCAAATAGCTTGGGGTGTCTACTTTCCAAAATAGGGTCATTTGGGGGGGTTTTATGCCACCTGGGCATTTCATGGCCTCCGAAACTGTGATAGGCAGTGAAGAGTGAAATCAAAAATTTACGCCCTTAGAAAGCCTGAAGGAGGTGCTTGGTTTTCGGGGTCCCGTATGCGGCTAGGCTCCCAAAAAGTCTCACACATGTGGTATCCCCGTACTCAGGAGAAGCAACAGAATGTATTTTGGGGTGTAATTTCACATATTCCCATGGCATGTTTAAGCAATATATCATTTAGTGACAACTTTGTGCAAAAAAAAAAAAAAAGATTGTCTTTTTCCCGCAACTTGTGTCACAATATAAAATATTCCAAAGACTCGACATGCCTCTCAGCAAATAGCTTGGGGTGTCTACTTTCCAAAATGAGGTCATTTGGGGGGTTTGAACTGTCCTGGCATTTTATGCACAACATTTAGAAGCTTATGTCACACATCACCCACTCTTCTAACCACTTGAAGACAAAGCCCTTTCTGACACTTTTTGTTTACATGAAAAAATTATTTTTTTTTGCAAGAAAATTACTTTGAACCCCCAAACATTATATATTTTTTTAAAGCAAATGCCCTACAGATTAAAATGGTGGGTGTTTCATTTTTTTTTTTTTTCACACAGTATTTGCTCAGCGATTTTTCAAACGCATTTTTTGGGGAAAAAAACACACTTTTTAAAATTTTAATGCACTAAAACACACTATATTGCCCAAATGTTTGATGAAATAAAAAAGATGATCTTAGGCCGAGTACATGGTTACCAAACATGACATGCTTTAAAATTGCGCACAAACGTGCAGTGGCAGCAATATAAATACATTTTTAAAAGCGTTTAAAAGCCTTTACAGGTTACCACTTTAGATTTACAGAGGAGGTCTACTGCTAAAATTACTGCCCTCGATCTGACCTTCGTGGTGATACCTCACATGCATGGTGCAATTGCTGTTTATATTTGACGCCAGACCGACGCTTGCGTTTGCCTTAGCGCGAGAGCAGGGGGGACAGGGGTGCTTTTTTTTTTTTTTTTCTTTTTTTTTTTTTGCTTTTTTATCTTATTTTTAAACTGTTCCTTTCATATTATTTTTTAAATAATTTTTATTGTTATCTCAGGGAATGTAAATATCCCCTATGATAGCAATAGGTAGTGACAGGTACTCTTTTTTTTTTTAAATGGGGTCTATTAGACCCTAGATCTCTCCTCTGCCCTCAAAGCATCTGACCACACCAAGATCGGTGTGATAAAATGCTTTCCCAATTTCCCAATGGCGCTGTTTACATCCGGCAAAATCATGAAATGCTCGTAGCTTCCGGTTTCTTAGGCCATAGAGATGTTTGGAGCCACTCTGGTCTCTGATCAGCTCTATGGTCAGCTGGCTGAATCACCAGCTGCATTCTCAGGTTCCCTGTTGAGACAGGAGAGCCAGAGAAAAACACGGAAGACAGTGGGGGGGGGGGCATTCCCTCCCACTGCTTGTAAAAGCAGTCTAGAGGCTAATTAGCCACTAGGATTGCTTTTACATGAAAGCCGACCGCTGGCTGAAAAGAATGATACCAAGATGATACCTAAACCTGCAGGCATCATTCTGGTATAACCACTCAAAGTCGTGAATGGCGTACCTGAAGACAAAAAAATGGTTAACAATAAAACACAGTAAACGGTAAAGTATAAAAAATTGCATACCTGAAAAGAAAACATGATAAAACATAATAACAATAAAACATTGCAGAATAGAATACAGTAAAAAAGAGCAGAACAATAGAGAGAGAGAGAACAATGAAACAACAACTATTTTTTTTTATTTTATTTTTTTTTTGTGTTTTTTTTTTTTACACTTTTTTTTTGTAACTGTAACTTTTATAACTGTAACCGGTTCCAGGTTCAGGTCTCTCAAAATGTGATGGCATCTTGGGAGACCCTGTGAAAGTGTGCCTAGTCTGTGCAATGCTGTACCCTACGCTAATACTCAACTAGTGTATGGTAGCGTTCAAAACATTCACTAATGCAAAGACCAGGATTGTCAGGACAGGAGGGACAATAATAGCGGGTGTCACGCCTATGTCCGCGCTTGCTGCAGACACGACATCTTTTTTGGGGGGGTTCGTTGGGTAAGGGTACTCGGGAGGACATAAAAATGTCTCTCATGCAGCCGACTGCATTTGGTTGGGGATGTGAATGGGGGAAGTACGGGTGCTGCAGAAGCGATGGGTTCCCAATTAGGATTGGCGAATGCAGCAGGAAGGGCATTATGGGCACGACGGGCCTGTTTGTCTTCTTCTTGGTGGCAGCGGGACACTACTTGTGCTTGCCACCTCACCAGCTTGAACTGCACTTATGGGACGCGCCACATCACCAAGTGTTGCTGCAGTGCTGGTTTGACTATAACCGGGGTGTACTAGGCCGCTGGTGCTTGCCAGTTCACCAAAACGCTACCAAAAAAACTGTTAGCGATCGCAGTGATCAGGCCTGACTCTGCGAACACTGCAGTTATGCGTTTAGTGTTTTGTAAGTGACAGTGATCGATCGATTCTGCACTTGGGTGGGCTGGGCCGGGCGGAGGGGCAAAACGCAGGTGCTAGCAGGTATCTGGGCTGATCCCGCTAACACTGCGTTTTTGGGAACCCTAAACTACTGGGGACGCTAGTATAGATCTGATCGGATCAGATATTGATCCGTTCAGATACTATACCACTAAGGGAGGTGTACGGTGCGTGTGTGGGTGTTAGCGGTACTGGCGCTAACCTGACGCTGCTTGGGGCTGGTGCTTGCCAGTTCACCAAAATGCTACCAAAAAAACTGTTAGCGATCACAGGGATCAGGCCTGACTCTGCGAATGCCACAGTTATGCGTTTAGTGTTTTGTAAGTGATCGATCGATACTGCACTTGGGTGGGCTGGGCTGGGTGGAGGGGCAAAACGCAGGTGCTAGCAGGTATCTGGGCTGATCCCACTAACACTGCGTTTTTGGGAACCCTAAACTGCTGGGGACGCTAGTATAGATCTGATCGGATCAGATATTGATCCATTCAGATACTATACCACTAAGGGAGGTGTACGGTGCGTGCGTGGGTGTTAGCGGTACTGGCGCTAACCTGACGCTCCTTGGGGCTGGTGCGTGCCAGTTCACCAAAACGCTACCAGAAAAACTGTTAGCGATCGCAGTGATCAGGCCTGACTCTGCGAACGCTGGGCCGGGCGGAGGGGCAAAACGCAGGTGCTAGCAGGTATCTGGGCTGATCCTGCTAACACTGCGTTTTTGGGAACCCTAAACTGCTGGGGACGCTAGTATAGATCGGCTCAGATATTGATCCGTTAAGATACTCTACCACTAAGGGAGGCGTATGCTGCGTGCGTGGGTGTTAGCGGTACTGGCACTAACCTGACGCTAACTGGCGCTAACCTGACGCTGCCTAAGGCGACGCATATCACCACCGGGCGATCAGGGGGCTAAACCTTTATTCGGTAATAAACGGCGGGTGCCCTGACACTATAAAAAAATAAACTAACTAACCAGCGTCACCTGTAACAGTTATACGGTGATCCCTGGTGAAAGGGTTAACTAGGGGGCAATCAAGGGGTTAAAACCTTTATTAGGTAGTATATGGGGGTCCCTGACGCTATAAAATGCTGACGGCGAACCTATATATTTACCTCCCTAACTAGCGTCACCAGTGACACTAATACAGCGATCAGAAAAATGATCGCTTAGTGACACTGGCGACGGGGGGTGATCAAGGGGTTAAAACTTTATTAGGGGGGGTTAGGGGGGTACCCTAGACCTAAAGGGGGCTAACACTAACTGCCCTACCACACTAACTGTCACAAACTGACACCAATGCTGTAATCAGAAAAAAAAAACTGCTTGGTGTCAGTGTGACTGGGGGGGGGGGGGGCAGGGGATCGGGGGGTGATGGGGGATGTAATGTGTGCCTGGCATGTTCTACTGTGTGTGTGTGTTGGTGCACTCACATTGATGTCTTCTCTCCTCGGCACCGGAATTGAAAATACCGAGCTGAGGAGAGATGACATCACTTCCTCTGCTGCTGTTTACTATACAGCAGCAGAGGAATGATTCTATTGGCCGGGAGCAATTGCGAGGGGGGGGCCATGAATGGATGGCCTCCCCCTCACCTCCGATCGCCGGGGGAGAAATGCTGACTGCCTCGGGCACCGGGGGGGGGGGGTCCGACAGGACCCCCTGCCCACGGGAGGCAGATCTTGTACAGGTAAGTGATTCTGCCTGCCCGTGCCATTCTGCCGATGTATATCGTCGTGAGGCGGTCGGCAAGTAGTTAAAGTGTTTGTAAATGATTACCTTGAAAAACAACCCATTCATTTTAAAATGGAAATGAAAAGCAAAACTTTTTTGTACTGTATAGATATGACAAAACATAAATACCTTTTTTTCTAAGTGATCACGTTCCCTCTGTTCTCAGCTGCATACGAGATGGGGGAGGAGAAGCAGCAGTACACTAAGCTTCCCAGTGACGGGCTGTGCAGAGTGGTGGTGTGTCAGGGCATGTCTGATCATTAGAGGAGAGCACACTGAGTTCCCAGCAGAGCTAGAAAACTGACCACGGTGTGCTCTCCTACTTAGTGTGGTCAGTTTTTAATAGGGAGGCAAGGGGACTAGCAGGAATGACATTTCACACAAAAGCAATACAAAGAGAAAAGGATACTTTCTTATTCAAGTACAATGGTACAGCAAACACATATCGGGAATATGAAATGTTGGGGTAACAAACGCTTTAAGGACCTTGTAAAGGCTTTGCAAGAACTCCAGTGAGGACCCAATAATGGATACTTGTGACAGCAAATGGGCAGCACCCAGACTGTAGTACAGACAGGATCCTCTCACACTATGGACCAGAACACTATGGGGTTAAAAATTCCTGTGTTGCGGCGCTTCTGAAGCGCTTTTCAGGTGCCTCGGAAGCGCTGCCCATTCATTGCAGTGGGCAGGAGTGCTTGGAACCGTCCCAAAGATGCTGGTTGCAGGACTTTTCCGAACGTCCCGCCAATGCACTGCCCGGGTCTGAAAGCACCCATTGTAATGAATGGGAGACAGTTTTCAGGTGCTTTACAGGCACTATTTCTAGCGCTAAAACACCTGAAAACTGTGAAAGGGGTCTTAAAGTAGGACAGCAGGTTGACTCCTGGTCTACACTTCCTCTGACAATGTTTAGTCATAATGAAACTTTGAAAGGTTTTTAAAAAAAAAAAAGCTACCTCCTTTGCTTTTTCCCCCCTATATTTGACTTTCCTCTTTTGCTAGCTGTTTAATAATGTTGCATTATTATTAGTGTATGCAAGTACTTGTCATACAATAAATGCTTTGGTTGCTGTTTTAACTTTTGTCTCTGTTGGGAGGATTTATTCTAATTTCCTATCCAGATGAAACCCAGGGCAATGCTGTTAGCTGATGTCCTTGTAGATGGCAGGATTCTAGATGGTAGTGAATACCCAGTGGTTGATAGAACCTCTCTACCTAAAATATGTACCAGAAAAAGGAAGGAAGAATTAAATTGAAAAGTTGTGAATTTTCTTTCTATTTGACGTGGATCAATTTTATTTTTTTTACATTACCTAAGTTTTTAAACTGGCCTTTTTTTTTTTAATCTTTTTTTTTAACTTAAATGCACAGCCTTTGTTTTGGCATTTAATACAGCAACCTGTTTTAAGACTTACTTTGATTAAAACCTTGGATTGAGCCATCAAATAAAGGCATATCTCACTCCTCTGACTCATTTGCTTGTGTATACATTTTAGCTTGCACTATTGAGCTCTGTAAACAGATTCTTATGATGGGGAGATTAGGAGAAAAACGTGAAACAGAGCCTGACGCACCACCTCCTGCCTGCAAAGATAATTGACTAATATTTGTACACAGCACTTCATATTTACCTGGCAATTTTTTTCTCCCCTTATAATAAATAATGGAAAATATTTACAAAACCATTACACATTCCCTTTAATCAGGTAAAACTAGTGAATGCCATTTCAAATAACTTTAATATAAGTAAAAGTAACTATTCAGTATACTTTTTGCAATAGTACTATATCTTGATCAAGAACATCTCTTCCTGTGATTCACTAGCTACCTACAGTTGTGCTCATAAGTTTACATACCCTGGCAGAATTTATGATTTCTTGGCCATTTTTCAGAGAATATGAATGATAACACAAAAACTTTTCTTTCTCTCATGGTTAGTGTTTGGCTGAAGCCATTTATTATCATTCAACTGTGTTTACTCTTTTTAAATCATAATGACAACAGAAACTAGCCAAATGACCCTGATCAAAAGTTTACATACCCCAGTTCTTAATACCATGTATTGCCCCCTTTAACATCAATGACAGCTTGAAGTCTTTTGTGGTATTTGTGGATGAGGCTCTTTATCTTCTCAGATGGTAAAGCTGCTCATTCTTCTTGGCAAAAAGCCTCCAGTTCCTGTAAATTCTTGAGCTATCTTGCATGAACTGCATGTTTGAGATCTCCCCAGAGTGGCTCAATGTTATTCAGGTCAGGAGACTGAGATGGCCACTCCAGAACCTTCAATTTATTCTGCTGTAGCCAATGACAGGTCGACTTGGCCTTGTGTTTTGGATCATTGTCATGTTGGAATGTCCAAGTATGTCCCATGTGCAGTGTCCTGGCTGATGAATGGAAATGTTCCTCCAGTATTTTTTGATAACATACTGCATTCATCTTGCCATCAATTTTGACCAAATTTCCTGTGCATTTGTAGCTCACATATCACCAAATCATCAGCGATCCACCTCCGTGTTTCACAGTAGGAATGGTGTACCCTTCATCATAGGCCTTGTTGACTCCTCTCCAAATGTAGTGCTTACGGTTGTGGCCAAAAAGCTAAATTTTGGTCTCATCGCTCCAAATGACTTTGTGCCAGAAGGTTTGAGGTTTTTCTCTGTGCTGTTTGGCGTATTTTAAGCAGGATACTTTGTGGCATTTCTGTAGTAATGGCTTTCTTCTGGTGACTCGACAATGCAGCCCATCTTTCTTCCAGTGCCTCCTTATTGTGCATCTTGAAACAGCCAAACCACATGTTTTCAGAGATTCCTGTATTTCACCTGAAGTTATTTGTGGGTTTTTCTTTGCATCCCAAGCAATTTTCCTGGCAGTTGTGGCTGAAATTTTAGTTGGTCTACCTGGGGTTTGGTTTCAACAGAACCCCTCATTTTCCACTTCTTGATTAGAGTTTGAACACTGCTGATTGGCATTGTAAATTCCTTGGATATCTTTTTATATCCCTTTCCTGTTTTATACAGTTCAACTACCTTTTCCCGTAGATCCTTTGACAATTATTTTGCTTTCCCCATGGCTCAGAATCCCGAAATGTCAGTGTAGCACTAGATGAAAGATGCAAGGAGTCCAGAAATTCATTGACCTTTTATATACACACACACACACTAATTACAAGCAAACAGATCACAGGTGAGGATGGTTACATTTAACAGCCATTCAAACTCCTTTGTGTCAACTTGTGTGCATGTTATCAGGCCAAAATCACCAGGGTATATAAACTTTTGATCAGGGTCATTTGGGTAGTTTCTGTTGTGATTATTATTTAAAAAGAGTAAGCACAGTTGATTGATAATAAATGGCTTCAGCCGAACACTAACCATGAGTGAAAGAAATGTTTTTGTGTTATCATTCATATTCTCTGAAAAATGGCCAAGAAATCATAAATTCTGCCAGGGTATGTTAACTTATGAGCACAACTGTATGTCAGTATGGATAAGGAATATTTAGCACCTGGGGTAAATCATTTTTCACTTTACTTCACAATTATAGCATTAAAGAAAACACTTCTTTAGGATAAGACTGATCTGCTTAAAATTGTTCTAACCCCAACATACATAATGAAACAATTATGTAAGTAGAAATGTTTTAACTTCATGAAAGTTAGCAATGTATGTGATAAATGGCTTTAGGCACGAATAAAGAGTTTTGTAGAATTATTTAAAATATTTCAATTTCCTAGATATAAATGATATCTGTAAATATTCATATTTTAATCCACCTTTTAGTCTAAATGTATCACCCCTTTAAGCCTGTAAGAGGTTTTTTTTTTTTTTAATCTGTCACTATGTGCCACTCCCAGCAATGGCTTTGTTGAACAAGTCCTACAGGTTATCCAGTTTTAGAATAAACCACATCATTATTAGTGTAGTAAGAGGGCTGTTTGTGTTATGGAAGAAATCATCACAAAATCACTATAAAAAAAAAACAAAACACAAAAGTGAGTACACCCCTCACATTTTTGTAAATATTTCATTATATCTTTTCATGTGACAACACTGAAGAAATTATACTTTGCTACAATGTAAAGTAGTGAGTGTACAACTTGTATAACAGTGTAAATTTGCTGTCTCCTCGAAATAACTCAACACACAGCCATTAATGTCCAAACCGCTGGCAACAAAAGAGTACACCCCTAAGTAAAAATGTCTAAATTGGGCCCAATTAGCCATTTTCCCTCCCCGGAGTCAGGTGACTTGTTAGTGTTACAAGGTCTCTGGTGTAAATGGGGAGCAGGTGTGTTAAATTTGGTGTCATCGCTATCACTTTCTCATACTGGTCACTGGAAGTTCAACATGGCACCTCATGGCAAAGAGCTCTCTGAGGATCTGAAAAAAAGAATTGTTGCTCTGCATAAAGATGGCCTAGGCTATAAGAAGATTGACAAGACCCTGAAACTGAGCTGTAGCACGGTGGCCAAGACCATATCAATACAGGTTCCACTCAGAAAAGACCTCGCCATGGTCGACCAAAGAAGTTGAGTGCACATGCTCAGCATCTTATCCAGAGGTTGTGGGAAATAGACGTATGAGTGCTGCCAACATTGCTGCAGAGGTTGAAGGGGTGGGGGGTCAGCCTGTCAGTGCTCAGACTATATGCTGCACACAGCATATGCTCTGCATGGCTGTTGTCCTAGAAGGAAGCCTCTTCTAAAGATGATGCAGAAGAAAGTCCACAAACAGTGTGCTAAAGACAAGCAGACTAAGGACATGGATTACTGGAACCATGTCATGTGGTCTGATGAGATCAAGATAAACGTATTTGGTTCAGATGGTGTCAAGCGTGTGTGGCCGCAACCAGGTGAGGAGTACAAAGACAAGTGTGTCTTGCCTACAGTCAAGCATGGTGGTGGGAGTATCATGGTCTGGGGCTACATGAGTGCTGCTGGAACTGGGGAGCTACAGTTCATTGAGGGAACCTTGAATGCCAACATGTATTGTGACATACTGAAGCAGAGCACGATCCCCTCCCTTCGGAGACTGGGACACAGAGCAGTATTCCAACTTAATGACCTCAAACACACTTTCAAGATGACCACTGCCTTGCTAAAGAAGCTGAGGGTAAAGGTGATGGACTGGCCAAGCATGTCTCCAGACCTAAACCCTATTGAGCATCTATGGGGCATCCTCAAATGGAAATTGGAGGAGCGCAAAGTCTCTAACATCCACCAGCTCCGTGATGTCGTCATGGAGGAGTGGAAGAGGACTCCAGTGGCAACCTGTGAAGCTCAGGTGAACTCCATGCCCAAGAGGGTTAAGGCAGTGCTGGAAAATAATGGTGGCCCCACAAAATATTGACACTTTGGGCCCAATTTAGACATTTTCACTTAGGGGTGTACTCACTTTGTTGCCAACGGTTTAGACATTAATGGCTGTGTGTTGAGTTATTTTGAGGGGACAGCAAATTTACACTGTTATACAAGCTGTACACTCACTACTTTACATTGTAGCAAAGTGTAATTTCTTCAGTGTTGTCACATGAAAAGATATAATTAAATATTTACAAAAATGTGAGGGATGTACTCACTTTTGTGAGATACTGTATATGCTACTACCCATTCTGTGCAGAATTCTACTTTAGTTCACTAGACTGCAAACCAGAAAACACTTTGTATAAAGTCGATCTACCATTGATACTCCGGTACTAACCATACCAAATTTAATACAGTCGTGTACATTTAGTACATATGTATGGGGTTTTACCCAGTATAACTGTAACGTTTGTGTTCTTGCATAATTGGCAACTTTTTTCTTTATGGAACACATCTGGAATGTGGCAAAACACATGAAAACATACTGGAATGCAATTAAGGTGAGGGGGAAAATGCACCAAAACTCATAAAAAATGCACATGCAAAAATGCATCTAGACAGCAGAAATTGTGCTGTGAACTGGCCCTCATTCGTTTTGCTGCCCTACCTGCCCCCTCCTCCATGCACTTCTAAATGCCACCCTAATTTCTTAAAGCAGACTTTAGCATTGAGTTTAGGTCTATTTGAAAGCATACCCGCCCAAAGGCTAATCTAAAAATACTCTCTGCACCCAGCACCACCCAATGATACTTGGCCATCTGGAAAAGCGCTAGAATTACCAGACCTTTTATGAACTTTGCATCATGCATGTAAGAAACATTGCAGCTACCAAACAAATATTAATAAAACACCAAATAAAAAGTCAGATGACCAGGCAAAAAGTCAGGTCTCAAGACTGGATAGACAGAAATACAAATCCTTTGGCAGGTAAAACAGCTCCCATAAAGATATATTTCAGGTGTTTAGCCGCTATTCCTGCCATCTTTTAGGTGAAAGGACTGTTCCACTTTTTTGGTCTAACTTGGTTTTCTATGATTATACCTTTTGAGCTTTTCTGAATAACTGTGAATGAGATGCTTTCCTTTGTAGAAGTTCATTTGACACCCAAGTTATGGAAACATCAGCAGCCTCATTTAGACTTAAAAATATATTTTTTTTCTTTTTAAATCCCGTAGTATTTATTATAAGACTTTAGTCAGTAGTACATTGCGTCCATATCATATCATCATATCATATATATATTTTTTTGCTAGAATTTCCTCTTAAAGGGTTTCGGTAAACACATGTATTTTGACAGTGTGCGTTCGTCCGCACTGCTGTCAGATTGGGAGCAGCAGTGTCTGTGCAGCTTCTGAGTCCCAATAGGGATTCATGGAACATCTGTGCATCCCCGTGTGGGCAAACATGGCATTTACGCAGGCAAATGTTTAGAGAGGACCTTTAGCCCCCCCAAAAAAGTAAAATTCAGCATCGACATATACTGTAGCTGCTGACTCTTAATAAAAAGACACTTACTTGTCCAGAGATCTAGCGCTGTCCTCACCCAGGTAGGTTCTTTGCCAGTCTTTGGGTCCCGGGCTCCAGCATGTTAACTTTGGAAAGCCAGCTGTGACTCCTTGTGGCTTCACAGCCAGCTTCCCACTGCGCAAGCCGTGCTGCTCTTTGTGAACGGTCCCGCAGCCTTCTGGGACCTGTGACATGTTCCAGAAGGCTGCGGGGTGGGGGGTGAACTTCCACCTGAAAATTCCATCCGATCCAAGTGGGAGCTGGTACCTGTCAAAACCAGGTACCCGCTCCCCCCAAAAAATATGGGGGTGGAGGCCTAAAAGCGCAACTTCCCCTTTTGGGTAAATTTCCGCTTTACGTACACTCATGTAAACAAGGCCTATCACACACACAGGGTGTACATGGTTTTCAGTGATTCAGCCGTCTCATTTGTATTGTGAGCAGAAGCAGTAAAGCTCAACCGCTGCAATGAATGAAGATGAACCTGAGTATGTAATGAACAAATATGGCTGCCCTCATGTACCTATAAAATTACAAACGATACATAAAATGTTTTCATCAATGCACAAGAATATTTACATCAAGCTATTTTTTTATATGTACTGTACAAAATATCTTTAAAATCTATTCTGGATCTTGATTTTTATTTTATTTTTTGTGCAGCCTCCAGTCAGAGAAACTCCAACAAGAAGAATTACAAGATCCTCATCTGTTCAAACACAGAGTTTTTCCTCAGACTCAGACCCCTTCAATTCCTCTCCAGGTAAAAATTTAAAGTTCTCAATTCATTCTTTTTTTTTTTTTTTTTTTTTTTTGTAATTTCATTAAATATAAAAATATTAAAATAGCTCTAAAAGACCAGGGTCACCCTGTGTAAGTGTAAGTTTTTGAAATGTATGTACATACAGTACATATATACATATATTTATACAGTGTTTAGCATAAATTAGTACACCCCTTTTGAAAAAGTAAGATTTTAATCAATAGCTCAATCAACAATTTCCAAAATTTTGACAAAACTGATTTTCTTTATCGTACATCATGGGACACCGAGCCACAGTAATTGCTGTATGGGTTATTTGGCACCCTCAAGTGATGGACACTGGCACACCCTAGACAGGAAGTTCAATTCCCCATATAACCCCTCCCCTTACCAGGAGCACCTCAGTTTTTTCGCCAGTTTCTTAGGTGTTGGTCACGAGTAAAGATGTGCTGTGCTGAGATCCCGGGATCCAGTGCTTTGTTTCTTTCCAGCCACATTTCCTGGCGCGGTGCTTTACAGATCCCTGAAGGTTTTTTTTTAACTGAGCCCACTGTGAGTGGTGAAGATTGGGTCTGTCTGGTTTACCACAGAACCCTGCAGCTGGATAAGGCCAGTGGAGATTCCTAAGGAATTTTTCTTATTCTTGCGGGTTTTCTCCTTTAAAAGTAAATGTTGTCATGCCTAAAGTCGCCACTGGGGGCTCTCAAGAGCATGTACCTGTTCCATGCTTGTCAGTCTCGCTCTGTGTCAGTACAAGCTGCACGCTTCCTCCAGCCCAAGCCCAGGTAAGACGTGGGAAAGGGTTTTTTTTTTTTCTTTTAAAATGTCCCCCACCTGGACAGCTTCTCTCCAGGAGGCAGAAGGAGCATGGGCCAGTCGACGGTTTGCCGCGCTGCTGCTGCCGCTATAACTGCGGTTCTCCATCCATCAGCTCTCCTCGTCTCCTCCACCCCAGCCCCCCTCCACATGCGATCCTGTTGGATTAGAAGCCCACTCGCGCGGGAAAACAATCTTTTTTAAAAAGAGTGGGGGGGGTGTGGTGGGAAGACGGTGAAAGGGGGGGTGGGGCTTAGTGGCGTTGACGTGCCTCAGACGTTCACAAACAGCGGTGCGTTTGTGAACGTCTGAGGCATGTCAGGTGTCAGGTGTCATTCCCAGGACACATTTACTTAGCATCAGGCTGAGCATTAATAGCAGGGCAGTTGCTGGACTATCTCCTCAGCAGTGGGTGAGTGGGTGCATTTTGGTAGTACCTCTGCATTTGTGCTTGGCGCTATGGACAGAGGGGGAGGTACAAATGCCTCAAAAAACAAGGGCACAAAGGGGTCGCCTGCAGGCTCTAAGAATCCTCCCTCTGCAACACCATCCCCCCCCCAAAAGGCCTTGGGAGGCTGGCCAGAGTGAGCCATCAGGGTTGTCAGGGGTTGCAACTGCTTCTGACAGTTCAGCCCTGTCTATATTACTGAGGAGGTTTTTTTGCTCAGCCATGATTGGATTGGAGGAAAGATTAGCTGCTTTAATCGCATCTTCACATAGTAGAAGAAAACACATTAGGTCCCCTTCTACCACTCAGGATCCTCAAACAGAGGAACAGTGGGAGAGGGAAGATAAATCCCCCTCAGGGGACCGTGAAGAGACTGATGACTCCTCTTCAGAGGGATCAAGTGGGGAAGGACCTTCTTCAGCTGGTCTGCTCCACATTTAAGCTACCCTTAACTGAGTCGGTTGAAAAGTCCACTTCTTGTTTGGGTTCATTAAAACCTCCTCAGGCTTTGCGTGCCTTTCCTGTCCATTCGTTGCTGGAAAAGCTTATGTATTCTGATTGGGATCACCCAGATAAGCATTTTTTCACCCCTAAAAAGTTTTCTAGACTTTGTCCTATGGAGGAAACATTTACTAAAATGTGGAGTATACCAGCAATTGACGCTGCTATATCCTCTGTGAATAATAGCTTGACTTGTCCGGTTGACAATGCACAAATGCTTAGGGATCCAACTGATTAAAAATTGTAATTCCTGTTAAAAAACATTTTCTCCTTGGCAGGTTCAGTGGCTCAACCTGAAGTGGCGGCAACTGGGGTATGTCAATCCTTGAGAGACCATTTGCTCAAGGTTTTCCCTGAACAGCAGGCCCAGGATCTAGCCGAGCTGCCGGCGGCTTTGTGTTTTGCAATTGACGCAATCAGAGATTCTATTCTTCAGACCTCTCACCTTACACTTGGGTTGGTGCACGTGCGTAGAATCTTATGGCTGAAAAATTGGTCAGCCGAAGCAAAAAGCTCCTGGCCAGGTTTCCTTTCCACAGTGAAAGGCTGTTCGGGGATGATTTGGATAAATATATCCAAAAGATATCAAAGTGGAAAAGTACCCTTTTGCCAGTTAAGAAAAGGAGTAAATGTCCCTCATTTAAACAGGCTCTTTCTCCAGTGCAGGGGCATCAGCCTCCAGGCAGTCGTGACGGCCTCCACCATCAGGTTCAAGAGGTAATCCTCAGGGTACACCCCAGGGACAAAAGAAGTCCTGGGGGAGGAAACCTGCAAGACAGAATGCTAAAGCCTCTATGAAGGGGCGCCCCTGCTTGTTCGAGTGGGGGGAAGACTTCTGCAGTTCTCAAGAGTCTAGCAGGGGGAATTTCAAGACAGATGGGTGGTCTCCACAATATCTCTAGGTTACAAGTTAGAGTTCAGAGAATTCCATCTCCTGGTTTCCTCAGGTCAAATGTTCACAAAGATCCAGAGTAAAAGAAGTCTCTCTTTCAAGCGTTAGACCGACTTTTGTCGCAAAAAGTGATCATTGTGGTCCCCATGGAAGAGCAGGGGTTGGGGTTTTATTCAAACCTTTTCACTGTGCCAAAACCAAATGGAGATGTCAGACCCATTCTAGATCTCAAAGATCTAAACCGGTTCCTGAAGATCTGCGTGGAATCAATCCGATCAGTAGTCTCCATCGCCAGAAGGGGAAGAGCTTCTGGCGTCAGTTGACATCAAGGATGCATACCCGCATGTGCCTATTTTCCCCGCTCATTGAAAATATCTGCGTTTTCGAAGTAGAAAAACTTCACTTTCAGTTTGTAGCCTTGCCTTTCGGTCTAGCTACTGCACCTCGGGTGTTTACAAAACTTCTGGCCCTTCCTCTGGCCAGATTAAGGACTCAAGGTATAACAATTATAGCTTACCTAGACGACCTGCTCTTGATAGACCGGTCGGTAGCCCACTTAGACCAAAGTATGGTCACCACAGTAAACTACCTGGAATACCTAGGTTGGGTCCTCAACCTAGAGAAATCTTCTTTAAAGCCAGTAAGAAGATTAGAGTACTTGGGTCTGGTTATAGATACAGCCCAGAAGAGGGTGTTTTTACCCCAGGCAAAGATAAGCGCCATAAAGGAGCTGGTTCAGGTGGTCAGGGCAAAGAAAGGGTCCTTCTATTCGCCTTTGTATGATGTTGTTGGGGAAGATGGTGGCTTCTTTTTAAGCGGTTCCCTATGCTCAGTTTCATTCGAGACTGCTGCAAAACAGTATCCTGTCTGCCTGGAACAAGAAGGTGCAAGCACTAGATTTTCCGATGCGTTTGTCGCCAAAAGTGCGCCAGAGCCTCGGTTGGTGGAGGATATCCGAGAATCTGCAGAAGGGCAGCGCACCTAGCCCAAAAGGCCTGGACATTCAGGTTGCAGAATTCTCCTGTCAGGATTCAATCCGATAATGCCACAGCAGTGGCTTATATCAGTCACCAAGGGGCACCAGAAGTCATGCAGGTAAACCCTATCCTAACCTGGGCAAAAAAGCATGTGCCGTGCATATCGGCAATCATCCTTCCAGTGGTAGAGAACTGGCAGGCGGACTACTTAAGTCACCAGCAGTTGTTCCTGGGGGAATGGTCCCTTCACCCTGGATATCTTCCTGGTTAATAGCCAAAGATGGGGGATCCCAGACATAGATCTGTTTGTGTCCCGGTTCAACAACAAAGTCGACAACTTTGTGTTTCTCTCCAAAAACAAGGGACCCACTCACATGCGGAACAGATGCATTGGTGACCCTGTGGGGTCAGTTCTCACTGATTTATACATTCCCTCCTATTCTGCTGTTACCTCGAATTCTTTGCAGGATCAAGTGGGAAAGGAAGTTGGTAGTTCTTGCGGCCCAGAAGATCTTGGTATGCAGAAATAGTAAAGATGGCGGTAGGGGCCCCATGGACCCTACCACCATGTCCAGACCTGCTATCGCATGGACCAGTATTCCATCCTACCTTACAAACGCTAAATGTAACAGTTTGGCTATTGAAACCCACATTCTGAAGAATCGTGGGCTTTCAGGCTCAGTGATATCTACTTTCATTAATCCAAGGAAGCCAGCTTCCAGAGTCATTTTTTGTAGTCTGGAAGGCATGTTTCCTGGTGTGAATCCAGGGGTTGGCATCCTAGAAAGTATGTTATAGGTAGAATCCTTGCCTTTCTGCAAATTGGGTTAGAGATGAAGCTGGCCTTGAGTACCATCAAATGCCAGGTCTCTGCCTTATTGATTTTGTTTCAACATCCACTTGCTTCGCATTCTTTGGTCCGAAGCTTTATACAGGGGGTAACGCCGTTTAATCCACCAGTTAGAGCACCCCTGAACCCTTGGGACTTGAATTTAGTTCTGTCGGCGTTACAGAAACGGCCTTTTGGGCCGATACGACATATTCCCTTGGTCCTGTTGACAAGGAGGCTAGTTTTTCTGGTAGCTATATCTTCTGCAAGAAGGGTATCAGAATTAGCAGCTCTTTTTTGTAAAGAGCCATATTTAATCATTCACAAGGATAGAGTAGTGTTGCGTCCTCATCCTAGCTTTCTGCTAAAGGTAGTTTCAGGTTTTCATCTAAACCAGGATATTGTTCTACCTTCATTTTTTCCAGAACACTGTTCTACGGAAGAAAAATTACTACATTCTAACTAGATGAAGTGAGAGCAGTCAAAATCTATTTGAAGGCGACTGCTCAGATTCAGAAAACAGATGTTTTGTTTGTGTTATCTCAAGGTCCTAGAAAAGGACAGGCAGCGTCAAAATCTACTATTACAAAATGGATTTGGCAAGTAATTATTCAAGCTTATGGTTTGAAGAGGAAAGTTCCACCTTTTCAAATCAAAGCGCACTCCACCAGGGCTGTTAGTGCTTCGTGGGCAGTGCATCACCAAGTCTCCATGGCTCAAATCTGCAAGGCCGCAACTTGGCCTTCAGTCCATACATTCACCAGATTCTATCAGGTGTATGTAAGAAGACATGAGGATATCGCCTTTGGGCGTGGTGTGCTGCAGGCAGCAGTATAGGTCCTCCGGTCTGATTGCACCCTACTTTTGTTTGTGTCTTCCTCCCCTCAGATAGCATTGCTCTGGGACATCCCATACAGTAATTACTGTGGCTCTATGTCCCGTGATGTATGATAAAGAAAATAGGATTTTTATAACAGCTCACCTGTAAAATCCTTGATCCTGATCCTGTACATCACAGGACACAGAGGTCCCTCCCCTCTTTCTGGTTACACGTGTATTGCTTTGCTACAAAACTGAGTTACTTCCGGTAAGGGGAGGGGTTATATGGGGAGTTGAACTTCCTGTCTAGGGTATGCCAGTGTTCATCACCTGAAGGTGCCATATAACCCATACAGTAATTACTGTGGCTCTGTGTCCCGTGATGTATTCCAAAAAAAGGATTTTACAGGTAAGCTGTTATAAAAATCCTATTTTTATAAAACATTTGTTAAGTTTTGTTAGGAAAAATACCTTTTTGTGTGTTCAAATTAACAAATCAATGGCCCGCATTTGTGGGAGTGTTTTGTAGTATAGTTTTCCATAGAAGGTGTTGATTATGAAAGGAAAGTAAAGGTTTTCGGACGAATCTGTACGGGTGTACTCATTTATGCTGAACACTGTATATATATGTGTGTGTATATATAATTTATATATATTCTACAGTACTGTGCAAAAGTTTTAGGAAGGTGTGAAGAAATACTGTAAAGTAAGAATACTTGCAAAAATATATATTTTAATTTTGTTTATTTTTATCAATTTTCAAAATGCAAAGTGAGCAAACGGAAGAAAAGTCTAAATAAATTCAATATTTGGTGTGACCACCCTTTGCCTTCAAACCAGCATAAATTCTTTTAGGTACACAAAATGCTTGTGCGCACAGTTTTTGAAGGAACTCGGCATTAAAGCGGGATTCCGGCCGTAAAAAAAAAATTAAAAGTCAGCAGCTACAAACACTGTAGCTGCTAACTTTAAATAAATACTTACCTGTCCTGGGTGCCCGCGATGTCGGCCGCCCGAGGCCGACCCGTCCCTCGGCTCTCGGGTCCCGGCACCGCCTTCCTAGGTAAGGGAAACAGGCAGTGGAGCCTTGCGGCTTCACTGCCAGTTTCCTACTGCGCACGCGCGAGCGGCGCAGTGCTCTGTGAATGGCCCCGTGGTGTTCTGGGAACACACATAGTTCCCAGAAGACAACGGGGCCGCTTACCGAGGAACAGAAGACGCCGCGGAAAAGGAAGAGGCAGATTAGGAAGACTGCCTAGCAACAAGGGTTTAGGTAAGTTTTAATTTTTTTTTTTTTTTCAAATGTTTTTTTTTTTTTATTTTTTTAGGATTTTTGGTGTAATTTTTTTTTTCAGGGTGGCCCTCCACTTTAAGTTTCTTTGGCCAACATCTTCGTCTTGGTCCTCAACGTTGCCTGATCAATGGTATTCTCATTGCTGAGAAATACAGGCAGATACTTTCTCATCATGCCATCAGGGAGGTGTGTGATTGTCCCCAAATTTATTCTGCAGCAGGACAATGGCCCCAAACATACAGCCAATGTCATTAGGAACTATCTTCAGTGTAAAGAAGAACATGAAGTCCTGGAAGTGATGGCTTGACCTAGAGGTCGACCGATATGGGTTTTTCTCTGGACGATGCCGATATTTAGAAATCAGGCCGGCCGATGTCCGATATATGATGCTGATTTTTGCGGCCGATACTTTAAGACGATTTTTCTTTTTTTGGCAGGTGGCACTGGTTGCCACTGATTGGCACTGGCAGGTGGCACAGGTTGGCATTGGCAGGTGGCACTGGTTGGCACTGATTGGCACGTGGCACTGATTGGCACTGGCAGTTGGCACTGGCAGGTGGCACTGGCAGTTGGCACTGGTTGGAACTGGCAGGTTTCACACTGAGCCGATTTGTCAGTTTCACTATATGTAACTCAGTGCAAAGACCAGCTGTCAGAATTCAGCGTGATGTCGGGGGTGGGCGGGGCCCTGCAGCTATCAAACACCAACCAATGATTGGGCTGCTAAAGAAAGTGGGCAGGGCCATATACACGTAGCGGCCCGCCCAGATCCCATCCCATTGGCTGGTGTTTGATATCTGGGTCCCGCCCACCCCCAGCATCACGCTGAATTCTGACGGCTCCTCTCTCTGCATTCAGTTGCAAATCAGTTTCACACACTGAGCACAGAGCCGCTCAATGTGTAAAACTGTCAGTGGAGTGTGGGGAAGGGAGGTAATTGGCCGATTTTTGCACAACAATCGGCCGATGCCGATTTCTTAAAAAAAGACCAAATATCGGCCAATATATCGGTCGACCTCTAGTTTGGCCCCCACGGAGCCCTGATCTCGACATCATCGATTTTGTCTGGGATTACATGAAGAGACAGAAGATCTTTGGTTAGTTCTCCAAGATGTTTGGAACAACCTACCTGCCGCGTTCCTTCAAAAATTGTGTACAAATGTACTTAGAAGAATTAATGCTATTTTGCAGGCAAAGGGTGGTCACACAAAATTTTGATTTGGATTTCTCTTCTTTTCATTTACTTTCCATTTTGTTAATTGAGAGAAATAAACTAACACTTCTGTTTCTGAAAGCATTCTTAATTTACAGCATTTACAAACTTTTGCACAGTACTGTGTGTGTGTAATATAAATATATACTGTATATATAAAACCAAAATTGTTTATCTAAACTCTATAGGCAGGAGAGTGCTGCCATTATAAATGCATCTTAGCATGTTTCTGTGTCCTGCTTATTATATTATGAGTGTCCTACTTTTATTGTGCTCCCTTTCCACTAAACATCTTGTCCCCCAGTACCCAGTGTCTACAATACGTTTGGATGGTAGCTGTGTCTTAAAGCACAGTCATTCATTTTCTCTCTCTCTCATTTTTGGCACTCAAGATATTATTGAAAGTTTACAGAGTTGTAGAAAATGTGTGACTTTACGGCATGTGAACACTGAAAATCTTGTGTGTTTTCTTTTAGTGTTCATGATCAGCTAGTAGTGTGCTTTCAAATGGTTGCATGCACCTTATTCACTCAGTGCAGGGAGAGAGGTCTGAGGGGGATTTTTGCTCTTTTTTTCATTAATAAGCATTGGGCATACAACAAATTCAATGAAATTCATGAGGACACTGGGGATAAGGCTGTTATTTGTGTTTTATACATTTCCCAAATGTGTATTGTCTGCTTGCCATATATTGAATATTTATTAGAATGATACAGACAATGAAAATAATACTTATGCATAGTTCAGTGGGATTTTCTCATCAACATTTTACAGAGTTGAACTCCATGAACTTGTAAATATCCTTGTATATTATCAGGAAAAGTGTTTTCGGTTTTTTTTGCTTCATTTATTTGTGGTGTCTGAGATGTTTGCAGTCAGCCTGTATATTTCTCATACTGCACAAACACAGACTGACTTATTTTAACCAGTTCCCGACCGCCTGCCGTACATAAACTGCGGCAAGGCAGCTCTATTGCGCAGAATCACTTACCTGTGCGTGATTTTGTCAATAGCCACTGGGGGGGCACGCGCCGCCGGAGCCACGATTGCACGCTGATTGGCCACAGAGGCAATTGCTCCCCACAGAGACAGAACGGCGGTCTGAAAATGTAAACAAGTAGACTGCCGTACTATCAGGTATTGACACTGTAATCTAGTGTTTCTGCTAATTGGGAACACGGATCACAGTGTCCATGCAGTGAGCCGATCCCCCCCACAGTAAGAAAGCACAATCATGGAATACACTTAACCCTTTGATCGCCCCTGATGTTAACCCCTTCCCTACCAGTGTCATTTATACAGTGTCAGCGCATATTTTTAGCACTGATCACTGTAATAATGTCACTGGTTCCCAAAAAAGTGTCAAGTGTCAGCTATGTGTCCAGTCTGTCCAACGCAATGTCGCAGTCCCACTAAAAATCACTGATCACCGCCATTACAACTAAAAAAATAAAATAAAAATGCCATAAATATATCCCCTACTTTGTAGACGCTATAACTTTTGTGCAAAACAATCAATATACGCTTATTGGGATTTTTTTTAGCAAAAATATGTAGCAGAATACATATTGGCCTAAATTGATGAATAAATTAGATTTTTTTTTTTTTTTTTTTAATTGGATATGTTTTATAGCAGAAAGTAAAAAATAGTAATGAAATATGAGTGGTGTATCCGCGCAACGGAACAGAAAATTAAAAAGTGGAGAAAATGGAAAAAAAATGGAAACAATGGAAGAAATCGCATAAAGGACTGCTGCCTCCACAGATGTGATTTCCACCTAGGTGGAAAAAACAGAAGGTAAGTGAAGGGTTAGTGTGTGGGTGTGGCGCTGTCCTAATTTATAGAAATACTTGGTAAATTGTGTGTAGCCAAATCCCATATGTAAAGTCGCATAAACCAAAATTGCAAATAAAAAATTAAACGAAAATAAAACCAAACATAAAACAGCAAAGTGACCCCCTTTGGAGTGTGTAGGTGTAACGTTGTCCTAGTGGAGAAAAAAGTGGAGAAAATGAAAAAAAATGGAAACAATGGAAGAAATCGCATAAAGGACTGCTGCCTCCACAAATGTGATTTCCACCAAGGTGGAAAAAACAGAAGGTAAGTGAAGGGTTAGTGTGTGGGTGTGGCACTGTCCTAATTCATAGAAATACTTGGTAAATCGTGTGTAGCCAAATCCCATATGTAAAGTCGCATATAAAATTGCAAATAAAAAATTCAACGAAAATAAAACCAAACATAAAACAGCAAAGTGACCCCCTTTGGAGTGTGTAGGTGTAACGTTGTCCTAGTTTAAAAAATACTTTGTAAATCGTGTGTAGCCAGATCCCACATGTAAAATCGCATGTAAATTATAAACAAAATATAAACAAAATCGCATATAGCAAATATAACGGCTAGGTTGGCCCCCTTTGAATTGGGGGAGGGGGAAGGGGAACAGGGGATGAAATCAAAAAATGACTTTAGCCGAAGCTATTCCATCCGCATAAAAACCCCATATAGTGATTGACAAACATAACATTGCTGAATAATTACATAGGTTAAATCGTGACTAGTGCTCAGTGCAGTTTAAGTGAAAAACTTGACATCTTTGTAAAACAAGGCAGGTATTTGTATTAATCTTGGTGACCAGGTGCTCGTGTCTTGTGATCATGCGGACACTCACAAGCTTCTTTAACCCCTGCGGGGGTAATGCGCAGTCACAGTGTATGCCACTGTGCGGCAATCCACAGGCTGTTTCTGGGTCACGGTGACGTTTTAGGCATAAGAGAAGAAAGAGGAGATTCCATAGCGTAAAACCATAAAACACTCTCTATTGAACGCAGATGACAGAATGGTACTCACATTTAAGCAGTTTATAATAGGCAACCAAATGTCATCAAAACAGGAGAGCGTCAGATTTAAGTTGGTGATCCTCTGGGAGATGATGCAAAAGCATCAGAATAGGCCACGCCCTACGCGTTTCGTCATAGGGACCTCAACGCTCCAGTTGAGGTCCCTATGACGAAACGCGTAGGGCGTGGCCTATTCTGACGCTTTTGCATCATCTCCCAGAGGATCACCAACTTGAATCTGACGCTCTCCTGTTTTGATGACATTTGGTTGCCTATTATAAACTGCTTAAATGTGAGTACCATTCTGTCATCTGCGTTCAATAAAGAGTGTTTTATGGTTTTACGCTATGGAATCTCCTCTTTCTTCTCTTATGCCTAAAACGTCACCGCGACCCAGAAACAGCCTGTGGATTGCCGCACAGTGGCATACACTGTGACTGCGCATTACCCCCGCAGGGGTTAAAGAAGCTGGTGAGTGTCCGCATGATCACAAGACACGAGCACCTGGTCACCAAGATTAATACAAATACCTGCCTTGTTTTACAAAGATGTCAAGTTTTTCACTTAAACTGCACTGAGCACTAGTCACGATTTAACCTATGTAATTATTCAGCAATGTTATGTTTGTCAATCACTATATGGGGTTTTTATGCGGATGGAATAGCTTTGGCTAAAGTCATTTTTTGATTTCATCCCCTGTTCCCCTTCCCCCTCGCCCAATTCAAAGGGGGCCAACCTAGCCGTTATATTTGCTATATGCGATTTTGTTTATATTTTGTTTATAATTTACATGCGATTTTACATGTGGGATCTGGCTACACACGATTTACAAAGTATTTTTTAAATTAGGACAACGTTACACCTACACACTCCAAAGGGGGTCACTTTGCTGTTTTATGTTTGGTTTTATTTTCGTTGAATTTTTTATTTGCAATTTTGGTTTATACTTTATATGCGACTTTACATATGGGATTTGGCTACACACGATTTACCAAGTATTTCTATGAATTAGGACTGTGCCACACCCACACACTAACCCTTCACTTACCTTCTGTTTTTTCCACCTTGGTGGAAATCACATTTGTGGAGGCAGCAGTCCTTTATGCGATTTCTTCCATTGTTTTCATTTTTTTTCATTTTCTCCACTTTTTTCTCCACTTTTTTCTCCACTAGGACAACGTTACACCTACACACTCCAAAGGGGGTCACTTTGCTGTTTTATGTTTGGTTTTATTTTCGTTTAATTTTTTATTTGCAATTTTGGTTTATGCGACTTTACATATGGGATTGGGCTACACACAATTTACCAAGTATTTCTATAAATTAGGACAGCGCCACACCCACACACTAACCCTTCACTTAGAAAGTAAAAAATATAGTTTTTTTCAAAATTGTTCTTTTTTTTTGTTTATAGCGCAAAAAATAAAAACCACAGAGGTAAGCAAATACCACCAAAAGAAAGCTCTATTTGTGGGAAAAAAAAGGACACCAATTTTATTTGTGTACAGCGTCGCATTTCCACGCCATTGTCCATTAAAGTAACGCAGTGCCGTATCGCAAAAAATGGCCTGGTCATTAAGGGGGTAAAACCTTCCGGGGCTGAAGTGGTTAAGGACCACTCTCACAAAAAATATTGCCTTCTGATAACTATATGGTTATAATTCACATTACTATAGCACAATATTTACGTTCACTAAAATCTCATGTAATCATTAACATGTTAATGTCATTTAAAATGTTATTTTTAGGAATTTTAAATACACAGCTTTCATTAAAATAATACCTGGTCATACTGTTATTGCAGGTCTATGTTCAGGCACTTTCTGTTGTAGGGTTACAATGCCCTCTTTTAGTCTCTTGCATTTGATAACCTGTGACACAGGCTTCCAAAGGAGAATACAAGTGGCTGTTCACAGTAAGCAGGCAAATCTCACTGTTTTCACCATTAGGAAGCCTATCCACAAGTGTATTTAGACATCAAGTTGCTGTAAAGAGGCTGGAGGAGATCAGCAGTACTAAGATGCAACAAAGGAAGAAAAACATATTTTCAGGCTGAGCTCTTATTTTACTTTTTTTATTTCCACAATATTTACATGCAGACCAAACTATCCAGACAACATTCCAGAGAATGAGATCTTGACAAGCTAGAACAGTGCTAGAGCAGCTTACAAGAGATATCCTTCTTTCTGTAGTTTAAATCTGCTTTAAAAAAAATGCTGCAATTTCCAGGTCACCCCTGTCAGCATTATGGTTTGCCCCAACTCTGGTCAATGTCACTTTTGCTGGCCAGTTTTTGATGCATGTAAATGGGGGAAAAATATAAATGCAAATAATACACTGAATACCCATGCATTCTGATTTTGTACTAACACCTTTCATATCTTAATGGTACATTACAGGGCACAGGCAAAGTGTTCATAGATACTTACATATAACCCTATTCCACTTGAGTCCTCGGTTTTTTGCTAGTGTCTAAAGGTGATGGATCTCTTCTCCCTTGCAGAGAAATCACTCTTAACTTAAAGTGTTACTAAACCAACAACAATAAAATCAATGTGTATATGCAGTAAAGCATGTTTGTTATACTCACTGTGGAACCTAAAGGGTTAATCCTCTGCATTATGTAAAAAGGTTGTTTGATCCTGTCTTCTCTGATTCTCCCCTTCTTTCACAGTCCCCAAACCATCTCCTGATAGAACAGAGCCTTGTGGGCAAGCTGCTCATGCTCAGTTTGGTGTGTATTGCTAGAGTTTTTTATTTTTTTTTCTTGGGAGAGTGCATGTGATTGGCACAGGACCAATCAGCACTGTCCAGACAGAATGTCAGGGGTCCTGCAGCCTGATTGGACAGTCAGAGCAGAATGAAAACTCCTCCTAGAAGCTTTAACCAGCCATTGATAGAAGTCACACAGACTGCTCTAACTGCTGATAAAAAAAAATGTATTTAGCATTTTCATGTTCTGTGTACTGTGGGAGACCAGATATAGTGAATGCAGGGTTCTGGGTTTAGTAACACTTTATTTTTTTATTTTCGGATTCTTAGGCTTCATGTACACTTAAACTACTTTGACCGCCAACTGTGGGAAAACGCAAAATGCGTCAAAATCGTGCCTCAATTTTGCACGTTTTGCGGCAGGCAGTCAAAACGTTCCTATCCTCAACGTGATTCTTCTGCATTCAGGAGAGGAAGGCTAGGGGAGGTTGAACTCTAACCTCAGCAGCTCCTAAACGCCTATGTGTACATGGACAACACATAGGCTTTTATGGAGTTGAGTTTAGATGCTTTGGCAAAAGAACGTCTAAAGCTCCTAAACTCAAGTTTAGTAGCTGCTAGTGTACATGAAGCCAATTTATCTCCTTCACTACCTTCCAAAATCATAAGTAGAAGCTGTGCCTCCAGATCGATGCAACCACTGAAAAACTTGGGAACCATACCCGAACTCTATGTTCTCTTGGCAGCCTATAATGTTGCTTTTGGCACTGGATCCTGCACGGGCCCTCACCTTGACACCTAGTGCAATGTGTGAAGTCAGCCACAGGGTGCTATACAGGTCCAGAGCTGTGGTCCACCCCTGTGAAACCCAGTCCACGGTGACCCCTTCGGGTGCAGTTCCACCGTGACGGTTGAAGCCTAGACTTTATATATAGTCCAGGGTCATGGACAGGTAAGACAGGGACATCCTCTATCTCTGACCGTTACTGTGAAAACTGAGGCTGTGTTTGGAATGCGTTCACTTTACAGTGTAAACTTTTCAAATTGGCGCTAAAATTCAACAACATAAGCCTTTCACCATGAGGATTCATTACAGGACAGTCTACACCTGTGTTGCTGCTTATTGCTTCTAGACATGCTTACCCTATATTCCACACCCTACCTTGTCGGTACTCCACAGCAGAATACCTTCACCAGTAGTTATGGAAGAAACCAGGCGAAAGGAAGCCACAGATAAACCTCAGGTAAACATTCACTCTGCTAAAGGTCAGCACAACACAACCTCAGAGTGATGATGCTTCCCTTGCATCAGGGCAGGAACTAATTTTATCTCCAGTCTCTGGATCCGATACTAACTCACTCTCAGGCTTGTAACAGGCCTGAGGCCCTATAGCCTCATATAATACAAATCCTCCCACATGAGTTGTACCTGTTTATCTGCAGCAATCTCATCTCTATAGCCATTCAAAGTGCACAGTTTACACAGCAAACTGTGTAAGGATTAGCTCAGGCATGTTCACAACTCCTCTTGCCTGTGCCCGCCAAGAAGCTGACACTCCGCAGTCCTAATCGCAGGTAGTGAGACATTTCCCGCAGCCGCAGATTGGGAAATGTCTCACTGCCTGTGATTAGCGCTGCGGAGTGTCGGCTTCCTGGCGGGCGCGGGCACATGGACTTGCGAACACGCCAGAGCTCATCCTTATTCCCGAGCTTTAAGTGGCAGGGATCTAATATCAGACTGTACAGCACAGGGGGGTGCTGAGTGTAATCTGGGACCTGAGTGGAGGGAATGGACCCACTTTTACAGTCTTACAATCACTTTCTGTGTTCTGGGGAGGGGGGCTTCTAAGGCTGTCTCACATAATTGCTTGGTGTCGGCATAAATTGTTAGAAGTGACGCATGCAGTTAGCAGAGTAAGAAGAGAACAGACAGAATTCACACTAAGAGCAAGGTAGGGTCATAATTGTGGCGCCCAGGGTGGGGCATGTTCATGAAAGCTTTGCCAGTGTCCATTCACCTCAGGGTACAAGCCCAAAACCCAGTGTCTATGAATGCTTTGCCTAAGTCCTGTACTGCAGTCCAAGATATGGAATTCACAGGTAAGTGAATTCAAAAAGAAAATCATTCCTCTTTTTCCTAGTTCCCCTTTTTTCCTTACTTCCACTTCACTTTAATTCAGCAGTGCGGGGAGTCTACATATGACTGTGCACCATAGTTAGATGCAGTGTTCACTGCGATGCCACAGAGTTGAGCAAACGCAGCCCCTTCCATTCTGTGAAAATCCAGTCTGGGTGAAGAAGCTTGTGCTAAGGACTGTGGCTGTTTCTGCCTTATTGCAGGAGCAATGCTTTCTATTTTGTTTTTCTTTTAGGGAAGTGACAGAGTCGCTTAAAAGTTGTTCTAAAAGCTTAAGTTTTTTTTTTTTTACCTTAAAGTGGTTTTAAACCTTTACATATACCCAGTGAGAGCTGATTGGAGGGATGGGACACACCCCCATGAACACAGGAACACTGTAGAGGGATATGCTTTGTTCATATTTCGTGTCTGAGGTTTATAACTATTTTAATGCATTGTCTGCATTAAGGTTAAAAACCTTCTGCCTGAGCTCACCCAAACTTGATCCATCGCTGTGCCTGAGAGCAGTGTCTCAGTTCTCCCCTCCTCACAGGGCATATTGACAGCAACAGGAACCTTTGGCTTCCACTGCTGTCAGTTAAATCCTGTGATGGGGAGCGAGGCTGAGCCATCTGTGTCTATAGGATCAAGTCTACATGAGTGATCCCATAGGAAGCAGCTTCCTATGGGTGGTGGCACTCGGCAAAGAGATAAACCCAGTGTCGGCAGGGGGACCCCAAAGGAAGAGGCTGTTCCATGCAAAACCATTGCGCAAAGCAGGTATGTATAACTTGTTTCTTAAATAAGAAACAAGTTTAAATAAGAAACAAGGTTTACAATTTCTTTAAAAAAGCAATTTGCTGAGTGTGAGGAATACATAGATTGAAAAAACAAGTTTAGCATTGTAACGAGCACTGTTAGCAATTATGAATAATACAGATAATATCAATATTAATAATACAAAATGTATATTAAAAACAAAACAACAAAACAAGCAGCTAAGCACTATAACCCAGATATCGGGCACAAAAAAGAATATATAGTAAGGAGTGCAGCGCTAGAAAATATCAAATGCAAATATACAAACTAGAAAACGTGCTGATGTGCACATGTGAACAGTAATTAATATACAATATTCATGTGAATATAATATGATTCAAAAAACAAAAATGGTTAATTATAAGCAAGAATAAAGTGCAAATTAAACACTTGTGCAGAAAGTTCATTGGTGATAAACATTCATAAGAAGAGATCCTCATGAAGCATGGATCCAATAGGTGAAATCATGTCAAGTGTAAAATATAAACTTGACCACGTGAAACCCATCACCACAGAGAGATAAGAGGCTTACCAGAGAGCCAGCAACCACCTTATTCAGGGGGGGTCATAAGGCGCTTGTTGGATCTGAGATCCTGTGAAACGATGTCCTGGTGCGTCCCTCTGCAATCTGAGACCTTATACAGGGACAAACCAGTGTCCTGGTTTGTCCTTCTCCGGAATTCCTCACAGGTACCAAGCAGTGTTCAGATCCTTACAGGAGCCTCTGCAAAGACGTTTGTGTGTGAACCTGTTAGCTAACAAGCCTCTTATCTCTCTGTGCAGCCATTATCACCTACCCTACCACATAGTTGGAGAAAGGATCTGTCTTTTCACTTCTACCAGAACAAAACCCTCATACCCCTGTTTGCAATCCTCTAGGAGAGCTGGAGTTTTTCTCTATCTGCTGTGATAAAGTTGTAAAGCCTCATTATGTGATTAATCATGATTTTGCAAGATCAACAGAGCCTGAGGTAGTAAGGGCCTGGGACACAGGAAACGTTAAAAAATAAATAAATAAATTACAAGACACACATGTATCCTCTGTTTTTGGCTTTTAATATACATTGTTCAGATTGTATCAAGGACTAAAAATATTGCTCAAAGTTTTACAATGAGCTTTATCTTAACTTGTTTTACTTGCAAATCACAAAGCAAAAGCTAACAAAAGTGCAAAGCCTAATGCTCGCTGTGCACTAACCAGTCAAGAACCACTCCTTGCAGGGCCAATTCACATCAGAACACTGTACAGGAATCACTTGCGATCTGCAGTGGGTGTTAGTGTTTACACCACAAACGCAGTGCACTTGCCTGCACCGGATCGCATGGTACAGTAGTACCATGCAATCTGGTTGCTCTGCATTTTTTTAAAGTAGTGCATGTGCTACTTTTGGTGCGGTCCGGTGTGATTTTAGCCTATTTAAATTTATAGGCTGAAATTGCACTGCACCCAGATTACATATGAATTGCACAGGAACATGCTGTGCGTTCCTGTGCGATTCATGGTGTGAACCTGCCCTAAGACCAGCATTTTCATAAAAACATTTCATTAAACTAATGATAATGAAAACATAATATATAGTAAGTTTATTTGTAATACTTCAAAACTAGAAGCATCCTAAGGGCCGTTTAACATTTCATTTTTTCAGGCGGACCCGATCGGACCCTCCAGTCTTCTCTGTGGAGCGGCAGGTGTCAACGGACATGTCTGTTGACATCAGATTTGATCCTACCCTGCTAAAAACAGATGGATGGGTATCTAGTCCTCATCTGTCTGGTGGATCGGATGGCAGTTGGGTGTAAATGAACAGGTGGTCCATTTACGTTCGATCGCCCATAGAGGAGAGCGGGCTGTGTCTGTGTCCACTCTGCATAAGCAGAGTGGACACAGACCAGCCATCTCCCTGCTCAGTGGGGGTTAGAGGACAGATTCCCCGCAGAGCAGGTGGACTCCAACGAAGCTCACCCCGTGTGTAAGAGGCCGATATCAAAGCTCTTGTGAAGACCAGTATTTTTCCCATTAAAAAAAACCTTATAGCTGCCAGCACATTTTTTGGGACCTACATGTTAATGTCAGTGAAAGCCCCTGTTTTATAACTGCTAGATTGGACTGACTGGTTCCTGCACCTTGCATTATTTTGTTACCCCCATTCAGTGGTGCTTTACTACCAGCACAATGCTGCAAACTGTCTTTCCAGACCTTGGTCAGTGATTGTTTGCACAACTCCTGTATGCAGCTTTTCTGTATGGCATAACCATCATTTTAACAGTATTACTGATATTCCAGTTTTTATTATATTATTTCTTTACAGAACCATCAGAGTATGGCTTTTTTTCAAGCTCCTTATTTGGCAACTACAACAGTGATAGTTCCCCTGGGGGTCCTGGTGACCTGACAATGCTCCCACACCTTGCAGATCTGGTCAGCTACAGCATACAGAAAGTCATTGGGTTTGCCAAAATGATACCTGGATTCCGGTAAGAGCAACAAATAAATAATAAAATCAGTGGTGGTCTTCATATCTAAGCATTTAGCAAATGTTAATAACTGCAGTGTATTAAAACTCAACTATGTTGTATTTGTGTGGGAACCTAAGGATAGCCCAGAAAGTACAAGAGAGAATAGTGAACACTCATGTATTTTCTCTTGTAGAAGGCACAGTATGCTTCCTTCCCCTGTGACCCAGGAGCCTTGGTGGTAGGAATTGGAGGTGACAAGGCTGGGATTTCATTTAAAGTAGAATTCAAGGCTAGAACTAACTAAGGTTAAAGGATAAGTTCAACTTTTGTAACAGGTTACATGTTACACCCATATTCAGGGTGTAACATGTTACAGATGCACCGGCCCCCGCTCCCCCAATCTGCTGTTCTGACAGCTAGCGGGCATCTTCTCCCCCACCCCCCATGCACTGTCACAATCTGCAAACAATCCAGTCTTCTGTGAATGGTAAAACTACAAGGGCTGTCGGCTTGTAGTTCTCAATGATTGCAGTGGTAGTTCATTAAGTCTTCCTGTCTCAGTGTGAATGCCTGGCCGTATCAGAGGTATGGCCAGACAGATACACAGACAGTCTGCAGGATCGTGGGTGCAGTGCTTTACAGGTCCATTACAAAAAATAAATAATAAATGCATATTTTTTTTACATGCAAAAAAAGTGCTTTTTTTTTTTTTAAAGGTAAACTTATCCTTTAAAATTGCTCTCACCCTCTTTCTAACACCTATACTAACTACCCTATGTGCATCCTTACCTATTCTTAGGGCACTCCAGTCTGATCATGTGATTTTCCCAGCAGTCAGCTTCAGGGGAGAGCGTCGACAATGGTTTGAATGACTGGGCCGTGGCGTCACCTATAGGCTCACTATGGGGTGTCTGTTGTCAGCTGTCCCTTCTGTCCACTGAAGATAGCCACTGGGAGTTAATTACATGACTGGGGTGGAGCGCCCTGAAAGTATAAGCATTTTCCTTCTACAAGGTAGTTAGTATAGGTGTTAGAAAGGGAGTGGGAGCACTTTTATCTCAGTTCTAGCCTTAAAGCGGATGTAAACCCCCCATATAGCCAGTGAAGTGAACAGCCTCCGATGATACACAGGGATAAAACAAATCTCCCTACATAAGTTTTACATGTATATCTTCTGTCTTCACCTTGATATACTGTTTAGAAAGTGCACATTCTGTTAGAATTTACACTTCCTGATTCCCCTGTAGGAGGAGATCATTGCAAGGCACTGTGAGAGAGAAAGCTGATTGGAGGAAAGGCCTCAGAGAGCTTGACAAAAGTTCTCAGGCTGATAACAGACAAACAGAGCAGGAGAAAGCTATGAGACACAGGGCTTTAAAGAATGATAGCAAAACACTACAGATACAGTTTTGCTCATAAGTCCAGAAACACACTGACCTTTTATACACACACACTAATTACAAGCAAACAGAGTGAGGATGGTTACCTTTAATAGCCATTCAAACCCCTTTGTGTCAACTTGTGTGTGCATGTTATCAGGCCAAAATCACCAGGGTATGTAAACTTTTGATCAGGGTCATTTGGGTAGTTTCTGTTGCTATTATGATTTAAAAAGAGTAAACACAGTTGATTGATAATAAATGGCTTCAGCCAAACACTAACCATGAGTGAAAGAAAAGTTTTTGTGTTATCATTCATATTCTCTGAAAAATGACCAAGAAATCATAAATTCTGCCAGGGTATGTAAACTTATGAGCACAACTGTATATGTGCCCAGCTCAAATTTCATGAATCGGGTTTACATCCACTTAAATTCCACATTAAGTGTCCGTAAATCAGCAATCCTGTTGTCAAAATTATTTAAGGCTCATTATATTTTTTTCATGTTGGAACATTCCTTGTTAACCTTTTGATGTTGCAAGTACCCTTTAGCCCTGGTTCACACCCGTGCGACTTGTCATACGATTTGACAGTTCAAAATCACATGACAGGTCACTCCCTATTTGTGGCAATTGAACCGTTCAAATCGTTGCCACTCAAGTCACAGCGATCTTGAAAAAGGTTCCTGCACTACTTTTCTGCAATTTCATAGTGACTTGCATTGACTGTTACATTAAGTCACAAGCCGCCATGAAATTGCACATCCAAATCGCACTGATCTGCAGCTTTGGAGTCGTGCTGTGGGAACGCAATTTCAAAGCCACACTGGTGTGAACCAGGGCTTAATGAAAACTCTGTAAACTATTTAAGCTAGCCATAGATTACCAAACGAAAATTCTTGTGAGAAGAAGGTTCTTAGAAAAGACGTTCTTTTTTCCAGTCATTAGTGGGTCAAATCGACATTCGTTTTCAACCGCAGTGACGAGAACAAGTTTCTAACCGTGTATGTGGTTTTTGTTCGGTAAAGTCCATTAATTCCAAAATCAAATGTTAAACGCAATCTAAATCTTTCAAATGACAAATGAATGTTCTAAGAATTTTAGTTTGAAATTTTATCCATCTCTGGCCAGCTTTAGCAGTCACTGACCCTTATGCATCAGCATTTTCATGAATGGAAAGAAGCCCTTATTTTAGTAATGGTATCTGATTTTAGTTGTAATTGCAGTGTGGTGTGTCTGAATCTGTAGGGCCAGTTCATGGAGTCCCCTGATAAGAAGTGTGACAGAAGCTGAAGAAGAGAGATTACAGCCACATGTTGAATGTGTTTTTGCACTTATTGACATATTTTAACCAGCAGCATAAACGTTCAGAAAAATTGCTTCCAGCTTCAGTCTAATACCCTATACACGCGGTCGGATTTTCCAACGGAAAGAGTGAGATCGGATTGTGTTGTCGGAAATTCCGATCGTGTGTGGGCTCCATCTGACTTTTTCCTTCGGAATTTCCGACACACAAAGTTTGAGAGCAGGCTATAAAATTTTCTGTCAACAAAATCCGATCAGTTAAATTCCGATCGTGTGTACACAAATCCGACGCACAAAGTGCCACGCATGCTCAGAATAAATTAAGAGATGAAAGCTATTGGCTACTGCCCCGTTTATAGTCCCGACGTACTTGTTTTACGTCACCGCATTCAGAACGATCGGATTTTCCAACAACTTTGTGCGACCGTGTGTATGCAAGACAAGTTTGAGCCAACATCCGTCCGAAAAAATCCATTGATTTTGTTGTCTCAATGTCCGATCAATGTCCGATCGTGTGTACAGGGCATTAGAGATGTTAGTTAAGGTTTGTGGGATGCCATAGACATCCTGAACTTTCCTAGATCATTTGCATTTGGCAGGAACAAGTATCAACCACCTAATGTCTGTGAACACTTAACTGATGTCCGTTAACCAAAGCAAATGTAATAGCAGTAATGTGTTTTGTTTTGAAATGTAGTGACCTCGCTGCAGAGGACCAGATTGCCTTGTTAAAATCCTCCGTTATCGAAGTTATAATGCTGCGATCCAACCAGTCATTCTCCCTGGATGATATGTCCTGGTCATGTGGCAGTGAAGACTTTAAGTACAAAGTTGATGATGTGACACAAGGTAAAAATCAGTTTGTAAATCGGATTTCCCATCCTGCATTGCCATTCTTTTGATGAGTTATCTCATCCATAGCTATTCACTTTTTTGTGGAGGGTGATGGAGTAGGTTTTGCAACATATTTACCGCTAAAGCTTTTTTATATATCCTTGCTGTACCTTCAGCAATCTCCTTCATTCACAAAGCTGGATCTTTAAATTAAAGTGACACAAAACGATATCCAATTTCTCCAAAAACAATCCATGCACATGCACTACTTAAAGGCCCTGTAATCTATTTTTCATGAAAATGTTTCTTACTGTGTTTTTCTGACACCTTTTACCATCCTTCATGAGCTCCTGAACCTCTCCTTCTGTTCTTCTTTCCTCTCACTTCTGTTTGTTTGGAACAAGCAGTGCATGTTAGTTGTGAGCACCATAGTCTATACCTAGTCCATCTTGAGAACGAGCAAGGAGGTTGGACTATAGCAAAAAAAAAAAAAGAAAAGGAATATAGAGATTTTGACTCAGCAATAGAAGGTACTGTACTTTTCAAGTTGAGTACATACTTGAATAGATTTTTTTTTTTTTTTTGTTAAACAGATTTTAGTGTCACCCTTAAGGCTTCATGCACACTGGTTTATTGTAAATGCTGTTTCTCCTGACAGGAGAAAATCAGCGTTAAAACGCACCTAGGTGTTTTTTTTTTAATGCGTTTAGCCGTGTTTGGGTGCTTATTTTATTGGCCAGAGTTGTAATTTATTCTGGCCGTTGACATGAATAAAATGCACATTTGCTAAATGCTCCTTGGCAAGCACAGAGGTAAGACGTTTCTTGTAGTTCGTGACTAGGTTTGCACACATCTCAGGAGAGATTTTGGGCCACTCTTCTTTACAGATCATCTCTAAATCCTTAAAGCGGCGTTCCACTTAAAAGTGGTTCTTCCACTTATCCGTCTCCTCGGAGGGGGGGTGCTGGACCTCCTCTTTAAGGTTTCTTGGCTGTCTCTTGGCAACTCTAAGTTTTGGCTCCCTCCATAAATTTTCTATAGGATTACAGTCTTTAGAATGACTAGGCCACTCCATGACCTTAATGTTCTTCTTCTTGAGCCACTCCTTTGTTGCGGTATGTTTCGGGTCATTTTCATGCTGGAAGACCTGTCCACAACTTTTTTTCAGTGTTCTGGCTAAGGGAAGAAGGTTCTCATCCAGGATTTTACAATACATGGCCCCATCTATTGGCTCCTCAATGCGGCAAAGTCAGCCTGTACCTTTAGCAGAGAAACGGCCCCAAAGCATCATGTTTCCACCTCCCTGCTTGACTGTAGGGATGGTGTTCCTAGGGTCATAATCAGCATTTTTCTTTCTCCAAACACGAGTCGAGTTAATGCCAAAAAGCTCAATTTTGGTCATATCTGACCACAGCACTTTCTCCCAATCCTTCTCTGAATCATTTAGATGTTCTTTGGCATGACTGTACATGTGCCTTCACCGTGTTTGGAGGAAGAAAAATGTTGACTATGACCCTAAGAACATCATCCCTACAGTCAAGCACAGAGGTGGAAACATTATGCTTCTGGGCGGTTTCCCTGTTAAGGGTACAGACCAACTTTGCCCCATTGAGGGACCAATAGATGGGGCCATGTATTTTAAAATCTTGGATGAGAACCTTCTTCCCTCAGCCAGAACACTGAAGATGGGTCATGGATGGGTCTTTCAGCATGACAATGACTCAAAACATACTGCCAAGGCAACAAAGGAGTGGCTCAAGCAGAAGCACATCAAGGTCATGGAGTGGCCTAGCCAGTCTCCAGACCTTAATCCTATAGAAAATGTATGGAGGGAGCTAAAACTTTGATTTGCCATGTGACAGCCATGAAACCTTAAGGGTTTAGAGAAGATCTGTTCAAAAAAAGAGTGAACCAAAATCCCTCCTGAGATGTGTGCAAACCTGGTCACCAACTGCAAGAAACGTCTTACCTCTGTGCTTGCCAACAAGGGTTTCTCCGCCAAGTACCAAGTCATGTTTTGCTTGGGGATCAATTACTTCTTTTATAACATTTATAGTTTATAACATTTGTATCATGTGTTCTTTCTGGATTTTTGGTTGATATTCTTTCTCCGTCATTTAAAATACACCTATGATCCAAAATTATAGACACTTAATTTCTTTGTAAGTGGGTACACTTACAAAATCTGCAGGGGATCAAATAATTATTTTCTCCACTGTACATGGTAAAGAGTAGTTGTTTTGTCACTATAGCGTTACCTGACAAGATGCTTTTTAGCTGAAACTCCCAATTCATAGGTGGCAATCACTTGATAGCTTTTGACATTTTGCAGCCTGGTCACAGAGTTAATTCTGGCTGATGAACAGGAGACAATAGCCAGATTAGAATGTGTACTCACAAACCGGGGGTACTGTGTTGTGGTCTTTGGGGCACTTTTAGTGATTCCAGGCAAGTATAAGCAGAATTTGAGGAATCTCCAGATCCTCTCAAAATGTTGAATGTGAATATGAAGATAATCAGTGTGCTGATTATCAGCACAGACCCCCCCACTGACAGGGAGAGCCATCAGCGCTTCCTGGTTCTCGCAATGATCAGCTGTGATTGGTCACAGCTGATCATGTGGTAAGAAGCCTCTGTCAGAGGCTTCTTATCACGATCGGATATGCAGTGTGTCAGACTGACACGCTGCACTGCGCGCTCCCGTGGGTGGGCACGCGTCGGCATGTTATCCTGCTGGATGTCATATGACGTCCAGTCAGGATAACAGAACCACTTCCTGGCTGTCATTCTGTTATAGGCCAGGCGGGAAGTGGTTAAGTAAAACATTTTAAACATGTTATACTTACCTGCTCTGTGCAGTGGATTTTCACAGGACAGCCCCGATCCTCCTCTTCTCGGGTCCCTCGTCGGCTCTTCTGGCCCCTCCCTCCTGACAAGTGCCCTCACAGCAAGCAGGTTGCTATGGGGGCACCCGAGCCAAGCTGAAGCTCCGTGTATCCATTCAGACACGGAGCTGTGGCCCCACACCCTTTCTCTCCTCATTGGCTGGCTGGCTGACTGACTTTGACAGCAGCAGGAACCAATGGCGCTGCGATGCTGTTTCCGCCAAAGAGGAGGGAAGTCACGGGAAGCCGAAACAATCCTACAGCATTGCTGGATAGAGAGGGGGCTCAGGTAAGTATTCGAGAGGCTGAGGGGGGCTGCTGCACACAGAAGGCTTTGCATCTTATTGCAAAGAATGCATTAAGGTAAAAAAACCTGATTTTACAACTACTTTACGTACAAGTAAGCTGTAATTTATCATTTTTTTTTTTTTTTTTTGGGGTGGGGGTTGGTATGGTATAACTATCAAAACCATGGGTCATAACCAAGGCCTATCTGGATGACTAATAAGGAGCAGTGTTAAAATTGGGTTATGTGATAGTTTATTATGATGACACAGTTATACCTTGCTGTCTCTGCTGTGTGTGTAATTGGCAGGTGCGCTTTAAGAGCTCTTACTTGGATAACTTGAAATTGTTGCCTCTGTTATGAGGATTGCTTTTGTAGACACTGCAATAGTCTAATGGTGCTGACCAGACACTTATTAGCCAGGTAATTTATTCTATTGCAGATAATTGTTTGTCCAGAAGATATGCAGAACACACAGTCTAGGGATAAGGGCTGCAAACATATGTTGGACAGCACCTAGTACTCTAAGCATTATTTGTTCAGTGATTCTTTTAATGCATATATGCCAAGTGGTCAACTAGATTGTCAATAATGACTTGATTGTCTTGTTGAGTTGTACTGTGCAATATAATTCATCATTCTGTGCCCACACACATTTCCAATTCTTTAAGGCAAAGTTCACCTTTGAGAAAAAATTATAAATGCACAAAATTTGGTAGCGTAAAAAAGTGTATTTATATTTTTTTACCCAATGAGCCTGCAAAGTATTCCCCCCGTGAGATACTTAATGTACAATCACCATAATTAACACACAATAAAAACAATCATTGTAGTCAGAAATTGTTAGGGAAAAAAAATATATAGTACAATAAATACCATTCAAGATTTTACCTCAAAGTGCATCTAAACCCAAGAACAGAAATGTAATATATTTCAGCTTGCAAGTCAGATGTTGTGGCTGCATTTGTTTACTTTTTCTAATTTTCACCTTGTGATCCTGCTAGTAACACACTTCCTCTCTGATGACAGCAAAGCTCACTCACTGTACTGTATCTATAGCAGCCTTGACATCCTGTGACAGGACTACAGAACACAACCCCCACTGCTCATCACCTTAAGATGTGGGGAAGGTGCTTTTGTAGTCCACAGAGATAGCTGTGAACAAGGTAACTGATGAGAGTGCATGAGAGATGAGAGAACACAGAAGGTTATTAGTTTACAAAATTTCCTACAGGATCAACATTTTTTTATCACTAAAATCTGTGTAATCCTCTTGGTTTTACTACGAAGGGTTGGTGGATTATTGTCTGAAATCTTTAATATAGGAGTGCACAGAGTAAAATAAAAGGGTTTGTGGTGAACTCACATGTAGCAAATTTTGGAATATTGTATTAACCAGTGACTGTTTTGCCCTCTGAACTTCACAGACCACAAGGTATCACAAGTTATTCATCAATTCAGTCTTTAATGGGGAACTTCCGCTTTAAGCACTCCTTGCCCCCTTACATGCAACATTTGGCATAATGGGTACCTGGTTTTGACAGGTACTTCCTGTCCCACTTCCTCCTTCCGTCACTTGCCCACCTTGGTGACTCCTCCTCTCCCCCTAGGCGCCCCCTCCCTCTCTGCAATCTTCTGGAACACGTCACAGGTCCCAGAAGATTGCCTGGCAACTAAGATAGTGCAGCGCGACTCGCACATTAGCCGCAAGCTATCACAGCTAAGTGCCCACAGTAGTAATGAGGATGGAGCGGAGGGGGAGAGGAGCGAGGCTTCGGACAGCCGCATCCCTGGATCATGGGACAGGTGAGTGTCTGTTTATTGAAAGTCAGCAGCTACACTTTTTAATAAACTTACAAAACAGTGAAACTCGCTTTAAAGTGGACCTTCAGTCATTTTTTCAGCTTTCCATCTATTAAATCTTCTGCCCTTGTTTTAACTTTGGATAGTAAAACATTTTCTTTCTACCAGTAAATACAGTGCTTTGCAAAAGTATTCACCTCCTTGGCATGTTTCGTGTTTTGTTGCCTTACAAACTGGAATTCCTTCTTGCAAAACTGCTCCAGCTCCTTCAAGTTGGATGGTTTGCGCTTGTGAACAGCAATCTTTAAGTCTGACCACAGATTTTCTATTGGATTGAGGTCTGGGCTTTGACTAGACCATTCCAACCCATTTACATGTTTCCCCTTAAACAACTCAAGTGTTGCATTAGCCGTGTGTTTGGGGTCATTGTCCTGCCGGAAGGTGAACCTCCATCCTAGCCTCAAATTACACACAGAGTGGTACAGAAATGCTCAAGAATATCCCTGTATTTAGCACCATCCATCTTTCCTCAAATCTGACCAGTTTTCCAGTCCCAACTGCTGAAAAACATCCCCACAGCATGATGCTGCCACCACCATGTTTCACTGTGGGGATGGTGTTCTTTGGGTGATGTGTTGGGTTTGCGCCAGACATAGCGTTTTCTTTGATGGCTCCCACATGCCTTTTCGCAAACTCAGAACGTGCCATTTTGTTTTTTGCTGAAAGTAATGGCTTTCTTCTGGCCACTCTGCCATAAAGCCCAACTCTATGGAGCGTACGGCTTATTGTCGTCCTATGTACAGATACTCCAGTCTCTGCTGTGGAACTCTGTAGCTCCTCCAGGGTTACCTTAGGTCTCTGTGCTGCCTCTCTGATTAATGCCCTCCTTGCTCGGTCCGTGAATTTTGGTGTGCGGCCATCTCTTGGCAGGTTTGCTGTTGTGCCATGTTCTTTCCATTTGGTTATGATAGATTTGATGGTGCTCCTAGGGATCATCAAAGATTTGGATATTTTTTTTATAACCTAACCCTGACTTGTACTTCTCAACATTGTCCCTTACTTGTTTGGAGAGTTCCTTGGTCTTCATGGCAGTGTTTGGTTAGTGGTGCCCCTTGCTTGGGTGTTGCAGCCTCTGGGGCCTTTCAAAAAGGTGTGTGTATGTAATGACAGATAATGTGACACTTATATTGCACACAGGTGGACATCATTTCACTAATTATGTGACTTCTGAAGGTAATTGGTTGAACCAGAGCTTTTTATGGGCTTCTGATCCATCACATATAATTCAGATTAAAAAACATTGAACTAAAGGCTGTAATGTAACAAAATAGGTAAAAAGCTAAGCCAAGGGTGGTGAATACTTTTGCAAGGCACTCTACCTTATACAGCCCACTTCCTGTTTCTTGTCTGGTAAAAAGCCTAGGCTTATGACATCATGCACAGCTCTCTCTCTCTCTCTCACTTTAGTGTGAGTTTGCCAGGAAGAGAGGGGGGATGAGTCCTAAGAGGGCCAATGAGAGCTGCAGAGCTGGAGGTGTGTCTGTGTAAATCCAGGAAGTGAACAGGCAGCAGCTTCAGCTGTCCACGGTTAAAATGGATGTAGCCAAACTTAGTGGAGGGAGATTTCTTCAGCCTGTTTGGCAAGTACAGAATCACAGTATAAATAAATAATTACTGCAATTTCTCTTTAAATACCCCATTCTTTCAACTTTGAATTGCCAGACTATATTTAGGGCCAGATTAATGTGTGCATGTTGAGAAATTCTTTTACCCATCTGTAAGCAGGCATGGATGTCTTCAAAATCTTTGTCTCCATTTTACTGTATATTTTATAGGATGCCTCTTATCGTTTTGTAAAAACTATGTCAGATGGGAGAGCCAACAAGAAAAACATTGAAAAACAAAGATCTAAAATTATATTAAATCTTAAACTAAAAGCACAATGTGCATCAGTAAATCATTTACTTGGTTTTCTAGAAACCATCACACTCTTGAGGAAAAATATAGTAAGGTGGGCGATACACCATTATTGCAGCTCTGTAATTTATGGAAGTTTTTGTTATTTGCAGCTGGTCATAACATGGAGCTCCTGGAGCCTCTGGTAAAATTCCAGGTGGGGCTGAAGAAATTGGACCTGCATGAAGAAGAACATGTCCTCTTGATGGCCATTTGTATTCTTTCACCAGGTCAGTCAATGTAGAGACAATATCAGTAAATACGAGTATGTTTGGGCCTGAGCTGAAGTAACAACATATTTGGCACAATTTTTATCTGTAAACCACACATGTAAGATTTTTGAGAAGGAAGAAAAGATTGGATGGGCAGCTGGCTACTTGTTACTGAGCTGCTGGCTGCTTTCTTACTTAGTTACTAAAAATTACCTAAGTGCGTATTCGTACCATAAAATGAAATGGCACCTTCACAATTAAATGTAATTTTAAAGAGAACAAGCATATTCTCATAAGGATATGTACATTCTGTAATTAAATTCATGGAGACAACTGCTGTAGAGAGGGTAGCAACGAGGTCTAGATACTTTTCAAGATGCTTGCTGTATGCCTAACATGTACTGATGATCTCCGCTTGCAACCACTGATTTCTTATGTTTGTGTTTCTCAGATCCATTTTTAAGAATCGGAGGTTGTATATTTTGCATTAGACTAAAACCCCAGTGGAATAACTAGTCTAAATCTTTCTCCACTTCCCATCCATTAGAGTGCATATATGAAACTGTATTTTTTTAATAGTTTTATTTTTGCACAACAGATCTTTAGGGACTGTATCAATGAGTTATTGTTTGTGTCATTTATGACTTTGGGCAATGCTGTGTACTTTCCGGTGCATTTTTTAATCAGTTCATTGACAGTTTTTTTCTGACCTGCAGTTGACCTTCTTTTACACACTTCAGCCCCGGAAGGATTTATCCCCTTAATGACCAGGCCATTTTTTGCATTGCGTCGCTTTAACTGACAATTGCGCGGTACCCAAACAAAATTGTTGTCCTTTTTTCCCACAAATAGAGCTTTCTTTTGGTGGTATTTGATCACCTCTGCGGTTTTTACTTTTTATACTATAAACAAAAAAAGCAACAATTTTGAAAAACAAAAACTTTCTGCTATAAAACATTTCCAAAAAAAAATGTAAAAAAACAAATGTATTCATCAATTTAGGCCAATTTGTATTCTGTTACATATTTTTGGTAAAAAAATACCAATAAGGCTCGGTTCACACTGGGGCGACTTGGGATCCGACTTGTACGCCCTCAAGTCGCCCCAAGTCGCCCCAGAAATAGTTTTGATGGGAGTTAACGCTAGTGTCTTAATAGACACTACTGAAGTCGCTCCGACTTCAGAGCGTACTCCCTGTATTACTTTGATCCGACTTGGTAGGCGACCTGTACCATAGAAATCAATGGAAGTCGCCTCCAAGTCGGATCTCTCTGTAAAGTCAAGCGACTTTGCAGGGAAAACCCCTCCCTCCCCCCCTCCCTCCCAGAGAGCTGATTGGCCACAGGCGAAGTCGCCTGTCATGGAGGCGACTTCAAGTCGCCTCGTAATTTGCCGAAGTCGCGTCGGAGTTGCGTCGAAGTCGCGTCGAGGTCGCGTCGAAGCCGCCGTGCAAAGTCGCGCTAAAGTCGTGTTGCCCATGTGTGAACCGACCCTAAGTGTATATTGGTTTGCGCAAAAGTTACCGGATCTACAAAATAGGGTATAGATTTGTGGCATTTTTTATTATTTATTTATTTATTTATTTATTACTAGCAATCTGTGTTTTTTTTTTCCAGCGGTACTGCGATGTTGCAGCGGACTGATCGGACACCTAACAGCCATTTTTGACACTTTTTTGGGAACCAGTGACATTACCACAGTAATCGGTGCTAAAAATATGCACTGTTATTGTACTAATGACACTGACAGGCAAGGGGTTAACATCAGGAGCGATCAAGGGGTTAACTGTGTTCTCTCACTGTGTTCCCTCACTGTTCTAACCATATGGGGGAAGGGCTCACTGGGACAACACACAGATCCGTCTTCCTGCATATGCAGATCCCAGTTCTGTCACTGCGGGGAACTATCGTGGGTGAGTACGCCAGACCTGCTAATTGGCTCCCCTGCTGGCCAATGGAAGCGCGCCCACAGATCACCGTGTATGAGCCCGATAGACACCTACGGCCGAGCCAACCTCCTACAGTAAAACCTGCAGTAGCTGATCGGCAAGTGGTTAAAGTGGTATCAACCTGCTTCAACCTGATTTGGCATTCTGATTGGTTTATATGGGGGGAGAGAAGGAGTTATAATGCAAACAAATACCTGTTCATTGACAAAGTTCTTCTGAATCTTGACCACAGGGTTATCGCCACCTACAGGAGTAGGACACTAGGCAGGAAAAACAAAACACAGCACTGCCCACAGGATGCCCCCTCTCTGCTATAGGCAATTCAGTTGTGTTGCACTCCATGGCTGTGGTTTGGGTGTACCTGTCCACTGCGGCCTCCTGCCGGTGGTCAGCTCCCCTTTTTATGCTCACGAATGGCCTTGTGGCCTCCTTCAACATGTTTCTCCATTGATTCCGGCAGACGCTTGTCAGGCGTACGCTGTTAAAGGGCAGGCTCCTCCCTTCCCCATTAAGGCAGGCTTCATTTGGGCACTCACTGCTTTCTGTTCTTTCTGGCATCAGGGTTTCAGGTTTGCAAGGCGTCTACCTGGTCCTTTGTTTGCATCTTTGGATGCTTGTTTTGGCCGCAAAGTTTTGCTGACTGCTGTTTAGGATTCCGTGTTTGGCATGTTTGCCTGTTTTTTGGTTTGCCCACCCCTCCTTGAGACACTACTTTGAGACAACCCTATGGTCAAGATTCAGAAGAACTGTGTCCGTCAATTAATATAAGAGAAAACAGGATTTTTTGTTACTCTAAAATCCTTTTCTCTGAGTTCTTGGAAGAACACAGCACCCACCCCTCTATTGTAGTTTATACTTCTGACACTGCTTTGTTACTAACTGAATTGCCTGTAGCAAAGAGGGGGTTTTATACCAGAAGGGGACTGCCCATAATCAGTGCTGTCCTTTTTTTTTTTTTTTTTTTTTTTTTTTTTAATGCCTAGTGTCCTACTCCTGTAGATGTTGATATAACCCTATGGTCAAGATTCAGATGAGTTGTGTCTGTAAATGAACTCAAAGAAAAGGATTTTATGGTGAAAAAATCCCATTATTGTGCTCCTACCAGTATTGCACAGAAGGCATAATTTGCATTTCCCTTTGAAAATGTATGGTGTAGTACTTTTGTTTTTCTTTCTCAGAAAAAGCAAAATGTTATAACCTTGAAAGAGCCGTCTTAATGTGTATAAAATGTTTTGTAGACCGCCCTGGTGTGCTGGATAAAGCACTGGTTGAAGCCATTCAAGATCGCCTCTCTTCAACCCTTCAAACATACATCCTCTGCAAGCATCCTCCTCCAGGAAGTCGACTTCTGTACCCCAAGATGATCCAGAAACTGGCTGACCTTCGCAGCCTAAATGAAGAGCATTCCAAACAGTATCGCTTCATCTCTTTCAAGCCAGAGCATAGCACAATGCTCACTCCACTAGTGCTCGAGGTCTTTGGCAATGAAATCTCTTGAGTTTGAATTAAGACTTTTATTTTAAAAGTGTGAGTAATTTGGTGTATCCAAGTTAAGCTGGGTCTTAATTCTGTTTTCTTCTTTGGGAAATAACTGGGAATTCCTTTTTAATCAAATGATTAGTTTACCGTTGTATATAGTACATACTATTTTAAAATACCTACATGGATAAGCTAAAGTGGATGGTTCTAGTGCTTTCTTTAATTATGCTACAAAAAAGGGTTAACCTTCTTTGCCATGCTGTTGATGTAATGTACCAATCTTACAATGCTTTGCCATGTTGTGTGCCTTCTAGACAGTTAATGTCAAATCTTGTAAACTTGATATTTTGGCCCATATGGGCTATTTTTCTATTTACAAAAGCCATTGTTGACTAAATTTTAAACTTGTGAATCTCATGCTGTGTGCCAAATTGTGAAAGACTCTAAACATCCTAACTTCTTTAAATTTATATCTTAGAATGTACGTATTTTACTACAGCAGTTTAACCAAAGTGTGTATGTGCCTGAAATAGAGCAGAATAGTTCATGCATGTGCTATACAAAGAGCCAGGTTTTACTGCGTCAGTCATCTTTAGTGGGTCATTTTTAAATGGAAAAGGGTTTATTTGGAAAATGTATATTTTTCTATGCATATGGAATTATACTTTAAAAAATATAATAGCCTGTTGTTCACATATAAATGATTAATTGCCCTCATCTTTAACATTTTACCTAAATGTGTAACATTTAACTCTAATAGACTATGCACATGATATAATAGATATTTCCACTTAAAATGGTTATTTTCAGATAGGTGAAGGATGATTTAGGAGGACTCTTGTGTAATGTTAGACCAACCTATGGAGCCCTGCTGTGAAGATTCTCAACAATGAAGTTCCTCTGTCAAATTTTACTTCCAGAATTGTTTGTCTTTGTTTAAAGGAAAATCTTCTGATGTAGACCAGAATTGCTATCTAGAAAGAGATTATATTGCTGGGAAATTTCACAGTGGTGGAGCATCACAGGAAACCAGCCTTCTGTTTAACTATACACATTAAGTCTTCCTTTTGCATCTCACCTGAAACCACAACATCGATCAGGGAAAATAATTTGTAGCCCATTTTGTAAGGATATGGCTTATGCGATTCCCATAAAATAGTTTATACTTGCTTATCTCTTGTAAGTTTGCAATTGTCATATGGGTATATTAAACTGGTTAACATGATAGCTCTATATATATATATATAGCAAGGGCTGCTTCATCTGAATAAAACTGAGCTACGTACCAGGTAACAACCAGAGAAATAGCACTTATTTTTCTACATTATTTTTAGAAGGCAAATCAAACAATAATTTTAGATTTTTACAAATATGCAGAGAAATTGACTTTATTCTGATATAACGAAGCAACAGAAATATGTATATTTATATATAGTTTGGCCTTAACGTGTATGTTTGTGGTGGAACCCTAAGACGCCCCTGTGTGGCAGTGCACTATGGTCTCTTATGGTCTCTCCTTTTGTATTTTCATCTGCTGAATGTAGCCCTTATCTGCTTCCTAATGGAGATCAATTATTGGGCACACTGTTTCATGTTAGGCCTTAAACTATTGATGTCTATAGCAGTAACTAGGAGTGGGTATGCACTAAGATCATTAGACCTTTACTGCCTATGAGGTGAAGATTGTGATGTTACCCCCCCCACCTCGTCAAATCCGAGAATGCTTTGTATTCATTAAAAAAAATACAAGGCATTCTATGAAAGGTGGCAGCGCCGAGCAAACAACCCCCTGTGGTCATTGTGCAGTGGGGCTCTGGATGTGAAGACGTCAGAAACAATCCACCGCTGGACATGGGAGAGTGCAGTTGTCTGGAGGAACGAAGGATCAGGTACGTATAGGCTTTGTATCCATCCCTAGACAAAACAAGTAGTTAGCCCATGGATGTGACCTCTATAGCTGCTTGCTAGCAGATCTCTGGCAACTTCTTGCTCTAAAGCCCTTACCTCTCTCAGTACAATCATCCCTGATTGCATGAAGAACCCTACATTCAGCCCCCAGATGTCACTTAGTGTCTTGGATGTCCTCATACCTTGTTTTTCCTCTAAATCCTGGCTTTATGAATGCTTCTCCACTATCATGAATCTGTACTCAGACAGCACCCTCAAAAGCTTTTGGGAACTTGTGAAAGAATTTGGCTTGTCACCCACAAAATACTTAAAATATACACAAATCACACACTTACGGGCTTTCCCGGTTCCAATAGTATTTATCCCTGCCAAAGCTTGGCAATACTATGCAGTGGTTTCACTGACTCACAGAAGCATTTCTTTTATATTCTATAACGCCCTCTACAATAAAATGTGCTTTACCATGACTACTGCTGTTCGACAATGGGAGTTAGATCTCTCTGCATCTTTCACAGACTCACAATGGACCTTCTAATTGGCGTTCAACTCCGTCCTATAACATGACCTGCTGTATCCAGCATTGGGAATTGACACAAAAGATTACTTAATGGTGGTACCTACCTCCATTTAACCCCCCTTATGCTGGAGAGGTTGCGGCTCCATAGGAACATTGATGCATGTTTTGTGGAATTGCATCCATATCAACAGCTTCTGGAGGAAAATATTACCAATTATTTCAGGGTCACTGGTATAATAGTCCCTCGTCACCAGCCTTAGTGATGTTAAACCTAGGTATGGAGAACTTCCCAATTCAGTTTTGCACAGTTGTTACAAATATCCTATTTAAGAGACACTGGAAACTGAACCTTGCACCTAATGCATGAGACACTTTTGAGCTTGTAAAAACTCATTTTGTATATGAAAAATTGTTGGCTCTTAGACGAGAAAAATACTCAGTTTTTGAGAACTCATGGAAACCTTGAGCCCATTGGGCAAAACAAGAATCTTTGAACCTTTGTCATTCTTGCCATGTTATGGTCCTAACGAGCTACAAAACATTGTACTCTTCTTTTATGTTCTTATTTAGTACACCTTATCTCGCCTCGGAGTGATGTTTGTATGTTTTTTTTTTTTTTTTTTTCTTGGACAAATGAAATTGTAAAAAGAAATACCACAATAAAAAAATAACCTTTGTTATTTTTCAGGGTATAAATCTCAGCTTTGTGTCATAAAATGCTATATATCATAGGGTTACTTTATTAATATACAGCTTTATGTAGTGCAAATGGACAAGTTGTCAGATAATATGCAGAAGAATGAAAAAGCAACAAATATGTTCATCTTCTAGCTGGTTCTATTGTAGGATTATGGTTGATGCCCTAATATTAGTGGAGGACTGCCAAGGAGGCAGTTGTCTTATTTGCTATTCTTTTAACAGATAATGACTGCAGTCAGCCCTTCACTGCTTAGAAAACCCAGGAGGGATTAATTATCATGCAGTACATACCATCTTTATATTTAATATGTTATTGGTCCATATACAGTAAGGCATCACTAAAGAAATATTAGTTTAAAATTTTTAAGAGGAAGAAACAGTACGCCCTTGCAGGAGGACAATGTTATATTGCCATGGTGGTTAATCACTATGTTATTTTTTCCCTATAATTTCTTGTAGGTGTTTACATAAACCATATATTCTTCTACTGTAGATCATTTGCATACTCCCTAAAAATACAGCCTTCCACTATGATGTTAAAAAGCACATTATAGTGGCAAATAAACACATGTCTCAGAGGACCACTTAGCTGATCCACCTGGAATTCACAAGGGTCACTGATGTAAACTATTATAACTGATGCTTTGTTTAGCCTGGTGGTTTCTTGAAATAGTGGTGTTTAAATGAACAGTCGGTTTACATTTAGGACCAGTTCACACAATTTTTTCGTTCGGATGCGTTTCTGCATGCATATTTTTGTAGCATTCTGGTGCGTTTTTGATTAGTTTCAGTGCATTTCCCCCTTTTTTTTTTTTTGTCAATTGAGGACCTGTGCATGCCAATGAGTTTTATGCTTTTTGCCATGTTCCAGATGCGTTCCATACAGAAAAAATTCAACATGTTCTACTTTTGGCAACTGCACTGGAACGCACTGCACTGGTGTGAACTAGGGCCATTGGAATCCATGTTAAACACTGTCCATGTGTGTTTGATGCAGAATAAAAGCGCACTGGACTGCATCCGGTGTGAACCAGCCCTACAGATGGTTCTAGTGCTTTCTTTAATTGTGCTACAAAAAAAAAGGGTTAACCTTCTTTGCCATGCTGTTGATGTAATGTACCAATCTTGCAATGCTTTGCCATGCTGTGTGCCTTCTAGACAGTTGATGACAAATCTTGTAAACTTGATATTTTGGCCCATATGCGCTATTTTTCTATTTACAAAAGCCATTGTTGACTAAATTTTAAACTTGTGAATCTCAGTCCTGTGCCAAATTGTGAAAGACTCTAAACATCCTAACTTCTTTAAATTTATATCTTAGAATGTAAATATTTTACTACAGCAGTTTAACCAAAGTGTGTATGTGCCTGAAGTAGAGCAGAATAGTTCATGCATGTGCTATACAAAGAGCCAGGTTTTACTGCATCAGTCATCTTTAGTGGGTCATTTTTAAATGGAAAAGGGTTTATTTGTAAAATGTATATTTTTCTATGCATATAGAATTATACTTAAAAAGATATAATAGCCTTTTGTTCACATATAAATGATTCATTGCCCTCATCTTTAACATTTTACCTAAATGTGTAACATTTAACTCCGATAGACTAAATCACATGATATAATATGTTCTACTTTTGAACGCACTGCACTGGTGTGAACTAGGGCCATTGGAATCCATGTTAACACTGTTCATGTGTGTTTGATGCAGAATAAAAACGTACTGGACTGCATCTGGTATGAACCAACCCTTAAAGAAAATATAACTACCAGATATCTAAGCACATGTAAGCTCTCCCACACTGGTTGTGCCATACAGTTCCCTAAGTAAGCACATGCATTACACCTCCACTTTGGTTGTGCCTCATAATTCCTTAAGGAGGCACATAAGTTATACACCCAAGTTAGTCATGTCATATATATCCCTAAGTAAGCACACAAGTTATACCTCCTCCTTTGTTGTACCTCCCAGCTGGCTGTGCAAAAAGGGGGAACCAAAGTGTTTTTCGAAAACACCTGCTTTTTAAAATGTAGTACGAGAACCCCCTATTCTGACCTAATAGAACAGCTTTTCAAATACACTGTGTGTAAGGTACTTGCGCTAAAATGCATGTACATTTCATCCATTTGAGCCACATTTTAATGCACGCTGCCGTCCGTTGACATACATTTTGAGGTCCGTTGACAAACGTTTTGCATTTTAGCGCAATGCAACGTTCTGGTGTGAATAGGACACATTGAAAATTATTGTTTTTCAAATTTCCTTCCATTTTGATCTGAGTTTTATAGCTGTGCTAAAATGCACTGGTGTGAATTAGCCCTTAATCTTAGGACTAATTTAATTGGCCTACATGTATTTAGTTAAGTACGGGTAAACAAATACACATTTTTATTGCTATGTTGTGAGACTAAAAAAAATAAAATAATCTACGAACAGTTATGAGACAAGGGCAAGGAAGAGAATGTTCAAAGGGCCACATTATGTTAACTGACGTCCTCGCCTGCTTTTTTTCAGGAAAAGTTTGTAGCACAGCACAAAACATCTGTCCGATATGCCTGTTATATCTAGTATTGTATATACGGGATAATAAACAATCATGCAGGAATAAATATGGATGCATGCTGTCATATAAACTCATATTATTGTCAGTTATTACACGTGGTTATGTGAAGGACTGAAGATGATTGCCAGTTACACAGTAATGTATTCCGTGACTAAAGATACATGTACATGGCTGTCTGTGGCCATACAATGTAAAGGTTGAGCGTATTTCCCCGCCAGGGAAGCCACAGGTGCTGCATACAGCTGCCCCATAGGCATGAATGGCTGTATGTGCGCATACAATGGTACTTGTGTAAAGCCATGCATGTGTCCAAAGTAAAACTCTGATTGCACACTGTCTACATTCAGAGTTTTACGTTTACACATATGAAGGTTTATGCAAGAAACAGCATATCCCAGCATTCAGGCGCCTACAGCTATTCAGGTCTATGGGGGTAACTGTGGCTGCTCAGCAAGGAAATACACTGATCTTTATGTTCGACCACATGCGGACGTGTGCATGTACCTCTCGTGTGTCATTGTGCCCTGGTAAATCTTTCAGCAGTCCACAGTAACCCTCAACAGGTCAGGTTTTCAAGATTTATCCTGAAGAGTAAAAAAACACATACCGAAATAGTTTAGAAAAAAAATTGTAAGGCTTGGGATGGTCAGTTTGTAGATTGTAATAGACAGCCCCCTGCTGGAATAACATTATGTTGCAGCTAAACAGTTATTGTCATATATCAGGGCACAATAAAAAAAAAAAAAAAAACATTCAGTTCTACTCTGCAATATATTTCCACATTTCATCATTTTCAAGACCCTGCAAGTACCGAAAAATACCAGTTGATATGCCAAAAATGTGCTTGTGTCCTAAGTCTTGTTGTGGGCTGAGAACACACTGCTTTTTTGTGGACTGGTGTTGTCAGCCCTGCTCATTTTTTAATTTTTTTCTAAACCATGCAGATCCACAACATAAAGGCTAATCATTTTGAGGGATATGAATTGGGAGGGCTAATTACTTTTGAAATAACACAGGAATTGTGCACAGGGCAGATCTGAATTTCTGACATGATCAGCAGGTATTTCTTGCACATACTAAATGGATATATATTAAGAAAAAAAAACCTTTCAATGGTGTATTTAACAGACCAAATGGGAACAGATTAGAGAAGTGTGTTTTTCGTGTTTACTTACACTTTCATTCCACACCCTTTAATACATGAAACATGCAATACCTCACCTTAAAGCAGTATTAAAACCCAAAGCAAACATTTATTATATTGCAGCTTACCAATTCTTTGATGCGATGGCTGCATTTGTTTTCTTTTTTAGGCTTTCTATCCCTTATTTTCACCTGGTGATCCTGCCAGTAAGTCTGTTTTTTTTGTAACAGGACAAGCCATCCTGCAAATGTATCAGTGTTGAGACAAACCATTTACCACTGGCAGGGGTGCTTACAATGATCAGCTTTTATTTATTCACGTAAAACCTTTATCCCCAAAATAAATAAAAACATTTTGCCTTCAACTGCAGTGTGATTAGATTATTATTATAAAGGATTTATATAGTGCCAACAGTTTGCCCAGCGCTTTACAAAATGAAGGCAGACATTAGTTACAATACAATTTGGTACAAGAGCAATCAGAGGGCCCTGCGGAAATTCAGCCAGTTCAGCAAGGACAGGATGAATTTCCATCCATGTATGAGCAGGCTGGTTGTACACAAGTTGATCTATCAATAGACTGTGTACAATCAGCCTGTTGGAATCTTTTGTCTCAATCGGTGCCAACAGCTACAAATTGTGGTGCTGATGAGTGTATTCTGACAATGGGGAAATCTCCACACTGTCAGAATACTATAGCACAGTGGGAGGGATTCCCCCATCCACATTGTATGTCTATGGGGAAATCAAGTAATTTTCTTTTGTCCAACCCACTGGTTGAATGGTAAAAAATGACTTGTGTATGGCCAGCCCTAGTGTATCTAAATCTGCTAGTACATCTAAGACTGACAGTGCTGCTGTCCTAAGGTACCCCTATGCTACTTTATCCAAACTGAGTGCACTCTAACACAGGGGGTGTGTTACTGGCCAGATCACCAGGTAAAAACTAAGGAACCCCCCCCAAAAAAAAAAAAAATGAATGCAGCCACCACATCTAATGATTGGTAAATTGCAATGATTACATTTTTTTGTTTTAGGTTTAATACGGCTTTAATTCAACACAAATCTCTGTATTTAAAGATCTTTAACCACTTGCCGACCGGCTCCTGTACATATACGTCGGCAGTTTGAAGATGGATATCTCGGTAATGGCAGCAGCTGCTGCCACAAACGAGGTATCCATCTTTAGAGCCAGCGGTTCTGTTTATGATAATGGTGGTCTCTGCAGCTCATTCACCGTGAGATCTCCATTATCAGCAGCGGGAGAGGGGCTTTTTAACTTGTAAACACGGAGTCTGAAAAAGAGGCCTGGTCTTTAAGTGGTTAAATTATATCAAGTCCATTTGTCAACAGAGTAAAAATGAGAATATTCTTTCTGCTTGTGTCCATACTAAGATGTCTTTCTTTTTAATAAAATCATTTACAATGCTGTGTTTGAAATGCTGCCAAACTTACAACTTGTGACAAGCCTAGAAGAATTCAGTGTTGTAATATGCATGTATGTGTTTATGTGTTAACATTTACTGTGAGAAAAAGAAAAAAATTGCTTTATTGTATAGATTGGCAGGTTATGCACTTTATAAATGAAAGATAAAAATATATATGATTATATCTATATAAATGTTGTAATTATAGAAAGATGACTTATTTAGTTTTTCTTTCCAGCTGATGTCTCTTGTAATGGTTGAAGCAAATATGTGAATGTGCCATGTACTTTCAAAGCCTAAACAAATAGCAGCAGGGAATCACATGCTATTGTTTGTATATTGATGTTTATAATAAACCATTTGTGGCTTTACCCTATAGTGTCTGGTTTTTTTTTTGCAAGGTTACATGTGCTGTCACTTCTGCATGAATTGTATGTATGCCATGGATCAAACTATATAAATTGTGTAATGTTGTTATCACTTCAATTAATATTAGTTACGCAGGAATATGCACAGATTTGCCTTCGTTAACAAAGTCAAAGCATATTGCTTATAATAATAGTGCTGATACTTAGAATGATTAGACACAGTGTTAATATTAAAGCGGGGGTCCACCTATCTATCGTTTTTTTTTTTTTTTGAGTTAATTCACAAACTTTTCTTCTCAGCATTACATACTCACATATTGTGTGTAATATGTCCGCCTGTGTCAGATTTCGTCGTAAAGAATAACTTATATTATTCACTGCAGGCGGTTTCCATCTTCATTGTGGGGATCTGAAGCCCACAAGCATTTATTTCCTGGATGTGGTGAATGCTGTGCTCCCAGCATTCACGGCTCCTTCCCGCACATGCTCAGTGGCATCCTGGGAAGCCTGAGACTAGCTCCCAGGAGTCTGGGAGAGGCTAGAAACACGCCTACTCCCACGGGAGGAGAACCAGGAAGTGCAAAGAAGAATAGAAAAATAAACGGCATGTCAGCATCTAGGCAAGGAAGAGAATACATGCAGATATTGTTCAAAATTTGGGTGGAACCCCGCTTTAAGGGGTTGAGGTATAGGTAAACTCAATCACTAAAATCTATTATAAGATTTTGTGTGTAATTTTAAGTCATTTTCAATATTTTTAAATCTGCAGATTTCCTTAAAATAATAGACTGTGAACCTACCATAAAGGTTTGTCCAAGCAGTTCCTGATATAGGGTGACAGCACTGTATCTCTGTCACCCATTCTCACCAAGGCTTCTGATAACTAAAAGTGGCCATGCAACCATTGTTTAAGTACATGCACATAGAATGGAAATAGTGCCATAAAGGCTAAGGACAAAGGTAACACTAAAATGCAACAAAAGATGAACAAAGGTGAAAATGGTATTTCATTTTTTTTTTTTTTTTAACTATTTTGATATACATGGTGATTTAGCAAATGTAATTTAATAAAGTTTTCCATCAACAAATTTCTCATAAAAATCATAATTGTCTAAATCCTTACCGCTTTACCCCCAGTCCAATTCTGACATTTCTCTCATACATGTAAAAAGAAGCATTTTTTTGCTAGAAAATTAATTAGAACCATCCTAATGTTATATATTTTTTGAAAGCAGAGACCCTGGAGAATAAAATTATGCTTATTGCAATTTTTTATGTTGCATTATATTTGTGCAGCAATTTTTAAAACACACATTTTTAGGAAAAAATACACTTTAATCACTTGCCGCCCGCACACCGCATGTTTTGCAGCTTCTCCTGGTTCATTCCTTTGGTTTACTATTGATTTTTACTACATGTCCCATAGTACCTTGCCTATAAGCAGTGATAATATCACATATGATGTGTTTCCTGTACTGACTGTGCCTCTTGAAACTCCTTCTCTGCAGTTCAGAAAGCAGGCTCTGTAAGTTTCTACAAAAAAGTAAGCTTTTAATTATCAAGATTGTTCAGATTAACCAGTTGCCACCCACCCACTCGTTGTGGGCGGACATCATATGACAGCGCACCCGAATGGCTGCTCCCATGCGCTCCCAGGGGCGTGCAGCGCAGCGATCGTGGCCACACCATGTTGCTAGGACACAGCGCAACCCCCAACACTGCTTTTTAACCATGTGATCGGCTGTGTCCAATCACAGCCAGTCACATGTAAACATGGAGATGCCGGTAGTCAGAACTCCTCGCCTCACACTGACAGAGTGTGAGGAGAGGAGAGCCGATCAGCGGCATCTCCTCGCAGAGGACATCTAGGTATGTATTCAGGGCACTGATCATCATTGCCCTGATTACAAGTAAGTGCCCACCAGTGCCAGCAATCAGTGACCATTAGTGATGCCAGTCAGTGCTTGCTATCAGTGATGCCCATCAATGCCACCAATCAGTGCTGCCTATCAGTGCCTATAAGTGCAGCATAGTCGTGCCTCCTCATCAGTGCAACCTAATCAGTGCCCATAAGTGCTGCCTCATCAGTGCCCATGGCTCACACCTACATGTCCTCAAAGAGTTGAGTTCTGTTATTTTAAAGTTCTTTTTTCTAACTTTTAGAGACCTTAATGTCTGGTTTGGTACCACTGGATTGGCAAAAGGCTAATGTGCTGCTTATATTTAAAAAGGGATCAAACTCTTTATCAAGTAAGTACAGACTGGTTGGTTTGACTTCTATAGTCAGGAAGATACTCAAGAGTTTGGTAAAAGACCAAACAGAAGAACCGAAGTTGTCAAATTTTAAAGTAAACAAAATCTTAGATAAGGGAGTGGCTGTGGATATAGTATATACTTGAACTTTGCAAAAGTGTTTGTCGCAGTTCCCAACACACAACTAATGTGTAGGTTAAAGTCTATAGGCTTAGAAAATTCAGTTTGTAAATAGGTAGAAAATTGGCTAAAAGACTGTCAGAAAGTAGTGACTAAAGAGGATCTTCAGTCTCCCCCCAAGTCAGCAGCTACAATACAGTGGCTGCTGATTTTTAACATAAGAATACTCACCTGTCCAAGGGTCCAGTGCTGTCCTCACCAAAGCCAGTTTTTCACTGGGCTTCGGGTCCCTAGCGCCGGCACCTTGACTAAGAGAAACCGATGTGAATGGTCCCGCAGTCTTCTGGGACCTGTGATGTGTCCCAGAAGGCTACCGGCGAAGTGGGGGTGAGGTGAACTTCTGCTCTAACTACCTAGGCAATCTGGGCGGAAGTGGGAGCGGGTACCCATCAACAGTGGCAAATGCTGAAGTGGAGGGGGTAGGAGGCAAAAAAAAAATGGAACTTCTCTTTCGGGTGAAGTTCCGTTTTAATTATTTATACTCTGAATGGTCTAAGATTATTAGGGGTGTACCCCAAGGTTCAGTGTTGGGACCCTTACTTTTTAACCTAATTATAAATGATATCGGATTAAAAGTACAATTTCAGTGTTTGCAGATTGTAAGCTCTTATAAGCAGGGTCCTCTTAACCCTCTTGTATTTTATTTTATTGTATTGTAACTGTGATGTCTCTCTTTATATTGTAAAGTGCTGCACAAACTGTTGGCGCTATATACAGTATCTCACAAAAGTGAGTACACCCTTGACATTTTTGTAAATATTTTATTATATCTTTTCATGTGACAACATCGAAGAAATGACACTTTGCTACAATGTACAGTAGTGAGTGTACAGCTTGTATTACAGTGTAAATTTTCTGTCCCCTCAAAATAACTCAACACACAGCCATTAAATGCTGGCAACAAAAGAGAGTACACCCCTAAGCTAAGGTCCAAATTGGGCCTAATTAACCATTTTCCCTCCCCGATGTCACCTGACTCATTAGTGTTACAAGGTCTCAGGTGTGAATGGGAAGCAGGTGTGTTAAATTTGGTGTTATTGCTCTCACTCTTTCATACTGGTCACTGGAAGTTCAACATGGCACCTCATGGCAAAGAACTCTGAGGATCTGAAAAAAAGAATTGTTGCTCTACGTAAAGATGGCCTAGGCTATAAGAAGATTGCCAGGACCCTGAAACTGAGCTGCAGCACAGTGACCAAGACCATACAGCGGTTTAACAGGACAGGTTCCACTCAGAGCAGGCCCCGCCATGGTCGACCAAAGAAGTTGAGTGCACATGCTCAGCGTCAAATCCAGAGGTTGTCTTTGGGAAATAAACGTATGATTGCTGCAGAGGTTGAAGGGGTGGGGGGGGGTCAGCCTGTCAGTGCTCAGACCATACACTGCACACTGCATCAAATTGGTCTGCATTGCTGTTGCCCCCGAAGGAAGCCTCTTCTATAGATGGTGCACAAAAAAAGCCGGCAAACAGTTTGCTGAAGACAAGCAGACTAAGCACATGGATTACTGGAACCATGTCCTGTGGTCTGATGAGACAGAGAGAAACTTATTTGGTTCAGATGGTGTGTGGCGGCAACCAGGTGAGGAGTACAAAGACAAGTGTGTCTTGCCTACAGTCAAGCATAGTGGTGGGAGTGTCACGAGTGCTGCCCACACTGGGGAGCTACAGTTCATTGAGGGAACCATGAATGCCAAAATGTACTGTGACATACTAAAGCAGAGCATGATCCTCTCCCTTTGGAGACTGGGCCGCATGGCTCTATTCCAACATGATAAGGACCCCAAACACACCTTCAAGACGACCACTGCCTTGCTAAAGAAGCTGAGGGTAAAGGTGATTGACTGGCCAAGCATGCCTTCACACCTAAACCCTACTGAGCATCTATGGGGCATCCTCAAACGGTAGGTGGAAGAGCGCAAGGTCTCTAACATTCACCAGCTCCGTGATGTCATCATGGAGGAGTAGAAAAGGACTCCAGTGGCAACTTGTGAAGCTCTGGTGAACTTCATGCCCAAGAGGGTTAAGGCAGTGCTGGAAATGAATCGTGGCCACACAAAATATTAACACTTTGGGCACAATTTAGGCATTTTCACTTAGGTGTGTACTCACTTTTGTTGCCAGCGGTTTTGACATTAATGGTTGTGTTGAGTTATTTTGAGGGGACAGCAAATTTACACTGTTATAGAAGCTGTACACTCACTACTTTACATTGTATCAAATTGTCATTTCTTCAGTGTTGTCACATGAAAAGATATAATAAAATATAAGTGAGGGGTGTACTCACTTTTGTGAGATACTGTAAATCCTGTATAATAATAATGACACTAAGTTATGCAGTGGAATTATGTCCTTACAGCATGTCTCCAACTTACAACCAGACCTTAATGCACTGTTTATTTGAACAACCAGGTAATTGTTGTTTAGTGTAAAGTTCTGTTTTTCGGGGCTAAAAACAAGCATGCAGCTCAAAAAGGATACTGGTGGTGTAGTAGATCAAAACCTTGGCATGCAATGCCAAGCAGCAGTTTCTAAATCCAAAAGACTCCAAAGAGAGAGATGTAATTGTGCGCACGTACAAAGCATTAGTGAAACCACATCTAGAATATGCAGTTTAGCTTTGGGCACCAGTTCACAAAGAGGATATTGGGGAACTGGAAAAAGTTCACAGAAGGGCAACAAAACTGATGAGGCATGGAGGAGCTGAGCTGAGTAAAGGTTAGCAGAACTGAATATTTTCGCGCGTGAGAAGAGTAGATTAGGGGGAATATGATCCACATGTTTAGATACATAAATGGTTTCATATAGCGAACTTGGTGTAAAATTATTCACTTTAGGGTCATCACAAAGAACAAGGGGGCACTCTTTAGGTCTGGAGGAAAATGTGAAATACAGTAGGATCCCTTGGGAACTGGTTCTAGACAGCACAGTAGATTTTTGTTTTTCTTTTTTTTTAAGAACTACATGCATCCCTAAATGAACAAAACATAGGTGGATACCATTGGTTACCATATAAATGGTTAACATTTATAGGAAATAACACCAGGGATTCATGATCCAGGGTATATCAATTGCCTCTGGGGATCCAGAAGGATTTTATTTTTTTCCCAGTTAGAGCAAATTAGACCATGCTTTACAGTTTTTTTGCCTTCCTCTGGAGCAACTGTGGGTATATTATTCTGTATATGTTTAGAATTATTTATTCTATATATGTTTTTTTTTGTTTTTTTTGCTGTACAGGGTGACCTCATTCCATGCTCCCCTACTGTCTTGGGAAGTTATTCAATGTCACTGCACAATAAAGATTGTGCTTCCTGAACTTTTGGGCATACCTTTTATATTATTGGCTGCTATTTATGAAAATAGCCTGAAGTTAACCTATCATGTATGGTTTTAAAGAAATCTTCTGCTTTTGCAATTCATATATTAGGCCAGTATGGTGACTTGAATTTATGGGTGGAGCCTGGTGGAGGTATTTAAGCAGCCCACTCACCTATGTTCCTCGTCGGTTCCAGTGCGCGATACTACATGTGACTAGGCCGACTCTCCCCAGCTCACTTCATGTTCGTGAGTCTGTGCGTACGCTTACAAGTGTGTTGCGGCTTCTCAATTTGAGGTATTTGTTGGCGGTTCCCGCTCGCTGTTGCAGGTAGGATTCAAAACTTTTTCCTTTCATATGCAATGTTACGATTCGTTATGTTTCCTATCCCTTTCGTACTTAGCTGCCTCAAAGTTGTAGTTGGTCGTGTCCCGACATTATTTGGCAGAAGCGTAGTAGATTCGTAGGTTCCCTCTGCCTTGTTTGTCATCCCATCCAAAAACATACGATTCGTTCGTAGATCCAAACCTCCGAGCCGCTGTTGGTCGTTGTCCGATATCACTCAACACAGGCTTCTTTGGTTATAGGATTCACTGTCTATGGGGTTGCCGCCTCATCCATTTGGAGATTAGCATGTATTAATTGCACGGGTTCTGTGGCTGTTTGAGGTGGTAATTATACCCACCTGGTGCCTTGTCTGCACTTTGATTAGCCTTGTCAATTCCACTTGTCACACACATCACAAGCTTCCTGCAGCTCGATCTCTTTTGTGAGGCTTCTGCCACAAGCAACCAGTCCATTCATACAGTCGCACTTACTCAAACACATACGATACTCCAGCTTCATAACTCCGACACGAGTCGGCACAATTTGTCCTTGTTTTCGCCTCCCTGATGAGGCTACTTTCTTGCAATCCAGTGGCACATGAACCAACTACTCATTGTCTCCAGCGGCACACAGTTCAGCCACTCATGTTTTCTTGTCTGTCATTTTTCCCTTAGGTCAGTCATGTTCAGGTTGTTCCATCCTGCACTAGGTTGGACATGCTTTCTACAACAAAAAAGACGAACAAAAAAAAATAAAATAAAAATAAAATATAATATATATAACGTTTTTCCAACAGGCACCGGGCTTCTGCAACACGGCCTCCCCCATGAGGTATCTGCCACAAGCGCTCAGTTGCTGGTCATACCACTCATTACCCGTTTACAGGCACCACAAGCTTCTGCTACACGGTCTCCTTCTTGAGGTTCGTTGTCACTCATACCACTCATTATCCATTTACTGGCACCACGAGCTTGCCTCCTTCTTGAGGTTTTTTGCCACAAGCTCTCAGTCGCCACTCATACTATTCATTACCAGTTTTCAGGCACTAAGAGCTTCTGCTACAAGGCCTCCCTGTTGATGTTCCTGCTACAAGCTCTCAGTCACCACTTATACCACCCATTTGCCCGTGCACACTTACAACTCATGCGACTTCTTGGGTTGCAAACGCCGACGTGCTTCAGCATGCCTCTTTTCAGTGTCAGCTCATTTATTTACGTCACTCAGTCACCATGGCCTTGGTTATCCCCATACATAATACACTTTTCTCTACTGCTTGTTTTCGCCTCCCTTCGAGGCTACTTTCTTGCAACAGGCGTTTTCTTGTCTGTCTTTCTCCATAAGTCAGTGAGGTCAGGTTGTTCCATTCTGCACAAGGTTGGACATTTTTTCTCGCAGGTAATATGACATACATACACACATGCAGGGCTTCGCATGCTTTTACCCAGCGGGGGTTTTGTCACGTTTTAGGGGAGAGGGTGGGCTTAGGGCTCTCCTTCATGCCAGGTTAAACCTGGACCTCCACGTTACCTTTTTCAGGTTTCCGGTCGCCAGATTAGTCTCGGCCACAACCAGGACCTCTATTCTATTAGGGCACGAGTCAGCTGGGTAGTACAATCTCCCACATCAACCTGCAGCATCAACATCAACCTTTTACTAATCTCGATACCTTACATACACGAATTGGGCTGCCGGTCTGGCACTTAGCTACTGTCACATTTTCTTTCTTACCTATTTTCTGAAGGACATCACCTTCAAATTACGCAGACACGGTTGTTAAACAGTTGCTTGCTGACAGTGCAGGCGTTAGCAGGCCAACCATCAGTCGCCTACTACAGAACGTAACATTCCTACTTAAGCCACAACCAGACTGCAGCTTCCCACCCCAGTACACCTTGGGTCTCTGGCTCACAGGTCTGTGCATGACAGGCACCCAAGCTATCGGTTATTTGGCCAGTCGCCTCGTGGCTAACCTCGGTTGCCCCGAACTCTTTGAGTTTTCTAAATTTCCACTCTTCAGCGTTTGCCGGAACGCATCATGTTCTTCACTACGCCTGTCTTTCCTTTTTCTGTTCTTCCTCCCCCTTGCTTCTTACTTATTCTTACGTACTCCTTGTCTACTCTGCTATTCTCATTTTTCAAAAACTCTTCTTAAACAGACGCCCTCCCCTCTTTTCTCATTATAGCTGGAGTCATGTCATGGTCCAGCAGTGTGGACCTTGCCTCCGCCCCTCTGTCACCCACCGTGGGTTCAGAGCCAGGCAGCACTCAGTCCCTCAGGGGATGGACTGACCCCAAGCTCACGGCAGAGGCCATCTTCACAACACTACACTGCTCATAAACCGATCACTGTCGCCCGACATGCTGAAGGCCTACCGCACCGCCTGGAACGTCTACGGCAAATTCCTAGCCACATGCCCCGGGACGGGCACAGGTCACATCAAGCATGTCCTGGCCTTCGTGTCTTAATGCCACACTCATTTGAGCCTGTCCCACAACACTGTCAGACTGTACCTAGCTGCCATCCAGCATTTCCTCTCCCTACAAGCCACTGGGAAACCCTCGTTCGCGACCCATGCGGTCAAAGCCTTGCTGCATGGCATCTAGAAACATCAGCCAGTAGCAAACGCTTGCCCATATCAAGTTCCACGTTCCGGGACATGTCAGCCACCCTGTCACGGTCCCCTTTTGGGTTGCTACCCAGCCTGGCCATCCAAGCAGTTATCTGCCTGGCCTTCTACGGCTTCCTACAGCCCGGTTAGTTCACTTACAGTGGCCCCGGTTGCCAGGTGCTACGCAGGTGCCATCTGGCCTGCCTTCAAGACCATTTTGTCCTACATCTGGCAGGGTCCAAAACTCATCAGTCCGGCACCGGAGTTGACATCAAATTCTTCCAGACCCACAGAGAATGGTGTCCAATAGTGGTTCTAGATCAGTTGTTATCACACCTACCGAGCCAGTCTAGCTCCAGCCCATTGTTGCCTTTTCCTTCCAGCCCACTAACAGCTAGCCAGTTCATCAGATATGTTTGCATCCTACTGGCTAATCTAGGCCTCAACCCTAACCAGTTTTCCGGGCACTCCTTCCGGATCGGACCGGCCTCGGCCGCCTCCCATCTCGGGGTGGCAGGTCATGTCATCAGAAGATTAGGCAGATGGAAATCTGCCTGCTTTACCCCGGAACATTCCGAATCCCCAGGTTGAGATGTCGCAAGCCTTCACCAAGCTTGCCCAATAAATGTCATATATACCAATAAAACAGCTTTCCCTATCTTGGTATTTTTGCCCCCTTTTTGGCGTACCGATCAGCTGACAGGGCACACCTCAGGTCTATGTTATGTTGTGAGTCTTGTGGTGTCTTTATGTGGTTTCACGTCTATCTCGGTTGGAGGGCTCCGACCATAAATTAGAAGGCCAGTATGGTACCCTGAATTTATGGGAGGAGCCTGGGGGAGGGGGGTATTTAAGCAGCCCACTCACCTGTGTTCCTTGTCGGTTCCAGTGAGCGATACCCTCCCTCCCATCTCCTTTACAGGGCATTTCCTTCACATCCCTCTTTTACAATCAGCCATTACTTATCTTGGGTATGCCCCCTTTTTGGCATACTGACCAGCTGACCAGGGCACACCTCAGGTCTATGTTATGTTGTGAGTCTTGTGGCATCTTTATGTGGTTTCACATCTATCTTGGTTGGAGGGCTCCGACCATACATATATATATATATATATTTATATATACAGTATATACAACTGCCTTAATTCTTCGTCGCATAGATTCAACAAGGTCTTGGACACATTCTTCAGAGATTTTGGTCTTATAAGCCATCCTCAACACAACGTGTTGTTATTAGGTATGAGTTCAATATTCAGGTCGAACATAAGTTCGACTCGAACACCGGGTGTTCGTCCGTTCGCAGAACAGCGAACATTATGGGGCCGCAGAATGCTCCATAATGCACTGCGATCTCGCAGTGCATTGCTGTATAATGATTGGCCAAAGCATGCACCTGACCTGCATGCTTTGGCCAATCACAGCAGGGTGCCTTTGGCCAATCATGGCTCAGGGGGACTAAGTCCACGCCCCACACTATATAAGGCTGCTTACACAGCAGCTGTGTGTAGTGTTGTTGGCGTGGACAGAGAGATAGCTTGAGTTAGATTAAGCAGGCAGGTTATTCAGATATATATATATATATATATATATATATATATATATATACTCTGCATTTAGCATAGACTATATGTTCAGTGTTTACTCGATATGCGGTCCGTGCAGGCAGTGTATTTATATATATATATATATATATATATATATATATACACAGTCTCGTGTGTGTGTGTGTGTATATATATATATACTCTGTATCCAGTGTAGCCTATATCTACAGTGCATTCGTTGGTGTACTGTTTCTAATACACTTTAGGTGGTGTATTCATATATATATATACCCGACCGAGGTGGCCAATGGCCGATATATGATGCCGATTTTTTTGGACCGATATGTTAGGCTGAATTTTTTTTTCTTTTTGTTTTTTTCCCTTCATCTCATAAAATCTAACAGTTAGACCCCTTTCACACTGGTGCTTTTGGGCTAAAAATAGCGCCTGTAAAGTGCCTGCAAAATGGCTCCCCTGCAGTCTCAGTGTGAGCCCCCCACAGCAGGTGTCCCCCATCAGAGTCCCCCCACAGCAGGTGTCCCCCATCAGAGCCCCCCACAGCAGGTGTCCCCCATCAGAGTCCCCCCACAGCAGGTGTCCCCCATCAGAGTCCCCCTCAGTAGGTGTCCCCTATCAGAGTCCCCCCACAGCAGATGTCCCCATCAGAGTCCCCCCACAGCAGATGTCCCCATCAGAGTCCCCCCACAGCAGATGTCCCCCATCAGAGTCCCCCCACAGCAGATGTCCCCCATCAGAGTCCCCCCACAGCAGATGTCCCCCATCAGAGCCCCCCACAGTAGATGTCCCCCATCAGAGTCACACCGCCTATGGGAGAAGAGCCGACACATGCAGAGGAGGCGGGGCAGACAGAAGACTGCTCCACGCGCGCCGGACAGAGAGATCAGTGGAGTCTAGTACCGGAACGTGTTTTCCGGTACTAGGCTCCACTGTGGTACCCAGCACAGACCCCGGGGACAATGGGAGCGGTATGCGCTCATCTCAGTTGTCGCTGGAGAGAGCAAGTGAGATGGATAACCGCAGCACCTGCTAAATGCGCTCCGCCAGTGGACACAGATGAGGCGGAGGGAGGGGAGCACTCTGGAGCTTCGGCGCCCCCACCTCTGCGGCGCCCGGGTGCGGAGCACCCCGCGCACCCGCCTAGGATCGGCCCTGCCTTCCAGCTCACAGTGCATGTCAGAGCAAATGAGAATCATGAGGTCAAAGGAACTGCCTGAAGAGCTCAGAGACAGAATTGTGGCAAGGCACAGATCTGGCCAAGGTTACAAAAACATTTCTGCTGCACTTAAGGTTCATAAGAGCACAGTGGCCTCCATAATCCTTAAATGGAAGATGTTTGAGACGACCAGAACCCTTCCTAGAGCTGGCCGTCCGGCCAAACTGAGCTATCGGGGGAGAAGAGCCTTGGTGAGAGAGGTAAAGAAGAACCCAAAGAACACTGTGGCTGAGCTCCAGAGATGCAGTCGGGAGATGGGAGAAAGTTGCAGAAAGTCAACCATCACTGCAGCCCTCCACCAGTCAGGGCTTTATGGCAGAGTGGCCCGACGGAAGCCTCTCAGTGCAAGACACATGAAAGCCTGCATGGAGTTTGCTAAAAAAACACCTGAAGGACTCCAAGATGGTGAGAAATAAGATTCTCTGGTCTGATGAGACCAAGATAGAACTTTTTGGCCTTAATTCTAAGCGATATGTGTGGAGAAAATCAGGCACTGCTCATCACCTGTCCAATACAGTCCCAACAGTGAAGCATGGTGGTGGCAGCATCATGCTGTGGAGGTGTTTTTCAGCTGCAGGGACAGGGCGATTGCAATTGAGGGAAAGATGAATGTGGCCAAGTACAGGGATATCCTGGACGAAAACCTTCTCCAGAGTGCTCAGGACCTCAGACTGGGCCGAAGGTTTACCTTCCAACAAGACAATGACCCTAAGCACACAGCTAAAATAACGAAGGAGTGGCTTCGCAACAACTCTGTGACTGTTCTTGAATGGCCCAGCCAGAGCCCTGCCTTAAACCCAATTGAGCATCTCTGGAGAGACCTAAAAATGGCTGTCCACCAATGTTTACCATCCAACCTGACAGAACTGGAGAGGATCTGCAAGGAGGAATGGCAGAGGATCCTCAAATCCAGGTGTGAAACAGTTGCATCTTTCCCAAAAAGACTCATGGCTGTATTAGATCAAAAGGGTGCTTCTACTAAATACTGAGCAAAGGGTCTAAATACTTAGGACCATGTGATATTTCAGTTTTTCTTTTTTAATAAATCTGCAAAAATGTCAAAAATTCTGTATTTTTCTGTCAATATGGGGTGCTGTGTGTACATTAATGAGGAAAAAAATGAACTTAAATGATTTTAGCAAATGGCTGCAATATAACAAAGAGTGAAAAAATTAAGGGGGTCTGAATACTTTCCGTCCCCACTGTATTTCACAGCAGGGCCCGTTCCTGCGCCAAACAAGAGTAACTGTGAGGGCTTAGAGTGTTCTGGTGCCACCAACACCTAAGGCCCAATTTTCTGCAGAGTATATTGGGCAGGCCATATAGTGTATATATACTGCTGTTCAGCGTATATAGTGCCTGGGGGAACCCCATGCCATTAAAAAAAAAAAAAAGTGCAGGGTTCCCCTTAATATCCATACCAGACCTGAAGCAGTCTAGAGGATCAACCTACTGTACCAGTTAAAGAGTCTTTTTTAGCTATTGGTAACATAAAGACCTTTCCTACATCCTCTGTTCTAGAACCTATTCTCTAAGAGAGCTGCAAACTACCATTACAACCAGGTCTTCCTCTTGATAATGTGTTGAGGCATTTTCCCTTTGACCAGAATGGGCCCTACCCTTGGGGACTCTGGTTCTTCACCTTCACACTAGCTGGTGCTTTTTACCATAATGGAGTTCACGGATAGCCAGTTGGACCAATTATTTGGACTAATTATTTAAATCTCAGTTTGAAATAACTTTAATTTGTGAAACCATGCCTTAATGGATTACATCTTTCAAAAGGGACTCCTCTACCTTAGAGCAAGACCCGCGAGCCTTGCAACATGATGAACAGTTGTCTTACTTCTCCACTTTGGTTATGATGGGCACTTACAGGCAACTAAGTAGGTACCGCGCATGGCAATAACGTCTGTTCATATGCATAGGGCAGTGGTTCTCAACCTTACTAGTGCCATGACCCCTGGATAAAATTTCCCAAGTTGTGGGGACCCCTAACAGTAAAATTATTTTCGTAGCGTGGGTTGTCAGCACCCAAGGCAAGACAAGTAATTTGCGCCCCTAACCCACGGATATTTAGAGCTCCCTGATTCCCTACCACTCGTACAGTATTAAAACCCCTTATGATACATTTTAGGATGTACCACTCTTTCTCTTTGTTCTCTTTCTTTCCGTTTTATCTGTCACTATCCTAATTCCCCCCTCCCCCCCATCTCTCACTCTAGCCGTCTTTCTTGTTCTTTATCTGATTTTTTCTCTCCCTTTTTCTTTGTTCCTCACCCTCTTTTCCGCTCCCTTACATGTATTCTCTATTTTTATTCCTTCTCATACTCCGTGGTGGGGGGAGTTGGGATGAGTAGCAGTGCTGGTGGGCAGTTGGGATGAGTGGCAGTGCTGGTGGAGAGTTGGGATGAGTGGCAGTGCTGGTGTGGAGTTGGGATGAGTGGCAGTGCTGGTGGGGAGTTGGGATGAGTGGCAGTGCTGGTGGGGAGTTGGGATGAGTGGCAATGCTGGTGTGGAGTTGGGATGAGTGGCATTGCTGGTGGGGAATTGGGATGAGTGGCAGTGCTGGTGGGGGGTGGGATGAGTGGCAGTGCTCGGGGGAGTTCTGATCATCCAACTTAGGTGCTCTTGATCAAGGTCATCTGCTGATCTGAGAACTGTAGTGGGGACTTTTAATGGCAACTATAATCACAGGTAGTGTTACTCACTGTGTCTCCGACTTTGTGGTGTCTCGCAGCAGTGACACCTATGCCGAAATCAGAAGATAGGGTCTCCTCCAGCCCCTCTTACTTCACATTCTTCACCAGTCAGCTGACTTCTAGTCTCTGGCCCCCAGCCATGCCGTGAACTGCATGGGTGGCTGCCAAGAGGCTGGGTGGGCGACCACGGGCTCCAGGAACAGCCCAGCTGGGCGGCCGTGAAAAGTCTGGGAGAGTGGTGCAAGCTTCAGGAACAGCCCAGGATTCGGTGACCCCTGGAAAAAAGTGATTCGACCCCCGAGGGGGTCCCGACCCCCAGGTTGAGAACAACTGGCATAGGGCATTAAGGCTATGTGCTTGTTATGTTGGAACTTTGGAGATACATTTTAACAATGCTTCATTTACTTCCCATTCAAGGGAAGGCTTTTTTTGGCCATGCTCTTTACAGTGAAACCTTTTGATTCTCACTCTGTGCGCCCTCTTCATTTCAGGAGATCTTTTGATGAAGCAGAAAATCATCAGTCTTCAGGTAGTACAGATGTAACATCTCATAAGAGGCCTCAGTCTGTCTCCCATGTGAAATGCAGATCTTGTAGCCATAAACCTTATGTTTAAGATATAGTTCCACTTTTACCAGCGCTTATGTTTCCTTATTCTGTTTGGGTCTCATAGATATCTCTTCAGTTCCTCAACTTCTATTCTGGACCCTGCTACCAGGCATCTGGCTCATTTGTTTTTTTCAAATTTTTTGGATTTTGTTTTTGTACCAAGATATACTTAATCCTTTAGTATTTAGACTCCTCATCCCCAGGACTTATGTTGCCTGGAACCTTGATGTATTTTACTCCTTTTTCCTATTCTTTTTTTTTTTTGATAATGAAGTTGATTGATTATTCTTTAAATTCATCACTGCACATCATACCAAGATCAGTCTGTTTCCAGTAAATGGAACTATTCATACTGAGCTTCCTGGAGTTTTCAGGAATGTGCTACTGCCTATTATCTCCTCATTAGTGCTCCCTGTCTTCCTAGCTTACCCATCATGAAATGCTTAAAGTACAATTCCAGCTTATTTTAGTTTAAATAGTTTGTTTGGGCCAAGCTTGCCCAAATTAATTATTTCCATTTTTATATTATGCAGCTGCTAAGTGCATTGTTATGTACTGTAGTAAGATTTCCTACATACAGTATGGGCAACTTCCCATATACTGCTGGAACAAAACAGAGTTGAATGAAATTTTTTTTAAAATGATCTATTCTGCTCAGGTTTATGCGTGTCCGTGAGACTGTGAAACTGTCACTTGTAGCACACGCAACTCCCCAAAAGAAGCTCAAATTGTTTTGAGCACTGAGCTGCAATCGACACTTTGCTAAAGTGAGAACAGGTACTATAGAATATAGTGGAAAACCTAGTTTCGAGTGTTGAAGCTTTCAGGTGTGAACCAGTGTTAATTTTTATGTCAAATTTCAATTTAGTTTTGGTCATAGTCTTTTTGCTAAAATGCCATTTTAGTTTTAGTTCTATTTTAGTCATCTGAATTGTTTTAGTTTTAGCCATCTTTTAGTCAACTAGAACTCCAGTACATCTTAGTCAACTAAAATCAAATGGGTTTAGTTAAATGGTAATGCATTGGGTATTCAGATATCTTTCTCCATCCAACACCAACCCTCCTTTCCCAGTTTTCTAGAACTATTGTTTTTTTTGGCTAAGGTTAGCTAAGGGATTAAAAAAGGAAAAGGGAAAGTAGGTAAAATTGATTTTTATACAGAGTTTTACAGATGATGGGATGAGCAGTTTCCAGTCCAAATCCAAGGTTGAAAAAGGTTTTATTAATTAAATGACAATAAAAAAAAAGATGACAACAGTGCAATCAGGAGACGTAATAGCAGGCACTGTATCATATAGATAAAAAGTTCCAGGTCCAACCAAAGCTTACAACACAGTAAATATCACAACTGCTGGTGTGATAAAGAGGCTGGTAGCTGCATATTTACAAGTCACATACCCATTCATACAGCCGTGTATTGGGGAGAAGGACTGCTAATAACCTGGGGGAAGAAAACCGCTCCAGACCTTGTTGTGTGCAGAGGGAAAGTGAATTCAGGCAAAAACATGGCCGTCCTGTGTGTACAGACAGCACTGGAAGTGATGTCACTGGCTGGGCGACAGACCAGAATGGATGTTGGCAGTGATCCCAGCAGCTAGAACTAAGGCTGAAGGGAGCCAGGAACCTTCTCTTACATAGGATAACATGTTTCAAAGCTATCTGCTTCTTTGTAAACCCCAGAATTAATTTTATGTATAACCCCAATTCCAAAACAGTTGGGACGCTGTGCAAAGTCTACATAAAACCAGAATGCAATTATCTGCAAATCTCATAAACCCATATTTTATTCACAATAGATAATAGAAAACATAGCATATATTTAAACTGAGAAAATGTACCATAAAAAAAAATAGTTTTTGGAATTGATGGCAGCAACACATCTCAAAAAAGGTGGGACAGGGCAATAAAGTAAGTGATACTAACAAGGAACAAGGTAGACCGGGAAGAACATTTTGCAACTAATTAGGTTAATTGGCAACTGGTCAGTAACATGACTGGATATAAAAAAGGGCATCTTGGAGAGTCAAAAGAGGTTCACCAATCTGTGAAAAGCTGTGTCTAAAAATTGTCTTTCTGCCCATGTGCAGGAGGTCTAAAGGAGTTCTATGGTCACAATATACACTTACATTTTATACCATTAGCACTGTAATGGCAATACAAGCAATGGTTGTTTTTGACAATTCAATATAAGTTTACTTGAATAATCTATTTTTCATGTTGTGTGCGCTGCCTGTCTACTGGCCATCTCTTTTCACAGCTTCCTATGTTTCCTGCTTGCTTTGTAGCTTCTCCTTTGCTGTTTACTTTCAATTACTAAGGACTAAATATCCCATGGTATCATACTTCTTGAAGGCAGTGATTTCTGTACCAAATGGGTCTCCTGAAACTCCTCCTCTCAGCACCTCTGTAGTTCAGAAGGCAGGCTCTGAACTTCAGTCTAAACTTCAAGATTGTTCAGATTATTAGGTGTAGGCTAGAAATAATTGACAATCAATGTGGAAATGAATATATGATTTTAAATGTTAACCATAGTAAGGCTGAGTTCACACTGGCTTAAGAACAGGCGTTTGGGAGGCATTTGACAGGCATTAAAAATGCCCCTCAAACGCCTATGCACAAGATTCAATAGACAGCACATTATGCTGTTCACATTACAAAAACATGAAGCGTTAGCGTCGCTTCTCTTCAAAATTGAAGCTTCATGTTGAGTTGGGAGGGGTTGAAGCTTTTCAACGCCTCCTATTCAAGTCTATGGTAACACTTCGCAAATGTTTGGCAGGCGTTTTCGGTGCAGTCTTGGGGCAGTTACGAAGCATTAATATCTGTCACTTTACATTGTGGAGCAGTTTTAACGCTCATCAAATGTTATGTAATCCGTGCATAGGGCGTTTAGGGAGTGTATTAACGCTTGTAAAACGCCCCATTCTAAAGCTCATTGACGCCTGACTGACGCCCATTCTAACGCTTTACAAACGCTATAGGAGGGTTTGTTGAGCGTCAGCAATTTAGCAAGTGTGAACAAGCCCTTATGCTTTCATTTTATCAAAGGTCTCTCTATCAGAAATAATAAACAAGCACAATCATTTCTTCACAGATCAAATGTTTAAATTGGTACCGATTGAATCGAAAAAAAAAAAAACTTTCATCTCTTATTCTGCACAAAATAGACCTAAACTCCTATTGAACTTTGTTGCTCTAATAAACTTCTTGTTGGAAGATGTCATTTTGTACTTTTGTAAACTCAAGCTCAAACAAAAACTCAGTGAACTGATTATTTCTGCAGCACAGTTTGTCATTTAAAATAAGCATTTGTTTTACCTCACCCTTGCTTTTAGCCAGACACTCGATGACTCTGCAAATCAAAATCCTGCTTGAAATCCCATGCTTCATTCAACTTTTATTACTTAATCAACTTCTTGTTGGAAGATTTTGTCTTTTGTACTTATGTAAACCCAGTATCTTAAATAACCTTAGTACAACTGATGTTTTCCCTGGAGTGCAGAGTGAGCTTATGTAGTATGTCTCCCAAGTATAAAAATATCAAAAAATATCATCCCTTCTTTTCTGAATGGCTGAATTTTTTTTCTTCAGTCTGCTCTCATGGCATACCACAGTGAGCTGTCATCCAATAGAAAAAAAAATGGCAGCCTTCTAAGAAGGGATGATCATGGCTATAGATAATTTTTCTCAGCTTGAGGCTGTACTATGTTTTTATTAACCTCCCCCCCCTAACCACTCCCCCTCAAGCTGCAAAGGCAGCAGGTGGGGGTACCCACACTTAGCGGGTAGTAGTGCCTGCCAAACACGACCCACTCACCACACAATTGTGGTGCAGATTTTTAGGTGTTCAAACAGGCATTGAGGAGGGAACAATAATGCCTCCCCACTGCCTGTCAAGTGGCCTCTGAGGAGCAATCCACCACAGATCATTTATGGCAGAATTTTTAAAAGGTTAAAAAAAACTGTGAGTGTACTGTCTAACACAAAATGATGCCTTTTGCACCTGCTTAAGTTGCACACTAAATTCCGATGGATGTTGGCCCACCCAGTGTATGTCTATCTGTCTATCCCACCCAGTGTATGTCTGTCTATCCCACCCAGTGTATACCTGTCGGTCTATCCCAGCCAGCGTATGTCTATCTGTCTGTCTATCCCACCCAGTGTATGCCTATCTGTCTATCCCACCCAGTTTATGTCTATCTGTCTGTCCCACCCAGTGTATGTCTATCTGACTGTCCCACCCAATGTATGTCTATCTATCTGTCTATCTGTCTATCCCACCCAGTGTATGTGTATCTATCTATTTTATTTATTTATTTATTTATTTTACTTATATAGCGCCGTCAATTTACGCAGCGCTTTACATATACATTGTGCATTCACATCGGTCCCTACCCTCAAGGAGCTTACAATCTAAGGCCCTAACTCACATTCATACATACCAGGGACAATTTAGACAGGATCCAATTAACCTACCAGCATGTCTCTATCTATCTCTCTATCTATCTATCTATCTATCTATCTATCTATCTATCTATCTATCTATCTATCTATCTATCTATCTATCTATCTATCTATCTATCTATCTATCTATCTATCTATCTATCTATCTATCTATCTATCTATCCCACCCAGTATATGTCTATCTGTCTATCTGTCTGTCTATCCCACCCAGTGTCTGTCTATCTATCTATCTATCTATCTATCTATCTATCTATCTATCTATCTATCTATCTATCTATCTATCTATCTATCTATCTATCTATCTATCTATCTATCTATCTATCTATCTATCCCACCCAGTATATGTCTATCTGTCTATCTGTCTGTCTATCCCACCCAGTGTCTGTCTATCTATCTATCTATCTATCTATCTATCTATCTATCTATCTATCTATCTATCTATCTATCTATCTATCTATCTATCTATCTATCTATCTATCTATCTATCTATCTATCTATCTATCTATTTATCTATTCCACCCAGTGTATGTCTATCTGTCTATCTGTCTATCTATCTGTCTATCCCACCCAGTGTATGTCTATCTGTCTGTCTATCTATCTGTCTATCTGTCTATCCCACCCAGTGTATGTCTATCTGTCTGTCTATCTGTCTATCCCACCCAGTGTATGTCTATCTGTCTGTCTATCCCACCCAATGTATGCCTGTCTGTCTGTCTGTCTATCCCACCCAGTGTATATCTATCTGTCTGTCCCACCCAGTGTCTGTCTGTCTGTCTATCCCACCCAGTGTATGCCTGTCTGTCTGTCTGTCTATCCCACCCAGTGTATATCTATCTGTCTGTCTGTCTATCCCACCCAGTGTCTGTCTATCTGTCTGTCTCACCCAGTGTCTGTCTGTCTGTCCCACCCAGTGTCTGTCTGTCCCACCCAGTGCATGTCTATCTGTCTGTCCCACCCAGTGTCTGTCTGTCTGTCTATCCCACCCAGTGTTTGTCTGTCTGCCTGTCTGTCTATCCCACCCAGTGTATGTCTATCTGTCTATCCCACCCAGTGTCTGTCTGTCCCACCCAGTGTCTGTCTGTCTGTCTGTCTATCCCACCCAGTGTCTGTCTGTCTATCCCACCCAGTGTCTGTCTGTCTGTCTATCCCACCCAGTGTCTGTCTGTCTGTCTATCCCACCCAGTGTCTGTCTGTCTGTCTATCCCACCCAGTGTATGTCTATCTGTCTGTCTGTCTGTCTGTCTATCCCACCCAGTGTATGTCTATCTGTCTGTCTAACCCACCCAGTGTATGTCTATCTGTCTGTCCCACCCAGTGTCTGCCTGTCTGTCTGTCTATCCCACCCAGTGTATGTCTATCTGTCTATCCCACCCAGTGTCTGTCTGTCTGTCCATCTATCCCACCATCTCTCATTCTCCCCCTCCCACCCAATATCTATCTATCTATCTATCTATCTATCTATCTATCTATCTATCTATCTATCTATCTATCTATCTATCTATCTATCTATCGAAATGATTGGACTAAAACCAGAAAACATAGACAGGACTCCCAATCCCTAAATGCATAGAAAAATGTAAAGAGGGAGATAAATCTCACTCTGGAGAATAATGTGACTTTAAAGGGAGATGATATGTCTGTTAAGTATGAGCAGTATCACAATCATTAATATAAAAAATACAAATTTTATTGAGAATATATAAAATACATGATAATACAAAAGTTGCAATCCAGCAAGATTTAACGACCGTACAGAGATATTGAAATCACTTGTAGTCAGCCAACATGTTTCGCATGTCTTTGCTTCGTCAGGGCATTACAAGCATCATAGATTTCATCTAGATTATGTACAGAAATATATACATTAGTGTGGTCGTAATTATCCAATGCATTTTAACAAAATAATATGTTGTGCTAAAAGTACAAAGTGGATGCATACACAAAATATACAAAATACTGCTAACCTGGTCTGTAATAGTCATGAGGGCTGCTGAATACACACCATAACCAAACAAAACGCCTCTCTATGGGTCACCCAGCAACTGAAGACCTATGGGTGCCAGGTCCAAATGGGTCATACCAGTAGGGGAACCGGACCGTGTTCAAAGGGATGGTAATCTACAACAGGGGATTTTATGATGATAATTATATTGATCATTAATAGTAATGGAATATGCAATCTAACATTTCTAAGAATAATTCCTAATAGCGGAATTCCTCTGTTATTTAAGCGTAATGAATTATTTGATGTTAATCTAATTAGGTCTGCTTTGATAGCCTAAGATAACAATAATTAATAGGTAGATGAACTAGACTAAATAATAACACGTAGGAATAAAACAGATCCAGGACATTAATACAGGAAATAAATAACAGAGGAATTCCACACTCGCTTTCTGGTGCTAGCAATCAGGTTTACCTTACAGCATTGTTACTGTAATGCAGATCTTTATTTTGACCACAAGATGGCAGTGTTCAGCCACTCTGTTCATCATAAGTTCCAATACTATCCTGAGGAGGCAGGTTGGTGAAGATCTGTTTGCTGCTGGATCAGCAAGTCATCATCATCGCAGCCACTTCTTCAAAGAACAAAGGGGGCACCCCAGCACATCGCTTAGCTCTTCTTTGCATAAGGATCAGGTGAGAGAGTTCCTAACCCATTTAACACTGCCTTGCTGCAAATGTGTTTGCTGTTCAAGTTATTTCAGGTTTAAAAGAAAAGTATGGGAAAAAATGTTTTTGCAGAATCATATTTACCTAGGTGGATGCAGCATCGGTCCAGCCGATTAAAGACCGCTGATCGTTTATTCTCAGAGCTCCGTCAGGAGAGAGATGGTGACTGTCAGTCACCTCTGTCTGCTCCAACCCCACGAATTCACTGGAGCGCTGGGCTGTTAAGGGGGCGGGATCGGCTGGCTCAGGCTCACAGTGGCTCGCTGAGAGGGTGAGCTGGGTGCCAAGTCAGGAATGTGGGTATGGTATGTAATCGCGATCTTTCCCCAACCTGGACCTGCTCTGTAACATAAGCTGACAGCGGGCTTCAGCCTGCTGTCTGCTAAAAATGGGTCACAGGAGTGCAAAACGAGCTGCACTCCTCTGATCCACAGGAGAAATAGAGCCAAATGGCCTTTGGCTGTACTACTCCTTTAAGGACTCTATACAGTACAGGCTTATGCAATCAGCACATGTGCCAGAGCCCATCTATTGCTACAGTCTTTATTGTAATGCAGACAGATGCAATCACAGGAATGAATGGAAAGTTAACATGTTTCACACATCTTATGCTTAGTCATAACCAGGTTACTTGGTTATGACTAAACACGAGATGTGTAAAACATGTTAACCTTCCGTTCATTCCTGTGACTGCATCTGTCTATATTACAAGAAAGACGTTTATTGGTATCTTGTTGCGGTGTGCGGCTGCCTATTCCAAGTTTCGTTGTCTGTCGCGGTGGCAAGTCAGGCCAGCACCTGTGGGGTTACCTGCTGTCGGATCTCCTCGGCCCACCTGGAGTGGTTATTTCTCCTCTGCCTTCCTGCCTATTGCTACAGTCTGCCATTATTAGGCTCTGGCACATGTGCTGAATGCATATCTATTGCCTCAGTCTACCATTCTTTTTTTTAACTCAAAGCAAGGTTTTATTGAAAAAGAAAAAAGGTACAATACATCAATAATTTGTATCAGAGCAATGCAGGTTGTTATACAATCACACATCATTTTTTCCTTACATCGTACTATAGGTACAACTTGTACATGTGAACAATTTGCATCTTCACTCTAAATTCCTAAAAATAAAAAAAACTATAAGACAGGTGGGTTGTGGGCTGTGTAATCTCCGTATACAACACATTCAATTATATATATATATAACAGCAGTTACATTATTTGATCTAATACCAGTTCCACCGGAGCCAGCCCTGGTACGTTCAACCATGGATCCCAAAGCTTAGCAAATTTTGCCGCACTACCCCTATGTTGGTAGATAAGCTTTTCCAGCCTTAGTGTGTTACCCATTTGCTTTATCCATTCCCTCACAGTAGGTGGTTAAGTCGACTTCCAGTGCCGTAAAATCAGCAACCGGGCCTGAAAAAGGGCCCTGGCTATCGCCTGACGGGGCACCTCCTCAATCAAGTCACCCTCAATAATGCCTAACAAGCAAGGTTTGGGATCATTTTTAATTTGAACCTGGAAAGCTCTGGCAATAAGCTCCAACACCCCTGTCCAAAAAACGTGTAACTTGGGATATCGCCATAGAAGGTATATTAGGTCACCATTGCAACTTGTGCTTAGGTCATCCACTTGCAATGAGTGCATGAGGGATCATCCAGTATTCCCATTCTAGCCAGCTTGACAGGAGTATAGTGGACTCGTAATAATATGTATAATTGGGACAAGCGTTGTGCAACATTCAAAGAGCACTAAGAGACTGCCAAAAGTGCCTCCTCCCACTGTTCCTCTTCAAAGGGCCCAACATCACTCTCCCATTGAACCATCACCTTACGGGTCAGATCAGTAGGCACATATTAAGTAACATAGCATAGCTACATGAAATGAAGCCCTTATAAGAAGATATCCCTGTCATATAGTTAAAGATAGGTGTGCTGCTTTGAACCCAGGCATCCACCCCACTTTCGGCTTTTATAGCATGTTGCAATTGTAAATAGTAAAATTGCATGGACCCTAGGAGTTGAAATTCCTCATGGAGAATGGCAAATATCCGAAGCTCACTATTACGGAATATTTGGGATAAAAAAATTGATTCCGTATTGCTGCCATTTTTTGCTATACTTTAATTTCTCTAGCTCTATATAGCGTTTATTTTGCCATACAGGACTATATGTAGTAAATCCCTCTACCTGTTGTAATGTTCTGACTTTATTCCAGACTTTCTGCATTAAATTGTATGTGGGGTATAATTTATTTGATTTACCAAATTGAAGTGCTTCCAGCCCCCTGCCACCCCCTTCCAATAGTGAATGTAAGAAGTAAAGTGGTGGAATCCACCAAATTCAACTGCAACTGGTACCGAGGCGGGTACCGGATTAAGTGCCCTGGCTATATGTTGTAGCTGGGAGGCCAGATAGTACAACCACGGGTTTGGCAACGCCAGTCCACCCATCTCCTTGGGTTTTTGAAGTTGTTCCAATTTTACCCTAGCTGTAGAGGAGTTTCATATGAGAGATCTGAACAGCGAATTGATGATTCGAAATTGCTTCAAGGGAATCACTAGTGGGGAATTATGCAAGACGTATAAAATTTGTGGCATAAGAATTATTTTTATGAGGTTGATCTTACCTACTGGCGACATTTTCAATCTGGACCAGACCTTAATTCTATCACGGATACGATTTAGCAGGGGAGTAAGATTCAGCCGAATATAGTCCAACGTGTTAGGAGTGACCTGTATGCCAAGATATTTAATAGTCCTAGACACCGGGATGTCGAGAAGTGTTGACAGTTGCTGGTCTGTGCTTGCATCAAGTAACATGAGCGAGGATTTATTCCAGTTCACTACCAACCCAGAATACATACCGAAGGTCCTCACCACCTCCATGGCTTCATCCAGTGACCTCCCGGTATCCCCCAAGAGTAGCATGGTGTCATCAGCATATAACATTAACTTCTCCTGTATTCCCCCGAATCGGAAGCCTTGAATAGTAGTGTTACATAGTTACATAGTTACATAGTAGGTGAGGTTGAAAAAAGACACAAGTCCATCAAGTCCAACCTATGTGTGTGATTATGTGTCAGTATTACATTATATATCCCTGTATGTTGCAGTCATTCAGGTGCTTATCTAATAGTTTCTTGAAGCTATCAATGCTCCCCGCTGAGACCACCGCCTGTGGAAGGGAATTCCACATCCTTGCCACTCTTACAGTAAAGAACCCTCTACGTAGTTTAAGGTTAAACCTCTTTTCTTCTAATTGTAATGAGTGGCCACGAGTCTTATTAAACTCTCTTCTGCGAAAAAGTTTTATCCCTATTGTGGGGTCACCAGTCCGGTATTTGTAAATTGAAATCATATCCCCTCTCAAGCGTCTCTTCTCCAGAGAGAATAAGTTCAGAGCTCGCAACCTTTCCTCATAACTAAGATCCTCCAGACCCTTTATTAGCTTTGTTGCCCTTCTTTGTACTTGCTCCATTTCCAGTACATCCTTCCTGAGGACTGGTGCCCAGAACTGCATAAAACTGCACAAAAGCATACTCCAGGTGCGGCCGGATCAGAGCCTTGTAGAGTGGGAGAATTATCGTTTTATCTCTGGAGTTGATCCCCCTCTTAATGCATGCCAATATTCTGTTTGCTTTGTTAGCAGCAGCTTGGCATTGCATGCCATTGCTGAGCCTATCATCTACTAGGACCCCCAGGTCCTTTTCCATCCTAGATTCCCCCAGAGTTTCTCCCCCCAGTGAATAGATTGCATTCATATTTTTGCCACCCAAATGCATTATTTTACATTTTTCTACATTGAACCTCATTTGCCATGTAGTCGCCCACCCCATTAATTTTTCAGGTCTTTTTGCAAGGTTTCCACATCCTGCGGAGAAGTTATCGCCCTGCTTAGCTTAGTATCGTCTGCAAATACAGAGATTGAACTGTTTATCCCATCCTCCAGATCGTTTATGAACAAATTAAATAGGATTGGTCCCAGCACAGAACCCTGGGGAACCCCACTACCCACCCCTGACCATTCTGAGTACTCCCCATTTATCACCACCCTCTGAACTCGCCCTTGTAGCCGGTTTTCAATCCATGTACTCACCCTATGGTCCATGCCAACGGACCTTATTTTGTACAGTAAACGTTTATGGGGAACTGTGTCAAATGCTTTTGCAAAATCCAGATACACCACGTCTACGGGCCTTCCTTTATCTAGATGACAACTCACCTCCTCATAGAAGGCTAATAGATTGGTTTGGCAAGAACGATTCTTCATGAATCCATGCTGATTACTGCTAATGATACCGTTCTTATTACTAAAATCTTGTATATAGTCCCTTATCATCCCCTCAAAGAGTTTACATACTATTGATGTTAGGCTAACTGGTCTGTAATTCCCAGGGATGTATTTTGGGCCCTTTTTAAATATTGGTGCTACATTGGCTTTTCTCCAATCAGCTGGTACCATTCCAGTCAGTAGACTATCTGTAAAAATTAGGAACAACGGTCTGGCAATCACTTGACTGAGTTCCCTAAGTACCCTCGGATGCAAGCCATCTGGTCCCGGTGATTTATTAATGTTAAGTTTCTCAAGTCTAATTTTAATTCTGTCCTCTGTTAACCATGGAGGTGCTTCCTGTGTTGTGTCATGAGGATAAACACTGCAGTTTTGGTTACTGAAGCCCCCCGATTCACTCGTGAAGACTGAGGAGAAGAATAAATTCAATACCTTCGTCATCTCCCCATCCTTTGTAACCAGATATCTTTCCTCATTCTTTATGGGGCCAATATGGTCTGTCCTCCCTTTTTTACTGTTTACATACTTAAAGAATTTCTTGGGATTTTTTTTGCTCTCCTCCGCTATGTGTCTTTCATGTTCTATCTTAGCTGTCCTAATTGCACCCTTACATTTCTTGTTGCATTCTTTATAAAGTCTGAGTGCTGAGGATGATCCCTCAACCTTGTATTTTTTGAAGGCCTTCTCCTTTGCTTTTATATGCATTTTTACATTGGAGTTAAGCCATCCAGGACTTTTGTTCGCTCTTTTAAATTTATTACCCAATGGGATACATTGGCTAATGCCCTTATTTAATATGCTCTTAAAGCAAACCCATCTCTCCTCCGTATTCTTTGTTCCTAATATTTTATCCCAATTTATGCCTTTTAGTAAGGTTTGTAGTTTAGGGAAGTTGGCTCTTTTGAAATTCAGTGTCTTTGTATTCCCTTTATGTTTCCTATTTGTGTGATTTATACTGAAACTAATTGACCTGTGATCGCTGTTACCTAAATTGCCCCGTATTTCCACATCCGTGATCAGGTCTGTATTGTTGGTAATCAGTAGATCCAGTAATGTTTTATTTCTAGTTGGTGCGTCTACCATCTGACCCATAAAATTGTCCTGCAAGACATTAAGGAACTGTCGAGTCTTAAATGAATGCACGGTTCCCTCCGCCCAGTCTATGTCTGGATAATTAAAATCCCCCATTATGATAACACTTCCCATCCTTGCTGCTAATCCAATTTGTGATAGGAGATCCGTCTCCACTTCCTCCTTCAGGTTAGGGGGCCTATAGCATACTCCCAGTATTATTTTTCCCTTAGCTTCATCCCTTTGGAGCTCTACCCATAAGGATTCCACCTCCTATTTAGCTCCCTCAGTGATGTCATCTCTCACATTCACTTGTACATTATTCTTGATATATAGGCATACCCCTCCCCCTTTTTTACCCTCTCTATCCTTGCGGTATAGGGTATACCCTTGAATGTTTGCCAGCCAATCATGAGAGCTGTTGAACCAGGTCTCTGAAATTCCCACAAAATCCAAATCCTCCTCGTACAACAGTATCTCTAGTTCACCCATCTTGTCCGCCATGCTCCTGGCATTGGTGAACATGCCACATAGTTTAGACCAGTCGCATATTGTCCTCGTATTGGGTGTTTCGAGATTGCAACTAGGACTTGCTACTATACTCACCTTGTGTTTTTGTGCTTTGGTTAACCTACCACTAATGCCCCCAATACTACCCTCTGGAATATCTTCCGCGCTGGCTATCTCTGCCTCTGGACCCTCCCCCCCATCGCCTAGTATGTGCAGTCCGTCCCTTCTATAGTACCGGTTACCGACCGAGAAGATGGCCCAGTCCTCTAGGAACCCAAACCCCTCCTTACTACACCAGCTCTTCAGCCACTTGTTTACTTCCCTAATCTCCCTCTGCCTTTCTGGTGTGGCTCGATGTACCGGTAGTATTGCTGAGAATACTACCTTGGAGGTCCTTTTCCTCAATTTAGCTCCTAAGTCCCTAAAATCGTTCTTTAGGACACTCCATCTGCCTCTGACTTTGTCATTGGTGCCAACGTGCACCATGACAGCCGGGTCTTCCCCAGCCCCTCCCAGTAATCTGTCCACAAGACCTGTGATGTGCCGAACCCGAGCACCCGGTAGACAACATACTGTTCGGCGCTTCAGGTCTTGGTTACAGATTGCCCTCTCTGTCCTTCTAAGAATTGAGTCCCCTACCACCAGAATCTGTCTTTCCTTTCCCTTTGCTGCCCCCCCACTCTCACTGGACGAGTTCTTCCCCCGGCAGCTAGGTGAGTCCCTAAGCTCCAGCAGTGCTGGTCCCTGACTGGTTTCACCAATGTCACTCAATGGAGCGTACTTATTGGGATGCTCCAGTCCTGGATCGGCCTCCCTGGCACTTCCCCCTCTACCCCTCCTGACTGTCACCTATCTACTCTTTGCTAGTGCCTGCACCTCTTTGTCTCCACCTGTCTCTGTGCTGGCTCCTGCCGGCACCTGCCGTGTACGTTCCTGGCTCTCCTTTAGTATGGAGGGACTTCTCAGTGCTGACAGTTGCTTCCCCAGATTCAGAACCTCGGCTTCCAGGGAAACAATGTGCTTACATTTTGCACAGCAGTATTCGCAATCGATCGGATGATCAAGGAACGCATACATGCAGCAAGATGTACAAAGTCACCTCTCCACACCCACCGGGCATCGTACCTATTAAATTTAGTGAGGATTGGGGATTTTACCTTGTCCAAATTACCTAACAGCTAGCTTCCTGGCACTAATACTCAAGACAATACACAGGTACACCGGTACACAACAAGACAATACACAGGTACTCACAGACCTACGTGCAATCGCAGAACAGTCGCAGACCTACTTGCACTCGCAATACTTAAGTATACAGTACACAATACACAAGTACTAACGATCCAAACACACTACTCAGAAAACACTCAGGCACTCACACTACACAGGTACTATGACCCCTGTTATAACCTCCTGTTTTAAACTCTGGTTTTTAACTCAGCACTTGGACCAGTTCCACTTGGACTAAGTTCCAACAGCCTCACAATGAGCAGGCTCAGGATGAGTCCTACACACAGTTATATAGGCCGCAAGCACCTGTGAGCAATTAACCACTCCCCTTAATTGATAGCCTGAAGGAACCAAAGAAGAGAAAAAAAAAGCTATTTAAAAAGTGATAGAAAAAGGTGATTGAAAAACTAAAAGGAAAAGCCCCAAAAATGCAGCCCAGCAAACAAAAAGCAAGACTTGTTCACTCTAACTCTGGTTTTTAACTCACCACTTAGACCAGTTCCACTTGGACTAAGTTCCAACAGCCTCACAATGAGCAGGCTCAGGATGAGTCCTACAAACAGTTATATAGGCCGCAAGCACCTGTGAGCAATTAACCACTCCCCTTAATTGATAGCCTGAAGGAACCAAAGAAGAGAAAAAAAAAAAAAGCTATTTAAAAAGTGACAGAAAAAGGTGATTGAAAAACTAAAAGGAATAAGCCCCAAAAATGCAACCCAGCAAACAAAAAGCAAGACTTGTTCACTCTAACTCTGGTTTTTAACTCACCACTTAGAACGGATAAGTGCCGCTAGGGGATCTATGGCCAGAGCGAACAAAAGAGGGGACAGTGGGCACCCCTGTCTAGTACCCCTATGTAACTGGAAGTCCTGTGATACTCTACCCACCTCTCTAATGGCGGCCCAGGGGCGTGGTACAACAGTTGCACCCAGGTTACAAACTCCTCTCGAAACCCAAATTTTTTTCAAGACAGCCCACAAGTACGCCCATTCAATACTGTGGAACGCCTTGTGGGCGTCTAAGGACAATAGTGCCCGGTCCTCCTTGTTATCAGCCTCAGTTTGAATTTTAAGGAAAAGTCTGCGCAGGTTTATTGCTGTAGATTTTTGGGGCATGAACCCTGCCTGATCCGAATGTATAATAGTGGATATCACTTTGTTTAAAGCCAGGACTTTTGCTAGAATCTTCACATCACTCTGCAGGAGGGATATGGGTCTGTACAAGCCCGGGTCTAGTGAATCTTTGCCTGGTTTCAACAGCAGCACTATGATGGCTTTGGTCATGGATGGGGGGAGACTTTTGTTTCTCTTAGCTTCCTGGAATACATTCAGTAGTTTGGGTAACATACCCTCAGCATATTGCTTATATACTTCAATTGGAATACCATCTTCCCCCGGTGCTTTAGAGTTAGGGAACATCCCGGTCGCCCGCTGAAGCTCCTCCAAAGTAAAAGGAGCCTCCAGCTGCTCTCTAGCAGGTTCTGATAGTGTTGGGAGGGCTATCATTTCAAGGTATGTTTGCAGGGAATTAATTGAATAAGTCTGCTTGGATTGGTATAAAGTAGAGTAGTAGGAGACCAGCTTGGACATTATGTGATCAGGATTATTGGTTACAGCTCCCGCCTGAGTTGGAAGTGCGCTAATGGAGGGTGAGTGCTGTTGTGAGTGTGCAATTTTCGCTAATAGGTGACAGGTCTGCCCCCCCCCTCATAGTAAGCCAGTTTATTAAAAAAGCATTTCCGCTCTGCAGTGGATGTATTACAGTGACTGAGCGCCTCACTGGCGGCTAACCAGGAGTCCTTATGTTCCTCAGTGGGATCAGATATAAACTTCGCCTCCAGATCACTCACCAGTCGCTCCAATCCCTCCCTTTGAGCATTAGTATCCTGTTTGATTACATTAATCTCTCTAATAAATGTGCCGCGGAGGAAGGCCTTAAATGCTTCCCATATATTCTCTATTGCAGCCTGATCTCTATGTACCCTCCAGAACTCCTTGATTTTGGTCTCTATTTGGGCATGGGATGAAAACAAGTTGAGCCAAAAGGTATTCAGCTTCCATGGGGCTCTTACCATACTAGAGATGGGTTTCACCCCAAAGTTGGTAATCACAGGGGAGTGATCAGATATACTACGAACCGCATATGTGATTTCTGATATGTATCGGGGGGCTGTCACTGAGCAGATACTGAGATCTATGCGGGATAGGGACATACGTGATTAAGTAAAACAGGAAAAGCACTTGTCCCCCGGGTGTCTATCACGCCAAGGGTCAGTCCATCCCACTTCATCCATAAGTTTACGCAGAGGAATAGGGCATGAACCGCGCATCTTGTCTACAGAATGATGTTTCAGTCTACCATTCTTAAAGTGTTACTAAACCCAGGACCCTGCATTCACTATATCTGGTCTCTCACAGTACACCGAAAATGGAAATGCAATTATTTTAGTAAATATAAACTGCTAATTACCTTTTCTCATCAGTATTACAGTATATAGCAGCCTTTTGACTTCTATCAGTGTCTGGTTAAAGCTTGTAGGAGGAGTTTTCATTCTACTCTGACTGTCCAATGAAGCTTCAAGACCCCTGACCCTCTTTCTGGACAGTGCTGATTGACCCTGTGCTGATCACATGCACCCTCCCAAGAAAAAAAAACTCTCTAGCAATTTACACCAAACTGAGCATGTGCAGAGTGACTCCAAAGGCAGAAAAATAACGTTTTACTATCCAAAGTTAAAACAACAAGGGCAGAGGTTTTAATAGATGGAAAGATGAAAAAATTACTGAAGTTCCGCTTTAAACTTAGTCTCTCTTGACTTAGGGTCTACAAGTGAGTTAGCCTTGTGTTTTTGTTACCCTTTTTGCTCACTTGGGAAAAAGTATTTTACTGTGTTGCATTGTCCCTTTGCTGTACTATCTTGTTTATTGATAGTTTTGGTTAACTGGTTTCTTTGCCTGCCATAATATTCTTTGATCTTAGTATGAGCATTTATTTTACCAGTGTGTGCGTATCTATCCTTTGTGTGTCTATCCTTTGTGTGACAGCCAGGGAACTATGTGGCCAAGATACTTTAGTGTCAGCAAGGGTGGTGCTAGGGCTCAGTAATGAACAGAGAACCCAAAATATTCTAGCCACTCCTGCAGGGATAGTCCTACATGTGCTTGGACCCCAACATTTCTCTTGCTTGCCACCTGACTTGACCCTTTATTTAAGGAGGACTAAAGGTCCAAAAAGAAATCTTCAAAGAGGATCAATCGGTCAATTATAAACAGCTTTAATAAAGTATATTTAGTAGAAATAGAATATGAAAAATGGCAAAAACCTCCGACATAACAAAAAGTTAAAATGACAATGTTGTCAAAACTGCACTGACTGCAGATAGAGTATAATGTGGTTTAACCACAGTTGGCCAGTCTATGACTTCAACGATAGTACATGGCCAGACGTGATGTGGAGTATATGAGGGATGGATGGCTGAGTCCGCTGGAACAGAGTCAATCAGTGGTTACAGGTAAAGGCTGAATGGAGTCTGCGCACCAATATACTAAATGGTAGCAAAACAGTTAACCTGGCTGTGTAAAGCTGGACTGTAACAGATGGACGGGTGCAGATAGGAGCGGTGTGCCTGCAGTATCTTTCTAGGAGGCCAGCTATATATATATGACTTGACTCATTCCCTGGACATAGACCACTCTCCTTCCAGTTAACCCTGTGTCATCCATAGAAGTACTGTAAATCTTTATTTGCTACAATAAAGCAAATAAAGATTTACGTCTATCGATGACTCCAATTTGCTGGTCCTATTTTGCTGAAAGGATTATTTGGAGGAGTGTGGAGGTACTTGAGCCTGAGCAAATCCATGTGCAGCTTCCTTGTATTTGTTACTTCCAGCCAACTGCCTTGACCCTTGGTTTGATCCTGCCTATGCTCTAGTCCCCTGTTTCTACTTTGTAGCCTCCTTGTCCCCACTCATCTCTTGGTAGGGCAATCCCAAGGGCCAAAATCTGGCACTAGATTCAAAACCCATCTCCATCTACAGGAGCTCTGGTGAAAACCACCTTGTGCTTAGACTCACATCACCTGCCAGGGGGTTTAGTTATAATACTTTTTCCATGTGACATATCTGCATATTGTTAATTTAGATTATAAGAATTAATACATTGTGTCAGTTTTATGTGTTAGTTGTTCTAGTATATCACCTTTATCTGCAGGTACCGTCTGAATGATGATCTAATGTTTTCCTGTTCAAATATGATAACAAAGTCAACCATTTCCATGGGGTATACTTACTTTTTCACATGATTGTAGCTACAGAAATCATCTATTAGGGGGTACTGCCAACAAAGGAGTATCCACCAATTACAGACTATATACAAGTTCACATTAGTTTTCCATGAATTAACTTGATTGCTTAAACATTTATATACTCACTTGCCGACCAGCCGCCGTCATTGTACGGCGGCAGGTCGGCTCGTTCCCGCGAATGGCCATCATTGTACATTAAAAAACTGTGGGAGGACTTCGCGCTTCAAATCTATCACATAAAAGGTGTCAGTATAACAACCTACAAATGTGCAGCTAAAGTGGCTGTACACATATATATCAATGTGAGTGAACACAACAGTGAATAAACACACATAAAAGTAATCAAATAAATCCAAATCTGTTGGTGACACACATAATCTTCATAAGTGAAAAGTTCATATTGTCCTCTTCAAGAAAACAAAAATCCTGTATGACTGTAGCTGGGATCAGGTATGGGGGATAATGGAGACAGTCTATAAATGGGGGGTCCGGTATATCCGGGCTCTCTAGCCTCTCACCTTAAAGAAGGGGAATACAGGCATCAGGTGTCTGTTGCAATCAGTCCTGCAAAGTGCAGTGCATAAGATAATCCGGGTGTTGCGCCTCTAATGATAAGATGATCTTCCCGGCGTGCAGATGCCTATAGGAACAGAGAAGGGGAGAGAGAGGAGAGGGGTGCCCACCTTGGGCTCCACCGGTCCGGTGGAAAAGGTAAAGAGGGAAAAGAGAGAAGTCTCCAATAGTGTAGTAGATTTGACCAAAGTAGTGTTTATTAAAAATGAGGGTGGTCTCTTACATTTAAAACATGATAAACAAGCATAAAAACAAGAGAGAAAGCTGGAGCGGCGTCCGAGGCGCCTCCTTACTAACTTCCGGTTACGTATTAGTCTCTGCCACGCCCTACGCGTTACGTCACCGCTCGTGACGTCATGAGCGGTGACGTAACGCGTAGGGCGTGGCAGAGACTAATACGTAACCGGAAGTTAGTAAGGAGGCGCCTCGGACGCCGCTCCAGCTTTCTCTCTTGTTTTTATGCTTGTTTATCATGTTTTAAATGTAAGAGACCACCCTCATTTTTAATAAACACTACTTTGGTCAAATCTACTACACTATTGGAGACTTCTCTCTTTTCCCTCTTTACCTTTTCCACCGGACCGGTGGAGCCCAAGGTGGGCACCCCTCTCCTCTCTCTCCCCTTCTCTGTTCCTATAGGCATCTGCACGCCGGGAAGATCATCTTATCATTAGAGGCGCAACACCCGGATTATCTTATGCACTGCACTTTGCAGGACTGATTGCAACAGACACCTGATGCCTGTATTCCCCTTCTTTAAGGTGAGAGGCTAGAGAGCCCGGATATACCGGACCCCCCATTTATAGACTGTCTCCATTATCCCCCATACCTGATCCCAGCTACAGTCATACAGGATTTTTGTTTTCTTGAAGAGGACAATATGAACTTTTCACTTATGAAGATTATGTGTGTCACCAACAGATTTGGATTTATTTGATTACTTTTATGTGTGTTTATTCACTGTTGTGTTCACTCACATTGATATATATGTGTACAGCCACTTTAGCTGCACATTTGTAGGTTGTTATACTGACACCTTTTATGTGATAGATTTGAAGCGCGAAGTCCTCCCACAGTTTTTTAGTTTGCTGAAGTGTAGTGTGAACACTTTTGACTTTGCGGCAGTTTTGAGAGACATCATCACATAATACTCACGCTCACTTATTTCTATTGCTTTATTCACCAATTCACTTTTTTATTTAATTTGTTTCATTTAGATTGAGACACATTCCTTTATTCCCTATAGCGCGAGGGACACTACCACATTCATCATTGTACATTGGCTCAGGGACTCTATTGTGTGGGTGCGTGCGCGGCCACTGGCCAATGGGGGAGCCAACCAGCGGGTGGGCCTGATCGATATCCGCCGGCCACCCTCGATTGTTACCCGCAGTGACAGAAAGGGGATCTGCCTGTGTAAACAAGGAAGATCTCCATTCTGACAGGGGAGATCAGACAGATCCTGTCTCTCTGCTAAGCAGGAAGATGGATCTGTGTGTTTCCCCAAGCAGCCCATCCTCCATACAGTTAGAAAGCACCTACAGGGAGCACATTTAACCCCTTGATCGCCCCTGATGTTAACCCCTTCCCTGCCAGTGTCATTGGTACATTAATAATGTCACTGGTTTCCAAAAAAGTGTCAAAAATATCAGTTAGGTGTTTGATCTGTCTGCCGCAATGTTGCGGTCCTGCTAAAAATCGCAGATCACCGCCATTACTAGTAAAAAAATAATAATAATAAAAATGCCATAACTCTATTCCCTATTTTGTATATACTATAACTTTTGCGCAAACCAATCAATATACGCTTATTGTGATTTATTTTTTTACCAAAAATATGTAGAAAAATATAATTTTGTTTTTTTATTTGATTTTTATATCTTTTTGGGGGATATTTATTATAGCAAAAAGTAAAAAATATTGCTTTTTTTTCAAAATTGTCACTATTTTTTTGTTTATAGAGCAAAAAGTAAAAAACGCAGAAGGTGATCAAATACCACCAAAAGAAAGCTCTATGTGTGGGGAAAAAATGACATAAATTTTGTTTGGGTACAGCGTTGCATGACTGCGCAATTGTCAGTTAAAGAGACGCAGTACTGTATTGCAAAAATGGCCCGGCCATTAAGAGGGTAAATCCTTCCTGTTCTTAAGTGGTTAATAAAGATTTGACAATGTAAATAGGTGCGTGTGTGTTTTTTGATAACTGTCTTTATCATTTATAAAAACTTGGAAAAAGAACAAAGGATCAATCATGTTACACTTGCATCATCTGTTTGCAAGCTTGTATAATTGTGTCCCTACTTCAATTCGTAGCTAGCAGATGTTCCATGTAGTTAGTCTCAAACACCTTCATGCCCATTCACTACATTTACTGTATTCTGCTGGAGCTAGACATACTATTATTTTTTAAATTGAGGTTCATCTGTTATGATTTACATAGGTTTTTGTCAATCCTCACAGCTAGGAACCCGTGCCTGCTTCCAATATATTGGTATGACAGGTTTGGCAGCGTTCAACAAATGTGGCAAGGCACTTTGTTTGTATTAGTTAAGCGCTATGGTTGGCACATGAAGGAGGAAGTGTTCTGAGGACAATGGAACAGCTATGTCCAGGATTTTCTCAATCTGAGTCTTGACCTCCATCCAGAAAGCTTGGATCGCAGGACACTCCCAATATATGTGCAAAAGAGTACCGTTTTGGCCACAGCAGAGATCAGGGACAGAGGGGTAAATTTGTGCCAAGATAGTTGGAACCCAATACCGACGTGTCAAAATCCTATAATTATTTTCTTGGGTTTATGGAGCTAGAGTGGGTCAACTGATACAGATGAGCCAATTGGCTCTCGGAAAATTCACGACCTAAATCACATTCCCATTCTCAGACATAAGCTGGTTTAATTGTGGGAGAAACCAGAGTAAGCAGTTTGTAAAGCTTTGAAATAATATGAGGCACTGGTTCCTCAGCAATGAACAAACGTTCAGACTGAGTAAGGGTAGGTACTGCCCATAGTGCAGATCTTTGTATTGAAAAAAATGTTGGAGCTGCTTATACCTCCAGAATTCCATGGGAAAGCCACCATACCATGTTCTAAGAGTATCCAAGGGGAGGAGCTTCCCATGTTCTAAAAATTTGCCACATGTAGAGCTACCATTGGATGCCCATGGCCCCAAAATGGCTAGGCGTTCTCCATGTGAAAACCAGGTAAAACTTCCCAAGGGTGCCAACAGGAACACAGATGTGCCAGAGAGAGCAAGCGGTTGCTGCTATTCCAGACCCTTAAAGTGTGAGTCATCAAAGATGAGACCATTTCCGACAAACAAAATCTGTACACCCATGGCAACCACGGGGTGTACGATAGGTTGTGCCCCGCCTTGGACTTCTCCAGATGCACCCACAATTTGGTCTTAGTATGGTGCTGCCAGTTAAGAATCCTCTATAGGACCACTTCTCTATAATATTGTTTGATATCAGGTACACCGAGGCCACCTGATCGTTTAGATCCTTTCAGTACTCGCATGGCTATCTGTGGTTTCTGTCCCGCCCAGATAAAATCGGCAAACAGACTCCTGAACTTAGTGAAATAACCTCTAGTTAGGGACACAGGTATCATATGCAGGAAAAGTAGAACCCACAGGGGGATGTTCATCTTCAGAATATTATTATGGCCTAACCAGGTGAAAGCGGTGTTATGCCGCGTACACACGACCGGTCTTTCCGTCAGAATAGACTCTGACGGTCTTTCCGACGGAGTTCCGCTGAAACGGACTTGCCTACACACGAACACACCAAAGTCCGATCGCTTAGAACGCGATGATGTACGACTAGATTGACTATGGGACTAGAAAAAGGAAGTTCAATAGCCAGTAGCCAATAGCTGCCCTTGCATCATTTTTGGTCCATCGGAATAGCATACAGACCAACGGTTTTCTCGATAGTAATTGAGTCCGTCGGAAAGATTTGAAACATGTTCTATTTCTAGGTCCGTCAGAATTTTTGAAAGAAAAAGTCAGATGAAGCCCACACACAATCGAAATGTCCGACCTTTTCTGCCAGAAAGTCTGGTCGTGTGTATACGCAGCATTAGTCCAAGACTTCAAGTCTTTGCGGATTGAACTCAGCAAGGGAACATAATTACAGGTATAGTATAATAGCTCACGTCGATCCGTGAGGTTAATTCCAAGATATTTTAAGAACGTCTTTGCCCAAGAAAATGAGAAGGACTTTTGTAAGTTAGCAGGTAGGGTAATAGGCAACAACTTAGATTTGTTATAATTAATCTTAAAATTAGAAACCAGGCCAAAAAGCTGAAGTTCCCTCATCAGATTAGGCAATGAGATCAGGGGATTCGTAAGGTGTAGGAGGATGTCATCCATATAGGCAGAGAGCTTGTGCTCCATTGAACCTACTGTCATGCCTCTAATGTTAGGGTTCGCTCGAACGGTCCTAAGAAATGGTTCCAAGGCCAGAGCGAATAACAAGGGTGAGAGCGTACAACTCTGTCTTGTGCCATTTGTGAAAGGGAACCTCTCAGAGAGCTTACCAATGACCTTGACCTGAGCACTCGGAGAGGTGTATAAAGCCGCGATCCAGTTCAACATATGTGGGCCTAGTCCTAAAGTCTCCAAGACCACGGTGAGGTATGACCAGTCAACCCAGTCAAATGCCTTTTCGGCGTCAGTAGATAAAATGAGGTAAGGCCAAGGTGGCTGGCAGACACAAGCCCAATGAATTAACTGAATAGCTCAAAGGGAATTACCAAAGCCTCCCGACCTGTGATAAAACCTGTCTGATCCAGGTGTATCACCAATGGTAAAAGATACTCTAGGTGATTTGCCAGAATTTTTGCAAAGAGTTTGAGATCTGCATTCGGCAGAGATATAGAGCGGTAATTCTGGAGTAAAGTATGATTCTTGCCCTCTTTCAGGAGGATGGTTATATGAGTCAGCAGGGCTGTGGGTGGAATTGGGCTACCTGTTGCTATCGCATTGAAGTATCTGCACATCGGTGACAAAAATAGCGGGAGAAATTTAGTATAGTAGGCCTTCGTGTAGCGATCCGGCCCAGGACTCTTACCATTGGGTAGAGATTGTATAGTGGCTTCTACCTCTGTAGGGGCAATAGGAGACTCCAGGCTTGCCTGCTCATCTGCCATCAGGGAAGGCATCCCTGCCGACGCCAGATAGTCACAAATTTGTGTCAATTTCAATGATTATTTTTTTGGGTTGATATTGTATAATTCGGCCTAATAGTCAAGGAACAACAAGGCAATCCTAGAGCTTATGTACATATGTCAGGGCCCATTGCTTCCTAAGGGCCTTAGCTAGCAGCCAGCCACACTTGTTGCCATGTTCATAATATTAATGGGATAAGTAATGCAATTGTTTGTGAACGTGCCTGTCTAGGAGACAAGAAAAGAGCTCCCTAAGGTCAGTAAGTGTTCTGAGAGCTTCAGGGTCCCCTGTGGCAGTTCAGCCTGTTGGAGGGCAGTCAGTACCATGTGAAAGTCTGCCTGTTGATCCTTTTTTAGTTTGGAGCCCATTGAAATGAGCTCACCCTGCACCACTGCCTTATGACCCTCCCAAATAATAACTTCGCCAAGGTCGTCATGGGCGTTTTCCTTAAAATAATAGGTGATGGTGTCGGTGACTTTAACTGCTACAGTAATATCATTAAGGAGATTTTCATTCAATCTCCAGGACCATTCCCTTGAAGCCACCTATGGCAGTGAGAGGATAGCTGTCACCGGAGCGTGATGATCAAAAATGGTAATTTACTCAATCGTGGAGTCTATCAATAGCTCCAAAGCTTGATGATCCACATATACAAGGTCAATGCGTGTATATACATCAAGGACCTTTGAGTAGTAGCTACAGTCCTTGTGTCAAGACCTGGGCCTTGTGTCAAGACCAGGGCCTGTTCAGAGACGTGTCAAGAAGGGGATCTGGGCTAATATTTAAATAGCCTCCTAAGATCAGGATGCCTTCCCAAAACATTGTCAGGCGATCAAGCACTGAGTCTATGAACGTAAGTTGCTAAGCATTAGAGGCATACAGCGTAGAAAATGTAAATTTCTGGATAGCTATAGTCCACTTCAGAAAAGCATATCTCCCTTGTGGGTCTGTTAAATGTTCAAGAGGCTGAAAGGGGCAAGAATTATGGATAGCTATGACCGTGCCTCTGAATTTAGCAAATGGAGATGTGCTTAAATACCAGTGAGGGTAGAGATGGGTAGGTCATTTAGGTGCTGAGTTGAGGGTAAAATGGGTTTCCTGCAAAAATAGCACCTGTGCCCTCAACCTTTCCAGCTCGAGCCATAGTTTACTGTGTTTATGAAGAGAACAGAGACCTCTAATATTGTAAGAAATTACTTTAAGGGAAGCCATGTTCATTGAGAGTAGCAATAAAAGAAACAGTTAGTACTGTCGTGCACGGTGTGAGGGTGGCGATTAGGTTAACTTATATGTTAATAAAGCGAAGTGCCAGGGCCCTACAGCAATACTGGGTCAAAGCAACCCTAACTAGGGTCAAAGCAACTTTAACCAGGGTCTCGAGTACTGTAAATGAAACAGGTGCTATAACATTAGAACTGGATTAAATAAAGCTGCAGTCAATGAGAGGCAATGGAAACATATTAATCTCTCGCAGATGAGGTCCCAGGTGAAGGGCCAGAGATCGGCCTTTTGCGACCCCGTGACCGACCCTTGGACCTCACCGGGAGCCAGGGTTGTGGAAGAGGGGGTATAGGTAGGCCTTGAGTATAACGCCTATCTGGAAAGTCAACCGGCTCCAAGCCCAACAAGGAGAGGAAGCGAGGGAGATCATCTTTGTTCCTCAGGGTAACTTGTCTGACATCTTTGGTGACTTGTAAGCTGAAGGAAAAAATCCCACTTGTAGGTCAGGCCCGCCGTCTGGAGGGCATCCAGTAGAGGTCGGAGGAGCTACATTGCATCAGAATGTGTTATAACAGGTCTTATTAGAAAAACAGATGAGCCCCATCGAAAGCAAAGTGTGGTTTCTTGCGCATCTGCTGAATTATACGGTCTTTCAATGTAAATTTGTGAAGATTGCTTATGATAGGGTACTGGTGCTGGTATCACATGTCTAATGATGCACTGTTTTCAGCATCAGGTTAAATGGTACTCAGCAGGGTACACTACCTCAGGGAGTCTATGGTACACCTCCTCTGGCCCGTGGCATGGATATAGCAGGAACACCGGGTGGTACCCCGATCACCCCTGAAGAAAGGTTTTATAGAAAACCTGCCATTCCCTTACACCTACAGAAACTTCTTCTGGGATTTGGGGCTGAGTTAAAAGCTTGGCTGATGGGTTTCGGACAACAGGATGAAATATTAAATGTACTAAGAGATGCTGAAAAACAAGCCACCATACGACACACTCATGATCAAAATAGATTGATCCAAGTATCCCACGCAGACGCTAATATTTCCTGGTGGGAAAGTTTATTTGTCGACAGTCCTAACGCTAGAGCTTTCCTAAACATTTTGCTCCACCCTGTTGTTGTCCTAACCTGTGCAGCCTTATTGCTTTTCCTGATGCAGGTAATAATGTGCGTTACTATAAGGAGAATAAATGCCAAAGCTATGAGAATGTGTACCTCAACGAGGTATCTTCTCTCAAGGAACAGAAAAGCTACTAACTCAGAAACAAATCTCTGAGGAAGCCAGATCCAATCCAGACCAGTACACAGAAGTTGCGCATTTAAGAGAGGACCCTAGAACTATATTTTTCTTGTTCCAGGAATAAGCCTCTTCAATTTTTAGTAATAAAGTGCAGTCAGGTTTACCTAAATTCTAAAAGTAATATCTGTGTACCTGACCTGCAAAAATACTGTTAATGGGAGAGGAGTTTTTTTTTTAAAGAAACACATTTGTTTTTTGTTTTTTTATTTTTTTTATTATGTTTTTTTAACCAATGTATTCATTTTTTTATACAGATTCAAGGCTCTTTAACAGTCTTGGTTGGAGCAGCGTTCAATCTGTAGTTTTTTTTGTTTTTTGTTCATTATTATTCCCACTATTTTTCCTGTTCATTTTCATTACTCACCTCTCTTCCATTCCTTTTTCTTCTTTAATATTATGCTCTCTGAGTTTTTCCTTTGGTTTCTATCATCTATCTTCTCAAGATAATGTAACTAAGACATCAGTCATATCATTTTTGTTTAAAAAAGACTTTGCCTGCCCGCAAGTACCATATTTTAACTAAAGTATCCCTGGACATCCAGTTTTTATGTCTTAATGTAATTCCACCTCCCCTAGTCTACCTACTGCTTTAATCTGAGCCCCGTGAGCAGGTGTGGTGAACCCAGGGACCTGGCAATAACAGACAGTATTGACTATCCCTACCATCAAGGGCCATGGATGATACTGGCCGTTGCTCAGACTCTGTACCCTGTGGGGATCCCACTCTACTCGTCCACATTACACCCTTTATGAATATTTAGTCTTAATGGCCAACACACTGCTCCTGTCCGGCATTTCTCCAATATCTGTACACTAACGTTCTCCTCTCTCTTTTTGTATTCATGCACGACTGTCTGGAGACCCCCACCTGAAGAAGCAGCGACCACCAAGTTATTTCTTGAGATAAATGTGTCACGAATAAGACTTTCCTGAACTTTCCTTCACCATGCTGAAAAGTGCTGTCTCGCGGTCCGATCCAATCGATGCAACCATTACATGGTCTTACAAAGATACAGGACTAGATATGCCAGGATCCCGCCATCAATGTTGGAGTTCCGCTCTTCCAAGGCAGAGGGGCGATGAAACATTGCAGTATAGACATTTATGGTTTGGATGTGAAGTCTCAAAGGCACCAGGATTTCTTTGCTGTCCTAAGCCTACCTTGAGGAGTTCCGGAGTGTTCAAGAAAGGAAGAGGAGGCCGCAGTGGTGGTGGGAAAGGGTCGGGGCTTCTGGGCTGTTGTGGGTGGGTGCATGATCACTGAAGGAGGACATAAGTTCAAGAATGAACTTCAGGGAGAAATGTGATGGAGATATTGGATATCATATTTATATCAATGAGGTTCAAGTGGACCATTGAAAGGACTCCAATTAAACTGCCTTGCCCCATAGGATGTATGTATGTGTATATATGTATATGTACGTATATATCTATGTGTATATGTGTGTATCTATGTGTGGGTATATATATATTTATATATGGATATATGTTTCTTAATATCATGATAGAACATAGCTCACCTTAGGAATGTAGTTACATTGATGGGAAAGCGAGAAGCCCTCCAGGTGTTGATTGGATCAAAGAGTATTTACAGACCTTAAGGTATCAACTCACCAGGGGGCCATTAACATACTACTGTCGGGACTGTTTGGGCTGGGAGATCAAAGGAGATTGTTCATTAATTCATAGACTGTTAGGCACCAAGGGGTCCCAATGTTCCAGCAATGTCCGAGCATGAACTTTCAGACAGCTTCAGATGTGACCAATCAGAATTTAAGGCAGCTGTAAGCCAATTAGCAAAAAGGCTTCAAATGTAGCCAACCAGACTTTGAGACATCTCTGACCCAATCAATATGTTGCATCTGTTGATTGGTGGAGAATGCATATAAAAGAGAGAGAGGGCTAAATGGTTTTACACTGTCCAGCCCAAGACCATCTAGGGGATATGCTGTCTGAGTAATGTATACTGGAATCTATGTTTTTCTTTCTTTCTAACCTTTTTGTATCCTAGGATTTGTCTTATGATATTGTATATCCTGTGTATGACCATTGTAACCATTTCTGAGTTCGGCCTAAATTAACTTTGCAGCCTAGAGTAACAATGTACTTATGACATCACTGGAGATATAGGATAAATTCTAATTATTCTAACTTTCTTTTCTGTGTAAATAAATGTAATTGTTTATCTTTTTCCCTGTTATCGCTCGTTTTTATCCTTATATAGACAAAGGTTTAATCACCTATATTTGTATCGTTAATCGTTTAAGTGAGGTATAAATGTTTCCGAAACAAGGGCTATCTGGGTCCTTAGAAGGTGGACGCAGTGCTCTGTGTGCTCTATCAATTTCAATGGGGGCAGAGGCAGGTAATTCCAGGATTTCACAGAAGATGCCACATAGAGTGGGGATGATATCTTTCCTTGCCGTGGCCTTGGGTATGTGCATGTTTGCCCATCTGCTGTGATTCTCAGAGTCATTTCTGATCCTGGGCGATGCATTTTGCTTTTAAAAGAGTGATAGAGGGGAGTTTCCTCAAACTTTTGTTCCAAAGTCTATATCCTGCCTCCCAATTGTATGGTGTCGGCCTGGAGCTGTTCGATATTTTGTTTAAATACCCTCTCCACCCAGCTGGCAAAACGCTCCAGGTTCTCCTTAGTAGGGAGAGACCAGATATGCTGCTTGAGTTCTCTATCCCCAACAAGGTCTGAGACATCTGACCATGGATCATGGGATTTTATGGAGCGAGGAGAGGCAGGGGGGTAGCATCACTCACCATGTGAGGTAAAGGCATCGGGGAGATCGTCTGCAGATGGGACAGTGGCTGGGCGGTGCCGCGCAGCGTGTCCTCCTGATGTGGCGCCATCTTGGATTCCTCCCTCTGCCCCTGCCGGTCTCTTGGGAAGAAGGATTCCAGCAAGCCCCCCCCCGGGTGTGACGGGCTTGTTGTGGCTGAGAAGATGCCCGCCGGTGTTGGGACATAGCAGGTGGGGTTTGTGGAGGAAAAGGCACCCCTGTGGCTTAGTAATAGCTGCTGTTAAGACGGAGCTCCGAAGCTGCTGGTCCTCACTCCTTCATAGCCCAGCCACGCCCCCCTACAAAGACATTTTAAACAACTGTTCCCGTCCAACCTAGTGGTAACAGTTTAGCAAAGGACATTTTCTATTCCAGGATGACAGTTCCTCTGTGAACAATGCCAGGTCTATAAAGACATTGTTTAACCCATTTAATTTCCTCAGTTCCTCTATGGTTTCCTGGGTCACCGGGGAAGCCACCTGTTTGGATGCTGCTGTCCCATGTGACCCAAGCAGCCATCTTGGGTAATGCACAGCCTAATTAAGGTCCTGGACCACTGGTTTTGGCGCATGGACAAAGGACCGGTACCCTCTCTTTGAAGGACAGTAACAAGCTAGGGAAAGGTGCCTGTCGAGGAGGGTAAGCCTAGGGGCCTCATCTCTTTGGACAGACTCCCGATTGGGACCAGATGGCCAGGTCGCATTCAGTTCCCTCTCAACAGACACTGTAATTCTGTGTGGAATCTACTCCTCTCACGCTACTGAACTGTGCGTGTGCCCAGCTGGGTCCCTGTTCCCCTGGGCTTGTTGTGAACTGTTGTGCATTCCTTCAATACAAGTTCTATTGCACCAGCCTGTGTCAGTTATTGTCTCCGCACCAAGCTGTACCCCACCTACAAGCTTCCCAAAAGAGTGAAGGATGTTTTAGCTGGAAAGGTCGAGATAAGATGGGGGTGCAACTCCATGCTATTTCCCATGACTTTGGAGTGAGATACCCAACAAGCTCATATAGTCGTGATGGTCAGGTGTTCACAAAGAATTGGCCATAATAGTATTATAATAGTATACTATTATAATATTATTTGTTTTATAGAACTCTATAGATGAAACCAAAAGAGAGACAGTTGGGAGATATAGGTACGTATGTAATAGTAAAATACACGAGATAGTAAAATAGCAAAATACACTGAGAGGTTGTCTGCACCTCCAGATACACAAGTAATCCACCTTCTAAGAGGTTAATGTGGATGTTGATGTGCATTTGAAATGCAGGTCAGCATATTCCTGTTTACCTCAACTATACTGTGTGGATTACAGGTCTGAGGCTGGGTTTGACCTGCTTTGCATCACGTTTGATTTAACCCAGCATGTTTTGATAGAATAGGTTTGAATTGCAGTGACCAATAAATCACTATTACTGTAGTATGAAACAAGTCAGGAGAAGGATTGGAATCTGGCCAAAGGGGTTATCCTCTAAGAACAATAAAGCATTTCTCAATCAACAAAAAAGGATTCAGTAATGTGTGGCTATTTTGTTTATTTCAGGAACATATTAGGCATTGAAAGGAAATGATGAGAACAAAATGTTCCCAGCTACTCATTGAAGCAATCCCTTTTCCAGCACTCTATACACACCTTCTACATTGTGGGTGACCACGGACCATGGACATCTTTTTTGTCATCCGATTTTATAGACTATGCTAACTGGCATCTGCTAACCCAGAAAATAATACTAAAAATATACACTAGAACCACGTGGGGGCAGTGTTGTCTTAACTTTAGATACCAGGCTTAGGCTAATTGAAAAGTAACTATGTTCAGGGAATAAATGTCCCTCAAAAAAGGACCAAAGCCTTCCGTACTTTCCATAACAAGAAGGCTCACATAGTATGCCTCCAAGAAACACACTTCACCAAAGATTCTACTCCAAAATATATTTCTCCTTTTTATCAACAAATTTACACGGCTTCTGCCTGTACCAAGCAAAGGGGAACTCTAATTGCATTTCACCGATCCACACCATTCACCTTATCATCAGAAATTAAAGACCCAGAAGGTAGATACCTGATACTCATGGGTTATATAATGGATACAGCAATCACGGTGATTTCCTACTACGCTCCTAACAAACAACCTACACCATTCCTCTCACATATATTACAAGTGATTAATACACACAAAATAGGAACAGTGATAATGTGTGGGGATTCGAACCAGGTCCTCCTCCCATTTCTAGATAAATCACCTTTTACACCATCCAAAATAACCTCTAGATTACCTTTTTCTCAACTTCTTTCCAAATACAATCTGGTAGATTCGTGGAGAGAAAGTAACCCAATGAAAAAGAAATTCACTTATTTCTCGCACCCTCATCAAACCTTCACCAGAATAGATCATATTTTTCTAACAATAGGAATGATACCAGAAATTATTGCATCAGATATAATTCCGATTCCGTGGTCTGACCATAATGCAGTATACACTACTATAGCCTCAGCCATACCAAAAGCGCATGACCCAACGTGGTACTTACCGGACATAATGCTCAAACACCCACTACATCAAATGGCCATTGAATAAGCTTTAAAGGAATACATATCAATTAATAATACAACAGACATCTCCCCAATAACACTGTGGGAAGCTCATAAGCCTGTCTTGCGTGGTACAATACAAAGACAAATGGCACTATTTAAACGGGAACGCAAAAATCTAGCAAAAAAACTAGAACTCAATTTTAATGCAGCCTACATATCATTTCAAGATAATCCATCTCAGAGTACAAAATCTCATCTGGAAAAATCTAGATTGGAATACGATCTATTTCTCACTGAGTCAGTTGATAAATCCCTCAAACGCTCCAAACACAATTTCTACATGAATACAAACAAACCAGGTACATATTTGGCTCGGGCATTAAATTCAACTAACAAATCTTTCAAACCAATACGTTTGAAATTATCAAAAAATGTTTACACTTGTAATCCAGTTAAAATAGTCCATAAATTTCACTCACATCTCGCAACTTTATACAAGACAAACAATGAATTTAATCCTACAGAGGCTGAATCCTTCTTCTCAAAAATAACCTTACCTGAGTTATCTCAGAATCAAAAAAGCAGCTTGGATGAGCCTATAACTATAGATGAAGTTGCTAACGCCATAAAAGACCTAAAACTTAACAAAAGACCAGGCCCAGACGGCTACTCGGCTTTATACTATAAAACATTCTCAGAAATACTCTCTCCCATTCTCACTGAAACTTTTAACAAACTTCTAGATGGACATTCTTTTCGGCAAGAAACACTAATGGCAATTGTTTGTATGATCCCAAAACCCCTTTCTGATGATACTTCCTGTGTGAATTATCGGCCTATCTCTCTGTTAAACCTCGATATTAAATTATTAGCAAAAATAATAGCAAAACGCCTCAATAGCATTATAGGAAAATTAATACATAGAGATCAAGTAGGCTTCATGCCAAATAGACAGGCAGGCGATAATGTACGCAGGGCAGTGTTATTGGCACATATTGCTAAAAAACGGAAAATCCCTTTATGTTTTCTATCTCTCGATATTAAGAGGGCATTTGACACAGTATCCTGGCAATATATGCAATATTCATTACAAAAATGGGGTTTTGGACCCCACTTTTTAACATGGATCAAAGCATTATATAATAAACCCAAAGCCTATATAAAATATGCTGGATACAAATCTGAAGCCTTTAATATCGAAAGAGGTACCCGACAGGGTTGCCCATTATCTCCCTTATTATTTGCCCTTATACTCGAACCCATGGCCCAATACATCAGAACAAACCAAACTATAACTGGCATTGAAGTAGGAGGTATTACCCACAAATTATGTATATTTGCAGACGATATATTACTTTTTCTATCATCACCACAGGTCTCTGGTCCTAACTTAATACCAGCTCTTGATGGATTTGCAGCCCTATCCGGCCTTATGATTAATCCTAAGAAATGCCTAGTGCTTAATATTTCACTCACAAACATGGAATTGATCCCGGCTAGGGCTGCACTCCCATTCACATGGGCAGAAAAATCAATCCCATATCTTGGAATTCATTTAACAGCATCTCATTCTGACTTATTCTCAACCAATTATCCTCCTGTATTAAGACAGATCACAAATCTAATAAAACAATGGTCGCAACTTCCTTTATCCTGGATAGGGAAGATTAATGCAATCAAAATGACTATTCTACCCAAATTGCTTTATCTATTCAGAGTCCTCCCTATTCCAATTCCTTCCTATTTTTTGAGAATAGTACAAAAAAGAGCAACTTCGTTTATATGGGGCTCTTCTAAACCACGTATACCTATACACACACTACATCTTCCCAAAAATAAAGGAGGCCTAGGATACCCTAATTTTACTAACTACTACAGAGCAGCACATTTGGCCAGTCTGTCCAAATACCATGCAAAACAGGAAATCCCATTATGGGTATTTATAGAGGCTTCAGAAAATGACCCTCTATTAATATCAAATTTATTATGGCTTGATCCTAAAGACCGCTTTAAAATTCATAATCCCATAACTAAACACTTCTTATCTCTCTGGGATAAACTAAAAACCAAATATCAGTTACAATCTCCACACAATCCTCTCCTTTCTTTTATCAGAAATCCGGCCTTTTATCCGGCATGGATCTACCCAAATTCTTTTAAAGCTTGGACAACATCAGGCATTCAGACACTAAATGACTTCATAGCATCTAAATCATTCCTTTCATTCCCATCGCTTAGAGAAAAATATGATCTACCAAACTCTAGCTGAGGGAGCTAGAGAGGAGGTGGAATCCTTATGGGTAGAGCTCCAAAGGGATAAAGCTAAGGGGAAAATAATACTGGGAGTATGCTATAGGCCCCCAAACCTGAGGGAGGAAGTGGAGACGGATCTCCTATTACAAATTGGATTAGCAGCAAGAATGGGAAGTGTTATCATAATGGGGGATTTTAATTATCCAAACATAGACTGGGCGGAGGGAACCGCACATTCATTTAAGGCTCGCCAGTTCCTTAATGTCTTGCAGGACAATTTTATGGGTCAGATGGTAGATGCACCAACTAGAAATAAAACATTACTGGATCTACTGATTACCAACAATACAGACCTGATCACGGATGTGGAAATGCGGGGCAATTTAGGTAACAGTGATCACAGGTCAATTAGTTTCAGTATAAATCACACAAATAGGAAACATAAAGGGAATACAAAGACACTGAATTTCAAAAGAGCCAACTTCCCTAAACTACAAACCTTGCTAAAAGGCATAAACTGGGATAAAATATTAGAAACAAAGAATACGGAGGAGAGATGGGTTTGCTTTAAGAGCATATTAAATAAGGGCATTAGCCAATGTATCCCATTGGGTAATAAATTTAAAAGAGCGAACAAAAGTCCTGGATGGCTTAACTCCAATGTAAAAATGCATATAAAAGCAAAGGAGAAGGCCTTCAAAAAATACAAGGTTGAGGGATCATCCTCAGCATTCAGACTTTATAAAGAATGCAATAAGAAATGTAAGCGTGCAATTAGGACAGCTAAGATAGAACATGAAAGACACATAGCGGAGGAGAGCAAAAAAAATCCCAAGAAATTCTTTAAGTATGTAAACAGTAAAAAAGGGAGGACAGACCATATTGGCCCCATAAAGAATGAGGAAGGACATCTGGTTACAAAGGATGGGGAGATGGCGAAGGTATTGAATTTATTCTTCTCCTCAGTCTTCACGAGTGAATCGGGGGGCTTCAGTAACCAAAACTGCAGTGTTTATCCTCATGACACAACACAGGAAGCACCTACATGGTTAACAGAGGACGGAATTAAAATTAGACTTGAGAAACTTAACATTAATAAATCACCGGGACCAGATGGCTTGCATCCGAGGGTACTTAGGGAACTCAGTCAAGTGATTGCCAGACCGTTGTTCCTAATTTTTACAGATAGTCTACTGACTGGAATGGTACCAGCTGATTGGAGAAAAGCCAATGTAGCACCTATATTTAAAAAGGGCCCAAAATACATCCCTGGGAATTACAGACCAGTTAGCCTAACATCGATAGTATGTAAACTCTTGGAGGGGATGATAAGGGACTATATACAGGATTTTAGTAATACGTACGATATCATTAGCAGTAATCAGCATGGATTCATGAAGAATCGTTCTTGCCAAACCAATCTATTAACCTTCTATGAGGAGGTGAGTTGCCATCTAGATAAAGGAAGGCCTGTAGACGTGGTGTATCTGGATTTTGCAAAAGCATTTGACACAGTTCCCCATAAACGTTTACTGTACAAAATAAGGTCTGTTGGCATGGACCATAGGGTGAGTACATGGATTGAAAACTGGCTACAAGGGCGAGTTCAGAGGGTGGTGATAAATGGGGAGTACTCAGAATGGTCAGGGGTGGGTAGTGGGGTGCCCCAGGGTTCTGTGCTGGGACCAATCCTATTTAATTTGTTCATAAACGATCTGGAGGATGGGATAAACAGTTCAATCTCTGTATTTGCAGACGATACTAAGCTAAGCAGGGCAATAACTTCTCCGCAGGACGTGGAAACCTTGCAAAAAGACCTGAACAAATTAATGGGGTGGGCGACTACATGGCAAATGAGGTTCAATGTAGAAAAATGTAAAATAATGCATTTGGGTGGCAAAAATATGAATGCATTCTATACGCTGGGGGGAGAACCTCTGGGGGAATCTAGGATGGAAAAGGACCTGGGGGTCCTAGTGGATGATAGGCTCAGCAATGGCAGGCAATGCCAAGCTGCTGCTAACAAAGCAAACAGAATATTGGCATGCATTAAAAGGGGGATCAACTCCAGAGATAAAACGATAATTCTCCCGCTCTACAAGACTCTGGTCCGGCCGCACCTAGAGTATGCGGTCCAGTTCTGGGCACCAGTCCTCAGGAAGGATGTACTGGAAATGGAGCGAGTTCAAAGAAGGGCAACAAAGCTAATAAAGGGTCTGGAGGATCTTAGTTATGAGGAAAGGTTGCGAGCACTGAACTTATTCTCTCTGGAGAAGAGACGCTTGAGAGGGGATATGATTTCAATTTACAAATACCGGACTGGTGACCCCTCAATAGGGATAAAACTTTTTCGCAGAAGAGAGTTTACCAAGACTCGTGGCCACTCATTAAAATTAGAAGAAAAGAGGTTTAATCTTAAACTACGTAGAGGGTTCTTTACTGTAAGAGCGGCAAGGATGTGGAATTCCCTTCCACAGGCGGTGGTCTCAGCGGGGAGCATTGATAGCTTCAAGAAACTATTAGATAAGCACCTGAATGACCACAACATACAGGGATATACAATGCAATACTGACACATAATCACACACATAGGTTGGACTTGATGGACTTGTGTCTTTTTTCAACCTCACCTACTATGTAACTATGTAACTATGTAACTATGTAACTCTGAGATATTTAGATATCTCCAAATCAAAAATTTCTATACACCATTCCTAAAGGGGGATACACCATTATCCCAATTATCCATTTTTGAATCAATCTGTACAAAAGATCCATTTGCTAAAGGTACAATTTCATCACTTTATAATCAATTATATGGAGTAGCAAATCTTAATAGACCCTCTTACGTTCAGAGGTGGGAGGAGGACCTGGGACGAACTTTAGAAGAAACGGACTGGTCTAACATATGGCTCACATCTAAGTCATCTTCACCCAACATCTTAGCACTGGAGACAAATTATAAAGTCCTAACTCGCTGGTACCTTGTACCCGTTAGAGTGGCAAAATATTCACCTAATACCTCAGCTCTTTGTTTTCGAGGATGCCCAGAAATAGGCACATATTTACACATATGGTGGATGTGCCCAGTAATCCAAACCTTCTGGAAGGAAGTCTTCGTGATTGCATCTAAAATATTTAAAAAAATAATACAACCAGATCCATATTTAACTTTACTTAATCTAAAACCGGAATGGTTAACACTCTCTCAATTCAAACTTATGATCCAACTAATAACGGCTGCAAAACAAACAGTGGCCAAGGCATGGAAATCTCCTACATTGGTACTAGCAGAAACAATTCACAGAATGAATAATACAATGTCCCATGCTAAGATGGTTGCCATCGATCAAAATCAAATTCCAAAATTTGAAAAACTTTGGCATCCTTGGATAAAACAACAGTTCCTGTCAAACTTCAATGACTCTGTCCTGTTGCCATGGTAACAGATTAAATGACTTACAGAGACACCCATTCTAAGGCTTCAAAGAGAACTAAAAAGAATAATAAACTGACGAGCGGGACAACCTTGTGGACCATACCTCTACCTTTCAACCCTTTTTCTTCTTTCTCTTTCCTTTTCTCCACCTTACGATTAAAGCTCATTATCAGAATTTATTTGACCTATATACACTCTACTTGTAAACAATATGTATAGTAGGTATAAATCATTTAAATACCTACAAAAGTAACTAAGGAAATGATATATATCTTTAATTTAGGTTTACGTGAACCTAATGTTTAATATTTGAAATTTCATGATATTTACCTATATAAACCCTACTGTAAAACAATGAGCTTACTTTATAGATCCTTGTAAACTTACTTTATGTATCTTTATAACATTGTATACTCAATAAACTTCTTTTGACAAGGAAAAGTAACTATGTACAAGGCAGTACAGTACTGTGGTATAACATAATTGAATTTAAGTTGGCACAATCAGACACAAAAATAATTAATATTTTTTCTGAAGATGAATGATGGAAAGAAAGATGGGGGTTATCCCTCCTCTGCCTGTGCCCTGGCTCCATGTCCACTACAGGGAATAATTATTCTTTAATCAGAAACATGTTGGCAGATGCTTACCAATCCCACCATCCTTTTAAAGCAGAGCTTCAGGTCATTTTGAATGGGCAGCAAATGTACCACAACTCACAAATAAATGGACACAATTTTTTTCAAAGCAGCGCAACAAAATGCATAGATGGTTACTATCTGTGTGTTGTGGTATGCTGAAAGTCAAATTATTTGTGGTGAATGGCACCACAATGCACCACACTGGTGCCATGAGTCACATACTTACCGCACTTTACTGCTACTGGTGAATAGGCCCCACTGCATACAGAAAGAGCAGAGGGTTAACCTCATCATTATGTTTCTTCTACATCATTGTCCACTCACAGGCTCAGAAGGGCTGGTGACCAAGCTGTTTTGCAGAGGGGAACAGCTAGGTCACCAGCGTAGTCTCGCGTAGGGCCTAGAACACAATTTTGGCATGTTTTTATTATTTTATTTGGAAACAGTGTGGGACTGGATGATAGACTGACAGGAATTAAAAATATGAGGCCCTGGCATCAAATAGATTTTTTTACAATGTGTTGTTATAAATAATAAGGATATTTGAAAATAGCATTTTCATCCAACAAGTTAATCCAGCTGATTTTTGTGGTCAAAGAAGAAGTTTGTTTTTTCCCAGGAGTCAAAAATGTGCATAGGTTATCTGTTGCATTTCTCACACTATGAGAGCCATTGACAGCCTGAACTTTCTTAAACCTTGTTAAAGTCTTTGGTAAAAAAAAAACTATTTTTTTGCCGCTGTAAAGTTATCACCAGGGCTACATTGCTCTTCTTGATGTCAGAGCTGGGAATGTCACTTCCATTACTCTTCTCCCCAGTCAGTGTGGACAGCACTATGCTGTTCATCACAGTGTTGGGAGGAGGAGATAGTTGGGACCAGCTCTGACTAGCATTGATTTGAAGGGGGGGGGGGAGAGAGAGAGAGAGAGAGAGAGAGAGAGAGAGAGAGAGAGAGAGAGAGAGAGAGAGGTGCCAGCAATGTGACCAGGGGGTCCTGGAGGATGAGGACCACTTCCCGCTACAGTGCCAGAAGTACTCATCAGTGAGGGACACTCACATCCAGAGACTCTCTGGATTTTCCTCATTTGGTCATGTTACAACCAAAAACGTAAATGTATTTAATTGGGATTTTATGTGATAGACCAACACAAAGTGGCACATAATTGTAAAGTGGAAGGAAAATGATAAATGGTTTTCAATTTTGTTTACAAATTTTTTACAAATAAATATGTGAAAAGTGCGGCATGCTTTTGTATTCAGCCCCCCTGAGTCAATACTTTGTAGAACCACCTTTACAATTACAGCTGCAAATCTTTTTGGGGATGTCTCTACCAGCTTTGTAAATCTAGAGAGTGACATTTTTGCCCATTCTTCTTTGCAAAAAAAGCTCAAGCTCTGTCAGATTGGATGGAGAGCGTCTGTGAACAGCAATTTTTAAGTCTTGCCACAGATTCTCAATTGGCTTTAGGTCTGGACTTTGCCATTCTAACACATGAATATGCTTTGATCTAAACCGCTACATTGTGGCTCTGGCTGCAGGGGCGTTGCTAGGTAGCAAAAAGACCAGGGTCTTCAGCCCGAAGTGCAAGGCTGGCAACGGCGCGCGGGGGGGTGGGTGGGTTGTGTATGTGGCATAGGCTATTTTTTTGGCTGGGCGTTGTGTGGCGAGGGGTAGTCTCACTTGCTGGTTGCTGCCTAGCTTACCAGTGCCCATCAATGCTGACTACTAACTCACCTGCCTGACACACTGACCATTACAATGACCTACCTGACATACATACACTGACCTACCTGACATACATACACTGACCTACATACACTAACCTACCTGACCTACATACACTGACATACATACACTGACCTACTGTATCTGACCTACAAACACTGACCTACATACACTGATCTGCATACACTGATCTACATACACTGACCTACCTGACCTACATACACTGATCTGCATACACTGACCTACCTGACCTACATACACTGATCTACATACACTGACCTACCTGACCTACATACACTGATCTACATACACTGACCTACCTACACTGATCTACATACACTGATCTGCATACACTGACCTACCTGACCTACATACACTGATCTACATACACTGACCTACCTACACTGATCTACATACACTGATCTGCATACACTGACCTACCTGACCTGCATACACTGATCTACATACACTGACCTACCTACACTGATCTACATACACTGATCTGCATACACTGACCTACCTGACCTACATACACTGACCTACATACAGTGACCTACTTGACATACATACACTGACCTACATACACTGACCTACCTGACATACATACACACATACACTGATCTACCTGACCTACATACACTGACATACATACACTGACCTACCTGACATACATACACTGACCTACAGTACATACACTGACCTACCTGACCTACATACACTGACCTACATACACTAACCTACCTGACATACATACATACATACATACACTGATTTACCTGACCTATATACGCTGACCTACATACACTGACCTACCTGACATACATACATATATACACTGATCTACCTGACCTACATACACTGACTTACCTGACCTACATACACTGACATACATACACTGACCTACTGTATCTGACCTACAAACACTGACCTACATACACTGATCTGCATACACTGATCTACATACACTGACCTACCTGACCTACATACACTGATCTGCATACACTGACCTACCTACACTGATCTACATACACTGATCTACATACACTGACCTACCTGACCTACATACACTGACCTACCTACACTGACCTACCTACACTGATCTACATACACTGATCTGCATACACTGACCTACCTGACCTACATACACTGACCTACATACACTGACCTACCTGACATACATACACACATACACTGATCTACCTGACCTACATACACTGACATACATACACTGACCAACCTGACATACATACACTGACCTACATACACTGACCTACCTGACCTACATACACTGACCTACATACACTAACCTACCTGACATACATACATACATACATACACTGATCTACCTGACCTACATACGCTGACCTACATACACTGACCTACCTGACATACATACATATATACACTGATCTACCTGACCTACATACACTGACCTACTTGACATACATACACTGACCTACATACACTGATCAACCTACCTGACCTACATACACTGATCTACATACACTGACCTACCTGACCTACATACCCTGACCTACATACACTGACCTACCTGACCTACATACACTGATCTACATACACTGACCTACCTGATCTACATACACTGACCTACCTGACCTACATACACTGACCTACCTGACCTACATACACTGACCTACATACACTGACCTACCTGACATATATGCATACATACACTGATCTACCTGACCTACATACACTGACCTACATACACTGACCAACCTGACCTACATACACTGATCTACATACACTGACCTACCTGACCTACATACACTGGCCTACCTGACCTACATACACTGACCTACATACACTGATCTACATACACTGACCTACCTGACCTACATGCACTGACCTACCTGACATACATACACTTACCTACATACACTGATCTACATACACTGACATACATACACTGATCTACCTGACCTACATACACTGATCTACATACACTAACATACATACACTGATCTACCTGACCTATATATACTGACCTATTTACACTGACCTACATACACTGACCTACCTACACTGATCTACATACACTGACCTACCTGACCTACATACACTGACCTACTTACACTGATCTACATACACTGACCTACCTACACTCATCTACATACCCTGACCTACATACACTGACCTACCTGACATACATACACTGACCTACATACATTGACCTACCTGACATATATACATACATACACTGATCTACCTGACCTACATACACTGACCTACATACACTGACCAACCTGACCTACATACACTGATCTACATACACTAACCTACCTGACCTACATACACAGACCTACCTGACATACATACACTGACCTACATACACTGACCTACCTGACCTACATACACTGACCTACCTGACCTACATACACTGACCTACTTACACTGATCTACATACACTGACCTACCTACACTCATCTACATACACTGACCTACCTACCTGACCTACATACACTGACCTACATACACTGATCTACATACACTGATTTACATACACTGACCTACATACACTAACCTACCTGACCAGGACGTCTTCATGTGTCCTGCAGCAGCTCAGCCCATCATCACAGCAGGCAGGCAGCCATGAGGAGGACGAGGAGGAGGAACGAGGAGGACCGAGGAGGAGGATGAGGAAGGAGGACGAGCGAGTGGGGATGTGGCGCGGCGGGTGCATTGTAATTCCCGCCTTCTGGAGCCTGCAGCGCCTATGATGGACGTCACACGTCCCGCAGTCTCGGCATTGGACAAGTGGGACGTCCATCATAGGCGCTGCAGGCTCCAGAAGGCGGGACCTGCTATGTTACTCGGCCGCACTCGGCGGCGCTCGGGATCAGATCGGTCCACGAGCTCGGCAGCTCGGGGCTAAATAGAATGCTGCATCTTTTCTGTCCCCCGCTTAGACACTCGGGGCTATTGAGCCCACATTCGGGGCTCCAGCCTCAATAGCCCCTATTAATGATGCCTATGTCTAGGGTTGTTGTCCTGCTGGAAGGTGAATCTTGGCCCCAGTCCCAAGTGTTTTGCAGACTCATATGCCCCGTACGCACAATCGGACATTGATCTGACATTCAGACAACAAAATCCATGGATTTTTTCCGATGGATGTTGGCTCAAACTTGTCTTGCATACACACGGTCGCACAAAGTTGTCGGAAAATCCGATCGTTCTGAACGTGGTAACGTAAAACACATATGTCGGGACTATAAACGGGGCAGTAGCCAATAGCTTTTGTCTCTTAATTTATTCTGAGCATGTGTGCATTGGATTTGTGTACGCACGATTGGAATTTAACTTATTGGATTTTGTTGTCGGAAAATTTTATAGCCTGCTCTCAAACTTAGTGTGTTGGAAATTCCGACGGAAAAAGTCTGATGGAGCCCACACACAATCGGAATTTCCGCCAACACAATCCGATCGCACTTTTTCCATTGGAAAATCCGACTGTGTGTACAGGGCATAACAGGTTTTCTTCTAAGATTGCTCTGTATTTGCCTCCATCCATCTTCCCATCAACTCTGATAAACTTCCCTGTCCCTGCTGAAGAAAAGCATCCCTACAACATGATGCTGCATGGTAGGGATGGTGTGTTCAGGGTGATGTGCAGTGTTAGTTTTGTGCCACACACAACATTTTGCTTTTATGCCAAAAAGTTCAATTTTGGTCTCATCTGACCAGAGCACCTTCTTCCACAAGTTTGCTGTGTCCCCACATGGCTTCTCGCAAACTGCAAACAGGACTTCTTATGGCTTTCTTTCAACATTGGCTTTCTTCTTGCCACTCTTCTATAAAGGAATATTTTAAATAGATAGGGGGCGCTAGAGGCTAACAAAAGTAATTAAGTGCATAAAAAGAGCGAACAACAAAACTTCGCATTAAATAGTGAAAAAAATATATATATAACCGCTAGCAATAGCAATTCACATTTAAATTACACATTGAAGTGATGACAATAATAGTGATTAATTGTCCCCATAACATGAGTGAATGAAGTAGTATCTTGCAATAGTGGCACAATCTTGCTGTTGTGAGAAAAATGCCATCACCAGAAGAGAAGGAAAGGAATACACCTTGAAATAATAGATATCTGCTTACCAGATACCAATGACTCCTTTAGTTAAAAAGAGAGTCACTAGCGCTTGCGCAGGATTGTGCCTGCTCACATGGACGGCTGGATAATGGATGGTATTATAGGCATGGATCGTTCCCGTCACATTCGTTCAAGATATGGATATATAGGAAACAAAAACAGTCTCCATAGTGTAAAACCATTTATTAAAATATAAACAATAAAAATAGACAAGTGGCCGCTTACATTGGTGGGTGCCTACCCGGCACTGGGGCTGCTCGTATGTCAGGGTAACTCTGAAGTTAGAAAAAACCCTTCATATCTCATCCTAGCCGGCGTGCGTTCCAGCCCGCATGGAGGGACAGCCAGAGGATCCGGATGTTGTAAGACAAAAAGGACATGTGACCACGTACCGCTCCGACGTACGTTTCGCTATGAACGTCTTCAGGGAAGCGTACGTTGGTCACTAAGGTGCTGGTTTATATTGAAAGGGAAGGGGGCGGATGATTGGCGAGCGTAACAAAAGACTTGTGCTCATATCAATAAAGTTGGATGACTAGTCAATACTTAGGAGCAGAACTCCATCTAGTGGTTGTTGACTATACTGATCCGATTTGTTCTAACTAAGGCAGATATTCATTACTATCAACGTCTCCTGGAAAAATGTGGTAGTCCTCCTACTGGTCAAAAACAAGCAGGCAGATATAACCCAAATTAGCAATAGTAAAAGGTAGCTTATGAATAATTAATAATTATAAAAATTGTTGTTAGATATTAATTAATAAGAAACAACTAATTTACCCTGTATTTTGTGCAGCCACAGTCTCGGTTTACATGACGAAGAATAATATTAAAATAGCCTATAAGGCATTACTAGATGCCAAAGTATGAGGGCTCACCTAAATCAAATCAATAGTGATTAATATAGTCCCATAGGACAGACTACACCTCTGATCTGACCGCCCTGATTAACAGAATTCCCCTCGAAAAGTTAAAAATTAAAAAATTTAAAAATATTGAGATTAAAGGTATAGTCCATCATCGAAGTGTGTCTCTATAGACAAAGGAAGGGGTAGTACTGTAATCCGACTTCTTCCCATAAGTCACCTGAGGATAATATGGTTGATAGATGGTCCTAAACTCAATCATTCGTTAAAAAACAATTGAGGTCTAGATCTATATTCATCCCATATGGTTGCATGCTCTGTAATTTATAAAGCAAGTACGTTTCATTTCTGGATATTGCCCTTTTCATATGAGTACCCCTCCAATCCCTTGAGATTTTGTCAGTCCCATAAAATTTACATAATGATGGATCACTATCATGGTGAAGTTTGAAGTGTCTTGAGACACTATGATTAGGATAACCATTTTTAATGTTTGTTAAATGTTCATTAATTCTTACTTTCAATTGACGTGTGGTTCTGCCCACGTATTGTAGGGAACACGGACATTCCAAAACATAAGTTACGTGGTCAGAATTGCATGTAATGAGAGGTTTAATATTAAATTGTTGTTGGGTTACTACAGATTGAAATTGGACCTTCTTTTTCTTAGAGCCCGGTTTCCTAATTATTTTACAGGCATTGCATCTGGTACAATAATGGAAACCAGACCCATCCAGGAAAGTGGGAGGTTTTCTAGGGGGATCAGGTACATTTGGGGCTAATCGGTTCCTGAGAGTGGGGGCCCTACGGTAAATAAATTTTGTTTTTTTTGGCAGGGAGGACTGGAGATCTTTATCTTTTAACAAAATAGGCCAGAATTTCTTAAAAATACCTTCTACTGTTCTGTATTGGCGATGAAAGCCGATATAAACGCACAATCACCTTTAAATTCTTTTTTTGGTTTGGGGACTAATAGGGACTGTCTGTCCATGTTTGACACCTGTAAGAGCAATTTGTGCAGTACATGGGCAGGGTAACCCTTCTCTCTAAATCTAGTGGTAAGAATCTCTGCTTGTGTAAAATAATCCAAAACATTATCGCAATTTCGCCGTATGCGCATATATTGCCCTTTAGGTACAGCTCCTATCCATTGCGGATGGTGACAGCTGTGTGTAGGGACATAGGCGTTTTGGTCTGTTTCTTTAAAAAAAGTTTTTGTACTGATGTGGTTACCTTGTTTGAAAAGTGTTAGATCTAAATAGTTCACTGTGTTTAAATTATACTCTGCCGTAAATTTTAGATTATATCTATTCATATTCATACAGTCTAAGAACTTTAAAAAGCTTTCCTTAGTTCCCTCCCACAACATGATAACATCATCTATGTATCTTTTGTATAACAAAAGTGATTGGGGTCTATTCTTAAAAATGGTTTCTGATTCCCATTTATTTAGCGTGATGTTTGCCACACTAGGGGCATAGCGGGCTACCATGGCTACACTGCCTATTTGATTATAGTAGTCATTTAATCCCCAAAAATAATTGTTCCCCATGGCCATAGATAATCCTTCAATCAGGAATCTGATTTGCGATTTTTTCAGGGTGGATTTAATAGTAAAGGCCCACCTTACTGCTTCTAGTACATCTGATTGCTGTAGATTGGTATAGAGGGACTCAATATCTATTGTTACTAATAAGGTTTGATCCGTAGTCATAATAGGTTGTAGCAGTGTAATTAATTCTCGGCTATCCTTGAGATAGGATTGGCTCTGTGGAACCAGAGGCTGGAGGAAGGTGTCAAGGTATTCCCCCACCCTAGAGTACAGAGAGCCAATCCAACTCACTATTGGGCGGCCTGGTGGGTTTTCCTTGTTTTTGTGTATCTTTGGTACTATATAAAGTACCGGAATCCTGGGTGTGGTTAAATTAAGATAGTCTGCTTCTTTCTGAGTTAATATTTTTTTGTTGGTTCCTTGAATGATCCATTCTAGTAGTTTTTGTTTTAGTTGTGGGGTAGGATTACTTTTAAGCTTTTTGTATGTTGAGGTGTCATTCAACTGTCTCCTTAGTTCTTTATTATAATTTTCCTTGGTTAGTATTACCAGACCTCCCCCCTTGTCTGCAGGTCTTACCACTATCTGTTTATTCTCTTCCAGTTTTTTAATTCCCTCCCATATTTTTTGGTTGTTTTGGTGTTGTGATATTTCTATCTGTCGTACTTCATCCTGAACCATATTTCTAAATACTTCTATATGGTGGTGGGAGCCCTTTTGTGGATTAAATACGGAATTATTTTTCAAACTACTATGTACAAAAGGGTCGTTTGTCTCCTGAATCATAGAGTTACTATTTTGGCCTGAAAAATGTTTCCTGATATTTAATTTTCTTATATATTTCTCAATGTCTACAAATAGATTGAACTTGTCTATATTTTTGTTTGGCGCAAATTTTAGTCCCCGAGCTAGAACTTCCAATTCTGCGTTGGAAAATTCTATAGTGGTTAGGTTGAATAGCCCTGATTTTAGTTGTTTCTCTTCCTTTTTCTTTCTCCCTCTGCCTCTTCTTCCTCTCTTTCTACTCTTTCCATATAGTTTTGTTGTGGGTTGGTTGGGATTCTGTAGGGTTCTTTCCAATCCCTCCATTCCCCCCCTCCTTGATGTGGGTAGGGATTGTGTACTGGTTTACCTCTAAAATTACCTCTAAAGTTACCCCTAGGGGGTCTCGGTGGATAGTGGTTGCGGTTGTTGGCATAGTATCCATATTCAGGGGGTCTATAATCTGTAGGGGTAGATTTATTATAATTGGATCCCCTATAGGGTGAATTGTAGGTTGGGGGATACGAATGGGAATTCATCTTAGGGTAATTATTTTGACTGTGAACTGCCCTGTTGTTTTTATGGGGTGTAATTGGGTCCCCTTTAGTTTTAGTTGCCATAGAGGCTACAGTATTATGTATTTCAACTTCCCTCTCTGCTGATGGTTCCTGAGATGGGTTCAACTGTAAATTCTGTTGCCATTTGTATACCCTATTTTCTTCATAGTCCTTGGTGTCTCTGAAATATTTTTTAAGCGTTTTATCTTTAATTTCCCCATCATATTTGGCTAGATGGGTGCTTAATTCCTTGGCTTTATCAGAATATTCTTTTGAGGACATTAGTGGTTCCATAGTTGTCTTGAGTTCTTTGATCTTAGATTCCAAGACATCTTTTTTGGCTTCGCGCCTCCTGACCATCATTTGCATTAATTTTTGTTCACAGGCGTTGAAGAATTGATACCACTCATCGAGTAGTCTCAAGTCCTCTACCCCATCGTTGGGACTAATATCCCATCTTAAACTCCTGGGGGTTAAATTTTTACCTATATACATCTCCAGGGATACAATATCCCACCACAGCCTAATCTGTTTTTCAGTGTCATATTTAAGTTGTTTAAATCCCTTATCTAGATCTACATTGTTGCTGGGTATTTGCTGAAAAATCTCTTCTACATTAAATTGTCTATTCTGCATGAAATTGAATACATCCATGGCTGCGATCAGTGGTAAGTAAAAAATCAAAATTTTAAACTCAAACAATAAAAAACAATAACCTCCGCGCCAGTGGTATCAATACCAAGAACACATAAGTGAATCACATATCAAAAACCGTTCCCAGTAGTGAAAATATAAATAAACAAAACTAATAAATGATTTACAACCTATATAAGCTGCTCCCCCAAATTTCTTTGGAAAATCAAAAAAATTGGAATAATTTAAATAGATAGGGGGCGCTAGAGGCTAACAAAAGTAATTAAGTGCATAAAAAGAGCGAACAACAAAACTTCGCATTAAATAGTGAAAAAAAAAATATATAACCGCTAGCAATAGCAATTCACATTTAAATTACACATTGAAGTGATGACAATAATAGTGATTAATTGTCCCCATAACATGAGTGAATGAAGTAGTATCTTGCAATAGTGGCACAATCTTGCTGTTGTGAGAAAAATTCCGTCACCAGAAGAGAAGGAAAGGAATACACCTTGAAATAGTAGATATCTGCTTACCAGATACCAATGACTCCTTTAGTTAAAAAGAGAGTCACTAGCGCTTGCGCAGGATTGTGCCTGCTCACATGGACGGCTGGATAATGGATGGTATTATAGGCATGGATCGTTCCCGTCACATTCGTTCAAGATATGGATATATAGGAAACAAAAACAGTCTCCATAGCGTAAAACCATTTATTAAAATATAAACAATAAAAATAGCCAAGTGGCCACTTACATTGGTGGGTGCCTACCCGGCACTGGGGCTGCTCGTATGTCAGGGTAACTCTGAAGTTAGAAAAAACCCTTCATATCTCATCCTAGCCTGCGTGCGTTCCAGCCCGCATGGAGGGACAGCCAGAGGATCCGGATGTTGTAAGACAAAAAGGACATGTGACCACGTACCGCTCCGACGTACGTTTCGCTATGAACGTCTTCAGGGAAGCGTACGTTGGTCACTAAGGTGCTGGTTTATATTGAAAGGGAAGGGGGCGGATGATTGGCGAGCGTAACAAAAGACTTGTGCTCATATCAATAAAGTTGGATGACTAGTCAATACTTAGGAGCGGAACTCCATCTAGTGGTTGTTGACTATACTGATCCGATTTGTTCTAACTAAGGCAGATATTCATTACTATCAACGTCTCCTGGAAAAATGTGGTAGTCCCCCTACTGGTCAAAAACAAGCAGGCGGATATAACCCAAATTAGCAATAGTAAAAGGTAGCTTATGAATAATTAATAATTATAAAAATTGTTGTTAGATATTAATTAATAAGAAACAACTAATTTACCCTGTATTTTGTGCAGCCACAGTCTCGGTTTACATGACGAAGAATAATATTAAAATAGCCTATAAGGCATTACTAGATGCCAAAGTATGAGGGCTCACCTAAATCAAATCAATAGTGATTAATATAGTCCCATAGGACAGACTACACCTCTGATCTGACCACCCTGATTAACAGAATTCCCCTCGAAAAGTTAAAAATTAAAAAATTACAAAATATTGAGATTAAAGGTATAGTCCATCATCGAAGTGTGTCTCTATAGACAAAGGAAGGGGTAGTACTGTAATCCGACTTCCTCCCATTAGTCACCTGAGGATAATATGGTTGATGGATGGTCCTAATCTCAATCATTTGTTAAAAAATAATTGAGGTCTAGATCTATATTCATCCCATATGGTTGCATGCTCTGTAATTTATAAAGCCAGTACGTTTCATTTCTGGATATTGCCCTTTTCATATGAGTACCCCTGAGTACATAGTAGTTTGAAAAATAATTCCGTATTTAATCCACAAAAGGGCTCCCACCACCATATAGAAGTATTTAGAAATATGGTTCAGGATGAAGTACGACAGATAGAAATATCACAACACCAAAACAACCAAAAAATATGGGAGGGAATTAAAAAACTGGAAGAGAATAAACAGATAGTGGTAAGACCTGCAGACAAGGGGGGAGGTCTGGTAATACTAACCAAGGAAAATTATAATAAAGAACTAAGGAGACAGTTGAATGACACCTCAACATACAAAAAGCTTAAAAGTAATCCTACCCCACAACTAAAACAAAAACTACTAGAATGGATCATTCAAGGAACCAACAAAAAAATATTAACTCAGAAAGAAGCAGACTATCTTAATATAACCACACCCAGGATTCCGGTACTTTATATAGTACCAAAGATACAAAAAAACAAGGAAAACCCACCAGGCTGCCCAATAGTGAGTGGGATTGGCTCTCTGTACTCTAGGGTGGGGGAATACCTTGACACCTTCCTCCAGCCTCTGGTTCCACAGAGCCAATCCTATCTCAAAGATAACCGAGAATTAATTACACTGCTACAACCTATTGTGACTACGGATCAAACCTTATTAGTAACAATAGATATTGAGTCCCTCTATACCAATCTACAGCATTAAGATGTACTAGAAGCAGTAAGGTGGGCCTTTACTATTAAATCCACCCTGAAAAAATCGCAAATCAAATTCCTGATTGAAGGATTATCTATGGCCATGGGGAACAATTATTTTTGGGCGTTAAATGACTACTATAATCAAATAGGCGGTGTAGCCATGGTAGCCCGCTATGCCCCTAGTGTGGCAAACATCACGCTAAATAAATGGGAATCAGAAACCATTTTTAAGAATAGACCCCAATCACTTTTGTTATACAAAAGATACATAGATGATGTTATCATGTTGTGGGAGGGAACTAAGGAAAGCTTTTTAAAGTTCTTAGACTGTATGAATCTGAATAGATATAATCTAAAATTTACGGCAGAGTATAATTTAAACACAGTGAACTATTTAGATCTAACACTTTTCAAACAAGGTAACCACATCAGTACAAAAACTTTTTTTAAAGAAACAGACCGAAACGCCTATGTCCCTACACACAGCTGTCACCATCCGCAATGGATAGGAGCTGTACCTAAAGGGCAATATATGCGCATACGGCGAAATTGCGATAATGTTTTGGATTATTTTACACAAGCAGAGATTCTTACCACTAGATTTAGAGAGAAGGGTTACCCTGCCCATGTACTGCACAAATTGCTCTTACAGGTGTCAAACATGGACAGACAGTCCCTATTAGTCCCCAAACCAAAAAAAGAATTTAAAGGTGATTGTGCGTTTATATCGGGCTTTCATCGCCAATACAGAACAGTAGAAGGTATTTTTAAGAAATTCTGGCCTATTTTGTTAAAAGATAAAGATCTCCAGTCCTCCCTGCCAAAAAAAACAAAATTTATTTACCGTAGGGCCCCCACTCTCAGGAACCGATTAGCCCCAAATGTACCTGATCCCCCTAGAAAACCTCCCACTTTCCTGGATGGGTCTGGTTTCCATTATTGTACCAGATGCAATGCTTGTAAAATAACTAGGAAACCGGGCTCTAAGAAAAAGAAGGTCCAATTTCAATCTGTAGTAACCCAACAACAATTTAATATTAAACCTCTCATTACATGCAATTCTGACCACGTAACTTATGTTTTGGAATGTCCGTGTTCCCTACAATACGTGGGCAGAACCACACGTCAATTGAAAGTAAGAATTAATGAACATTTAACAAACATTAAAAATGGTTATCCTAATCATAGTGTCTCAAGGCACTTCAAACTTCACCATGATAGTGATCCATCATTATGTAAATTTTATGGGATTGACAAAATCTCAAGGGATTGGAGGGGTACTCATATGAAAAGGGCAATATCCAGAAATGAAACGTACTGGCTTTATAAATTACAGAGCATGCAACCATATGGGATGAATATAGATCTAGACCTCAATTGTTTTTTAACGAATGATTGAGTTTAGGACCATCCATCAACCATATTATCCTCAGGTGACTAATGGGAAGAAGTCGGATTACAGTACTACCCCTTCCTTTGTCTATAGAGACACACTTCGATGATGGACTATACCTTTAATCTCAATATTTTGTAATTTTTTAATTTTTGACTTTTCGAGGCAAATTCTGTTAATCAGGGTGGTCAGATCAGAGGTGTAGTCTGTCGTATGGGACTATATTAATCACTATTGATTTGATTTAGGTGAGCCCTCATACTTTGGCATCTAGTAATGCCTTATAGGCTATTTTAATATTATTCTTCGTCATGTAAACCGAGACTGTGGCTGCACAAAATACAGGGTAAATTAGTTGTTTCTTATTAATTAATATCTAACAACAATTTTTATAATTATTAATTATTTATAAGCTACCTTTTACTATTGCTAATTTGGGTTATATCCGCCTGCTTGTTTTTGACCAGTAGGGGGACTACCACATTTTTCCAGGAGACGTTGATAGTAATGAATATCTGCCTTAGTTAGAACAAATCGGATCAGTATAGTCAACAACCACTAGATGGAGTTCCGCTCCTAAGTATTGACTAGTCATCCAACTTTATTGATATGAGCACAAGTCTTTTGTTACGCTCGCCAATCATCCGCCCCCTTCCCTTTCAATATAAACCAGCACCTTAGTGACCAACGTACGCTTCCCTGAAGACGTTCATAACGAAACGTACGTCGGAGCGGTACGTGGTCACATGTCCTTTTTGTCTTACAACATCCGGATCCTCTGGCTGTCCCTCCATGCGGGCTGGAACGCACGCCGGCTAGGATGAGATATGAAGGGTTTTTTCTAACTTCAGAGTTACCCTGACATACGAGCAGCCCCAGTGCCGGGTAGGCACCCACCAATGTAAGCGGCCACTTGGCTATTTTTATTGTTTATATTTTAATAAATGGTTTTACGCTATGGAGACTGTTTTTGTTTCCTATATATCCATATCTTGAACGAATGTGACGGGAACGATCCATGCCTATAATACCATCCATTATCCAGCCGTCCATGTGAGCAGGCACAATCCTGCGCAAGCGCTAGTGACTCTCTTTTTAACTAAAGGAGTCATTGGTATCTGGTAAGCAGATATTTACTATTTCAAGGTGTATTCCTTTCCTTCTCTTCTGGTGATGGAATTTTTCTCACAACAGCAAGATTGTGCCACTATTGCATGATACTACTTCATTCACTCATGTTATGGGGACAATTAATCACTATTATTGTCATCACTTCAATGTGTAATTTAAATGTGAATTGCTATTGCTAGCGGTTATATATATATTTTTTTCACTATTTAATGCAAAGTTTTGTTGTTCGCTCTTTTTATGCACTTAATTACTTTTGTTAGCCTCTAGCGCCCCCTATCTATTTAAAATATTCCAATTTTTTTGATTTTCCAAAGAAATTTGGGGGAGCAGCTTATATAGGTTGTAAATCATTTATTAGTTTTGTTTATTTATATTTTCACTACTGGGAATGGTTTTTGATATGTGATTCACTTATGTGTTCTTGGTATTGATACCACTGGCGCGGAGGTTATTGTTTTTTACTCTTCTATAAAGGCCAGATTTGTGGAGTGCACGACTAATAGTTGTCCTGTGGACAGATTCTCCTACCTGAGCTGTGGATCTCTGCAGATCTCCTCCAGAGTTACCATGGGTGTCTTGGCTGCTTCTCTGATTAATGCTCTCCTTGCCCAGCCTGTCAGTTTAGGTGGACGACCATGTCTTGGTAGGTTTGCAGTTGTACCATACTCTTTCCATTTTCAGATGATGGATTTACCAGTGCTCTGTGAGATGTTCAAAGCTTGGGATATTTTTTTATAATCTTACCCTGCTTTAAACTTCTCCACAACTTTATCCCTGACCTGTCTGGTGTGTTCCCTGGCCTTCATGATGCTGTTTGTTCACTAATGTCGCGTACACACGAGCAGAATTTCTGGCAGAAAGAATCCGATGGGAGCTTTTCATCGTATATTCCGACAGTGTTTATGCCCCATCAGACTTTTTCTGTCAAAAATTCAAATAGATAGATAGAGAACATGTTCTATATTTTTCCGACGGAACAAATTATGGAAAACACGCTCGTCTGTATACTGTTCCGATGCACCAAAAACGACGCATGCTCTGAAGCAAGTACGAGACGGAAGCTATTGGCTACTGGCTATTAAACGTCCGTTTTCTAGTCCCGTCGTATGTGCTGTACGTCAGCGCATTCTGGACGGTCGGAATTTGGTGTGACCGTGTGTATGCAAGACAGTTTGAGTGGAAAAATAGGTGCAGCGCTAAGAAAAATAATAAAAAATATAAAAAATGTTATCAAAGTGAGTTGAACGGATGTGAATATCAACATATAAAATTCTTATAAATGTCCATTTATCGATGAATCAGAGTCCATCCTTTTGTGAAATAAATGAAATCACCACGTGACTATAATTATAATAGTGCTCAGATAGTCCCCTATGTAATGAAGGCGTACCATGGATATTGGACCTAAGAATAGCGTATGCTACATAGGTCAACACAAACGTTTACTGCCCAATGGCAATGGTATAGATGATGAAGATCCAATAAAGCGGGAAGCAGTCCAGGAGGCCTTCTCAGGGATATATTGTGAAAAAACCACACATGTGTAAATATCACCACCCGTGTGAATGGAGGCTTACCCGAAGGTTGGGACCCAAAACAGCATACGCTGGATGAGTCAAACAGGCTTAAAAACTGCCCACTGGCAATGGGAAGGGGATCCTAATGTCACTCTGGAGGAAAGATCCTAGGGGTAGTTCACCGGGGTATCGTCTCCATACAGAACTTTAAAACGTCCTCAAACATGTCCCACATAAGATGAAAAAAGGGGCCATATAGTGTAATTCCGTAAGATACATAGGTTTATTAAAAAAGAAAGACACTTACATTTAATAAGTAATCAAGCGCTTGTATGTATTAAAAATGGCGGCAGTGGAGTCCTCCCGACGCGTTTCGTCACACAGGACTTCGTCTGAAAGTTCTGTATGGAGAAGATACCCCAGTGAACTACCCCTAGGATCTTTCCTCCAGAGTGACATTAGGATCCCCTTCCCATTGCCAGTGGGCAGTTTTTAAGCCTGTTTGACTCATCCAGCGTATGCTGTTTTGGGTCCCAACCTTCGGGTAAGCCTCCATTCACACGGGTGGTGGTATTTACACGTGTGGTTTTTTCACAATATATCCCTGAGAAGGCCTCCTGGACTGCTTCCCGCTTTATTGGATCTTCATCATCTATACCATTGCCATTGGGCAGTAAACGCTTGTGTTGACCTATGTAGCATACGCTATTCTTAGGTCCAATATCCATGGTACGCCTTCATTACATAGGGGACTATCTGAGCACTATTATAATTATAGTCACGTGGTGATTTCATTTATTTCACAAAAGGATGAACTCTGATTCATCGATAAATGGACATTTATAAGAATTTTATATGTTGATATTCACATCCGTTCAACTCACTTTGATAACATTTTTTATATTTTTTATTATTTTTCTTAGCGCTGCACCTATTTTTCTACTCCATGGTTTACAGCAAAAAGTCTATTTGCAGTGTCAGCGGCTTATATGTTTGAGTTAGCGCAAAGTTATTTTGTTTTCTTTTTAAGACAGTTTGAGCGGAATTCCGTCGGAACTCCGTTGTAAAAACCTTCAGAGTTTATTCCGACGGCAAAACCGGTCATGTGTACAGGGCATAAGGTTCTCTAACAAACCTCTGGGGGCTTCACAGAACAGATGTATTTATACTGAGATTAAATTGCACACAGGTGGACTCTATTTACTAATTAGTTGACTTCTGAAGACAATTGGTTCCACTAGATTTTAGTTGGGGTATCAGAGTAAAGTGGGCTGAATACAAATGCACGTCACACTTTTCAGATATTTTTTTGTAAAAAATTTTGTAAACCATTTATCATTGTCCTTCCACTTCACAACTATGTACCACTTTGTGTTGGTCTATCACATATAATTCCAATAAAATACATTTATGTTTTTGGTTGTAACATGACAAAATGTGGAAAATTTCAAAGGGTATAAATACTTTTTCAAGGCACTGTATGTATGAATGTGAGTTATCCCTCTTTCACACTGAGTGCGGCTTTGAAATCGTGCAAGTTCAGTGAACTCGTATGATTTCAAACCCGCATTTCAATGCGAGTTTCGGGGGCAATTTGAAAGACATCTGTGAGGGTTTATGCACAGATGTCTTTTAAAATCGCCCCCTAAGTCACCAAAAGTAGCGAAAAAACTTCTTTTGGGAATCGGTGCGGTGTCGCACCGTTTTGGACAGTGCCGTTGCCGGCAATAGGCTCTGATTTGGCATGCGATTTGACATGTCAAATCGGCCCGATGTGAATGGGGGCTTAAGGACCTTAGCTTGTAAGCTCCTTGAGGGCAGGGACTGATATGAATGTACAATATATACTGTATATGTAAAGTGCTGGGTAAATTGATGGTGCTATATAAGTACCTGTAATAAATAAAAATAAAATGTAATATAGGAACATCAAGTTTTCTATAGTCTGTTCTCCATCTTTCTGTCGGATAGGTAATCTCCTGTGACACAAATATATGTGGTATCAGCAGATAGATACAGCACAGGATTTACAGTTCCAGATATAAATATACTAAATATCTTCCCATGACACAGTATCTGCAGTATCAGCATGGAGACTAGAGTAGTAGTTTGAATGAATATGAGCTGTGATGGTTTAAATGCCATTGGATTCACAACAAGTTGGGGCTGTCTAGCAAAGCAAACAAGAATAGCTATTTTAATAGTTTAATGCAGAAGAATGTCATCAGACGCCAGGAAAGAGACACTTCACATGTTCTAAATTATAGCAGTGATTAATTGAAGAACATCTTATGCAATTAATTATCTTCCCCAAATTTTAACTTTTGTGGGTTCTGTGTGGTTTTCATCCAGTCTATCGTATACATCAACGTGGGAGATCACAGTGCAGGAGGCATGAGCTTAGAAAGGCCCACACACAGATTTGCCAGCCATGAAACAAATTTACTACATTGCATAGTGTGAAATACAAAATTTATCTCCATTCTTTCTACATTTGTGCATACCTCCCAACATTTTGAGATGGGAATGAGGGACACCTACTTGCAAACGTATGTACGCATAGGACAATCCCCCTGTCACACCATCTTAAAGGAGAATTAACCCAAAAAAGTTTAATTAAATCCACAAGGACTTTTTTTTCCACTCCTATTCCTTTATATTGGCTTTTAACATTTACAAATGCAATTTAGAATTTAGATGGAAGGTTTAGCACTGGGAAACACTTTATGAAAAATAAAAAGTGCATTTTATATACAACTATATAGATCAGACCAAAATGAGAGACAAATGAGGAGGAAAGAGGGACAGAGGGACATTGCTCCAAATCAGGGACAGTCCCTCAAAATCAGGGGCAGTTGGAAGCTATGTTTGTGGTCTTTAAGTCATTGAAACAGAGGAAGAATTTAGTGAAGTGCACTGATGATATGCAGGATGCAGAGAGCCAGCAGCTCATCAGATTTCAGCCTACTATCTACTATAATGTCAGACAGTAGATAATAAATTGTACTTGGTTGCTGTAGGTTACTGGCTGCATCATTTCTCTCTGCCCTGCCTTACTGAAAAATTCCATAAGATCAGATCCATAAAAAAGTCTACTGGGCTTCAGCCTTAATCATTACAAGAGGTTACAAGTTATCAAAACAAGGTCTCATCACGCTTCCTAAACCCAATTACATTGCTTTGCCATAAATCATTCTGATGCCAAAGGCCACCACCTGAAATGTTTTAAAAAAAATACACCAAAACCCAAATCATATTATTTTAGCAGTGATGTCACAAGCACCCCCACCCCTTTATATATGTGCAGCTGGCCCAGGAATGACAGTTAACTTCTGGGTTCAGACTGAACCCTGTTTGGACTGAAGGCAAACTCATCCATTTTTCCTACCTCAGCATCTCAAAGAGACCATACATGATGAGCAGAGGTAGTTGGGCAAATGATCTGCAGCCAGGTGGGAGACCCTCCACTGTCTCTGGGAGTACCCTGTGGATTGCTACCACAGTTCTTTACTTCCAGAGGTGTGGCATACCTCACAACTTTTTGAGATGGGAACGAGGGACACCTATCAGCAAAAGTATGCAGGCACAGGACACACCCCTTACCACACGCCCTTAAAGGAGAATTGTAAAAAAACAAAACAAAAGTGCTTTTTTTTTACCACTACTATTCCTTTATATTGGCTTTTGGAATTTGCAAATGCAGCAAATTAGAAATTTGATGAAAGGTTTAGCACTGGAAAACACTTTTTGATAGATAAAAAGTGCATTTTATATACAACTATATAGATCACACCAAAATGAGGGACAAATGAGGAGGAAAGAGGGACAGATGGATATTGCTCCAAATCAGGGACAGTCCCACGAAATCAGGGACAGTTGGGAGCTATGGGTGTGGTGCTTTTTCACCTGTGCTACTAGAGCTAACTAGAACTGTTTTACTGAAGAAGTGATTCTCAGCTAGACCCTTAATGTTATTATAGAGTTTTACAGAGACTAAAGCAGCCATATGGCTGAACCACAGATAAATTGCTGTGAAGAGTTCATGTAAGTGCAGCTTTCATTATCTGTTGTGTTTATTCTGCAGTGTATGCATGTTCTTTGCCATCCTGAATCTGTTTTGTGTTATTGATTCCACTCCGTTTTAGTAGGCTACAAGTTCCAGTTACTCTTTGTCCAATCATGGAGCTGATTACCAATCATGTTACTGTATTTAACAGACCAAAAGGAAAAAAATAAGAGAAGTTCTTTATTAGGTATTACAAATCATGTTCCTCCTTCCCAATGAGGTTCAGATCACCAATTGCAGCCTTTAAAGTTTGATCCCCAGGCACTGAGCCTTGAGCGACTGATATTTATGAGTTCTCAATGCGTCTGGCAAAGTTAGAATCTTTGATGCAGTTTTTGGTTCTCTGCTGTATACAAGCAAGTTATTCCAGGACAAAATTATGTTGCAAGAGTGTTAAACAGGTTTCTGCTTTCCGTAGCTTGAACTGTTCCTTGTCACTGGAAGTCATCTTGTTAATGATGTAGAGCTACTCCTGTAGTGGCTGTGGTATATTTTGGTCCTCAATTCTTTACTTGGCCCTAAACTGAGCCCCATTCCTACTGACACCACCAAGTTGCCCTGGCCATGAATTCTCCCGGCAGTCACACAAGAAAAATACGCACACACTTTGATAAAATAAATGACCAGGTTGTATAAATAGCAATAAAGGAAATGGTAGGCATTTGAAAAGTTCAGAAAGTTTAAACAGTAGGCTGAATGACACATCTCCACAGGCCGGCCTTTTTCTGGAACTAAAGCTTTTGCCCTCCCTTCTTTCCTTTATGGTTATGGGTGGCCTCACTGAGAAATAGAGATGCTCGAGATACAAGAGGACTGGGAAAGATTTGCCTTGCATTTAAAAGTCCAGGGTGATCATGTGACCTTATTGAGAACGGGTGCCCTTGGTTGACAAGCGGGAGTTCATGAGACATCTACTGAGCTTGTATGGTTGCTGGTTGGAGTGATTGATTATTGCGGGGCTATGAGAGGTCCACTACAGCGTCTTTGACCACTATGTATTAGTGGTCATACATTTCTGGTGACATTTCTGGCGATTCCGTGCGTATAATTCATATATATGTACTTGATTGAGGTCTGTGCACTTATGGCTTATCGACGAATCCCAGAATTTTTATGAACACATATTTATCTGCACATTTTTGCTTTAAAAAAAAAAAAGTACCTAATTTGAATGTAATTGACACTTTTTTATTTAGCCCCAAGATTACAGTCATTAACTACTTGCTGACTGCCCCATAGCAGATTTACTGCTACAGGGTGGCCGCGCTGCGCAGGATCATGTGTATATAAGTGATTCTGCATTTTCAGGTAGAGGATTGCTCCCACTGTGCTTGTCCACAGTGAGAGCTGTTCAGCGGGTTGCCACCATTACTAATAAAAAAATAGAAATATAAAGATTTCATAAATATATCCCAAAAAACGCCTGGTCAGGAAGGGGGGTAAATCTGACGGAGGGCAAGTGGTTAAATGCAGAGGACCTTCACCCTCCTCACCCATTTTCCCTTATTGCACATCTACCCCTTGGTGACATAGCACATGGAGTACAGGAGGCACATTGCAGCAGGACACTACTGAATTTACTAGGTGTGTGAGTATGTATTTTGACAATAACCCATCGAAATGCAAGAAGGGATTTAAAAAAAATAGCACAGCTCGGGTGAAATTTCTCTTTAAAGGCAGATTTATGTTACCACATTATTTTATGTCTAAATGCTAGTGCCTTCACATTTTTTTGTATATCTTATGGGTTTATGTTGTGCATGTCTGTAAATTCAGTTAAAATCTTGCTACTGGGGCTTCTTGTGAACCTATGATAAGTTGAAGTTATTGATAAGAATGAAGGGGGTTAGGGATGGTCCTTTTCACTTCCTTTAAGATAATAGGAATGTATAACACACCCTGTTCATTTTGACTGTCAACATTCTCTGTGTACTGCAAATTGTGGTTTTCATGGTCTTCGAAAAAGCTACAAACTGTAAAATAAAGTCCAGAAAAAAAATGTTTTAAGTCCACAGCCGTTGTATGTTTACACCACATATCTATGATGGGCAAGCTGTGTGTACCTATATATTGCATGATATGCCACTTATCAAGCTTCATTGATATTAAAGGGGGGTTTTGTTTTTTATTAATTCTACACACTGGACATACTGTATTTATCTGATTACTGAGCACTGTTTTATCAGTTCACAGCAGGTTAAAAATACAAAAATAAAAAATGTGGGATAAACCTATAGCATGGACTTGGATCAGAAAACAATACAGATGCCATATGCTGCTGGCCGGGTAAGAGATGGGGTGGCACTCCCCTACATCTCACCCCTTTCACCTGGTTCAATGCACTGCCCTGAAAAGATAACGGTAAGTAGCGGGAGAAGATACTCAATTGGAGAACTGGACATTGTACGTCAGTGGTGATCAGCCTTTGAATTAAAGATTTTCTCTATGCTCTAAGATTGAACCTTGGCTAGTCTCTCATATAACTCACTGTGATTTACCCAATGTGATCTAGTTTTACCATACTACACAGACACTAATCCTCCTCCGTCCTAGACCTCTATTCTAAGCCCCAATTCAAGATAGTGTTTTCTGATTACCTAGGACTGTCTGCAATCGTTCCATATATATGATTTCAGTGTTCCCAGCAATTGTATGTTGAAATGTCTATGGACTTCCTCTGTGATTACTAGCGCATAGCCCTCACATATCTGATGAATACCCTCCTTCTCTAGGAATTCATATACTAATTAGCTGGCTTATGATTTGAATGAGGGTGAACGATTGTTGTGGCCATCTGTGTTTTGATAACGTTATCAAATTTTATATTTTTGTGGTGGAGGTATTTTATTCTTTTTGAATAATATTTTGGTGGATTTTTCATAAAAAAGAAAATATCATTTTTTTTGTTATTACCAGTCTGCTCCTTTTTTGAAGAATCCTTTCTGGACTCTCTAGTCCTCTCCCTCCATTTCTTATATGCTGGTTTGATTCAGAGCAACGCACCGTTTTGCTGAATTATATGCAATTAGGTGAATGGTATTTGTTACTGGACTGTGGAGTTGCTATCCAATCCTCCCATTTCCAGAAATATACACTAGGTTGAGACTCCTTGACTATCCTTGTATTTTTTGCTATAGGAGCTGAGCTGAGGGCCTGGAGGAGATTGTTAATAGATTTGTTGGAGAACACTGTCCTGAAGTCCTGCTCTGGAGAAGGATTTTTTTACCTCCCTCACTGAGAATCTACCTATGGATGCTGGGTGGTAGACAACTACTGAGACATCATGATTAAGACCTGATTTGGGACTGTACTGTGTGAATGCTCCTGTAGGGTTGAAAAAAAACAAACACAAGAGCAACAGTTATATTATGTACAATTATGTACATAATATAACTGGGTACTAACATTTATAGGTAAAGTTGATCCAGGAAAAAAATCAGATTACCTCTCGGGGAATCAGGAAGGATTTTTTTCCCCGTTGTAGCAAACTGGAGCATGCTTTGCTGGGGTTTTTTTTTTCACTTCCTCTGGATCAACTGTGGGTAAAAGATTGCGTATATGGGATTGTATTTTTTTTTTTGGTTGAACTAGATGGACTTGTGTCTTTTTTCAACCTGCCTAACTATGTAACTATGTAATGGGACTTTAAATATGCCCTTGAGAACTGAACCGACACTAGGATTTATATAAAAGATTATACAGAATTTTATTAACCACATGCCGACCAGGCCATAGCCAAAAGACGGCTACAGCGCGGTCGGCTTATTCGAATCCCAGAATCCCACTCTCACGCGCCCCCTGGGGAGCGCACCCGAGCACATCCGTGACCGGACCCGGCGCATCACGGATCACGGTAAACGCCCGCTGATCGCGCCCGTTTACCATATGATCGCTCCGTCAAATGACAGAGTGATCACATGTAAACAAACCGGCATCATGTCATGACGCCGGTTCCTCCCCACTGTGTACTGATCAGTACAGTGTGAGTGGAGAGGGGGAGGAAGTGGATGGCAGCAGCGCTATGGGCTGGATCTGTAGTGCCCACAGCGCTGCTCAGTGACAAATACAGTCACATCCATCCATCCATCCATGCTCAGCCATCCCTTCATACTCTAATACCCTGCAATGCCCTGCACTACTCTGCAATACCCTGCAATGCCCTGCACTACTATGCAATACTCTGCAATACCCAGCAATACTCTGCAATGCCCTGCAATACTTTGCAATACTCTGCAATGCCCTGCAATACTCTGCAATACTCTGCAATGCCCTGCAATACTCTGCAATACCCTGCAATACTCTTCACTACTCTGCAATACCATGCAATACCCCACAATACTCTGCAATACTCCGCAATACCCCGCAATACTCTGCAATACTCCGAAATACCCCGCAATACTCTGCAATACCCCGCAATAGTCTGCAATACCCCACAATACTCCGCAATACTCTGCAATACCCCGCAATACTCCGCAATACCCCGCAATACTCTGCAATACCCCGCAAAACCAAGCCATACTCTGCAATACCCAGCCATACTCTGCAATACACAGCCATACTCTGCAATACTCGGTGATACCTAGCCATACCCAGCAATACCCTGCCATGCTCAGCCATACTCGGCTAAGCTCAGCCATACTTGGCTGTACTCGGCCTCTGTATGTGGCCAGGCTGTGGAAGTCTCACACATGTGGTATTGCCGTACTCAGGAGGAGTAGGAGAATCTATTTTGGAGTGTCATTTTTGGTATGTACATGCTATGTGTTAGAAATATTGTATAAATGGACAACTTGTTAAAAAAAAAAATTTGTTTTAACCACTTCCCGCCTGCTGGCCGTCATATTACGTCCTTGACTTTGTGAGGGGATATCTGAACGATGCCTGCAGCTACAGGCATCATTCAGATATCAGCTTTTTCAGCCGGCAATTCCCTACACCATAAGAATGATCATAGCGGCTCTTCCACTGCTTGATCGTTCTTACGGGAGGTGAGAGGGGACATCCCCCCCTTCCCGCCACCCTCCTGTGCTTCTACCGACTCACTGCTACAATCGAAGCCAGGATCGTTTTTTTTTTTTTTTTTTATTTCAGGCTTCCCAGCCTAGAGGTGAGATGTGGGGTCTTATTGACCCCATATCTCACTGTAAAGAGGACCTGTCATGCCATATTCCTATTACAAGGGATGTTTACATTCCTTGTAAAAGGAATAACATTTTTTTTTGGAAAAAAGTGTCAAACTAAAATAAATAAAGTAAAATGAACAATAAAAAGAATTTTTTTTTTTTCAAAGTGCCCCTGCCTGTGTGCTCGCATGCAGAAGCGAACGCACACGTAAGTCCCGCCCACATATGAAAACGGTGTTCAAACCACACATGTGAGGTATCACTGTGAACATTAGAGCAGGAGCAATAATTTTGGCCCTAGACCTCAGAACAACTCAAAACATGTAACCAGTAAAAAATTTGAAAGTGTCGCCTATGGGGATTTTTAAGTAGTGAAGTTTGGCGCCATTCCACGAGCGTGTGAAATTTTGAAGGGTGACATGTTAGGTATCTATTTACTTGGCACAACTTCGTCTTTCACATTATGCAAAAACATTGGGCTAACTTTACTGTTTTGGTTTTTTTTAAGCACAAAACTGTTTTTTTTCTCAAAAAAACGCGTAAAAAAAATTTCTGCGCAAATACCATGCGAAATAAAAAGTTGCAACAACCGCCATTGTATTTTCTAGGGTCTTTGCTAAAAAAACATATATAATATTTTGGGTATCTATGTAATTTTCTAGCAAATAAATAATGATTTTTACATGTAGGAGAGAAATGTCAGAATTGGCCTGGGTGCTCCAGAACGCCTGAAGGTGCTCCCTGCATGTTGGGCCTCTGTATGTGGCCACGCTGTGTAAAAATCTCACACACGTGGTATCACCATACTCAGGAGTAATAGCAGAATGTGTTTTGGGGTGTAATTTGTGGTATGTATATGCTGTGTGTGAGAAATAACCTGCTAATATGACAATTTTGTGGAAAAAAAAAGAAAAAAAAATCTTGATTTTGCAAAGAATTGTGGGAAAAAATGACAACTTCAAAAAACTCACCATGCATCTTTCTAAATACATTGGAATGTCTTCTTTCCAAAAAGGGGTAATTTGGGGGGTATTTGTACTTTTCTGGCATGTTAGGGAGTCAAGAAATTAGATAGGCCGTCAGTACTTCAGGTGTGATCAATTTTCAGACATTGGCCCCATAGCTTTTGGATTCTATAACTTTCACAAAGACCAAATAATATACACCAATTTGTACTTATTTTTACCAAATATATGTAGAATTATAAATTTTGGCCAAAATTTACGAAGAAAAATTACTAATTTGCTAAATTTTATAACGGAAATAAAGAAAAATACACTTTTTTACCAAATTTTCAGTCTTTTTTCTTTTATAGCACAAAGAATTAAAAAGACAATGGTGATTAAATACCACCAAAATAAAGCTCTATTTGTGTGAAGAAAAGGACAAAAATTTCATATGGGTTCAGTGTTTGTATAACCGAGTAGTTGTCATTCAAAATGTGAGAGCACCGAAAGCTGAAAATTGGTCTGGTTAGGAAGGGGGTTTAAGTGCCCAGTGGTCAAGTGGTTAACTTACATATTTAAAAACAAAAACACATAATTATGTACATATTACATAGAAAGTATACATCATTATATTATATATATATATATATATATATATATATATATATATATATATATATATATATATATATACCGTATTTATCGGCGTATAACACGCATCATGGGTGCGTGTTATACGCCGATCCCCGCCGATCTCCGCTGATTTTTTTCGATCGCGCCGACATACACATCCGAGTGTACAGATTCAAATATGGCGCCGGCTGACTCGGCGGAGCAGAGCGAGTGCCGCAGAGATCGGAGGGACTGGGCGGAGCCGAGACACACATAGCCAAATGTACTCGCCTCTTTTCGGCTCCGCTCACAGTCACGCCCAGTCCCGCCCTGGGCGTGACTGTGAGCGGAGCCGAAAAGAGCCGAGTACACTCGGGTATGTGTATCTCGGCTCCGCCCAGTCCCTCCGATCTCTGCGGCGCTCGCTCTGCTCCGCCGAGTCCTCCGGCGCCATATTTGAATCTGTACACTGTGTATGTCGGCACGATTGCAAAAAATCAGCGGAGATCAGCGGGGATTGCAAGGCTGCACTGGGGCAAGGCTGCAATGGACATTGGGGAAGGCTGCACTAACAAGGCTGCACTGACATGGCTGCAAGGCTGCACTGGGACAAGGCTGCAATGGACACTGGGGAAGGCTGCACTAACAAGGCTGCACTGACATGGCTGCAAGGCTGCACTGGGACAAGGCTGCAATGGACACTGGGGAAGGCTGCACTAACAAGGCTGCACTAACAAGGCTGCACTAACAAGGCTGCACTGACATGGCTGCACTGAAAAGGCTTCAATGACACTGATAAGGCTGCATTGACAGGCATTTAAATGTAAGTTTTTTTTCCCTTAAACTTCCCTCCTAAAAGTTTTTTTCCTTAAAATTCCCTCCTAAACTTGGGGTGCGTGTTATGTGTTATACGCCGGCGCGTGTTATACGCCGATAAATACGGTATATATATATATATATATATATATATATATATATATATATATTTATATATATATATATATATATATATATTTATTTATATATATATATATATATATATATATATATATATATATATATATATATATATATATATATATATATATATATATATATATATATATATATATATATTGTGGCAGTAGGACCCCGTGCTACCTTAAAGATTGCTGGTTTACGCCAGATTTTGGCAAGAAAGGCATACTGATTGCACTGCTGTGTGTTGGGCTATTTAGTTGTGACCTGACTATGGCTCAGGGCTCCACCCAGCAGACAGGAAGTCTGTGCATGGGAGTTAGGTGGACTCCCATTCCTCTGAGAGGAGTCAGAGGCTGCAAAGGTGCAGCCGGAGCATGCATGTCTGCAGGAGGCAGATGTCCTTGTTGACAGAGCAGCAAGGCGCTGATCAGGAGTAAGCTTAACTCTAGGAAGCTCTTTTGTTCTGAGGAGCAGACCTAAGGCCTAGGCTAAAGGCCTGAAGCAGCCGTATGGCAAGAATGTAAGCCAGGAGGTTAAAGTATTGCGTATGCAAGATACAACAATGGTGGAACCCCCTCTGTGTGGGCTACTGATGTCTTTGTGAACTTTTGTGTCATTTTAAATAAAAGTAGGCTACCAGGCCCTTAAAAATTCAGTTCTGGACTGGGGTACTCACTGAAAACGCACCTACCGCTGGAGTCTGATCACCCCAATCTTACAATATATATATATGTGTGTATGTAGCACCCTCTACCAATAGGTAGGTGCTAGTATAGGATTTTTACTAGTTAGTCTGTCAGCACAGGTAAATTTAGGCAGGCCTATGCTTTGAGCTAGGCCTGTCTGTTTTAATCTGGGGGCTGGGAGTGGTTAGTGTAGCAGTGGGTGTGACCACCTGTGCTTTTGTTCTGAGGCGCCTCCCCTGGTTCCAGGGAGAATCTTCTGGAAGTGGGGCAGGGTCTGGAATTGGAGTGGCAGGCAGCTCATGTGGGAGCCCTGACCAATCCCCAGCTGGTATTGGCAGGGGGCGGGTCTCCTATATAAGCTGAATTTACACGGTCATTGGCAATGTCTTCATCATTACACGGTCATTGATGAGGAACTCCTGGAGCAGAGGGGCAGGTGAAGCTGTCGGAACGTATGGTCCGGTTAAGTTCTCCATCAAGGACTCGGGGCAGAGAAAGGTCGTGAGTGTACCACAGTGGAGGGCTGGATGTGCTATGAAGTCTGTGAGGGAACTTCACTTCTGCATGGTCCTTAGTGAAGTCCTCATCCTTACACTGTCAATGATGAGGAGTCCTGGATCAGAGGAGAGACTGTGGGGAGTTGTGTCAAATCGATGTGGCCTGAGGGCACAGGATTTGCAAGCAGGGATAGCTGGGAACAGTAGCCCACCGCTCAGTATGTGCTTTTAAACTACTAGACCTCTGGGGAGAGGTACTGCAGGCCTCTGGCCTAGTAGCAGCGAGAAACCAGAGTCTGCAGGAGGAACTATTCAGAGTGGGTCCTTTTTGCTTAAAAAAGAAGATATGACATTATCATAATAACTGCAGTATAAGTTTGTGCAGGAGGAGAAGATTTCACCCATACACGGTCAAGAGTGATGTCCTCATCCTTACACGATCATGGGTGAGGAAGTTCTGGAAGCAATAGTCTGCAGGAGTTAAGCAGAGGAGGAGCAATAGCCTGCATAGTGATGCAGGGAAAAGACTGTGGTGGTTAAAACATGCACATCATTCCTTCAGACTCAAATTATGTGCTAATCTGTGAAGAATCTAACTTAAATGTGATGGCAAAGTAAACTATTCTATGGGTATCCCATATACCCCTTTCCCCAACCAAGTTGTACCCCCCAATAATAAACAAAAACAAAACACAGCTAATGACTTTTCATTGTCTCTGATGTATGGAGTCTGGCAGTGGGGTGATATGGTGGATGTCTGTTACTAGTGGCAACTACACCGCTACATATATATATATATATATATATATATATATATATATATATCTCATTACCAAATCTAAATAGATTGATTAGGTTTAATGGTTTAATGGTTTACTTGATGTATAAAAAAATCACAACCAACGGTACATTAGGGACATTATCTATATTAATATAGAGACTATAAAAAATATGTATGTATATATATATATACATACATATATATACACACTTTTATATATACACACATATATATACTCACTTTTGTGAGATACTGTGTGTATATATATACACACAGTATCTCACAAAAGTGAGTACACCCCTCACATTTCTGTAAATATTTTATTACATCTTTTCATGTGACAACACTAAAGAAATTACACTTTGCTACAATGTAAAGTAGTGAGTGTACAGCTTCTATAACAGTGTAAATTTGCTGTCCCCTCAAGATAACTCAACACACAGCCATTATTGTCTAAACTGCTGGCAACAAAAGTGAGTACACCCCTAAGTGAAAATGTCCAAAGTGGGCCCAAAGTGTCAATATTTTGTGTGGCCACCATTATTTTCCAGCACTGCCCTAACCTTCTTGGGCAGGGCATTCACCAGAGCTTCACAGGTTGCCACGGGTGTCCTCTTCCACTCCTTCATGACGTCATCACAGAGCTGGTGGATGTTAGAGACCTTTCACTCCTCCACTTTCCGTTTGAGGATACCCCACAGATGCTCATTACGGTTTAGGTCTGGAGACATGCTTGGCCAGTCCATCACCTTTACCCTCAGCTTCTTTAGCAAGGCAGTGGTTGTCTTGGAGGTGTGTTTGGGGTCGTCATCATGTTGGAATACTGCTCTGCGACCCAGTCTCCGAAGGGAAGGGATCATGCTCTGCTTCAGTATGTCACAGTACATGTTGGCATTCATGGTTCCCTCAATGAACTGTAGCTCGCCAGTGCTAGCAACACTCATGCAGCCACAGACCATGACACTCCCACCACCATGCTTGACTGTATGCAAGACACACTTGTCTTTGTACTCCTCACCTGGTTGTCGCGAAACACGTTTGACACCATCTGAACTAAATAAGTTTATCTTGGTCTCATCAGACCACAGAACATGGTTCCAGTAATCCATGTCTTTAGTCTGCTTGTCTTCAGCAAACTGTTTATGGGCTTTCTTGTGCATCGTCTTTAGAAGAGGCTTTCTTCTGTGACAACAGCCATGCAGACCAATTTGATGCAGTGTGTGGCATATGGTCTGAGCACTGACAGGCTGACCCCCCACCCCTTCAACCTCTGCAGCAATGCTGGCAGCACTCATACGTCTATTTCCCAAAGACAACCTCTGGATATGACGCTGAGCATGTGCACTCAACTTCTTTGGTCGACCATGGCGAAGGCCTGTTCTGAGTGGAACATGTCCTGTTAAACCGCTGTATGGTCTTGGCCACCCTACTGCAGCTCAGTTTCAGGGTCTTGGCAATTGTCTTAAAGCCTAGGTCATCTTTATGTAGAGCAACAATTCTTTGTTTCCGATCCTCAGAGAGTTCTTTGCCATGAGGTGCCATGTTGAACTTCCAGTGACCAGTGTGAGAGAGCGAGAGCGATGACACCTAATTTAACACACCTGCTCTCCATTCACACCTGAGGCCTTGTAACACTAACGAGTCACATGACACCGGGGAAGGGAAAATGGCTAATTGGGCCCTGAACATTTTCACTTAGGGGTGTACTCACTTTTGTTGCCAATGGTTTAGACATTAATGGCTGCGTGTTAAGTTATTTTGAGGGGACAGCAAATTTACACTGTTATACAAGCTGTACACTCACTACTTTACATTGTAGCAAAGTGTCATTTCTTCAGTGTTGTCACATGAAAATATATAATAAAATATTTTAAAAAATGTGAGGGGTGTACTCACTTTTGTGAAATACTGTATATATACACACATATCATGTGCACACACATATACATGTTTTCTATAATATGTTTATGGTCTTTTTTTCTCTCCTGTTAGATATATGTAGTCAAAACTATATATGATATTCATGTTACATGGTCCTGAAGAAGCGGGGGTTAATAGCAGTAGCAGTAGCCGAAGAATAGCAATAGACAAAGAAGGGGTTAATAGCGCCTGTGTTGCGGTGCTTCTGAAATGCTTTTCAGGTGCTTCGGAAGCGCTGCCCATTCATTTCAATGGGCAGGGCCAGTGTGGGAGCCGTGTATACACGGCTCCCACACCGCACCAAAGATGCTGCTTGCTGGCCTTTTTTTTCCTGTCCCGCAAGCGCACCACCCCAGTGTGAAAGCAACACCCTATACAGCAAGTGCTTGAACAAGGACCTTCGTGGACGATCATTAGGTATTCTGTAAATGAAAGCTGCAGATTTCAAAGGTTTGAAATTAACCATTAATATTGTATAAACATGTTAAAGCTTATATGAAATTCTAGTAATTGAGGTTAGATTACTTTAAAGGTAAAGTGCACTTTTGGAGCATGAAGTTAAATACCTCCTTTCTTCTTACATAGTTACATAGTAGGTGAGGTTAATAAAAGACACAAGTCCATCAAGTCCAACCTATGTGTGTGATTATATGTCAGTATTACATTGTATATCCCTGTATGTTGCGGTCGTTCAGGTCATTCTGTCTTCTATATACTATTCTAATTTAAAAGGAGCTGCAACTTGCAAACCAGTATTTTAGTACATATTTGCCTTGCTATTAACAAACAATAAAAACAGAATGTGATTGAATCTCTCTAGATCTGTGAGCAATAATGAAATGTCATATTCCATCTTTAGAAAGTGAATTTGACAGTCTGGAATGCTTTCTTTATGTCTATTTTTAAAACCTGCCAGAAAAGTCATTCATGTCCCCAAGGGCCTGTGTGGATGACATTGAGGAAAACTATTTCTAACCATTTTTTCAGGCTTCAGACATTTCACTCTACTAATGTAAATACACAACATGGTTACAGAATGTAGAATTGCTCTACAGCAAGAGCCATGATTCCCCAACAGTAAACTGTGAAATGTAATTTTGCACAGTGACACCCAGAAGTAAGTGTGACATGGAAAATCTCTTGAACAATATGCTGGGTACTTTCCCTTTGCTTTAAAATTGTATGTTTTTATAAACCTATTAAATCAGTCATATAAATGCTATGCCTTTCTCCCACATGAACTAAGATTTTGCCTTGGTCTGTGTAACCTAACCCTATTGTTAATGTAGCACCCTGTTACACCCGAGTGGCTCAGGAGGATCTCCTGGCAGCTCGATGGTCCACTCTTATGGTAGAATCGTTGACTTATTTTGGTGTAGAAATGGAAATTGAGCGTCAGAAATTTATTTCGCTCAGAACACTCCTGAGAGAGGGTTAGGACACAGGATACCCCAAAGCAGACAAAAAAAAATTCTAGACTTCTCTTCTGTTAAAGAAAGTAGTTGGCCCTTTGAGAGCACCCAAGCAGAACCCAGGCCCTTTATGATCAATCCCCTTCTATGAGCAGTGAGAACATCTTGCAATATCCACCAGTAGCAGCATCTGTCCATCTCTCCAGGATGTTGTTTAGCGCAAAAGCCTCTTTCGAAGATGCTATCTTTCTGCTCTGATCCCCCTGGGTGTATTTTCCAGAAGGACAGTGAAAACCCTTCATGCCCCAAAACACAGGCCAACGGGCCCTCTTTCAGCAATACCTTCCCCGGGAAGCGGGCCTTGGAGGGAAAGACTAGAGTTGTCTTACACTGGCATTCTCTCCAGGCAACAGGCTAGGAGGGAAGACCCTCCTTCCCTGGCAGAAGCCCAGGAGAAAAAAAAAACCTTTTGGAAGGTCACCACAAATATTTATCCCATTTTCTCTGCATGCATCACTGGCAGTAAATGTCCATGTGATTGGTCAAGTGGAAAAATAAGTAATCGTAACCTTGTTTCTTTTTGCTCTATCTACTAGAGAACACTTCCCAGCAACAGGCAGAAACAGGCCTTAGTCGGAAGTTAGAAGAACCAAATGAACATGGAAACAATGAAAATTAGAGCTTAGGCTGACTACAGCCTACCTGCAACACTAAACTTAGACGAGGGACACTCCAGCTTAATGCAGGATCCCTACACTAAAACCTATCCAGGCTCCTTTGGAGGTAGAGTACACAGTATTATCCTTTACTCTACTGTCACAGTTCCTACCGTGCCACACAGATGGCCAGGTGTGGTCACACCCCAAGTGGCTCAAGGAGGTATTGAACCCATGACTTTCTGTGTACTGCTCCTGTTGTGTTGCCTCTGAGCTACACCTCAGTTCACTATTCAGCCTAGTTTCCAGCTATGCCTTGTTCTGCATTCAGCACTGAGGGCTATACTCTGTATCTTGCTTAGTACCTCTCACTCCTGGTTCAGCTGAGGCAGTTTATCTAATCAGCTGGGTATAAAACACTGCCTTACTCTGAGGGCTTGGTCAGTTTATTGTCTCTTGTATTGCCAAAGGTGCCTGGTTTCAAGTTGCAGTGTTCCAAGACTGACCCGGGCTTCTGACCCTGGCTCTGTTCATTAACTCTGACTTCTGGAATCCCTGACTACGGCTTCACCTTGACAATCCTTTGGTAAATTCCCTGTCAAACCCCCGTGCACAGATTCACAGCCCAGGTAGCTTTTTACCTTGTTACCGTGGGCTGTGTGTATTTGCAAGGGTGAGCATACATCTCTGCTCTATGGACTCCAACCAAGGTAAGCTCTTACATCTACAAGCATAGGAGTGTGCACAGCGTGTGCCAGGGCACACCCTAATCACCTTGTGTGGTGCCAATTTCCCCTGCTTCATGGCACTCCTGTCTCTTCCTTGCAGTGCTGTCAGCTTCCATCTTCTCCTCTCCTGCCGGATGCTGCAGGGGATGTTTTAGGATGGAGAATGGGGGAAGGGGTTGGTAAATATTTAGTTTATCACCCCCTTTCTTTTCTGAGTAAACAAAATGAGTTTGTACCGATCGCTCCTGTGTTCATTCTTAATTGAAGCATGATAAACTGTTAACTATGCTTCAGTTTGTGATTGAACAGGAAGCCACTCAGCATAGCACTTCCCACTCATTCACCGTCAGTGCAGCTAAGGCTGCAGAGAAAAAGACTGGGAAATCTTTGTTCACAGTCCATTTCTCCGTCTCAAAAGTGAGACATCAGGGGTCTGTTTAGACTTTTGATATTTGACCAAAGCCCCCTAACAGAGCTGCTAAAAAATTGTAAAAATATAAAAAAGCTACTGACACTGCCCTACTGACACCAATCTCTGCTCTGCTGACACCGTCCACTGCTCTGCTCATATACACATATGTGTGTTTGTGCTCTGGGGTGCACACCCTCATGCAATAAGCTGTGCACCAATATCTACATGTCCCAGCATTCAATACACCTAAGGAAACTTACTCCCACACACCTGCTAGCTGATTGGTAAACATGCTGATTGTTGAATATCAACATCACACAGTCACCATTCTAATAACTTCAGCAGCAGTGAATGGAGTGATGCGCCCACCTCTGGCACTGCACACTCAGGTGAAGCTGACAAAACCCAGTAAGCGTGCAAGTTCATCCCACCCACCTGTTGGCTGATTGGTTGAAACTTGGACATTGAACAACAATCTTGCTTGCTTATATTTTGGTTGACTAGATTCGGTAGTAGTTTCTGTAAATACAGTATAAACCTAATCATCACCAAAATCTCATGTGTGGTTTGACAAGTTCACGTAAGTCATTTTAAATATTTTCAAATTATCAGCTTTTATTAAAATAATGCTTAGTGGGTCTGCCATGAAGGCCCTTCTTCACACACTTCTTCTTATAGAGTGGCAGATGGAGACTACAAGTGGTTGTTTCAACACATACCCAGGCATGGTTAACTGTTGTCACCTTCCCTGAGAAATGCCATGTAGGCATCCCTAAAGTGAATGTGGACAGGGAGTGGCTGAAAAGTTGCAGGGTATCAGCAACACTGGGATACAACAAAGGATAAACAAAATATGGTAAAAATAAAGCACAGTTATAGCAAAAGAAATATCATTTAGCTAATATTTACAAACATTTTAAAGAAAAATTTTAGTTTATGTGGAATAAAGGTATAGCATTAATATTACTGACCTATTAAGCATACTAGATTTAATTTTTAAAACGAAGGTGAAGTTGTCCTTTAACCAATGTTGCCTAGATAGCCTGGCAGGCAGACTTTCATTTAGAAGCCTCCTAAGACCCCTTTCTCACTAGAGGCGTTTTTCAGGCGCTTTAGCACTAGAAATAGTGCCTGAAAAATGCCTCATCTGCAATCCCAGTGTGAAAGCCCGCGTGCTTTCACACTGGGGCACTGCGCTGGCAGGACGTCAAAAAAAGTCCTGCAAGCAGCTTCTTTGAGGCACTATAGGAGCAGTGTATACACCGCTCCTAAAGAGCGCCTGCTCTTGGCGCTTTTAACCCTTTATTCGTCCGCTAGCGGGGGGTTAAAAGTGCCTCTGCTAGCGGCCGAAAAGCACCTCTAAAATGGCAGTAAAGCGCCGCTAAAACTAGCCACACTTTACCGTCGACGCCTCCGCACTGTCAGTGTGAAAGGGCTCTTAGTCCACCCTTTTTTTTTTTTTTTTTTTTTTTTTTTATGTGCTGACAGGGCCTTGGAACCAGTCCTGAAATTTGTGAGTTGGGGAGGTAACATAGTTGGTGTCCAATGCGAGGGTTTGCTTGTCAACCAGTATGGAGCAGGGTTCTGATCTGAAGTCTAAAAGGCAACTGGAGAGCATCAACAAGGTCTAGCGGTTTAAATGTGGAGGCCATAATAAAAGTTGTGGGCCCTTGACCACTGTAGTATTCACAACCCCATGGTGGACCTACCTTGTCAGGAAATAATGCAATATAATTAAATTGAGAATGCATTTTAAACCCCCAAATATAACTTTTTTTTTTTTTTTTTTTTTTTTATTAAACTTCACATACAGACTTGGACTATTTCTTCATTTGACACCTCTGTCTGCAGATAATATTGCCAAAAAGAAATGTTGCAGTTCCACTCTTTCCTTTTTAGACACCTAGATATATTTTTGGGGCCTGGCATAGATTGTGTTTACGATGAACTCCGTACTTGGTCTAGTTCCAAGCATACAATTGCTTCCAGGCGCATAGGCAGTTAGAGAAACCTAGGCATGCAGCTTATCTTTGGGAGACATTTAGCAAATCTTTGCACTGCAGCCTTGCCTTTCTTTCATGTCAGACACAGCTTCCTTTGCAATCCCAGGTGACAGCAGTTCTGGGTGACAAATGTCAAGTCACAGAATGAATCAATTTTTATGTTTCTCCATCATAGCAACACAAATAAGCAACATGCTGCAATTCTCAGATGTTTTCTTTTACAGTTTTCGGCATATTTCATTTTCTTCTGAACCTGACAAACAATTCTGTTTGGTTTATGAATAAAACAAAAGCGACCGGATCTTCCCTCAAATAGTTTCCATAGTATCCAGAATAGATGGCGATGTTTAGTGGAAACAGGAAGTAGCTGTCCGCCTCAGCATTAATGCTCGATCTGGGTGGGAAAGTCACAAGAGTCAGATGTTTTTTATTGTTACAAATTATTCTGAGTACACTGGATTTTCTAATTGCATCCAACTACAAAAGAATTGTTTCATCATCCAGTTTTCTGGCTTAGAAATCTCTTATTTTAACAATAATTAAAATAATATGCAGTGCCAAGATGTTGCAAATGGAAGCCAGCCATCTGAGGGCTGCCAATCTCCTATCCTTGTGCAACTGCAAAAGAGGAAGAGGCGATAAACACAATGGCGTGCATTTCATTAGTACATAAGAGTATATGCAGCAAATAAACAATGGGAAAATGCCCACCCTATGTTACACTTGCCACCTACCAATGCTAATCCAAGGCTAAAATTGTTTGTCAATCAAAATGTGATGCTTCTGAAAGCACTGGTTTGAATGTTTCAGTGTATTTTATGGGTATTGTTCCTTGCATAAATAAAAAATATGGTACTGCCATTGGTGAAAACAGGTCTTGAAGGGGACCAGCTAGGATAGAAAAGGGAGCTACAATTGCTTCCTTGTAGCTGCCTTGTATAGGCCGTGGTACAAATACTGTACTTGCTGACTTTTAAAAAACACACTTACCTGTCTCAGGATCCAGTGATGTCTTCACCCAACTCGGCTCTTTGCCAGTCTTCAGGTGTAGGCGCTGGCATCTTAAATGTGGGCAGCCGACTGTGACTCCTTGCGGCTTCACAGCTGGTTGCGTCCCGTGAATGGTCCCGCAGTCTCCTGGGATTTGTGACATATCCCAAGAGGCTGCGGGCTGAAGGATTGGACGAACCTCAGCTTAGATCAGATCACGACGATCCTAATAGAAGAAATCAGGTACCCACTGCCCCCTCAAAAAAACATTCCAAATATGGGGGAGGAGGAGGAAAAGCGGAACTTACCCTTTTGGGTGAAGTCCTGCTGTAATTAGTCAGTGTTAGAAACATGTTGGAAGTAAGGAAACCTGGGGAGCTCAGTCTTTCTAGACCTGTACTTAGTGACTCACTAGGGAGAGAAGACCAAGATGTCTTGTCTATAGCCTGAAGCTTTAAAAGCAAGTCAGAAAGAGCAGTGTCTGTATTTATATTATCACAGGTTCACTTTATAGCTGGCCATAGATGGATAAAATTTCAAATGAAGATTCTTGGACATTTTAATGTCATTCAAAAAATGTAGTTTGCTTTTAACATTTTAAGAGTATTCTCTTGCTTAGGCCTATGACTTTCTCATGGTTCACGTTAGAGCTCCAAAAGTCAATCTGGGCACTCAGGGCCCATGTTACACTGGAGCCCAATTCACCTGATGCGTGCTACCTGTGGGGTCATCTCTCACCACCAGGAGGGTGACTCTGTTCCTCCAACTACCATATACTCTGTGGCCAATCAGGTTTTCACCAAACACTTAAGTTAACATGACTCTATTCTTAACGGAATTAATCTCTCCACTTTCTTTAATGCAGTATTTAACTTCACTGTGACACTAATTAGGCCAGGATGAGGTCAGGAATTACTTTTTTTAACTTAAAGTGATTGTAAAGGTTCACTTTGTTATTTTTATTTAAAAAAAAAAAACACGTCACACTTACCTGCTCTGTGCTTGGGTTTTGCACAGAGTGGCCCTAATCATCCTCTCCTGGGGTGCTTTATCCTTCAGTATTTTTTGCTAGAGAATTTCTAATGCCGTGTACACACAACCGGACTTTCCGGCAGAAAAGGTCAGACAGAACGAATCCGTCAGACATTCCGATCGTGTGTGGGCTTCAATGGACCTTTTCTGTAAAAATCTGACGGACCTTAGAAATAGAACATGTTTCAAATCTTTCCGACGGACTGGATTCCTATAGAAAAACAAAACGTTCGTATGTATGCTAGTCCGACGGACTGAAAATGATGCAAGGGCAGCTATTGGCTACTGGCTATTGAACTTCCTTTTCTAGTCCAGTCGTACGTCATTACATTCAAAACGATCAGAATTTGGTGGGATCGTGTGTAGGCAGGTCCATTTCGTCGGAACTCTGTCAAAGTCCTTCGGAGTTCAGTCCGATGAGAAGTCCGCTTGTGTGTACGCGGCATTAGAACCCCTAAACATTATATATTTTTTTTTAAACCAGAGGCACTAAAGAATCTGTCTCTCTGTCTCTCTGTCTCTCTGTCTCTCTGTCTCTCTGTCTCTCTGTCTCTCTGTCTCATCACATTGTTACAGCAGATAGCATAGTTTTAGAGCCCCGCAGGACCCCTTAATCAGGCATGTGTGGCTTGGACTGCTTTTACAAGAGACAATCATTGGCTCTAAAAAATAGTACCGGGATGACGCCTGCAGTATAACCACTTGAAGTCTTGGACGTACGGGTCAAGTGGTTAATAGACTTCACTCTTTAAGTGAGCATGGGGTAATGCCCATATTTGACCCTTCCTATGCCTGCCTCGCTGTTCCCTGCATAGTTCCCTGTCCAGGAGATGTTCCCCCTGAGAAGAGATTAATTCAAATCCATGCTGAATATAAAGGGTTTGGCTCTTTACTAACAAACTGTTAATGATATAGATGACCACAGCATTTATGATGGCACATAGTTTTAAGAAGGTTCCAAAAGTCTCTAAATTCCATAATTTGTGTGAATGAGGCCTAAAGCTCTGTGGGCATCATTTCTCCCCAAAAGGGGGGGGGGGGGGGTTGCCCATAGTGACCAAACGGGTTTCATTCTTTATTATTTAGTACACCTATTTAAGGCCTCATTCACACCATGTGCGTTCCCTTGCATTCTGCAAGGGAACAAAAACAAAGCAATTGTTCTGTATGTGACCTGTTCACACCACAACACTTGTATCAAGTGCAGATTTTTTCTGCGCAAGAATCTGCTACCTGCATGCAGTTTTCAGCATGGAAAAAAAAACTGATGTGCATGAAAACTGATGTCAACTTGCATGAAAACTCACTGAAACGCACATGAAAATTGAGTAAACTGATGTAAAATCTGCACTGTTTTCCCATCAGTTTTCATGCATGTATGATACCAGTGTTGAAAATCTGCACATGATACCGGTGTTGTGGTGTGAACAGGGCACATACAGAACAATTGTGTTTTTTTTTTTTTTTTTTTTTCCTGCCCTTGCAGAACGCATGCAGAAAAACTGGCGTCTCTGCACATAGTGTGAATGAGGCCTAAAAAATAGGATGATAGCAGTGGATGACTTTTAGGCTGGGTTCACACTAGTGTGAATTGGATGCGGGTTAATTTGCAGAGCAGGAGACTGTGACTGGCTCTGTATGGAGCCGGTTCACATATCTCTGCAGAGGCTCCTGTGCAATTTGCACAGTAGCCCTGTACATCTTTTGGGCTGAAATTGGACCTGAAACGGTGAACGGGGACTCATTGGACTCTTGCTGTGAGTCGCTGCGTGCTCATATGTGAACTCAGCCTTAACAAACCCCTGTAAAGTGGAATATATTTATATGTACAGAGCTCCAACTTCTTGTCAATCTCCTCAAACCGTTATGTGTCAGCCAAGGTCAGAACTATAGGCTAATCCCTGTCACTTTTGGCTGTCCTCAGCTGCTGACTGCAGGTGGTAGTTGTGAGTTTCTACAATGGCCTCCCACAGAAAACCTGTACTGAGGAAATATGGAGACTGCCATGGAGGTGGGGAATCTCGTATCCACAGCTCATTGTTCCACCAATTGGAGCTAAGTTACGGATTTGGACTTAACCCAAGCCCGAACCCAAGCACATCACTAGTAATGACCATTGCCTCCAAGTTCTTTTTACATTACTGATTTGGAGCACATATACAGATCAACTTGTTTTTGTCAGTGACTCAAAAGCAGCCAAGGAACTGGCATTTTCAAGTCAGCAATGAAGGCTTTAGGTTATTAAATCTAAAAAAGAAATGGTTTTTAAATAACCCATGCTTAGGTTTATGCATTTGCTGGTCCTGCATTATATATGATGATGTTGGTAAGGAGGCCTCCTTCGAGTGACTGAGGCATAAGGTAAGTAACATATTACCTGCCCTTAGACCAGGCATGTCCAAAGTCTAGCCCACGGGTCAGTTGTGGCCCATGTTCTGTTTTAATATGGCCCCACTGGTAATTTGGATATGTATATCTCTTGTGGCCCCCAACAAATTCCCAAGCGCCGCTCAGGACTAAAGATGACCTCAGGCGTGTTCACATGCCTGAGCCTGCCAGGAAGCTGACAGCACGCATCGATAATCACAGGTCCTCAGCTACAGAGATCAGGAAATGTCTCAGTGCCTATGATTGGCACTGCCAGCTTCCCGGCGGGTTCGGGCATGTGGAGTTGTGAACATGCCCGACCTCATCCTTAGTACTGAGCGGCACTTGGGGATTCATTGGGGTCACAAAAAATATATATATCCAAATAACAGGCCCAAGCTCCTCATCCTTAGTCCTGAGTGACGCTCCGGGATTCATTGGGGGCAACAAAAGAGAGATAGAGATAGGGATAGAGATAGTTGCAATAAAAAGTATGTGAACCCTTTTCGAATGATATGGATTTCTGCACAAATTGGTCATAAAATGTGATCTGATCTTCATCTAAGTCACAACAATAGACAATCACAGTCTGCTTAAACTAATAACACACAGAATTAAATGTTACCATGTTTTTATTGAACACACCATGTAAACATTCACAGAGCAGGTGGAAAAAATATGTGAACCCTTGGATTTAATAACTGGTTGAACCTCCTTTGGCAGCAATAACTTCAGCCAAACGTTTCCTGTAGTTGCAGATCAGACATGCACAACGGTCAGGAGTAATTCTTGACCATTCCTCTTTACAGAACTGATTCAGTTCAGCAATATTCTTGGGATGTCTGGTGTGAATCGCTTTCTTGAGGTCATGCCACAGCATCTCAAACGGGTTGAGGTCAGGACTCTGACTGGGCCACTCCAGAAGGCATATTTTCTTCTGTTTAAGCCATTCTGTTGTTGATTTACTTCTATGCTTTGGGTCATTGTCTTGTTGCAATACCCATCTTCTGTTGAGCTTCAGCTGGTGGACAGATGGCCTTAAGTTCTCCTGCAAAATGTCTTGATAAACTTGGGAATTCATTTTTCCTTCAATGATAGAAATCCGTCCAGGCCCTGACGCAGCAAAGCAGCCCCAATCCATGAAGCCCCCACCACCATACTTCACAGTTGGGATGAGGTTTTGATGTTGGTGTGCTGTGCTTCTTTTTCTCCACCTATAGTGTTGTGTGTTTCTTCCAAACAACTCAACTTTGGCTTCATCTGTCCACAGAATATTTTGCCAGTACTGCTGTGGAACATCCAGGTGCTCTTGTGCAAACTGTAAACATGCAGCAATGGTTTTTTTTTGTTTTTTTTTTGGACAGCAGTGGCTTCCTCTGTAGTATCCTCCCATGAAATCCATTCTTGTTTATTGTTTTACGTATCGTAGATTCGCTAACAGGGATGTTAGCATATGCCAGAGACTTTTTTAAGTCTTTAGCTGACACTCTAGGATTCTTCTTCACCTCACTGAGCAGTCTGCGCTGTGCTCTTGCAGTCATCTTTACAGGACGCCCACTCCTAGGGAGAGTAGCAGCAGTACTAAACTTTCTCCATTTATAGACAATTTGTCTTACCGTGGACTGATGAACGGCAATGCTTTTGGAGATACTTTTATAACCCTTTCCAGCTTTATGCAAGTCAACAATTCTTAATTGTAGGTCTTCTGAGAGCTCTGTTGTGCGAGGCATCTTTCACATCAGGCAATGCTTCTTGTGAAAAGCAAACCTAGAACTGGTGTGTGTCTTTTATAGGTCAGGGCTATAGGTCAGGACTCCAGTTGGCTGACACTTCACTCCAATTAGCACTTGGAGATCTCATTAGTCTAGGGGTTCACATACTTTTTTGCACCTGCACTGTGAATGTTTACATGGTGTGTTCAATAAAAACATGGTAACATTTAATTCTTTGTGTGTTATTAGTTTAAGCAGACTGTGATTGTCTATTGTTGTGACTTAGATGAAGATCAGATCACATTTTATGACCAATTTGTGCAGAAATCCATATCATTCCAAAAGGGTTCACCTACGTTTTATTGCAAGTGTGTGTGTGTGTATGTATGTATAATCTATCCAAATAACACGCCCCTGCTCATCCTTAGACTCTTCACCACACACAGCAGTGTGCAGGCAAGTTTTTTTTCAATTGAGATGAATCCATTGTAAAATCTCTGTTTGTCAGTTGGTCTAAAATAAATCAGTTATAAATATGTTTTGGACACAACATGTATACTTGGTGTTATGTTCCTTTTTTTTCTTTTTTTTTTTTAACTTAAAAGTAGACAGACAACCTTTATTACCAATCATATGTAATGTACTTTACAATGTTCCTGACATATATTTCAGCTTTCTGGATTTTGTTTTCATCTGGCCTTCAGGTATGAAAGGCAGAATGATTCCAATCCTATGGAATGCCCTACCCCAATCTGTCCACTTATCTCCTACTTTATTAGCTTTCAGATGATCCCTGAAAACCCTTCTCTTCAGAGAAGCCTATCCTACCCACACCTAACAACTGTATTTTCATTTTTTTCCATCAGCTCATCCCCCACAGTTATTAACTTTTTTTTTTTTCCACTTGACCCTCCCTTCTAGATTGTAAGCTCTAAAGAGCAGGGCCCTCTGATCCCTCCTGTATTGATTTGTATTGTGAGTGTACTGTCTGCCCCCATGTTGTAAAGCGCTGCGCAAACTGTTGGCGCTATATAATTCCTGTATAATAATAATTTAACACCTGTTTAGATTTGTCATCCATGTGTTGAAATGTATGCCGTTTGCAATAAACTTTGCATAAAATAGTTAATTTGCATTTAATTTTAATGGTTCAAAGAATGTCAGGCCCAATTTCGGCCCTCACGCATGTTCACTTCATCCAATCTGGCCCTCTTTGAAAAAAAGTTTGGACATCCCTGCCCTAGACCAAATGAGCATTAGATCCCTATTATACAACGACATCCCATTTCAGCTCCACGTTTGCAGCAAGAAGACCCTCTGATTCAACCAAGTGTAGTAAGGTCCCAGGCCTCCTTTGATCTAATGAGAACCTCCAGGGTCAGGGATAGCTGACATCCTTCTGCATGTAGTGGGTTGTAAGGCATGGTGGGTGCAGAGTAGTTAAAGTTATTGGGTGTCAGATACTTCTTGAATGCAAAAAGTTTATTTCTCTTAAACTTTTTGGGGGAGAGAGGGTTAGGGCCAGGACACCCTTAGGTAGTTGCAAGTTCAATTGGCAAACTCCGAGACTTCAGGAGGACAGCCATGCAGGGAAAGGCATCCAGCAAGATGCCACATCTGCATGTGCAAGAATGCTGTCTCCTATGGCAACAGTCTTTAACAGTTCCTAACACAAACGTAACAGTTCTTTCACTTTCACTACAATTGCTCCTTTTAGTTCTTCTGCCCACTGAGCTCCCAGTCTCTCTCTACACCCTTTGATTCACTGACACTGAATCCCTTGAGCTCCTCCAATCTTCATGATGGTATCTTCCGCAAGTGTCGCCCAAGCTTCTCTGCTGGGTCCCTAGCTTGGCACTCTTGATACCTCTTAAACTTCACCCCGCTGTTCTGCTCGGTCCCTGGCTTGACACACAAGACTGCACTGCAAGCATCACCTCCGCTGGCTGGGTCCCTGGCTTGATACCCACTGAAGTTTCCTGATTCTTCACCGTCCCCGGTTGTTGAGAATGATTCTCCGGTATTTCAGTTACTCTCTGTGGTCCCTGGTAATTAGGCGGATAGTCCCTTACTGGTGACAGCTTCCCCTTTACCTCCGACCACGACAGGTTCGCCGGCCCCCAGACCTGTCACTTTTGGTTGGACTGCAAGCCGCAGTCCCAACCCTGCGCTGCTTTCTTGCTTCTGGATAGGCCCTCAGACAGCCTAGCAGCCAGATGTGCCCAGGATAGGCCCCATCTTCGGCCTAGTAGCCTGGCTAGTACAACACCAGTCCACGCAGACAGCTGTCCAGGTGGCACAGAACATTGATCACCTGACTCCACCCGAATATATAGGCTCTCCCAGCAGGCCAAGGGATTCAAGAAAACCCCTGCCCATTGGCTGAGATGCCCCATATACCCATAACCTGACCTTGCGTTGCCCTTCTCATATCTAGTACCACCAAGTACCCGGCCACCTAGTGGTAGAAGAGAAAAGTGCAACAAGGCCAAACTTAGGGAGACATCAATAGATCTAACAATCAACCAGGATAATTATTCCTGGCAAGTAAATTTTGAGAGGAGCAACCCTGCCTAAACACCAGGGTGCTACACAAGCAATATAAAACCCTTACACATACAGTAGGAGCATGTTAACATCAGTTTGTGAACAACTCTATAAGTTTCTCCTCTCCATACAAACAGCAGTAATAATTGATTCTAGCACTCAGACAATTCCTGAACCAAACTGTGTAGCGGAGTGCTCTGCCATTCCAGTCCTGTGTTTATTCTCAGAAAGGAAATCCCAGTGCAAAGCTGAGTAGCATTTTTTTCTGGTCCACACATGTTTTTGTTTTATCACTCCCACGCTGCTATCCAGCTGTAATCAGTTGGGAATCCTGTCACCACACACTTGCATAACGTGGCCTGCAGAGTACATGAATGAATTTCACCTCTTTTAGAGGGATCAAGCATCAAAGTGTGAATAAATGTGTCTATCTCTAAGCTATTTCATAATAAACTGGTTCTGATCGTTAAAGTACATGTTACGTGGAAATCCACATTATATAGGACTATATTATTTATTCTAAATGACAGACAGATTGTTATATACCATATTATAGCAAACAAATCTGGACCCTAAAGTCAAAGAGCAATGCAAACGTTCCTTGCCTAATATTGGTTGAAAGATGAGGTCTGTGTCCCATCCTCTGGGACTGATAAAGGGGACCTCCAGGACATATCTTTGAAAAGGACAACAGGGATAAGTGTCATATAAACACAAACTGCCATATTGTCCTTTCCCAGATACAGCTCTCTGAAATCTTTACAAGGAGTGCAGCTCAACATTTTGGGTCCATGCACGCTCCTCTCCAGTCCATGCTATGTTCTGAACAGAAGATGGCAGTCCCATAGATTTTATTTGCAGCGATTAACTCCATACAGAAAAAAAAGGAGGGACTGGAGTATGCATACCTCTCAACATTTTGAGATGGGAATGAGGGACACCTACTAGCAAACGTATGTAGGCATAGGACACGCCCCCTGCCACACCCTCTTAAAGGAGAATTAACCAAAACAAAAAGTTAATTAAATCCACAAGAGCCTTTTTTTTTTTTTTTTACCACTACTATTTCTTTATATTGGCTTTTAAAATTTACAAATGCAGCAATTTAGAATTTGGATGAAAGGTTTAGCACTGGGAAACACTTTTTGAAAGATAAAAAGTACATTTTATATACAACTATATGGATCCGACCAAAATGAGGGACAAATGAGGGGGAACGAGAGACAGGGGACAGTCCCTCAAAATCAGGGACAGTTGGGAGCTATGGAGTATAGAACACACCAATAAAAATAAAAGGAAAATAAATTGCGCTAGGTACTAAACAAAAATGATAATAATAATAATGATTAAAGGACCGTGAAGGAAATCCTGCAGCTAAAACACTATAACCCCAATACAAGGGCACATAAACATTTTACACGTGTTTATAACATACATGTTCACTGTAATATTAATCCAGCGCTACACTGTTCTTTTTGATATATTCTTAGAACACACAGACCAGAAGAGTTAAAGCTGAACTCCAGGCAGATATAAAAGACACAAATTAAAGTACAACTAAAGGCAAAACTTTTTTGAAGCTTGAAGTGAAGATAGATTAGAACACCTGTCAGTTTTTATTGTTGCCTGTTAAGGAGATTCACCCTCTCTATTTCTCCTTTTCACCATTATCATTAAAAGTTAAAGTAAAAGAAAATCCCAAATTATGGGTTGTCCCCAGAAAAGTAACAGAAATCTTCCAATGGGGACAATCGTTCTGGTGGCTCCCCAAATGATTCCTTTATTGTGCAGGGATTTCCTCTAACTTCCTGTTTTAGCTATGAATCAGGAAGTGAGGGGAAATCCCCCCCCCCCTAATGGGACACAGATGACAAAAAATAAACTGACAGGGGTTATGACAATCCATTGCTCTATCCAAAGTGAAAAAAAAAAGTTTTACCAATAGTGTCACGTTAATGCAGCTCTTAATTTATGAATACATAATGAAATATAATTTTAATAATGCAAGCAGTGTGTGAACCTGGATTTGCTGGGAAGCAACACAAGGGGCCAATCAGAAGTGCTGCAGTGCAACGCGTATGCTAATAGGAGAAGAGAGCAGAGTGACAGAGAGATGCACCTATCAATCCGGTACTTCTCATTTCACTGTCCTTTACTGTCTTGGGAGCACACTTTCAGCACAAAAACTTTAGCAGTTCATGGAGGCATATGTGCGGCGTGTGGGCACAACCTCTTTGCCAGCGCATTTATGTGTTACATGGGTTAAAACCAGTAAGGCTGGGTTCACACTAGAACACGCAGCGGTTCACAGCAGGAGTCCGGTGCGTCTCCATTCACAGTTTCGGGTCCGATTTCAGCCTGAATTATTGGCTGAATTCGGACCTGAAACAGACCAAAAGATGCACAGGACTCCTGTGCAATTTGCACCAAAGCTGCTGTGGAGATGTGTGAACCGGCTCCATAGAGAGCCAGTCACAATCTCCAGCTGTGCGAATTGGACGTGGTGAAACCAGCATTTCAATTTGCACTGGTATGAACCCAGCCTAACAGTTTTGCCCCGTACACACGGTCGGATTTTCCGACGGAAAATGTGTGATAGGACCTTGTTGTCGGAAATTCCGACCGTGTGTAGGCTCCAGTACACATTTTCCATCAGATTTTCTGACACACAAAGTTTGAGAGCAGGATATAAAATTTTCCGACAACAAAATCCGTTGTCGGAAATTCCGATCATGTGTACACAAATCCGACGGACAAAGTGCCACGCATGCTCAGAATAAGTAAAGAGATGAAAGCTATTGGCCACTGCCCCGTTTATAATCCCGACGTACGTGTTTTACGTCACCGCGTTTAGAACGATCGGATTTTCCGACAACTTTGTGTGACCGTGTGTATGCAAGACAAGTTTGAGCCAACATCCATCGGAAAAAATCCTAGGATTTTGTTGTCGGAATGTCCGAACAAAGTCCGACTGTGTGTACGGGGCATTTCTGTTGGTGAGTTATTTGTGCTTTGATTTCCTCGATCTGGATACTTGTTGTGTCCTCTATGGGAGTATCATTTATATTTCAGAGATTTTAACAAGGGAGAATTTGAAAATGTGGTGCTAACTCTCAAAGGAGCCGCTGGATGTATGGGGTCCTCTTTCTTGGGAAATTTGACACACCTGGCTTGGTGGCGAATCTTTATTACAGATGAACATGCAGTACCCTGGTGGCAAGAAGAGATATAAAAAAAACAACAACAATGCTACAGTAATCATTTAAACCATAGCAAGGACTATGTTGCAAATAGGTGAACAGTAGAAAGAAATATACTGTAAAACAAGAAGAGGATGTAGAGAACAACTTCTCCTAAACCTTATACTGTTGCAATCCTAACTATGGAGAAATACACCATGGTAACAGTTCAGCAGTCTGTAATATATTCTCTTCTGATGGCTAGCTTGTTGGGGCCCAACTATTATATTGGAGCACTCAAGATGTCTTTTTAAGCCCTGATGATGGCACTTACTCTGGGCCCCCTTAAGCACTGAGAAAGGCACTGGCTCTGTGATACACACAAGCAACACTGTCCCTCTTTCGTTAAAGTGTAATGTGGATTTGGCCAGCGCCCTCTCACCAACTTCTTGTGGTGGGAGACAGTCTTTCTCTGTATATTGGGTGAAACACAGCCAGTCTGTGTCTGCAGTGTCCATCCCCTTGAGCAGGCAGCAAGCCCTATCAGTATCCGTGGTGCTCTCTGTGTCCCAAAATGTCTGTCGCTGTGCCTCTTGACCTCTCAAGTACAGCAGTGAGCAGTCTGCTAGCATGCAAAAGGTGCAATCATCTCAGAACAGCCTGCACACTTTTTCTCTTAGCCTGGGAAAACAGCAGGGAACCACCACTCCTCTTTGTCCCAGTGCCTTGTAGGATCAGCAGGCTCTTCTTTCCAGCTCACCAAGCTAATGCAGTCTGTCAGCGCTAAACTCTCACAACCCTTGCAGTCCACATCCTGTGTGCATGCTTATTCAACAGATGACAGGCTTGACACTGGTTGCACAGTTCCACAATAACAGTAGGCTCCTTCCTAAACTGTGCCTATGTAAAAGTCTCATCTTTAGCACAGACACAGACTTCCTTTCCTGCCAGAGCTGCAGAATGGGCTACACAAAGGTTCGTGGGAACCGGGGGGGGGGGGGGGGGGGCTGACCATTTGGGTACTTGTGCAGCAGGGGAAATCTGACAGACGGTGGAGCGCGTGCGGAGGGGGAAGCAATTACAAGCACGAATCTCCTTGTATGGCTTTCCATGAAGCAGCTGAAAGCCGCTTCTCCTCCTCTCCATCTCGTGGCTTCCAGCTGCATCATGGAAAGCCATACAGGAAGATTAACGCTTGTAATGGATTCCCCTAACTGTCCCCCAACTGTTGCCCAGCCCTCTGTGTGCTCCCCCCCCCCCCCCCTCCCCTCTCCCACCAGCTGCAGGGGATGTTCAGGATAGAGAGTGGAGGAAGGGGCTAGTAAATATGTCATTTACCAGCCCCTTCCTTTTCTGATTGATCGGTACCAATCACTGACTCTGTTTATTCATAGCTGAAGCGTAGTAAACTTGTACTCGTGCAAATGCTCCAATGCTTGACCCGATACCTGGCAGGAGGCCAGTACACCCTGTATAGCTTTTCTGACAGCCGCTTCTCCTCCTCTCCCTCCGGTGGCTGTCAGGGAGATCGGTGCTTGTAACTGCCCCCACCACCGCACCAATCATCCCCGGTGTCCTCCCCAGCTCCTGGAGTCCTCCTCCGGTCCCCCTCTGTGCTCCTCGGGTCACCCCTCATCCTGGATCTGTAAGGATGGAAAGTGGAGGAAGGAGCCAGTAAATCTGTCATTTACTGGCTCCTTCCTTTTCCGAATGCACAGAGTCAGTGATCACTGACTCTGTCCATTCATAACTGAGCATCATATGCTTCAGTTTATGAATGAACAGGAGCCTCTGTCTCCTGTCTATTCATCTTCAGTGCAGCTGAGACTGCTGAGAAAGGAACTGGGGAATCTGTGTCCACAGTCCCTTTCCCCGTCTATCGACAGGGTAGATAAAAAAAATTTAAAAAAAGGAAAAATTGTAATAAATATTTAAAAGTAGAGTAAGAATAATATAGAATAAAAAAAAACACTGACACCATCCACTCCCCCCCAAAAAAGAAAGCATTGTTAAAAAGAATAACAAGAAAAGTATTGGTAATCGGTATCGGCGAGTACTTGAAAAAAGTATAGGTACTTGTACTCGGTCTTAAAGTGGTATCGGTGAAACCCTAATTAAAATAAAAAAACTACTGACACCATCCAGTAGATGTGTTTTCTACTACACTGAGATGAATAGACATTATCTGTAATCATTTGCAGTGACATTATCTGTCACTGCAAATGATTCCCTTTCTTTGTTCACAATTTATAATAACATTCCTTATTACTATTAAATACACTAATGTACATCAAATGTTCATATACTTGCATGCATCATCTGCTGTTATGATAGCAAATTCTATATTAGGTGACCTTAGAATACTGGAGCAGTTTAAAAATAGATTAGAATGTGTTTCCCATATGTACAACAAGTCATGGAGTTGTTTAGGACATTTAAAGTTTTTAAAGTGTATCTGTAGCCAAAACAAAATTCTTTTTTTCTTTTTTGAGGAAGTAAGGACTACTTAGAACCTCTGTCAATTTTGGGAGGGGAGCAGGGGTTGCTGCCTATTTACTGTTGGGGAGATCCCTTCCCTTGCTGTCTGGGTGGCACACTGAGAAGTTAGAAGTCTCTCCAGGAACAAATTTTCACCTTAGAGCCCTTTCACACAGGCTGTCTGATCAGGTCTGCCTGCCAGTTTTTCAGGGGGACCTGATCGGTCCCTCAAGTCCCCTCCATGGAGCGGCAGATGTCCGGTGACACCCGCCACTATTCAGTCCGATCCTGCTCACAAAAACCAAATGGATGGTGGTCCTATTTTCCATCCATCTGGCAGAGCTGGTTGGATAGGATCGGATGGAAACGGTTCCCCCATAGAGGAGAGCAGGACTGTCTCCATGTCCCCTCTGCATAGCGGAGCGGACAGGACCTGTCATCTGCCTGCTAAGCAGGGATCAGCTGAGCGATCCCCAGCTGAGCAAGCGGAATCCGCTGCACGGAGGCGCCAATGTGAAACTGGGCCTTATACAGCTGTTACCAAAACAAATGTCCCCATTGGAAGACTTGGCATGCGTATATCAGAGGAAGCCTGCAATGATAACCATTAGGCCACTTTCCACCTTATCCTTACCAGTTTGCCAGTAATTGAACAAATCTACACATAAGTGGGGTTTATTGGCCACGGCAGCCTTCATTACAAAATTCCAAATATTGCTAACAACAACTATCAAAAATAAAAAATATTGACAGGAGGAGGAGGAGTAGGACCTGGAGGAGGAGGAGGAGTAGGACCTGGAGGAGGACAACTATGTGTGAGGTCACAAATGTGGGTTGCACATGTGATTTGGCCCCTAAAGCCCTTATTTAGAGCTTCCAAAATTAAGAACTCACACAGGAGTCGTTGGCCCTCCTCCATCTGCATCATTTTGCATGCAATTATGCAAGTCCTCCTCCACACTGTGGCGTGTTCTGAGGGCCTCTGTAGCCTTCCAAAATAGGCCTATGGCAGCCTCCTCCAGGTTACTCCTCTTCCTGCCACTTTGTCTTTGAAGGTGGAGGGTAGGGACCTGGGTATCAGGCAGCCTGCTTGGCCCGGCCACCTCCTGGCTGAGAGTTCCCTGTGTATGAAAAAGGAACATGGTTTTAGTTTTTACTTCATCAATCACAATCATAAATTAGTACTCCAAACTAACATCTATTTAACATCATTGATTGGACAACCAGCAATATTTAGAAGAATGCTATACCTGGCTCAATCTGGGCTCCTCCACATGTTGCTGCCTGGAAGGCCCAGGTTGGGCGTCAGAAGCCTCAGCTGGGGGGGAAGGAAGCGTGGAAGGAACAGTGGAGAGTGCTGGCCTGGGTTCAGTCTGACCTGCCAGAAAATGCAGCTTGTCATAGTACCACAGCCTGGGGACATAAATGTCATCTGCAGCTCCTGATCTCAGGCAATCCTGGACCTTCTTGCGCTCCCTTAGATAAGTGCTCCTCAGGCCACCAATTAGAACCTTCAAATAGGTGATGTCTGCCGTGGGGATCACCGTCTTCACAAATTCCAACAAATTATCCAGCGCTGCCTTCCTCTTTGTTTGGTTCTTATATTCAGGGTGGTTTATCTGCCATAGACAAGGCAGCTCCCTGAATATATCAAGATTGGCATAAAGTCCTGATCCTTCAAGATATCCATTTTCACTGCAAGACACAACACAAGACAAACCCTAATGTCAGCCTAAAGTCTTCTAAACTTGTGCAAATACAGGCCTCAATCTAGAAGCAGTATAGGCCCAATGTTAAATCTTACCTTCGCTATCACGATCGGCACCTCCGTTACTCCTTCCTTCGCTCACAGATCGTACCTACTAAGCACGCGTGTTACGCTTTATAGACACTGCGCATGCGTGAAACTCCGCCCGCCCCTGACGTTCTTTCTAGTCTATTCCCCGCCCCTTCTCGTTCGGCGCAGTGGGGGAAGAGCACATGGCGGAGACACAGCAGGTGTCTGATAATTACACCAACGAGGAGGAGGAAAGCCCGGAGCCTAAAACGTCCAGATCCAGAAGGAGACGATTTAAGGCATCAAATATGTCCTTTGGGGAGATGGTGGAAATCCTGAAGAAGGCCGACTATGATGGGAAGTATGGACCTTACCCCAACCCCAAAGTCCGAAAGGCCAAGATCATGGCGAAAGTGGTCAAGAGTCTGCACCGGAATTTCGGGGTACGACGATCGAAAGATCAGCTCAGGAAGCGGTGGTCGGACCTCAAATTAAGAGAGCATGAGCAGTACAGAAGGATCCGGAGAGTGCTGCAAAAAAGTAAGTAGTTGTCCTGTGTTCCTATTCTTTATTTTTATTACGTTCGTGCTGCTCCACGTGCGTAAAATGGCAACTTTCATGTTCATGGGCACATTATTCGTTCGTATAAAACATTGTTCGTTCAGCCTAGAAAACACCATTGTTTTGGCCATATGCATTTGCCAACATTTTTTTATGGCCTACTTGTCTGAAAATAATTTGGTTGTGTAGATGGGTTTGTAACTAGAATGAAATGCAAACTAGATTCTGTGTAAGGAGAGGACACTCAGCAGCTTTCACATCCGGACGCTGGAGCACTAGTGTGGGACACAAGAACACCCTTTTTATTAGGGGGCCCACACAGGTGCTCCAGTGTATACTATAGGGGTGACTCCATTTGTGAAGCTTGTACTAAACAGGTAAAGTATTGAAGCTTGACAAAGGACAATAAAAATTCTACATCTTGGAACTCTGCCAAAACAGACAATTGTACCCCACTTTCAAGCAATGTTTCATATTCCTATTTCTGCCATCAAATATCTGTGTGCTAAGTATACCTAATTTTTTTTTTTTTTTTTTTTTTTTTTTACATAGGGGATAAAAGACTCGGAGGACACCCCTCATCTGAGGAGACCAGAGACCCCCCACCTCATGAAGAAGTGGAGACCCACCAAAGCCAACAGGAGGAGGAAGAGGAAGGAGATGTGGTGGAAATTGTCACCACAACAGGTGAGTGTCTGCGACCACAGGCTTAGGTAAGAGATGGATTGCGGCATTTTTTTGAAACCTAATTTATTTTGGGGTTCCTCTCTTTTTAGGTGATCGTGAGGTTGTGGATCCAGATCCTTTCACATCCGAAAGTACCCAGATCCTGTTTGGGGAGATCATGGGGTGTAATTTAAAAATTTACAATTGGAAAACATCAAGCAAAACATCAATGATGTTATTCCAAAATATAAAAACATCATTGATGTTTTGGGGCGAGTTTAAAGCCCCTCAAAATCACTTTCTTCTTTTGTGTGCTACAATGTGCGAAATGTTTTTGTGATTTTTCCCAAAGCCAAATTTGGAAGATGCATACAGTGTGTCAACATGTGCTATCTGCCATCACGGGAGATCAATGGACGCGTTTTGGGGGTGCAACCCCTTCCTCAATAATAAAGTAGCGTTGAGGAAGGGCTTTCTCCCCCAAAACACATCCCTTGATCCCCCGTGATGGCAGCTAGCACATGTTGACATTGGGAAATTTTGTGTGCATCTTCCAAATTTGGCTTTTCCAGGGGTGATTTCCCCCCATCTGAACGCTATATCAAACACAGTTCCTAAATACTCATGTCTGATATTGCCTTCCAGTTCTACCAAATGTGAACTTTGTAAGATCAAGATTTGTGTCTTTCTTGTTGGTTTTACACAGGCCTGTTTTCTATAAAATGCACATTTTGATTTTGGATAATGACACCACAAAAATTGGTATACAACAAACATGTTGGTTTGTCAGAAAAACCTTTGGTAAATGCACATGTGATTGTGCAGGTATTAAAAAGATTGTTCATCAAGAATGTGTGGATTATTGTCTCACGCTACAACACTTTTGGGGTGATGTAATTGTTGTTTTATGAGAAAATGGGGGTTATTTCCTAAGGGGAAATCCACTTTGTACTACAAGTGCAGTTTCAGTGCAGTTGCAAGTGCACTTGTAGTGAAAAGTGTCTTTGCATTTAGTAAATAACAGCCAACAGTGCTTTGTATAAGGTTACACAATCACGATATTTTCTGCACTCCACACATTTCTGTCAGGGTCAGCTCAAACAAACACAAGCAGTAAATGTCCACAAAGAAGAGCCTGGGGGGAGATGCCTGTCGAGAACTTGAGGTCCTGCAGGCTTCTCCCTGTGGCCAAATACCGCAAGGTAGCGACCAACCTCTGCTCCGGAGTGATGGCTTGCCTCATGCAGGTATCCTGCCTGCTAATATAAGGGGTCAGCAAAGCCAACAAACGGTGAAACACGGGGTCCGTCATCCTGAGAAAGTTCCTGAAATCATCAGGATTATTCTCACGGATCTCACGGAGCAAAAGCATATGAGAGAACTGGTGACGCTGAAGCAACCAATTCTTGGTCCATGAACTCCTCCCCACCCTGTTCATGGACTGGACTTGTGTCAAGGTCAGGACCCCAACACCAAGCCCCCGCACAGCACGAACTGTACGAGGAGTACGCATACGAAACATGGCTAGAAAACGGTCGGCTGCTCAGAACGAAGTAACAGAACGCACTGAAGAACAGCAAGGCCTGTGAAGAGCGACCTGAAAAACAGCAACGAGCAGGCAAGATCACACAGAAAACTCTGATACGAACTGACTGCACGCACTGAAGAGCAGATACAAACCCACAAGCACAAACTGAACAGCAGAAAACGATCTAAAAGCCACGAGTCTGAAAAAACGCGAATCGTCTCTCACCAAACTTTTACTAACACGAGATTAGCAAAAGGAGCCCAAAGGGTGCCGCGCTTGGTTCTGAACCGGCCTTTTCTAGTCTCGTCGTACGTGGTGTACGTGACCGCGTGGTTGTCGATCGGAAATTCCGACAACTTTGTGCGACCGGACGCTGGAGCACTAGTGTGGGACACAAGAACACCCTTTTTTTTAGGGGGCCCACACAGGTGCTCCAGTGTATACTATAGGGGTGACTCCATTTGTGAAGCTTGTACTAAACAGGTAAAGTATTGAAGCTTGACAAAGGACAATAAAAATTCTACATCTTGGAACTCTGCCAAAACAGACAATTGTACCCCACTTTCAAGCAATGTTTCATATTCCTATTTCTGCCATCAAATATCTGTGTGCTAAGTATACCTATATTTTTTTTTTTTTTTTTTACATAGGGGATAAAAGACTCGGAGGACACCCCTCATCCGAGGAGACCAGAGACCCCCCACCTCATGAAGAAGTGGAGACCCACCAAAGCCAACAGGAGGAGGAAGAGGAAGGAGATGTGGTGGAAATTGTCACCACAACAGGTGAGTGTCTGCGACCACAGGCTTAGGTAAGAGATGGATGTCGGCAGATTTATAATACATGGTGTGTTTTTGTTTCTATCTTTTTAGGTGATTGTGATGTTGTGGATCCAGGGCATTTTACCGCAGAAAGTGCACAGATCCTGATCGGGGAGATCATGGGGTATAATAGGGACTTGGAAAACATCCAGAAAAGCATCAATGATGTTCAAAAAAAAAATTAAGAACATCATTGATGTTTTAGGGAGAGTTTAAACCCCCTCGAAATCCCTTTATTTTTTTGTGGCTTTTGTGAGCTAAAAATTTTTACCATTTTTTGACATCTTTGCGAAAAGCCAAATTTTGAAGATGCACAGTGTGTCAACATGTGCTATCTGCCATCACGGGAGATCAATAATAAAGTAGCTGTGAGGAAGGGGTTGCACCCACAAAACACGTCCCTTGATCCCCCGTGATGGCAGCTAGCACATGTTGACATTCGGCAATTTGTGTGCATCTTCAAAATTTGGCTTTTCTAGGGGTGACTTCACCCCATCTGAACGCAATATCAAAAATGTAAATACTCATGTCTGATATTGCCTTCAAGTTCTACCAAATGTGACCTTTGTAAGTTCAAGATTTGTGTCTTTCTTGTTGGTTTTAAACATGCCTGTTTTATCTTAAATGGACATTTCTACTTTTTCTAATGTGACCCCAAAAATTGTTATACAACAAACATGTTGTTTTAAAAACCTTTTCTAAATGCACATGGGATTGTGCTGGTATTAAAAAGATTGTTAATCAAGAATGTGTGGATTATTGTTTCAACGCTCCAAAACTTTTGTTGTGCTCTAATTGGTGTTTTCAGTGACAATGGGGGTTATTTCCTAAGGGCAAATCCACTTTGCACTACAAGTGCAGTTTCAACTGCACTTGTAGTGCAAAGTGTCTTTGCCTTTAGTAAATAACACCCAACAATGCTTTGTAATGTTACACAATCATGCCATTTTCAGGACTCACCACATTTCTGTCAGGGTCAGCTAAAAGAAACACAAGCAGTAAATGTCACCAAAGATTTTAGTAGTTAAATTTTTTTATTTGAAAAAGGTTTCAGACATTGTCTGGCATATTGATAGCCCCCCTACCCGCAAAGTATTCAAGATATCTTAGCCGGACATCACGGGCACTCAGGGGGGGGGCAAGCCAGGATGGCCACTTTCAAGCGCCGTCAGGGTTGGTTCATTTTGAATTCCAGCCTCAGGCCCAACTGAGCCAGCATAGTTGGCAGAATGTTGCCGTAAAAAGTTGTGTAGAACACAGCACGCCAGGATGATGTGATTCATTTTGTACTCCGCCATGTGTATGGGTGTAAGAAATGGGTGGAACCGGCTGGCCTTGATTCCAAAAGTGTTCTCCACCACTCTTCTGGCTCTGGCCAGCTGGTAATTAAAAACCCTCTTGTCCGGGGTGAGGGTCCTCATCGGGAATGGCTGCATAAGATGGTCCCCCAGCGCAAACGCTTCTTCCACAATGAAGACGAATGGGAGTCCTTCCACATTGTCTTCTGGAGGTGGCAAGTCCAAGCTGCCATTCTGGAGACGCCTGTAGAACTCTGTCTGGGCGATGACTCCACCATCGGACATCCGGCCATTCTTCCCCACGTCCACATACAGGAACTCGTAAGTAGCCGACACCACCACCAACATCACAATACTATTGAACCCCTTATAGTTGAAATAGTATGACCCTGAGTTGGGTGGTGGGACGATGTAGACGTGTTTCCCATCAATTGCCCATCCGCAGTTAGGAAAGTCCCACTGCTGGGCAAAGTGGGAGGCCACAGTCTGCCATTCCTGTGGCGTGGAAGGAAACTGTGGAGTCAACCAACAACAAAAAAAATTAGTCATTTTGCACATAAACAGGGAAAGCAGATTAGACACAAACATTCTTGGCCAACATCAAAATAACATTTATTTGAGGGAGTTTTTAAAGACCAAAGTATAAGGTCCACCTATCAGATTCCCCCCCCCCCCCCCATGGGCCATTTCTAACATTTTAGGGGGGGAACTCTTGGACAGGTAACCTTCTCCACTTCATTGAGAGATGAATGCCTAAATAATGTGTATTACTTTGGACAGCCCCTCCTTAGTTACACTATTGGCAGCCCACTGGACAGGTAAGAAGTGTCATAATACAAAGATATAAATACACACTGTACACATTTGAGCACATTTGGAAATTCTGCTATTACCTATTAAGATAATAATAGGATACAAAAACTTTAAACATTACCATTTGAAAGTATTCAGGCAGGCCCTTGCACTCCATGCTTTGGGGAATTCATCCATACATCTGACCACTAAAGAGATGGGTATAGAGTGTATGGGTTTGGCAAAGTCAGCAGATAGATGATTGAGGATAGATAGAGAATTGGTATCAGCTGACTTAGCAGTTGGGGGGAGGGAGGGTTCCAAATGATTTGGGGACCCCCCAAAAAAAGCCTCTGGCACTCTGCCTGCATTTAAAGCACAAATCACATTTAAAAACATTTTAGGGGATGTTTGGGGTAAAGCACTACTATGAAGCTGATAAAATACATTGTTAAGTGACTACATGAGGTGAATATAGGGCCAGGAGACTATGCTGGGGAGGTAAGTGAAGGCAAATATGTATGAAGGAGAAAAAAAATAATTACATAAAAATCCAGCATGCATGAGGACAAAGGGGGCATTCACAGCATATTACAAGCATGGTAATTAGGGAATGAGGAAAGAAATACAATATATTATCAAACATTAAATACAATAAAATGTGATGTAAAAGGATAGATCTTACCTTAATATAATCCTTCTGCAGGACCTGGATGATGGCAGAACAGGTCTCCGGGATAATGATCCCCAGAGCCTGGGGTTTGATGCCTGTTGAGAACTTAAGGTCCTGCAGGTTTCTCCCCGTCACCAAGTACCGCAAGGTGGCGACTAGCCTCTGCTCTGGAGTGATGGCTTGCCTCATGCAGGTATCCTGCCTGCTAATATAAGGGGTCAGCAAAGCCAACAAACAGTGAAATACGGGGTCCGTCATCCAGAGAAAGTTCCTGAAATCATCAGGATTATTCTCACGGATCTCACGGAGCAAAGGCATCTGACAGAACTGGTCACGCTGAAGCAACCAATTCTTGGTCCATGAACTCCTCCCCACCCTGTTCATGGACTGCGCTTGTGTCAAGGTCAGGACCCCAACACCAAGCCCCCACACAGTACGAACTCTACGAGGAGTACGTATACGCAACATGGCTAGAAAACGGTCGGCTGCTCAGAACGAAGTAACAGAACGCACTGAAGAACAGCAAGGCCTGTGACGAGCGACCTGAAAAACAGTAACGAACTAGAACACAATGACAAGAGTCACGTGTAACTCGCTGCACGCACTGAAGAGCAGATACAAACCCACAAGCACAAACTGAACAGCAGAAAACGATCTGAAAACCACGAGACTGAAAAAGCGCGAATCGTCTCTCACCAAACTTTTACTAACACGAGATTAGCAAAAGGAGCCCAAAGGGTGCCGCGCTTGGTTCTGAACTGGCCTTTTCTAGTCTCGTCGTACGTGGTGTACGTCACCGTGTTCTTGGCAATCGGAAATTCCGACAACTTTGTGTGACCGTGTGTGCGCAAAACAAGTTTGAGCCAACATCCGTCGGAAAAAATCCATGGATTTTGTTGTCGGAATGTCCGATCAATGTCCGATCGTGTGTACGGGGCATTACTCTTGGTGGGCACAGCAACGGGCCCTGCTGTTAAATATTAGATCAAGAATTGTAATTACATGCACCCGTTGAACAGGGGCAGAAAAATTGGGCCCTTGGTGGTGGTGTTGCCACAACACTGTAAGTCCCCACAGTTACTCTTGGTGGGCGCTGGAATGGGCCCTGCTGTGAAATATTAGATCAAGAATTGTAATTACATGCACCTGTTGAACAGGGGCAGAAAAATTGGGCCTTAGTCACTGGTGTCACAACACTGCAACCCCTCACAGATACTCTAGTTGGAGCGCAGGAATGAGCCCTCCTGCAAAATATTGCAGCAAAAATTGTAATTATACGCCCCTGTTAAACAGGGGCTGAAAAATTGGGCCTTAGGCACTGGTGCTGGTGCCACAACACTGCAACCCCTCACAAATACTCTAGTTGAGCGCAGCAACGAACCCTCCTTGCAAAATATTGCATCAAAAATTGTAATTACATGCCCCTGTTAAACAGGGGCTGAAAAATTGGGCCTTAGGCACTGGTGCCACAACACTGCAACCCCTCACAAATACTCTAGTTGAGCGCAGCAACGAACCCTCCTTGCAAAATATTGCATCAAAAATTGTAATTACACGCCCCTGTTAAACAGGGGCTGAAAAATTGGGCCTTAGCCACTGGTGGCGGCGCCCAGAACCAAAAATATTCTTACAAGCTATCAGCATTATCATTGAGGAGGAAGAGGATAGTCACTAAGCATAACAGGATAGTCACTCAGCATCAGCATAGGCAGTCTTGAAGGGATCTGACATTTCAAAAAAATTATTCGGTTACATCAGCATCAGGTGCTTGGTAGCTGGTGATGATCCAAGAATGATTCATTTTTATGAAGGTCAGTCGATCGACCGAGTCGGTGGACAAACGCACCCTGTGATTGGTTACAAAGCCTCCAGCAGCACTGAATGTGCCTTCCGAAAGAACGCTGGATGCAGGACAGGCCAGTAGCTCAATTGCATACTGTGCAAGCTCTGGATTTTTGGTGGGAAAGGTGTCCAAGTCAGATCTTGCCCCTAGGTATTCCTGCACCATGTAAAACAGACGCTGGCGATGGTTGCTGGAACCGATCATACCTTGGGGCTGCGGACTAAAAAATTGTCTGAATGCATCGGTCAGAGGGCCACCTTCTCCACCGCTCCTTCTTTGACTGACCGAAGTCTCAGCAACACGTTGTCCAGAAACAGGAGTTTGTAACCTCCCAGTCTCTGGGAACGCGTTTCACAGACCTTTCTGTAAGGCCTCCCGAAGATGTTTCATCCTCTGCTCCCTCTGCGATGGTAAGATAAGGTCCGCAACCTTACCCTTGTAACGTGGATCAAGGAGGGTTGCCAGCCCTTCTCCTTGATACCACGAATACGAGGATCCTTACGCAGACTTTGCAGGATCAGGGAGGCCATGCAGCGTAGGTTTGCTGGGGCATTCGGTCCGGAGTCCTCTGGGTCACTAAGGACGACATGGTCCGCAGTTACCTCCTCCCAGCCACGTACAAGTCCATGTGTTTCTTGGGACTGATCCCTTAAAGACTGCTGCTGATGCTGAGTGCCAGGCTCCACCTCCATACTGACACAATCCTCCTCCTCCTCCTCTTCCTGTGTAATCGGGGGGCATGCAGGAACACTGTCTGGATAAAGGGGGCCTTGAGAGCTAAGGAAGTCCTCCTCTTCCTGCCTCTGTTCTGCCTCAAGTGCCCTGTCCATTATTCCACACAGCGTGTGCTCCAACAGGTGGACAAGGGGGACAGTGTCACTGATGCATGCACTGTCACTGCTCACCATCCTCGTGGCCTCCTCAAATGGTGACAGGACAGTGCATGCATCCCTGATCATGGCCCAATGGCCTGGGGAAAAAAAAAAAAGCTCCCCTGACCCTGTCCTGGTGCCATAGTCGCACAGGTACTCATTGATGGCCCTCTGCTGTGTGTGCAGCCGCTGCAGCATGGCCAACGTTGAGTTCCACCTGGTGGGCATGTCACAGATTAGGCGGTTCTTGGGCAGGTTAAACTCCTTTTGGAGGTCTGCCAGACGAGCACTGGCATTATATGACTGGCGTAAATGCACACAGACTTTCCTGGCCTGCCTCAGGACATCCTGTAAGCCCGGGTACCTGCCCAAGAACCGCTGCACCACCAAGTTAAGGACGTGAGCCAAACAGGGCACATGGGTCATTTGTCCCTGTCGGAGGGCAGAGAGGAAGTTGGTGCCATTGTCACAAACTACCATTCCTGCCTTAAGTTGGCGTGGCGTCAACCACCTCTGAACCTGCCCCTGCAGAGCTGACAGAACCTCTGCCCCAGTGTGGCTCCTGTCCCCCAAGCACACCAGCTCAAGCACCGCATGGCATCTTTTGGCCTGCATACTTGCGTAACCCCCTGAATGGCTACGGAGCACCGCTGGTTCCGAGGACAAAGCACAGGAAGAGGCCATGGAGGAAGAAGAAGAGGAGGGGGTGGAGGAGAGAGGTGTGTCACAATCATTAGTAGTGGCATTTTGGAGGCGTGGTGGCGGAACAACCTCCAACACTACTGCACCTTGTCCTGCATCCTTCCCAGCTGCCAGCAGAGTCACCCAATGCACGGTGAAACTTAGGTAAAGTTCCTGTCCATGTCAGCTGGACCATGAGTCAGCGGTAATATGCACCTTACCGCTGACCGCCCTGTCCAGCGAGGCATGGACATTGCCTTCCACATGCTGGTAGAGAGCCGGAATCGCCTTCCGTGAGAAAAAGTGGCATTCGGGTAACTGCCACTGAGGAACCGCACATTCCACAAACTCACGAAAGGGGGCAGAGTCTACCAACTGAAAAGGCAGCAGTTGAAGTGCTAGCAATTTTGCCAAGCTAGCATTCAACCGCTGGGCATGTGGATTGCTGGGAGCGAACTTCTTTCGGCGGTGCAGCAGCTGGGGCAGGGAAATTTGCCTGGTACAATCTGATGTCGGTGTACCAAAAGCAGATTGCCCACAAGTACTTGGCTGTGACACACCTAATTCTACACCTTCATTCCTCTCAGTGCAGGTCTCAGAGAGGACTGAAGGTATAGTGGGGTTGGAGATCTCAGCTGATGAGGAGCAAGGAGAGGTCCTCTTTGTTGTGGGTCTTTTAGATACGCTTGCCAACGAACTGCATGGCAGGTCAACATATGTCTTGTCAAGCATGTGGTGCCCAAGCGGGAGATGTTTTGGCCACGCGAGATACGCTTGAGACATATGTTGCAAATAGCAGTGGTGCGATCTGATGCACTCGTCTCAAAAAAGGCCCACACCAAAGAACTTTCGGAATAACGCGCAGAGACAGCAGCGCCCTGCACATGCGGAGCTTTGGGGTGTGATGCAGTCAGGGTGCTGCCCCTAGGCTGGCCCCTGGAGGGCATGCTGCCTCGTTGGTGATGTGCCTCCTCCTCCTCCTCTCTCCTATCAGGCACCCACATTGAGTCAGTGACCTCATCATCCCCTCCCTCCTCATCACTTGACCAAACCTGGCAGTATGCTGCAGCAGGGGGAGCATGACTGCCAGATTGCTGTCCTTCTTGGGCACCCCCTCTGTCCGTGCTCACGTTACTGCCTTCATCTAGCTCAGTATCATCATCAGAGCCTTCTAAATGCTGGGCATCCTCCTGGAGCATGTACCCAACACTGTGGTCAAACAGTTCGAGGGATTTCTCAGGAGGACATGGTGGGACTAGGGAAGGAGTCACTGATGCCATTGAGCCGAGGGAAGAGGCCGCGTTGGCAGCTGCTTTGCCAGACAAAGTACCCTGAGCATAGGTGAAAGAGGATGAGGAGGATGAGGACGGCTTGGTCATCCACTCGACCAAATCTTCCGCATGTTGCGGCTCAACACGGCCAGCTGCCAAGCGTGTCCCACGGCCACGTGCTGATGAGGATGCACCGTCTCCACGACCAGCACTGTTGCCTCTAGACACAGAGCCTGCTTGCCCTCTTTTATTGGCTTGTGACTGTCTGCCTCTCCTTGTTGGCCTTCCAGACATACTAATGGCCTGTAGCTGCACTAAGCTGGGATATATATATATATATATATATATATATATATATATATATATATATATATATACTGCAGCTAGCAAAATCAACTGCCTGCCTGTAGTATGAGAACACCATCAACCTTCTACAACTAGCTTTAGCTGAACACTGTGCAGATCTCGCAAAAAACTAACTTGTAGCTTATTTAGCTGCCTGCTTTAGTGATAGGATCAGGAAAACACCACCAACCTTCTACAGGTAGCTTTAGCTGAACACTGTGCAAAGATCGCACTACACTAACTTGTAGTTTTAGCTGAACACTGTGCAGAGCTCGCAAAAAACTAACTTGTAGCTTATTTAGCTGCCTGCGGTAGTGATAGGATCAGGAAAACACCACCAACCTTCTACAGGTAGCTTTAGGTGAAAACTGTGCAGAGCTTGCACTACACTAACTTGTAGTTTTAGCTGAACACTGTGAGGACGCACTACACTAACTTGTAGCTTTAACTGAACACTGTGCAGAGATCGCACAACACTAACTTGTAGTTTTAGCTGAACACTGTGAGGAGGACGCACTACACTAACTTGTAGCTTTAGCTGAACACTGTGCGGAGGTCGCACTACACTAACTTGTAGTTTTAGCTGAACACTGTGAGGAGGACGCAATACACTAACTTGTAGCTTTAGCTGAACACTGTGAGGAGGATGCACTACCCTAACTTGTAGCTTTAGCTGAACACTGTGCAGAGGTCACAATAAACTAACTTGTAGCTTTAGCTGAACACTGTGAGGAGGACGCACTACACTAACTTGTAGTTTTAGCTGAACACTGTGCAGAGGTCACACTAAACTAACTTGTAGCTTTAACTGAACACTGTGAGGAGGACGCACTACACTAACTGTAAATAGTCTAGCTGCCTGACTGTGGTACTAATAGGATCAAAAGAACACCAGCAATTTTCTTCAGGTAGCTGTAAATACTGTAACAAGACAAGCCTGCCTGTCAGTAGGAAGATAACAGGAACGGATCTAGCTAAACTGAATACAGTGTGTGTGTGTATATATATAACACCTGATATGCATATATATATATATATATATATATATATATATATATATATATATATATATACACACACAATACACTGTAAGTGCAGCTAACTCACTGACTGTCCTACCTAATCTATCTAACTTAAATCAAATGACGCTGTCTCTCTGTCTATCTCTTTCAACGTCGGAACACACACACTACACAGGGCCGCCGTGCAGGCGGCCTTATATAGTGTGGGGCGTGTACTAAATCCCCTGAGCCATAATTGGCCAAAGCCTCCTTGCCTTTAGCCAATTACGGCTCTCTGTTCTGACTGCGCTGTGATTGGCCAAGCATGCGGGTCATAGTGCATGCTTGGCCAATCATCAGCCAGCAATGCACTGCGATGCCGCAGTGAATTATGGGCCGTGATGCGCCACACGAATTTGGCGCGAACGGCCCATATCGTTCGCAATTCGGCGAACGGGCGAACAGACGATGTTCGAGTCGAACCTGGGTTTGACTCGAACACGAAGCTCATCCCTAATAGAGAGGCCCAACATCCAGGTAGCACCATCAGGCATTCTATGAGCATAAATTACACATCTAATTTCATTGCTACCTATCACACTTTTGAAGGTCCCGGAGCACCAGGACAGTGGAATTACCCACAAAATGACCCCATTTTGGAAAGAAAACACTCCGACGTATATTCTGTGAGCCATGGGCTACAGCTAGGTACTCAGGTAGTCTAGTGGGCTGGAAACAGGGTACTCTGATGGGCTGCAGGAGGGAGGCAGTGTTCCTGCTGCCGTCATTTTACAATGCGCTGGTAGGGAAGTGGTTAAAATCCATACCAACCCCAAAAGGTCCCCCGAGCCATTTTTTCCCCAAATTTTTTAAAATTTACATACAGGGGCAGAAAAACTGGGCCTTGGGTGTTGGTGGTGCCTGAACACTGTAACCCCTCACAGTCACTCTTGCAGGGCGCAGGAACGGGGCCCTGCTGTTAAAAATTAGGGAAAAAAAATTGGAATTACATGCACCTGTCAAACAAATGCAGAAAAATTGGGCCTCTTTTGCATGTTGTGGTTTAAAAATACATGCCAGCACTGGAAAAAAAAGAAGTGGGCCCCGCCTGCAGAGGATGCACCATATCCGCAACCAATACTTTTCACTGTAAACACAGAGGCTGCTTGCCCTTTTTAAGTGGCCTGGGATTTTTTGGGGGGGATTTTTATAACTTTTAATTGTAGAGTGTGGGATGGAAATATGGTGCTTGGGTGCAATACATTTGTGCTTGGTGCACTATAACCATTTTATTATAGTTTTTTTTTAAATAAGGAAAATAAGGGTGCAACAATTGTGCAGAATATTTTTTTACGGCTGCTGCTGCAAAAATATCTGAAACAAAATAAATGTAAAAAATTAAGAAAGACCAAAAAAAAAAAAAAACAGTAGTGACGCAGAAGAAAGATCACCTGTGACTCAGAAGAAGAAACAGCAATTATGGAAAACATTTTTTTGCTGCTGCTGGAAAAAAAAATCTAAAAGCCCCAAAACAAAGGGAACCACTGCTGACGCAGAAAGAGGAACACCTGCAACGTAGAAGGGGGGGCAGCAATTATGCCCTAAATATTCTTAGTGCTGATGCGCCACCAAAAAAAAAAAAAAAGTATACCACTGCTGTGCTGAAGGAATATTATATACACCGCACTACACTGTGTTATATACTTTGCACTACACTGTATTATATACACCGCACTACACTGTGTTATATACACTGCACTACACTACACCGCACTATACTGTATTATATATTCTCTACACTATACTGTACACTGACTGACTGCACAGTACACTCTACTTGCCTAATCTCCATTCATATACACTATACATGGCCACCGTGTAAGTGGCCTTATATAGTGTGGGGCGTGGACTTAGCCCCTGAGCCATGATTGGCCAAAGGCACCCTGCCTTTGGCCAATCATGGCTCTCACAGAACATTGCGCTGTGATTGGCCAAAGCATACAGGTCAGGTGCATGCTTTGACCAATCAGCAGCCTTCAATGCACTTTGATCTCACAGTACATTATGGGGCGCTCATCGGCGGGCGAACGTCTCGCGAGTGCCCCATGTGTTCATTTGTTCTATGAAAGAACTAACACCCGATGTTCGAGTCGAACTTAAGTTCGACTTGAACATCAGGCCCATCCCTAGTCAAAACTTAAAATTGTGTGCGCACAAAATGGCAACAAACTGCAATACCCTAAAATGTCCATAGACGACTCTGTAAAATATCACAGCTCATCAATTTAGAGACAACCATAAATGCTAGCTCTAGACCTATTCTTCTCACTTAAGTGTGTGGAGCGATAACTGGTATGTGTTAACTTTTTTTTTTAACACTTTTGACTAGCCTCCTATGTGATAACAATTTTCTTTACACAGTAGATACATTAGGGGTCTAATAGACCCCCTAATGTCTCCTTTGTACTTGGCTTAAACAAATTGAGTACAAATTGTACTTAACCTGCCATTTTCCCAGCCACACTGGCAAAGATCTGATAGCTCTGAACATGGAAGCGCTCAGAACTGAGGTTCATGATCTTCTGCTCTCCATCTTGAATGGCACCATGGATGCCTTGGGCTTCCACAAGACACAGATGAGTGTGTGACACACAGTGGAAGAGATGGAGAAAAATGGAGAGTTTTACAGCCACCTGATTCACGTTAGACAGGCAACATTCTAAAGAATAAAATGTATATAAACTCACCCATTGCACCCTTAAAATCTGAGGAGATAGTCTGTGTCCATGTGCTGAGTGAATCTGTAGTGACTTTATAATTATCAATCAGCTTCTGCACCTGCAGGGTTCCAATGATGAAAGTGGCAGGGTCTGCATCCCTTTAGATAAGCTTTCATTGTACTCCTTTGGGAGTATCTCACCAAAAATGTTGCAGGGGATACTCAACATCTGAATTGCATCTTAGTGCAGACTTCAGGAAAAATCAGTAAGCCAAAGACACAAGCAGGCAATTAAATCCATCTGTGTACAGAACGCGTCCAGGTTGCCATATTGCATTGCATTTTACAGAAAATTACAGCACTACAGATTGAAAAGGAAAGGTAGTTTTTAATAACATTCAATTACAATATAACTTGTGTAGCAATTTTATACACTATATTATTTCTTTTTTATTTGCTATTTTTTTCCCCACAAAAGTGGAGTTACCCTTTAAAATCAAAATACTTCTTCATACAATTTTGGATATGAATCAGGAAAATACGCTTGTCTGTGAAAATGTTCCACTTGGTTTGTGGTCAGCAAGGTAGCTATAACTGTCAATGTAGTTTGATCCAACAATGAACCATCCCCTGAGTTCCTTATTTTAAAAATGACTATTTATTACAGAGTGAAACTAAAATGCATACTGGGCTTTCCTTGTTAGAAAGCCCTGCACTACCTTCATGCTTTCTGACATACAGAGTTTATCCAGTAGTGGAAATATTGTTATCTTTTCCACAATACGAGAAGGTGGAGTGTGTCCCCATCTGACTTACTGTAGATCTATTTTCAGCACAGCAGCTATGAAGAAGAGATTTTACAGAAAACAGACCTCGCACAGAGATCTGCCTGCTGGCAATTAAAAACAAATATATTTGGTACTGAGCAAAACAAAAAATTAATTAACCACTTGCTTACTGGGCATTTAAACCCCCTTCCTGCCCAGGCCAATTTTCAGCTTTCAGCGCTGTCGCAGTTTGAATGATAATTGCATTGTCATGCAACACTGTACCCATATGAAATTTTTATATTTTTTTTTCACACAAATAGAGATTTCTTTTGGTGGTATTTAATTACCACTGGGGGTTTTATTTTTTGCTAAACAAAAAAAGACTGAAAATTCTGAAAAAAAAATTTCATAGTTAAATTTTACAAACAGGTCATTTTTCTCCTTCATTGATGTGCGCTGATGAGGCTGCACTGATAAGGGGGCACTGATGTGGCAGCACTGGTTGGCACCGATGAAGCTACACTGATAAGGGGCACTGATAAGCACTGATAGGTGGCACTGATGGAGTGGCACTGTGTGGGCACTGATGAGGCTGCACTGATAAATGGCACTGATGGGCACTGATAGGTGGCACTGACAGGGTGGCACTGATGAGGCTGCACTGATAAGGGGCAATGATGAGCACTGATAGGTGGCACTGATGCGGTGGCACTGTGTGGGCACTGATGAGTCTGCATTGATAAGTAGCACTGATGGGCACTGATAGGTGGCACTGATGAGGCTGCACTGATTAGGGGCAATGATGAGCATTGATAGGTGGCACTGATGGGGTGGCACTGTGTGGGCACTGATGAGTCTGCACTGATAAGTAGCACTGATGGGCACTGATAGGTGGTACTGACGGGGCGGCACTGGTTGAAACTGATGAGGCTGCACTAATAACTGACACTGATGGGCACTGATAGGTGGCACTGAAGAGCACTGGTAGGTGACACTGATAGGCAGCACTGATAGGTGGCACTGATTATGCGGCACTGATGGGCACTGATTGGCAGCACTGATAAGCCCTGATAGGTGGCACTGGTGGGCACAGGTATGTGGCACTGGTGGGCACTGCTTAGCAGCAGTGGATCTGAAGTGTGTGGGAATGATGTCCCATTTACTCCAGATGGTAATCCTTTTTTTTTTTTCTCCTCACGCTGTTAGCATGAGGGAAAAAAAGCTGATTACACACTTTACATCACATGATCAGCTGTCATTGGCTAATAGCTGATCACGTGGTAAGGGGCTGGGATCGGACTGAGTCTCACTGACGCGCTGATCACAGAGCGAGCCACGAGTGTCTCGCATGCGGTGCGCAGGCAGCTGATGCACGGGAGGATATACATGGATATATACAATTTAGTCCCGCGCTGTACTCGTTTTTCCACTATAGCGCAGGTGGGAAGAGGTTAACCGCTTGCCGACCGCCTCACGCAGATATACTGCGACAGAAGGGCACGTACAGGCTGAACCACGTTCCCCTTTAAGTGGCGGCCAGCGGGTGCGCGGCAAGCTCCGTGAGTCGGGTCGTGGGTCCCGCAGACTCGATCGCCGCGGGGATACCCGCGATCGCCTCACGGGGAGGAAGAACGGGGAGATGCTAATGTAAACAAGCATCTCCCCATTCTGCCTAGTGACACTGTCACTGATCTCTGCTCTGCTATATAAATGATCTCTGCTCCCTGTCATCGGAATAAATTTAATTTGCATACAATGTTGCATAACCATGCAATCATCAGATAAAAAGCACAGTGCTGAATAGCACAAAAATGCTCTGGTCATGAAGGGGGTAAGACCTTCCGGGGGTCAAGTAGTTAAATGAACTGCTTCAGAACAAGTGTGTGGCACATCGGTCAGGGAATGGCAGCTTGTACCAAAGTCTTTTAACACAGGTGTCAGGTCTTGAATTATCACATGCCTATAATAGACTGGTATAGACATGATTAAAAAAAAAAAAAGACTTCTTCAGTACAAGCCTGGAAACACCAGGAAGCCCAACGTGATAATCATCTGACTGAAGTTCTAAAACATGTATGGTACATTGAGCCAAGAAATAATGCACACAGTGTGAACTCTGGGTATATGGTAATGCTCTACCACAGTCTTACCACACACAGCCTTTCACATACGTTCCTTATCGTGATGTTTAGAGCTGCTGTGCACACCTGGAGGATGCATCTCTGGTTATCAGATGAGAAAGTCTCATCTACTTGGCACAGAGCAGCTGCTGTGGTTGGGATGCATACTACAAGGCAGGACTTCAAACATATCTTAGGGGGTGCAGAAGATGAAATAAACAAAACATTTCACTGTAACAAAAGCAAAGCACACTGGATCTTGTTACCTTTACTTGTTTTCATCTTAAAAATCAGCTTTATTCCTGAATGTTTAAAAAAAAAAAAAAAAAACTTAACTCCCATCCACAGAGGTATGGAAAATTTAATTTTCATCAATACTTTTTTTTTTTTTTGCCTGGAGAGTTGTGTGCAAATAAAAAAAGACATTTTATGATATATTGACCTGTCATATAAAATATATATTTTTTTGCAAATGGTTGTATTTCTACCTTCTTTGTTTTCTGTTCAAGAATTCAATGTCACAGGAAAATAAAAAGACATTAAGCTTAAAGCAATTCAGATGCTAAGTGTAAAAAATCAGCTCCGGCAGAGGTCTTGGCAGGCAGTGGGCTAGGGAGTAGTCAGATCCAAGCAAGGGTCACAGCAGGCAGCATGCAAGAAAGCAGTCAGGTGCAGCCAGTGGTCAAGGCAGATAGCAGTCGAGAGAGCAGTCAAGAAAGGCAACAGACTTGCAACTTACAGACAAGTATTACAGTCCTTTAATGCTGGGGTAGATGGTCATAAAACACAGCATCAACCACTTCAAAAACTAGTGCTAAAATACCGTTGTGGTCAGAGGACATGTTCAGAGTAATTTTAGGGAACGCTGATAGTCTTGGAGGTCGTAGGAATTCTGAAAATCCTGCAAGACCCAGCGGGGATCCCATGAATACTGGAGGTCCTTGAAATCCTCAAAGACCCAACAGGGATCCTGTGAGTAGTGTAAAAATGTATACAAACCTCCAGGTACCCACATTTTACTACCTTCAGCCTACAAGTAACTGATGTCAGCACAAATTCATTTTAACCACTTCCCGCCGGGAGGCCGTCATGCTGGACTTTAAGTGGAGATATCTGAATGATGCCTACAGCTGCAGGCATCATTCATATATATATTTTTTCAGCCGGCGATTCCCTGTAATGTAAAAGCCATTATAGTGGCTCTTTAGCTGCTTGATTGCTTTTATAGGCGCGGGAGGGGACCCCTCCTGCTGCTTACCAGTGCTTCTCCCAGCTTGCTCATGCGATCGGTGAGCCGGAGAGTGAAACCTCCGCCAGCGGCAGTTTAACATAGAGCTGGCCGTGGACCAGATGGTCTCTATGACCCTCGGAGGCCGGAAGCGACGTCATGACCTCACTTTTGGCGCCGGCAAATGTAAACACTGCCCTTTTCTTCGTTGTGAAGCCTGAGGCGGTTTTTTTTTTTTTTTTTTTGATCTCAGACTTTCCAGCATAGAGGAGAGATAGACCCCAGATCTCTCTGTAAAGAGGACCTGTCATGCCCTATTCATATTACAAGGGAAGTTTACATTCCCTTTAATAGGAATAAAAGCGATAAAACATTTTTTTTAAGGAAATGTGTAAAAATAAAAAATAAAATAAACAGAAGCGAGCACATACGTAGGTTGTGCCTATGTAAACGGCGTTCAAACACATTTGAGGTATAGTCGCAAATGTTAGAGCAAGAGCAATAATTTTAGCAGAAGACCTCCTCTGTAACTCTAAACTGGTAACCTGTAAAAAAAATTTAAAGCATAGGCTATGGAGATTTTTAGATACCGAAGTTTGGCGCCATTGCATGAGTGTGCGCAATTTTAAAGTGACATGTTAGGTATCTATTTACTCAGAATAACATCTTCTTCCACATTGTATAAAAAAACTAGGGATAACTTTAATTTTTTTTTTGCTTTTTTTTTTAAATTCATGCAAGTGTTTTTATTTCCTAAAAAACTGCGTTAAAAAAATTGCTGCGCAAATACCACGTGACATAAAAAATTGCAACGAATGCCATTTTATTCCCTAGGGTCTCTGTGAAAAAAAAAAAAAAAAAAAAAAAAAAAAAATTTATATATATATATATATATATATATATATATATATATATATATATATATATATATATATATATATATATAAAATGTTTGAGGGTTCTAAGTAAAAGTAAAAAGAAGTAAAAAGAAAATACTGACTTTTACATATATGAGATAAATGTCAGAATTGGCCCGGGCAGCAAGTGGTTAAAGTGATATTACATAGTTACAAAATGCTTATTTTTTTTTTTTTTGCTAAAAAAAAGATATTATACTTACCTGTTCTGTGCAACAATATCGTATGCTCCCTTCTTTTGCGTGCCATCTCAGCAAGTGAGGTGCTAAGGGGGCACCCATGTGGGTGCGCACCCAGGCCAGCTGGGCGCCTCCAAAGACGCACACAGCGCTTGTAAACCACGCCTCCACTTTCTTCTCACAGGAGTTTGACTCCCACTTTTCTCAGTGTCTCCTGTAGAGAGAGCTAATCAGTTACCTGATTTGATTAACACAGCTATTAAGGAGGTCCATACACTGTTGTGTTGATTTCATATAAAGGCATTATTAATTTATCTTTATATAGGAATAATCCAATCAGAAAAATTGCTCGTTAATCGCTATTTAATTCTCCTGAATATATAACTGCATGCAAATCTTTCTGATTTGCACAGAATCATGCAAATTAGGAATACAGACAGCCATGCTTCATGACATGTACATTTCTATGAGAGTGGAAAATTCTGCACGCATATGTTTAATAGAGCAAACCAAAGCAATGAGCACATTTTCAAGTTTGCCTGGGTATTAAATCAATTTGCTCAACACCACTCAGATGTTGTTTTTATTTTATTGGCTGTACATTATTTTGCAATAGAGCCACTTGCATAATTATTGGTAGCTCATATTTCCTGCTGGACAATGAAATAAACACACTGGCCACCTCCAGTGCTTTCACTGAGAATTTTCCTATGCCGCCACTAGGTGGAGCTCAAATTCAAAATACTGTACTGATTACCTGTGGCCATCTGGTAAAGAATTTCAGAAATTCCAGAACAATGATATATTTAGATTTCTGCATTGCTGCACAGCAAAGTAAGCCAATTCTCTCTCTCTCTCTCTCTCTCTCTCTCTCTCTCTCTCTCTCTCTCTCTCTCTCTCTCTCTCTCTCTCTCTCTCTCTCTCTCTCTCTCTCTCTCCCTCTCCCTCTCCCTCTCCCTCTCCCTCTCCCTCTCCCTCTCCCTCTCCCTCTCTCTCTCTCTCTCTCTCTCTCTCTCTGCAGAGCAGTAACTTATGAGGTTAGATTTCCCCAGTTACACATTGTACACTAGTGAGTTATTTGACTACATTATTGTGTGAATTCCTAGTATATTCATGAATTTTGGAAGTCTCTTCAAGCGTTGATATTATTGTTGACTAGTTAAACAATTAAATCTTGCTACATGAGTCTGCGATACCTGCAAAGAATGAAACAAATTTACAGAAAGTCAAGATGCTAAAAAAAGAGAAACTATAATGCTTTGGGTTTTTTATATATATATATATATATATATATATATATATATATATATACACACAGTATCTCACAAACGTGAGTACACCCCTCCCATTTTTGTAAATATTTTATTATATCTTTTCATGTGACAACACTGAAGAAATGACATTTTGCTACACTGTAAAGTAGTGAGTGTTGTCCCCTCAAAATAACTCAACACACAGCCATTAATGTCTAAACCTCTGGCAACAAAAGTGGCCAGTCCATCACCTTTACCCTCAGCTTCTTTAGCAAGGCAGTGGTCGTCTTGGAGGTGTGTTTGGGGTCGTTATCATGTTGGAATACTGCCCTGTGGCCCAGTCTCCAAAGGGTGGGGATCATGCTCTGCTTCAGTATGTCACAGTACATGTTGGCATTCATGGTTCCCTCAATGAACTGTAGTCCCCCAGTGCCAGCAGCACTCATGCAGCCCCAGACCATGACACTCCCACCACCATGCTTGACTGTAGGCAAGACACACTTGTCTTTGTACTCCTCACCTGTGAAAGGAAATATTAGGTATTCTGGACGACCACCCTTCTTGTCGGTACACCAACAGTGCCCTCAGATATCTGGAGACATTGAATGAATGATGTTGTGCATTCATATGCTCTTTATTGAGCACAAAAGTAGCTTATATTCAGTATAGAACAAAGGAGTGGGAGTGGTTAGTTTAATGCATACGTGTCTAGGGTTATACCAGTTTGTGACTTGATGTATATCTATCAACAGTTAGATAGGGCATCTGGTCATTAGTCATATATCTTAGCCGATTGCCTAAGGCTAAACAGGATATACATTCCGAGAACAGGCTTGACCGCAGTGGGCAAATAAAGGAGGGGGGATGCTGTGCAAGCATTCTTACACAAGTTTGAACTTACACAATAAGGGACTTCATGCAAAATGGTGGGGGTACAAAAATGGAGTCACGATGGTTCATTCATAATATTACAAAAAGGTGCAGTTTGTATATTAGATAACAAAACACAAGGGGCTCTTTACATGATCCTTTCAACCTGGTTGCCGTCACACACGCTTGACACCATCTGAACCAAATACGTTTGTTTATCTTGGTCTCATCAGACCACAGGACATGGTTCAAGTAATCCATGTTCTTAATCTGCTTGTCTTCAGCAAACTGTTTAGGATCTTTCTTGTACATCATATTTAGAAGATGCTTCCTTCTGGGATGACAGCCATGCAGACCAATTTGATGTAGTGTGTGGCGTATGGTCTGAGCACTGACAGGCTGACCCCCCACCCCTTTAACCTCTGCAGTAATGCTGGCAGCACTCATATGTCTATTTCCCAAAGACATATGATGGATATGACGCTGAGCACGTGCACTCAACTTCTTTGGTCGACCATGGCGAGGCCTGTTCTGTTAAACCACTGTATGGTCTTGGCCACCATGCTGCAGCTCAGTTTCAGGGTCTTGGCAATCTTCTTATAGACTAGGCCATCTTTATGTAAAAGAAAAAACATAAATAATGAGCACGGTATGGAATTCTTTCTTTCTTTTTTTCTTTCTGATATTAAACTTCGGTCTCGCTACGAGCTGCTCCACTCAGATTTATTTAATATTTGTTTAGTTTATTAGTCTAGGGTGCGTGGCTTATAGGTAATTATCTGTATTGTTTTCACATCTTTATGTAAAGCAACAATTCTTTTTTTTAGATCCTCTGAGAGTTCTTTGCCATGAGGTGCCATGTTGAACTTCCAGTGACCAGTATGAGAGAGTGAGAGCGATAACACCAAATTTAACACACCTGCTCCCCATTCACACCTGAGACCTTGTAGCACTAATGAGTCACATGATACTGGGGAGGGAAAATGGCTAATTGGGCCCAATTTGGACATTTTCACTTAGGGGTGTACTCACTTTTGTTGACAGCGGTTTAGACATTAATGGCTGTGTGTTGAGTTATTTTGAGGAGACGGCAAATTTACACTGTTATACAAGCTGTACACTCACTACTTTACATCATAGCAAAGTGTAATTTCTTCAGTGTTGTCACATGAAAAGATATAATAAAATATTTAAAAAAATGTGAGAGGTGTACTCACTTTTGTGAGACACTGTGTGTATGTATGTGTGTGTATATATATTAATATAAAATATATATATATAAAATATATTTTTTGTTTTTAATATACTGTACATACATTTTACATATATTGATTTTACAAATATTAAACATGTGGTTGCACTGATACTGGTATTGGTGCCATTACTAAGCATTTGCACATTTACTCATACTCGTGCAAATGCTCTGTTATCCAGTACTGATACTTTTGCAGTGGGATTTGAGATCATACAAAATAAATGGGCTTAAATTGCACTGCAAAGAATCAAATGCGATTTGAACAGGAATGTGGTGCAATTTCTGCCCGGATCGCATGTGGTTTCCCTTACTGCTCCTGTGTAAACCAAGGCTTGTCATAGTGACTTCATCCTGGATTCACACAGGGCTTAAATGACACCGCAAAGGTACTGGTACACAGTATCGGCAAGTACTTGACTGAAAGTATCAGTACTCATACTCGCCATTAAAAAAAACTGTATAGGTGCAACCCTAATTAAAAAAGCATCATGGGTTTCCTAAAGCAAAGGCAAATCTTTCTTCAGGCTATCTCTCTCTAATTGAATGTCTCCATAGAGACATAGAGCAAGGAGAAGGAGAGGAGTCACTCTTCTGACTTATTGAGAGGCTCTTTTGAATTCTGGCCCATAAAGTTTTCTGGTCATTATTTTCTCCCACTTTTTCCTATTTTAGCTTTCGGATTTTTCCTAGTTTTTGTACATTTTCTTCAGGTTTGTAACATTTCTCTATATTTATAAAGCAATAAACAATCTTCTTTACTGCCTTAAAGCATAACAAATAAGGAAATAAGTAATTACTTGAAAAGTGACCCCACTGAGGAAGTATTTTACCATTTTTCCCTGTATTTTACAAAGAGTTACAACTACAAAGTTCAACTTAATAACAATGACACAGCTTTCCTCTACTTTTCTTTTTCATTTCAAACGTAATTCCAAAGAAAAATATGCATTGTGGTGAAATTAGAAAATTGTGAAGGAAATGTTTTTATGTGCCTTTTTTTTTTTTTTTTTTTTTACTGATAGGCCCAATAGTGTTAACCTACACCGTCTGTCTTATTCAGTAAGTCAGCTGAACTCATCAAAGACATTCAGATAAGCTGTTGGAACATATCCTTTTCAGAAATGAGCACTTACCTGGGGCAGAGGTTCATTAAGGATGGGGGCCCCAGCGGGTGCTCGCATCTTGTGCAGCGATGTGATTGTCATAGTGGCATGGCAACTGGGGGTGCCACATTCCAGTTGTAAAGTGGATCCATGTGTGGGGCTCAGGCTGGCATTGGTATCAGGCACTGCCATGGGGGCAGGAGAAGAAAATGCAAGGCCATAAGGAGAGGCCTGTGTAGGTTGTGGGTGCGGCTGGGTGAGTGATTGGGGGTGGCATCAGCAGTGGGAGTGAATGTGTGAGCCCAGAATTTGCTCTAATCATGAAAGCTGCCCCCTGTTTGTTTTTATGGCAGGTAAAATTGGTTCCATTGTTCATTGCCTGTACCCATGCTCTCTACATCGACAAGCACTTAATGCCTGCCAGGGCTGGATTTCCCATTAGGCACTGTAGGCAAGGCGCCCTTCCTAGAGGGGTGCCCATCTGTACATGCAGGGCCGGTGCCAGCATTAGGCAGCTGCCCTAGGTAAAATGCAAAGCCCCCCTATCCTGAAACCCTGTGTAGACAAAACTCCTTGCACCATCCCTGAGGACATGAAGAGGAGATCGGGAAGAGCAGAGAGTCCACCTGGGGGAAAAAAGGGCAGCCAGGCGGGGATGGAATATGGTGGTGATCCAAGACAGCTGACCACTCAGAGCGGGGAGAGACCACATGGTTATGGAATGATCAGCGGAGTGCAGGAACTCCAGCACACATGTTTCTCTCTTTGGGGGAAGTATTTATACTAGGAAGGGGGGTTTTGGTGGGGGGGAGGATTTGTGCTGGGAGGTGGGATTTGTGGGAAGAACTGTACACTAGGAGTGGGGATTTGGGGGAAGGATTTAGCTTGGAGTGAAGATTTGGGGGGTGGATTCAAGCTAAGAGTGAGTTTTTGGGGAAGAGGTTTGTGCTAGGAAGGGGGATTTGTGGAGAGGATTTTTGCTGATGAGGAATTTGGGGGGAGAATTTATGCTAGGAGGGGAGACTTGGGGGGGGGGATTTACACTAGGAGTGCGGATTTGGGGGGGGGGTGTTTCACGCTAGGGCAGGGTGATTTTGTTGGGAATGGCGGGGGGGGGATTTATAGCTGGAAGGTGAATTGGGGGGCAAAGATATGTGCTGGGTGGGGGATTTAGACTGTGAGGATGGGGAATTTTTGCATTTTTGTTTTGGTAGATTTTAACTTGCAGATGGAAAATGATGCTTAGGGGTGAGCGTGTTAACTATGCTGTTTTTTGGAAGGGGGAGGGCTTCAGAATTCTCTGCTATAGGCTCCTGAAATGTAAATCCAGCCCTGGTGCCTGCATGCATTCATGTGAGAGCTGTTTAGTCTTCACTGCAAACACTGATGATGGGGTTTCCTTAAAGATGGTATTCTGGTGTTTTATGCCTTTGCTGTTTTTAATAGGGTTTATAAATTTATTCACTTTAATACCAGACTCTTTCATCCCCTTCCTGCCCATGGCAATTTTCAGATTTAGCAATGTCACATTTTGAACAACAATTACCATCAATTTTTATCATTTTTTCAGACATATAGAGCATTATTTGGTGGTACTTAATCACCGCTGTTTTTTTTTTGCTATATTTATATACTATATATATATATATATATATATATATATATATATATATATATATATATATATATATATATATATATATATATATATATATTTAAAAAAAACAAGTTTTCTTCATTTTCTGTTATAAATTTTTCAAATACGCGTAAATAATCTTAGGACAAAATGTTAAATGTTAAAAAAAAAAAAAAAAAACATTTAAAAAGTTTTTAACTTTTTTTTTTACATTTGTTTTCTTTTTTTTCTGTGACCAGAGCACTGCAGTGTCACCATAAAGACACTGTAGTGCTCTGGAGAGGTGATCAGGATTTTTTTTACACCATGATTGCTTATTACAGTAATGATCACTGTTATAAGCAATCATTTTTTATGAATGGCATCCATTTTTGTGCCATTGTATACAATTGTGATAGTTGTGATTGTCCACAGCTATCACATGGTACAGGGGGCTCTGTACCGTGTGATCACTCACATAGATCACAAAAGTACACAATGAATGGCTATGAATGAAATCTAAGAATACTATTGACATGTGATCGCTTTGATTGGCCACAGCGATCACATAGTACCAGGGATGGCTGGTACAACGATCTGTCTTCTGCTGTGCCTGGTCGACACAGCAGGTAACAGATTGCACAACTGCGCAACCCCTAGGGTGCGCATGAGAGCTGCACCTGGAGGATGTCAAATTTTGATAAACCCAGGATAACATGGTGGGAAATGGTTAAAAGTTAAATATAGTCATAGCTTTTCATGTGGGTCACAGGAGTGCACCACTAAGTTTTGCACTCCTGTGACCCAAAATCAGCCAACAAGGGGGTAAAGCCTGCTGTCAGCTGACACCACAGAGCCTCTTCAGTATCTGGATGGATCCCAACAATAATGTTGGGATCCACCCAGATACCTAATCGCCAGTTAATGCAGCCTCTAAGCATGCCACTAAGAACCTGAGCCAGCCTCTCCTGCCCCCTCCACAGTCCGGCGCTCCAGCGAGCGCTGGAAGGACAGAGCAGAGATCCAGTGACAGTCTCAGCTCACTGCTCATAGCAGACCGAATACTGAACGATCAGCGGTTCTCTGGCTTAGAGCCAGTAGGGGACAGCTGGAGCATCACAGCGATGCTGCAGCATAGAGGTGAGTATTTATGTTTGTTTTGTTTTTGCTTCCTACACTTCTCCTTTTAAAGCCTAAGTTTAGTTATTTTTAAATCAGCACAAGGGACAGTACAATTTTTTTCCCCCAACGTGTTCCCTGTGCTGGTTGTCATAATTGAAATCCTCAGTCCTCTCATCTCTCCCATACCCCTCAGCCATGAGATTTTGGTGCTGCAGAGCTTTCTAGAGCCGAGGAACCTGTTATAGACACTTATCAAGAGTTTTGACTATGCCCCCCCTTCCCTCCCACTCCTCCATTCATAGAAACTGTACTGTAGCTTCCATGAATGAAAAATGATCTATGAGTACAGGAGGCGTACCTTTTCTACATTGGCCCGTCCTCCATTCTTAGATTGCTTGTCATGTGCTTGATTCACACTGTACAATAGTGGATTTATAGGCACAGACAGTATTGGTTCTGCTTTATGCTGCAGCCCTCCTTCCCCTGATTTTCTGCAGTGTTTCGTTTCCAAAGAGCTCCAAAGTACTACCTGAAACGAGCACTGAAAACACAGGTACTGGAATAGGTTTCATGCAGCACCCTATGCTTGTACATACAGTACATGGCTTCATGTGTTTAGGTTTATCAGTCACATAGAATTCCATTGCTCTGCATTTTTGTTTTAGGCCAAGTCAATGACAGATTATTGGAAATTTGTGATTATCAAGACTGAGAAATCTGAAAATCTGCTCTGTAGTTTGGATTTTGGTGCACAATTCCTCCAGGACTCTTGTTGGGCCCTTTTCTGATAATACCTGTTTGTACTTTGGATTCATGTACTTTTCTTAATTTTTTCTTATATAAAGCTTGCATTTTTTTCCATACTGATGTCAATCTACACCAAGGAACCGTAACATTATGGCCACCCACCGTAAACTGTTGAGGCAGGGACTCCATTAGGCCTCTAAGGTATGTTGTGGTATTTGGCACAAAGCTGTCAGTAGCAGATCCTCTAAATCCTGCAAGTTGAGAGGTGGGGCCTCCATGGATTGGACTTGTTCTTCCAGCATATCCTCAATTAGATTGAGATCTGGAGAATTTAAAGGTCAAGTCAACACCTTGAACTCGTGTTCCTCAAACCATTTCTAAATTCATCAGACCAGACAACCTTCTTCCATTGCTCTGTGGTCCAGTTCTGATGCTCACTTGCACATTGTAGGCACTTTTGGCTGTGGAAACGGGTCAGCATGGGTAACCATACCAGCCTGTGGCTACGCAGCCCCATACTCTACAAACTGCAATGCACTTCGTGTTCTGACACCTTTCTATCAGAACCAGCATTAACATTTACAGCAATTTGAGCTACAGTTGCTTTTCTATTGTATCAGACTGCATGGGCCAGCCTTAACTCCCCATGTACATCAATAGGCTTGGCTGTGCATGACCAGTCACAGATTTTCCTTCCTTGGACCACTTTTGATAGGACCTGAACATTGTAGACTGGGAAGTTTCCACAAGAGCTGCAGTTTTGGAGTTGATCTGACCCAATTGTCTAACATCACAATTTTGCCCTTGTCAAAACTGCTCAAAATCTTACGCTTGTCCATTTTTTCTGCTTTCTACACATTAACTTCAGGTGACATTATCACCAGATAATTAATGTTATTCACTTTACCTGTCAGTGGTCATAATGCTATGGCTGATCGATGCATATTATACAGGATTTATATAACACCAACACTTTGTGCAGTGCTTTACAACATGAGGGCAGACAGTACAGTTACAATACAATTCAATACAGAAGGAATAAGAGGGACCTGCTTAGAGTTTATAATCTAGGAGATACTTATGGTTGGTGTTATATGCTGGTTGCAGTAATTCTTCTGCTCCCAATTACTTTGATTAGATTACGGGTTAATTTCCAAGAAGGGAATACCCTCTATTCACAGAGACCCTGTATTGGGTGGCATCACTGCCAACTTTAGTATCAAACCCACTCTTCCACTTAGTGAAAGTTCTGGTTCTCTTATTTACCTACAGGTTTAGTGCACTAATCTAGTTGGCGAGGGCCATTTCTCATACCCCCCCTCCAAAAAGAGTATTCAAGATACCTTTGATCCCGAGTGCCTTTTGTAAATGAAGCCTTGACCTCACATAAAGGATTTGTAGTGCACTAAAAGTACTGTCGGGAGCCTTGGGTTGTTGGGGGATGGGCAATAAATTTGGCTTGGTATCCACAATACTACTTATCTCTACACATGCAGGGTGGTTGCCATTCATCTCTGTGGTGGGCACAAACTAAGATGCACATCCAGCATAACATAGTGCACATACATTTATTTTATTTTTATTTATTTCAGGTACTTATATAGCGCCGTCAATTTACGCAGCGCTTTACATATACATTGTACATTCACATCAGTCCCTACACCCTCAAGGAGCTTATAATCTAAGGTCCCTAAACTCACATTCATACATACTAGGGACAATTTAAACAGGATCCAATTAACCTACCAGCATGTCTTTGAGTGTGGGAGGAAACCGGAGTACCCGGAGGAAACCCACGCAGACACAGGGAGAACATGTAAACTCCAGGCAGGTAGTGCCGTGGTTGGGATTCAAACCAGCATCCCTTCTTACTGCTAGGCGAGTGTGCTAACCACTACACCACTGTGCCGCCCATTAAAGCAGATAAAACTACATAAATGTTTGATGGTATTCCATGAAGCGCAATTTAGTGCTCAACCAACACACTACACTGGTCATATACGGGTATCCACGTTTCATAAACAATGGAAGGGTTGACATGTGAACTTGTGTATACAGCAGATATGAAGCAAAAATTAAAAGGTTATTTTGTATTGTATGCTGTTTTAAGGCTGTACCTCTCTTCAGGAAAAGCCATAGAAAAATCATGGACTGTTAAATTCTTCTGTTCTGCAACAACCCAGGGTCACATTTCTTCATAGTCAACATAGGCTGTGGTCTAGGTTGTTAGGAATGCCAGGGTCCAACCATATATGATGTGGCTGTAATTACCATCTCCCTATGAACAGTTTGAGGTTCTGGACTGTCTCCTGTGCACAATGCTGCTGTCCCTGCACAGTTTAAGTATCTTCATACAGTTTACCCCTTTTAGGTCCACTTAAAGCAAAACCGTTAGCGGGATAGGATTTGGGCTTTTCCCAATGGTCACTTCTAGATGTAATGTGTAAAGTGGCCAACAGTCTCTTGTATCTCCTCTTCCTCCATTGTCGGTGTTTCCTTGTGTAACCATGACATTTCATAATATGATACTAGCTAGATGACTGGGTTAGGAAGGAGCAGCACAAGGCAGAAGGCAGTAAAGATTTGGCCACAGCAACAGTAAAGTGTGAACTGAGTAGTTTAGTACACACTTTTACTCCAGTCAGTACACTTGGGAGGGGTCCAAACATCCATATATTGTGGCAGCATGATTTTTACCAGTTAGTTGTTTGGTACTTAGACAACATTTGCAGTATATAACCATGTAATTGTTGAATTCTGCAGCTTTATTAATCTACAAAGTTGGCATGGTCCCTGTCAGTTAAGTAGTATCCACAACAAGCTGTGTTTATCATTTTCACAGATGCTGTGGTTGCTATGAAGTGTGTGGGTTCTTTTTGACGCACCTGCATTATTAAACGTAGAGGATTTGAGACAGGCAGAATAAGCTCTCCATGTGTAGCTTTGATCCTTGGATCACACGTGTTTTTGAAATTATCCATGGGAGCTGCTGTCTTTATACGGCATATTTTACCTTATCGAGTGTCTCTCCTCCACACGTAGATATCTCCTATTTGGAGGCTGAGGGATCTGTAATGTATCACTCAGCAGTGCATTACACAATCCACTGAAAGTGTGGACTACACATTGCTTAGATTAACTGCTTAATGACTACAGGAGTACCACCTCCCACCCGTTCACACCCCATCTGTTTTACCAATATGGAGCTGATTTAATAAAATGAAAAAAAAAAAAATGGTGTCAGTAAAAAAACAAACTATATCTATATACTGTAACTTGCTAAATCCTTTATAATATTTATTATTAAAAAAAATGAATTTCTTTTCAATTTTTGTTGTAAAACATTTATAGTGCAACACTGGCTTTTTTTTTTTTATTTATAAAGTGGTGAAGTGTTAGAACCTCTGTCTACTGTTTTCTGAATACTTAAAATAACTTTCCGGTTTCAGGGAACCCCTGCTAATAATTACTATATTTACAGCTCATGGGTACATTAGCTGGATGGTCACTGGGAGCAATGCTCCTTTCTCTTGTAGTCACTGAGAATCATACCCTCCTTACAGATAACTAAAAAGACCATTGTTGTCAGAAGTTTCATATCCAAGAGGCTGAAACTGTTCATTGCTCAAGGAACCACTAGCCTCTGGAGGTACCTGAAGCCTTTATGAGAACATGGATCGGCAAGATGTTCGTACATGGACACTGGTGTCCATGAGCGGTCCTTGCAGGGTCTACGGCCACCCGTTCCACCCGTTTTGCATTGGGCCACAGGGAGTTGGTCAGAGGAGCGTAGAGCTGCAGACAGTGAGGAGATTGGGAGCCGGGGAAGTGGCAGGAGGAGAAAATGGGATGAGACAGAGATTGCTCACATGCCATGGAGCTCATCCAGGCAGCAGATGGAGGAGATGGGGAGGGGAATGCAGGGGAGGGATCAGAGGTGATTGGCAGGAAGAGCACTTCTCTGTCCCTGACATGCCCCTCCAGTCATCAGCATGCAATGATAGGGCTCCCTTCTACCCCTTTTCTGCATCAATTTCCTGGCTCCTTCCCCTGCAGATGCTGGTGAGTGGCTGTGTCTGTACACACATGTACTAAGTGGAACTTTATGTTACAGGTAGTGGCTGGATTAAATTGATATCTCACAATTCATGTATCCCCCCCCCCAGGTAACTTTTTATGTGGGTCTGCTAATTATAGAATCAGTCCTGTTATTGGTTTGTGACTATGGTCTTCAGGCTCACATCTAATCTCCCTCTGCTATGCTTGCTGATAGGCTTATAATCTTTGTTAGCCCAATCCAGTCTTTTGATCACTACAGAGTGCTGTACAAACATTCCGGTGTTCTGCCGAGAAAGTTCCCCTCGGCGGATAAGGACCCCCCTCTACTGCGCTGGCGCAGCGCTTGCGCAGTAGGAACAACAAGGGAGCCGCCGAAAAGAGCCGAAGCCGAACACCGGAGTCAGCTGTACCCGGCGCCTGCGTGCCAAAACTATTTTAATAAAAAATAGTTTGTAACATGCCCCTCGCAGGCTCGCTACGCTAGCCGGGCACGGCCTCGCTGCGCTCGGCATATTATTATTCTAACTCTATGTCCACTTGGATGGTGGGGCTTTAACATGGACATAGGGTAGAATGTAGTATGCAGGCGCCGTGTACAGCTGACTCAGGTGTTCAGCTTCGGCTCTTTTCGGCGGCTCCCTTGTTGTTCCGCCTGCGCAGCGCAGTAGAGGGGGGGTCCTTATCAGCCGGTGGAACTTTCTCGGCAAGACACCGGCAAGAATACAGATTCCCTAATATCAAGTCTGGATGACATCATTGTAATTGCCTCATCCCTAATGGAGGGACTGTGGCTCTTATAGATTGCTGCATTTTACCAATTTTCCATGCAATTCTGTAACTCTAGATATCAGCTTTTGCTATTATGACTTTCTGCTGATTTATCACTTCTTTCTGCTGGGATCTATGGGGACCCTAGCTTCCTCTAAAGGGGGATCTATGGGAACCCTGCCCTAAAGGGGGATCTATGTGGATCCTTCTCTAAAGGGGCATCTAGGGGGACCTTGCTCTAAAGGGGCATCTATGGGGACCCTGCTCTAAAGGGACATCTAGGGGGACCCTGTTCTAAAGGGGATCTATGGGGACAAGCTGCTGTGATTGAGGCTTCAGCCATATGAATGCTATCAAAACCTCTACAAAAAAATCGCCTTGAGAACTGTCGTGTTGATGCATGTACGCGTATTGCTACTTCATCCACGTATACAAGGACTTGTATGCTGCTGCGTCTCAATACAACCGAAAAATATAAAAGGTAAGAGATTTGAAAATCTTTTAAACATTTGATAACAGTATACCACAAGCAGCCTTTATATAAATGTTATTTTAAACTTATTTTTACTTGTAGAACTAGGCCAGAGAGTAGACAGAGTGTTTTTTAATTTCAATAGATTTTTATTAAGTTTTCAATAGTAAATAGTACAGAAAGGAAGAAGATAGCCGTATACATAAGAAGCTTATATATAATACTTTGTTGTTATTGCTCTATCATGAAAACGTTATTTCGAGAACATCATCTTTATGAATATATATACTTGTAGAAGATAACAAGACGTATATAATATCGTTATATTTCCAAGTGTGTGTCTGTCTTCCGGCACCCCTATGGGAACTTTCTGAGCCTCGGTCAACAGACGCACACCTAATATTTTTATTCTGTCTCTATTACTTATAAATTAAGATTGTGTTTCAGGGTAGTATTACATTTCGCCTTCATGTAGGACATTATTTATATAAAGATATAGTAAATAGGAGGTTATACTTAAAGGAACTGCCGTAAAAATTGTGAAATAAGTGAACCGAGTAAGAGGGTAAAGGGATATCTAGTGTAGTTCTATGAGGTAGACACATCTTCATTTGGTATGTAATGTATGGTGCCAATCTGTCCATGTTTTCCAAATCAGACTTTTAGTTGTGTAATTGCCTTGAGAAGCGGCAAACATAAGTTCATATGATATATGGAGATTAGTGGTTTTGATTACATCATTAATAGATGGTATTTCGGTTTTTAACCATCGTCTCGTTATTTCGAGGCGAGCGCTAGTAAGAATCTGGGTAACTATTTGTCTCATGGAGTGGGGTACCACATCTATTCCTAAGGACAGGATAGCCATATTGGGCGTATTATATATTTGGGTTTTAGTGACCTGTTTTATGAGATGGAATATATTGGTCCAGTAGGTTTTCAATCGTGGGCATGACCAGAAAATATGGGTGATAGATCCTCTTTGACCACAATTTCTCCAACAAAGTGGCGATATTTGTGGGTTGAATCCTGCTAATCGTGTGGGAGCTAGGTACCATCTCAAGAGTAGTTTTTGGCATAACTCCCACAGATTAACACTTCTAGAGGCCTTGTATATGGATGATATTGCTTGTTTCCATTGTTCTAAGGTATAGGATGTATTAAAATCAATTTCCCAAGTTCTCATAGAGGGTGTCTTGTTAAATATTGATTTCTGGTTTAAAAGGTTATAAAATAGCGAGATACCTTTGATAGAGGTAGTGGGGTTTGAGAAATATAAGTATGCCTTCCAAATAATGTTTATATGAGTGTTGTTAATCAATAATAGTAAATGGGATACTTGTAAGTACGTGTAGTATTCTTTAGAGTTCTTTAGAGTTATGCTCTATTTGAAGTGCTCGGAAGGTCTTTATTGTGGGTCCTATATAGAAATCTTCGACTGTTTTTAGGCCTTTGGATTCCCAATGTTTAATGTTGATATTAGGTATCAACAGTTGTAAACTGGTAATGGGGAGGGCAATGGATTTGGAAGGATAGTCATTGATGGGAGTGTTTAAGAATGCTTTCCATGTGTTTATAGATGCCTTCATTGTGGGCGAAAGTTTGGTGGAGGAATGTGGCAACATAGTGCAGGTCAATAGGAGGTCATATAAGCTATGGTTAGGGGATTGGAAAGATTCCAATTCTTGCCATCTTGGGGTACAATTCCCCGGAAACCAATATTTAAGTTGGGCCAAAATTGCCGCAAGATAGTAGTCCTTCAGCAGGACATGTCCCACTCCCCCTGTTCCTCTGGATTTAATAAGTTTATGGAATGCGCATTTAGGCTTCTTTCCCTGCCAGAGGAATCCATTAATCATGGACTGTGCTCTGACAGAGAAACTGTCTGGAATTGGTATGGGTATGGCTCTAAATATATATATGAATTGAGGGAGTATCATCATTTTAAAGGCCGCGAGGCGACCTGACCATGTAAATTCTGTTTTGTTTATTGTTTGTAATTTTTGATGTAAACTAAGTAAAAATTGGGTATAGTTTGTTTCCACCATTTTTCTGGTATCATCTGTGAGTGTTATGCCTAGATATTTTATCCCTTCTGTAGTCCATTTATATGGAAATTGTGATTTAAGTTTGGTACTAGTGGTACTGTCTATCCCCAAGCCTAAGATATATGATTTATTTTCATTAACTTTATAATAAGAGATTGTGTTAAATAAACGTAATGCTTCATGTGCCGCTGTAAGAGAAGAGCCCACCTCGGTTAAAATCATAATAATGTCATCTGCGAACAGACTTATAGAATGAGTATCCTTACCAACCGGAAATCCTTTTATTTTTGGGTGATTTCTTATATATATGGCCAAGGGTTCTATTAGTAAATTAAAAATTAGAGGGGACAATGGGCACCCTTGCCTTGTACCGTTGGATATGTTAAAGGGTTTTGATATAGTTCCAGAAATATAGACTTTGGCAGATGGGCTAGAGTACAGGGCTAAGATGGCAGATAGAATAGGTCCTACAAAACCGAATGATTCTAGTACTTTGGTTAGATATAGCCAATGAATACGATCAAAGGCCTTCTCCGCATCCAACGCGAGGAGCAGAGAAGGCCTCCGAGATACCCCCGCCATATGGATGATATTAATCATGCGTCTCGTTGCGTCTGAGGTTTGTCTGTATTTTGTAAATCCTGCTTGATCAGGATGGATAAGGTTGGGCATTATGTCAACAAGGCGTAGTGCTATAATTTTGGCATACAATTTAAGATCGATGTTTAATAAAGATATCGGTCTAAAATTTGAGGGAGAGGTGGGCTCTTTTCCTGGTTTTGGTAAAGTCACAACTAAAGCTTCCAACATTTCTGGTGGAAAAGAGGCAGAGGCAGCTGCTGAACTGAATATGTGTGTCAAGAAGGGGGTCAGTAGGGTCTTAAATTCTTTGTAGTATTCACCACCAAAACCGTCTGGTCCCGGGGATTTATTTGTAGGGAGTGTATCAATAGCTTTATGAATTTCTGCGTCGGTGAATGGTTGATTAAGAGTTTGAATTTGGTGAGGAGATAATTTAGGTATGGATAGTTTACTTAGAAAGTCATTAATTGCGTCAGGGGTAGGTTGGATAGTTGAAGGGTCATCCTTTAAATTATAAAGGGATCTGTAGTAGTGGCTAAAAGCGTCGGCAATTTTTTGTGGCTGGTATTCTTTTTGATTGGTAGATGGATGTATGATAAATGGTATTCTTGATTTATATCTATGGCCTTGGATATTCTGTGCTAAAAGTTTTCCTGCCTTGTTTCCATTCGCATAATAATTCATTTTAAGTCTTTTTGTGGCTTTCTCAAAATTTTCTAGTAGGTAAATTCTTAGTTCAGATCTTATTTGTGTCAATTTTTGAGTAGTTTTTTGGGAATATTTTTGTTTATTTTTGATTTCTAAGTCAGAAATTTGTTTTAATAGTTCAGTCAGTCGTTGCTGCCTCTGCCTCCTCACCCTTGCACTCAGTTGAATAAAAATGCCACGTATAAATGCCTTATGTGCATTCCATAATGTAAAAGGGCTTTGTACTGAGTCCTTATTATCATCAAAGAAATTTGTTAGGTGGTTGTTGATTTGTTGCTTGAAGTCTTGTTGCTGTAGTAAGTAGGTGTTGATTCTCCAAATTGGGCTGGGTCTCGGGAAAGCTGAGTCTGATAGTGTTAGTACTACAGATGCGTGGTCTGACCACGTTATTGTGTTGATAGATACAGCTTTAGTTCCCAATAGTATAGGTTGGTCTACCATGAATAGGTCAATTCTTGTATATACTTTATGTGCTGCAGAAAAAAAAGTAAAGTCTCTTTCATTGGCGTGGAAGCAGCGCCACGCATCATAGAGATTACAGTGGCTTGCGAAAGTATTCGGCCCCCTTGAACTTTTCAACCTTTTGCCACATTTCAGACTTCAAACATAAAGATATAAAATTTTAATTTTTTTTGTAAGAATCACCAACAAGTGGGACACAATTGTGAAGTGGAACGAAATCTATTGGATATTTTAAACTTTTTTAGCATTTAAAAAACTGAAAAGTGGTGCGTGCAAAATTATTCGGCCCCCTTTACTTTCAGTGCAGCAAACTCACTCCAGAAGTTCAGCGAGGATCTCTGAATGATCCAATGTTGTCCTAAATGACTGATGGTGATAAATAGAATCCACCTGTGTGTAATCAAGTCTCTGTATAAATGCACCTGCTCTGTGATAGTCTCAGGGTTCTGTTGAAAGCGCAGAGAGCATCATGAAGACCAAGGAACACACCAGGCAGGTCCGTAATACTGTTGTGGAGAAGTTTAAAGCCGGATTTGGATACAAAAAGATTTCCCAAGCTTTAAACATCCCAAGGAGCACTGTGCAAGCGATCATTTTGAAATGGAAGGAGTATCAGACCACTGCAAATCTACCAAGACCTGGCTGTCCCTCTAAACTTTCCGCTCAGACAAGGAGAAGACTGATCAGAGATGCAGCCAAGAGGCCCATGATCACTCTGGATGAACTGCAGAGAACTACAGCTGAGGTGGGAGAGTCTGTCCATAGGACAACAATCAGTCGTACACTGCATAAATCTGGCCTTTATGGAAGAGTGGCAAGAAGAAAGCCATTTCTCAAAGATATCCATAAAAAGTCTCGTCTAAAGTTTGCCACAAGCCACCTGGGAGACACACCAAACATGTGGAAGAAGGTGCTCTGGTCCGATGAAACCAAAATTTAACTTTTTGGCCACAATGCAAAACGATATGTTTGGCGTAAAAGCAACACAGCTCATCACACTCAACACACCATCCCCACTGTCAAACATGGTGGTGGCAGCATCATGGTTTGGGCCTGCTTTTCTTCAGCAGGGACAGGGAAGATGGTTAAAATTGAGGGGAAGATGGATGCAGCCAAATACAGGACCATTCTGGATGAAAACCTGTTGGAGTCTGCAAAAGACCTGAAACTGGGACGGAGATTTATCTTCCAACAAGACAATGATCCCAAACATACAGCAAAATCTACAAAGGAATGGTTCACAAATAAACGTATCCAGGTGTTAGAATGGCCAAGTCAAAGTCCAGACCTGAATCCAATCGAGAATCTGTGGAAAGAGCTGAAAACTGCTGTTCACAAACGCTCTCCATCCAACCTCACTGAGCTCGAGCTGTTTTGCAAGGAAGAATGGGCAAGAATTTCAGTCTCTCGATGTGCAAAACTGATAGAGACATACCCCAAGCGACTTGCAGCTGTAATCGCAGCAAAAGGTGGCTCTACAAAGTATTAACGCAAGGGGGCCGAATAATTTTGCACGCCCCACTTTTCATTTTTTTATTAGTTAAAAAAGTTTATAAAATCCAAAAGATTTCGTTCCACTTCACAATTGTGTCCCACTTGTTGGTGATTCTTCACAAAAAATAAAAATGTTATATCTTTATGTTTGAATCCTGAAATGTCGCAAAAGGTTGAAAAGTTCAAGGGGGCCGAATACTTTCGCAAGCCACTGTATATTTGTTGAGGGAGGATGATAATATAGGAGAGTGGCGTGTGGATTTAGATGTAGAGTCTAATAATGGATCCGGAATAACATTAAAATCTCCGCAGAGTATCAACGGTCCCCTTTGCCATTTTCTGATTTTTCTCATTAGCTTATTAAAGAAATGTATTTGATGCTTATTAGGAGAGTAAGCTGTCACTAGCGTATATTTTGAGGAGTTCAGTTCGCATATCAAAATCAGGTATCTGCCCTGTGGATCACGGATTTCCTGGTGGAGAGTGAAAGCTATAGAGTCTTTTATGGCTATTAATACTCCTTTTGTTTTTGAATCTGCGTTGGCAGTAAAAACATATGGGAAGTTTTTGTGGGTACATTTTGGGGGTGCTTGGTTACAAAAATGAGTTTCCTGAGCGCAAATTATGTCTCCTTGGTGTGTCAATGCTTCTTGCCACAATGATTTGCGTTTCATGGGGTGATTGAGCCCCTTAGCGTTTATGGAGATTATGTTAATAGGCATGGAGTTTGAATGAGATAAGCTCTACAATTAAGACTTTTATCTCAATCCTAGTGCTTAGTCCATCTGTGGTTGGTACGGTTATAATTTCATGTGATAGTGTGGACTTACTTGTACGGGTCAGAGGATAGGTTGTCATTTGGTATAAACGAGGTTGATTGTTCTTGAAGGTCCAAGTCGAGTTGAATCTTGTTGGAGTAGTTTCTGTTGTTTTTCCTTGTGTGGAAGAGGTGTAGTCTAGGTTAAAGCGTTGCTGTGCATATCCCAGAGGTAACGGCAGGAGTATAGAAAAGATAGAAAAAATAAGTAGAAAAAAAAACAAAAAGTCGTTAACTTTCAACTTTGACATAGCACAGTAGGTGCAACATGAATGGGGGGTATAGAATACCCAGGAACAGCATTTTGCTGTTAAATGTAACTGGGGGAAAAGTTCAATCTTGCGAGCTTCATTAATCAGGGACTAAAAGGAGTGATTGGAGAACATCCTTAATTATTCAAGAGTGAGATGTGGCATTTTTTGCAGTAACTTTTTTCCATTCTTGTGATAAATGGCGTGGAGTGCTAGTGTCCGCATTTTCTTCTGGGGGGTTAGAAAGGATACCCCATTCTTTCAGGAGATTGATACCATTCTCCAAAGATGTCACTGTATAGGTGCGGTTGCCCTTAGTGATATTTATCTTTGTGGGATACCCCCATCTGTACACAATTTTATGGTTACGTAGAACCTTTGTCACTGTGTTCAGGTTTTTGCGTTTTTGCAGGGTAAACTGTGACAAATCTGCAAAAAATTGCAGATTATGGTATTGTGGTGGGATCTGCTCTTGTTTTCTCATTGTGGACATTAGTTGTTCCTTTACGTGAAAGAAATGCAGCCTGAGTATCACATCTCTAGGAATCAAATCTGGCAGATGGGGCGGCTTGGGTAGGCGGTGAATTCTATCGATGGTTATGTCTAAGTCTGTAAGGCTTGGTACGAGCGCTTTAAACAAAGTGGCAGCATAGAGGCCCAGATCTTGTTGTTGCACCGATTCAGGGATCCCCCTGATTTTTAAATTGTTCCTTCTAGATCTGTCCTCCATGTCTGCCAGCTTTGCCTTGATCCATTCGTTGTCTGCCTCAGTGTCCTCCTGGGCGTCAACTAGGTCATTGATAGTGGAAGCATATTCCCCCATTTTGGTTTCTATATGGCTCACCCTGTTTCCCACATCTTGTATGTCTTTATTCATGCGGTGCATATAACCTGCCATGTCAGATTGTAGTGTGCTTCTCAGAGATAGCAGCATCTCTTTCAATACTGTGTCTATCACAGGCTGGTTTTGTGTGGGGAAGGATTCGATCGATTCTGGGAGTTCTCTGGTGTCCTCCCCAAAATCTGAGACCGGGCTCCCTGTGTCACGGAATCCGCCAGCATCCATCCTGGGTTTCGTTTTGGCTGGGCTACAAGTGGATGGGGTAGGTGGACTCTGCATTTTGTCTTTTGGGGAGCTATTATTGTGAGATCGATTACCTTGGGATGATCTTTGTTGTGCGGGAGCCGTTGTTGTGGAGTAGGCCTCGGCGCCATCTTGCTCCTCTGTTCTGCCGTTTGGAGGATAAAAGTCCGTGAGTCGTTGGACCTTTCCTTTCTTTCTCCGCTTCCCAGGCATAGTCGTAGGGTCACCCAGCCTTGCCCTCTGCCAGACTTGGTGTTAGTTTGCTTCGGATGGTCGTTTTGAGCCGCTATTGTCCCTTATTTTGCCGGAGCTCCGGGCTCACACGTCCATTCGGCTTGCGCGCTAGACCACGCCCCCGACAGAGTGTTTTTTGATGGTTTTAATTTGAAATGTACCTCAGTGTCTTTCACTAAGGTCTGTACTTTGCAAAATGTCCGCCACAGCTTTGGTCTGTGCCTATCCGTGGTTGAGAAACTCTGACATAAGGTAACAAAACACTAGGGACCTTTGTCAGATTTGCATTGCTGTATTTGGCTGCACTAGGGAGATCTGAGTTCCTGCTTTGTCTCCAGGACACGAAGTGAGGTGAAATCTGGTAGCAAGGAAAAAACTGATAGAGGTTCTAACTCTTCCCTACTCTGATTGAAAACAAAAAAAATTGCTCTGGGGATACTGTATATACAGTATCAGCTTATCAAGTATATCATATATCAAATATATTTAGTTGGTCATATCCTGGCATTAGGATCTTGGTGACATGTCATTTCAGACCAAAGCTTCTAATGCCAGAGACATAGAGAAAGATTCACAGTGACATAGACAAGTTGCAGAGTTACCTCCTGTACCAGTATTCTCTGAGCCGAAATAACACAATACCAATCCCAGTGCCAGAAGATAACGCTTTTCTGTTTAGTACAAAATACGAAACTTCTGGATACATCTGCATACTATGTTTCAGGCTGGTTATGTAGAGCTAACCCTGTAGGAGCCGCTGATTATGATGGCGTCTCTGTTCTTTGTCTTAACCTTTCCCCCCCCCCAAAAAAAATGCAGCCCCTCTAACACACCAGGTTGAGTGTAAAAACATATTATCACAGGAAATCACTAAAGTAATACTCAGTACCCAGTACTAGCACCTATATCAAAGAAAACAGGCACCAAACCAGGTAATAAAGGTACATTTAATATGGTAATAACACAGTTTGGCCTACAATGTGAATAAAAGTAAGGACTAGGCATTCAAATGAGCATAAAAAGTAGCAAGGCCATCTCAAGTGCAACAGTGAGCAGTAGTAAAGTTTAGTATACCAAGTCCTGGAACTATACAGCCAGAGCACAAATTATTGGTGGCGATGCTAGTCCTGGGTATGCAGTGATCCAAAAGAAAAGGAGGATGATGGTGGTGGTGGTGGAAGGGGGGGGGGGGGTTCCCAGTTAACCTGCTTGCAGTTTAGGTGCAGTATAGGTATGGTATAGTCTTGACACAGGTGCAAGGTAGATCTGACTCAGATACAGTAAAGGTTCAGTATATTATGGTATAGGTGCAGTCTAGGTTTGGAATAAGTGCAGTACACAGTGCGGTATGGGTGTGGTATGGTTTGGGTATACTTGGTGTCCTGCTCTCAGTGAATCAGTCCCTGCTAGCAGTATGACTTGTCGCTATAGAAGGGGGCCCCCATCGGCCTTTCCCCAAAGGCCTCTGGTGAACAGCGGTGGGAAGCAGAGGGTGAGGGGATGCCCCAGTCTTTCTTTGGCAGTGGTACAGGTGCTGTGATGTGGGTGGTGCTGCACTGCTCCTGGGTGTCCTCACTCCCATTCACAGTCTTGGATCTCCACTGGTATGGTCTCCTGCTGGCAGATTCAGGTATTCAGACAGATATGCTTTCTCTCTAACTCCCTGGATGGCAAGAGGAAGAACTAACCCAGGCAGATTAAAAAAAATCACCTCTCACTCCTCCTACTGCACAGTGCATATTGGAATCTGTAGTGCAAGGAGTCAATTAGACCCCTTATATGGCTGCTGTCCCAAACTACAACTCCCAAGATTCTCAGCGCTCTGCTTAGTCTATAAGCTTGCTGGGCTTTAGCACTCCTCCTGCTGGCTGAAGGAGAATGGTGCAGCATAGTATCTCAGTAGAGGGGGAGAAAAATAAAAGGCAACGTCTCCTCCATATTACTCTATAATTGTTAATTATCAATATTTGGTGATCCAGCACCCAGCAATTTTCCTGTTCTTAGCTGGCAGGTGTGGGACCTGGCATGTTTTTTTATTCTTTTGCTGTTACACCATCTGTTAGAAAGGTTGATGTGTTGTCCATTCAAAGATCCTATCTGCTCAATACTTTTAAGCCTCGTACACAAGATCGGATTTTCTGTCAGAAATGTGTGATGACAGGCTGTTGGCAGAAAATCCGACCGTGTGTATGCTCCATCTGACAATTGTTGTCAGATTTTCCCCGGACAAATGTCTGTTGTCGGATTTTCTGAGCGCGTGTACACAAGTCCGTCGTACAAAAGTCCAAAGTACAAACACGCATGCTCAGAAGCAAGGACGAGCCAGAAGCGGTCAGTCTTGTAAACTAGCGTTCGTAATGCAGAATTAACATTCGTGACGTGGCAAATTATGAAATCTCTAAATACAGCGCACATTCTCTTCTTCTTTAATGGGATAATAGCTGCTTTGCTGGTTAAACTGATGGAGTTATTGCAAACAAATTTTCAAAGGCTTTTTTTTTTCTAGTGATATCAAGAATAACCCTTTCATGACTAAGCCTATTTTTGACATTTGGTGTTTACAAATTAAAATCCGTATTTTTTGCTAGGAAATTCCCCAAAGTCCCCAAACATTTTATATATATATATATATATATATATATATATATATATATATATATATATATAATTTTTTTTAGCAGAGAATCTAGAGAATAAAATGGTGACTGTTGCAATATTTTATGTCACACGGTATTTGTGCAGCGGTGTTTTAAACGCAACTTTTTGGGAGAAGGGACACTTTCATGAATTTAAAAAAAAAACCAAACAGTAAATTTAGCCCAGTTTTTTTGTATAATGTGAAAGCTGATGTTATGCCGCGTAAATAGATACCAAACATGTCACGCTTTATAATTGCACGCACTTGTGGAATGAAGACAAACTACGGTACCTAAAAATCTCCATAGACGACGCTAAATTTTTTTTACGGTTACCAGGTTAGAGTTACAGAGGAGGTCTAGTGCTAGAATTATTGCTTTCGCTCTGATGATCGCGGTGATACCTCACATGTGTGATTTGAACACTGTTTACATATGCGGGCGCGACTTCCGTATGCGTTTTCTTTGCTGCCCGAGCTCGCGGCGACGGGGGCGCTTTAAACATTTTTTTTTTCTTATATATTTTATTTATTTTTATATTAATAAATTGTGTTTAAAAAAAAAAATGATCACTTTTATTGCTGTCACAGGGAATGTAAACATCCCTTGTGACAGTAATAGGTGGTGATAGGTACTCTTTATGGAGGGATCGGGGGTCTAAAAGACCCCCGATCCCTCCTTTGCACTTCAAAGTATTCAGATCGTCATTTTCGGCGATTCTGAATACTGTATATTTTTTTAAAACCAGCGCCATTGGCAGCCGAGTAAACATAAAGGGACGTCATGACGTCGCTTCCATGTTTACACGCAGGATACTGGAACAAAGCCGCTTACGGCTTTGTTCCAGACTGTCACTAGCCGCCAGAGGAGGTGGATTGTTAATCGGGCCTCCCGGTGGTACGTCCCCTCCCGCTCCTCCGGTATAACAGCCGAGCAGCTTTTAGCCGCATCGGCTGTTATCACTGGAAAGCCGATCGCCGGCTCTAAAAAACAGTACGGGGATGATGCCTGCAGCTGCGGGCATCATCCCGGTATAACCCCCAAAAGCCGAGTACGCACAACAGCGTACGCTCGGCGAGAAGGGCATAATATTAATATGCTTTTTTATTTTTTATTTTTTTTTGGGCATTAGCACAACACCATTAGCCCGTGGTTTTTAAGATCAAAGATACAACTATGTTGGTGTCGCTTGTTAATTTTACATTGTATTTTTTTAAATGTAACTGCCTACTCCCAAACTGTCATTTGAAGTAAAACACATAGCCAAGTAGTATTCTACACATTTTTTTTTATTGTGCATTAAAAAAAGAAAACAAATAAAATTAGACATGCCATCTGCCAATAGAATGTAACCAAAAAGTGCATTCTATGCATCCAAAAATATAGAAAATAATCAAATCATTATCCAACCAAAAAAAAAATGTCAAAGCAATAACTCCAAGGCCAATAATAAATAACAGTTATCTCCTCCGATTCTGCAACATGTCTGGTTGACGAACAGCCGTTCAGAAACAAACTGAATAGCATGAAATGAAAAGCGCGAACTGAAAAGCATGCAATGAAAAGGGCAAACTGAAAAGCGCGAAATGACAAGCGCGAATCAACACTCACCAAACTTCTACTAACACGAAATTAGCAGAAGGAGCCCAAAGGGTGGCTCTAAGAGCTGAAAAACTACGTAGTACGTCACTACGTTAGTATTTGTTAGCTGACAATTCCTTGCCGTTTGTATGCAAGACAAGCTTGGGCCCTTTGGACAAAAGTCCACGGTTTTGTTGGACAACAATCCAATTGTGTGTATGAGGCTTTAGTTTTAAACAATTGTGGACTGCCTGCCAGTTCGAGCAAGTCTGTGCACTTTTCCTCTCTCATTAGCAAGGTGATTTTGCCCAACACAACTGCCCCTTCCAAAGTGTATTTGCACTATATAGACTGCAGTTCCATTGTACTTTCTGAGATGCTGTAACAACTACAGTGGGGAAAATGAACTATTTGATCCCCTGCAGATTTTGTAAGTTTGCCCACTTACAAAGAAATGAAGGATCCATAATTGTTATCATAGGTGTATTTTAAATGATAGAGACAGAATATCAACCAAAAATCCAGAAAACACACATGATACAAATGTTATAAATTGAGTTACAGTTCAGTGAGTAAAATAAGTATTTAATCCCCAAGCAAAACATGACTTAGTACTTGGTGGAGAAACAGAGATAAGACGTTTCTTGTAGCTGTTTACTAGGTTTGCACACATCTCAGGAGGAATTTTGGTCCACTCTTCTTTACAGATCTTCTCTAAATCCTTAAGATTTCTTGGCTGTCGCTTGACAACTCGAACCAGCTCCCTCCATGCATTTTCTATAGGATTAAGGTCTGGAGACTGGCTAGGCCACTGCATGACCTTAATGTACTTCTTCTTGAGCCACTCCTTTGTTGCCTTGGTGGTATGTTTTGGGTCATTGTCATGCTGGAAGACCCATCCCCGACCCATCTTAAGTGTTCTGGCTGAGGGAAGAAGGTTCTCATCCAAGATTTTACAATACGTGGCCCCGTCCATTGGCCCCTCAATGTGGCAAAGTTGGTCTGTACCTTTAGCAGAGAAACAGCCCCATAGCATAATGTTTCCACCTCCGTGCTTGACTGTAGGGATGGTGTTCTTAGGGTCATAGTCAGCATTTTTTCCTCCTAACACAGCGAGTCAAGTTAATGCCAAAGAGCTCAATTTTGGTCTCATCTGACCGCAGCACTTTCTCTTAATCCTTTTCTGAATCAAAATTGATCTCTTTGGCATTAACTCGTCTCGCCATGTTTGGAGGAAGAAAAATGCTGATTATGACCCATCGCAAGGACTTTTGGTATAACCATTTTGTTAACATATTATGAAGCATGAAAAAAGATGACAATTAGAAGTTACAGCAAAGTTAAAGTCCAGCTCATACAACTTTTTAATATTTATGGTAATGTGTAAAAAGAAAATATTTCTTGCAGGATATAGCCTTACTTTCGCCCTGTTTGACAGCAATTCATATTTCTGTCAAGGAACAGAGGGTATTTTCCCTATGTAAATATATATTCAGTGTTTGGAATCCTTGTACCATGCAGTGTGTGATTCATACCTTTCTGTGTTCTGAAAAAAAGTTACTTGCCTAACCTAAGGAGTGACCCCAGTGTCTCAAGAGAAAATATGCACATAGCTGTAAAACAAGTCACTGGAATGCCTGGGCTGAAAGAAAAATAGTTTGCTATCAAAATAGTATTGTTCTTGAAATCTATTTAAAGACTGAAAAGATGCCAAAGAAATAGTTGATTTTACCAGGCCTTTACAAGCCATCAAATTAGATCTGTGTACCCGTTGTGAGCTGTATGTGCATAGTAAATCGCTTTTGTCACTCTGCTGGTTTTGGAGGATGTCATTTAAAAAAATATATTTTATTCGTTTGTCAGATGATATGAATTTCCCTGACAAATGCTGATTTCTAGAAGTGGCTATTTGCCAAAAAATCAGCTTGAGCTGGCTCTCATCAGAAATTCTGCTCCACTGTATTTTTTAGTAGTTTGTTATCCCTCCTAAATACTGCTGTGTCGTAGTCTTGCAATGTAACCGATGCCACTCCACCACTAACAGAATCAGTTTAAGAAGAGTGGACGGGTGAAAGGGACATAGTTATTATGTTGTTTTAAATTTTTAGCATACTGTTTATAAATATATATATACTTTAATGAGTATGGCAAAGATACACTTTAGACACCAGAATTATTTGCTTTTAAGCAAAGCTGTAGAGTGATTTTTAAAGGATGCCTATCCTGCAGATCTATTCCATATTTTTTGTTTAATGGATGATGGGTGTCCACAGTTATTAGTCATAGAAAATGTGATCAGACATCTCATATCTGCTATATTTTCCCCTTCTGTCCAATAACCATTTACTTTTGCTAAATCATGTTTTTGGTTTTGGAAATCCTAGTCCCAACTATATCTAGATACTCTAGCTAGGAAGCCATAATCCATTTCAATATTAAAAGGATAACGGCAGTTTTTGCACACACCCACTCACCCTCCCAACCAAAAATTATATATGTAAAAGCAGACCTCCTGCTTCTGTGGTAGGTGACTTCACTTTGTCCTGGATAATCAAAAGATTCAGACTACATAGAAATGCACACGTGCCAAAGTCTGCCATACACATTATTGGCCCCGCCCTTTTATCACTGTATCTAAGGTCTGTGTATGTGTAATAGTTTAAGCAGTTCTTCACCCTAGTTACCAAAATTGTAAGTCACAAATACTGCTGCTACCGACTTTTAAAAAAAGGCCACTTACCTATCCAAGGATCCAGCGCCGTCCTCACCTGAGCCACTTCTTCACTGATCTTCGGTCACCAGTGCCGGCAGTATGTCTAAACTAGGGATGAGAGAGGGAGAGTTGGTAGTTTTGAAGGAAAATTGTTCTCTTAGAAATCAAGGAGGTTTTGATTATTTATGAGGGACAAAGGAAAATTTTTCACTTAGAAATTAAGGTGGTTTTGATTGTTTACGAGGGGCAACAGGCTTTAAATAGCTTCTTTAAAATATCCTGGTCCTATTTACGTGTCAAGAGAAGATACCTTATTAGCCCTAATATTTTATGTTTTTTTACTAAAGTTAGAAAAAAAAATATAAAGCAGCATTTAAAAAAAATATATATACATACCAAAAAGGGAGAAACAAAACACAAATGCAAAAGAAAACTAAAACTATCCTAAATGTAGTTCACCTCCCCTAAAAAAAAAAACACACACTAAATAAAGGAAAAAAGCTAATTTCCCCAATGCATCTCAGTAAAACCAATTTTGCCAAAATCAGGTTACCCACCCATAATCTAAACTGAACACATAAATACAGCCAAGATGTCATGTCAGAAAAATAACAATTGTGAAAAGCAATTTTGTGTCTCTTGTCTTCTCTTGTCTTGCATTTATTGCTTCTATTGTCTCTGCAAAGAGAAATTGAATATTAATGCTAAACTTAAGTTTTGTGTTGTAACATTCCTGTAGGCTGCTTAAGAATCTGCTGAGATGGGTATTTATCTTACCACAATAAAATCTTTGGAAGCAGTGCCAAAAAAAGTGTGAATCATTGAATAGAGACCTATTAGGTTACTTAGCAGAAAAACTGTTAGGATTCTTACGGAGAACAACCCCCCACCCCTTGGGTCTGGCGGTCAGTCATCCAGGCCCGCACTTACCCCATCTAGGGGGCTGGACGCATGCATGGGGGGGTGGCGCCCATGCGCCCTTAATGGATGGGCTGCCACTGATTCTTACCTTTTAAAGAAACTTTATGAGACTTTTATACAGCTGCAAGACAATTACAGCTGCAAGTCTTTTTGGGTATGTCTCTACCAGCTTTGCACATCTAGAGAGTGAAATTTTTGCCTATTCTCCTTTGCAAAATAGCTCAAGCTCTGTCAGATTTGATGGAGAATGTCTGTGAGCAACAATTGTCTTATCTTGCCACAGATTCTCAATTGGATTTAGGTCTGGACTTTGACTGGTCCATTCTAACACATGAATATACTTTGATCTAAACCATTCCATTGTAGCTCTGGCTGTATGTTTAGGGTCGTTGTCTGGCTGGAAGGTGAACCTCTGCCCCAGTCTCAAGTCTTTTGCAGACTCTAACAGGATTGCCCTGTATTTGGCTCTATATATCTTCCCTTCAACTCTGACCAGCTTCCCTGTCCCTGCTAAAGAAAAGCATCCACAGAACATGATGCTACCACCACCATGTATCATGATGGGGAGGGTGTGTTCAGGGTGATGTGCAATGTTAGTTTTCACACATAGCAATTTGCTTTTTTGCACAAAAAGTTCAATTTTGGTCTCATCTGACCAGAGCACCTTCTTCCACATGTTTGCTGTGTCCCCCACATGGCTTCTCGCAAACTGTAAACAGGACTTCTTATAGCTTTCTTTTAACAATGGTTTTCTTCTTGCCACTCTTCCATAAAGGCCAGATTTGTGGAGTGCACAACTAATAGTTGTCCTGTGGACAGATTCTCCCACCTGAGCTGTGGATCTCTGCAGCTCCTCCAGAGTTACCATGGGCCTCTTGGCTGCTTCTCTGATGAATGCTCTCCTTGCTCGTCCTGTCAGTTTAGGTGGACAGCCATGTCTTGGTAAGTTTGCAGTTGTGCCATACTCTTTCCATTTTCAGATGATGGCTTGAACAGTGCTCCATGAGATGTTCAAAGCTTGGGGTATTTTTTTATAATCTAACCATGCTTAAGCCCGGGTTCACACTATATCGGGCTGCGGATCGCACAGGAGCGCTGTGCGTCCCTGTTCCCCATTTCAGGGACGAATCAGGGCCAATTCTATGCCTGAATTCGGTCCTGAAACGGAGCCAAAGACGCACAGCGTTTTTGTGCAGTGCGCCCCGCAGCCACCCCGGAGATATGTGAACCGGGTCCATAGGGAGCCAGTCACATTCTCTTACTATGCAAATTAGATGCGGGGAAACGCACATCTCATTCGCATAGGTGTGAACCCGGGCTTAAACTTCTCCACAACTTTATCCCTGAGCTTTCTGGTGTGTTCCTTGGCCTTCATGATGCTGTTTGTTCACCAAGATTCTCTAACAAACCTCTGGGGGCTTCACGGAACAGCTGTATTTATACTGAGCTAAATTACCCACAGGTGAACTCTATTTACTAATTAGGTGACTTCTGAAGGCAATTGGTTCCACTAGATTTTAGTTAGGGGTATCTGGGTAAAGGGGGCTGAATACAAATACACGTCACACTTTTCAGATATTTATTTGTAAAAAAATTTGAAAACCATTTATCATTTTCCTTCCACTTCACAATTCTGTGTCACTTTGTGTTGGTCTGTCACATAAAATCCCAATAAAATACATTTACATTTTTGGTTGTAACATGACAAATTGTGGAAAATGTTAAGGTGTATGAATACTTTTTCAAGGCACTGTAGTTTCATTTCATTTATATACTGTGGTTACTGACAAGGATACAGATGGAGAGAGCATGGAAATTCACATTTATGCACGCTTACGGCAGTCTGGATGATGTATATGGTATTCTTTATAAGCCATTTTCAGCAAACAAATAGTGTCTCCCTTTTCTACTTATTTCACCTAAAATAATCCAGTTGGCACAAATCAGAAAGGTTAAACATTTCTGTACTTGTTAGGCCAGCAATAGATCAGCTTGCACAAGGAATGGCAAACCTGGGTCCAACCCAAATGGATTCTATATCACAGACTCCTAAATCGTAAAAGACTGCTGGCTTTGCCCCCAGTTGCTTGTCTCCTGCTGGCCTCCTTCTTTAGGTATTGTGGGTATCCCCACCCTTATAACAGTCTGGCCCAAACCTCAAATGGAGATCCCCTGCTCAGAATATTTCCTCCCTAATCTCCACTCATATTCTAGGCTATCTGCCATCTCTTTAGGGGGTAGGAATGTTTTTCACTAATCTTTGTCACATTAATTCTATCTGTCTTTGCCGTTCCAGGTTTTTGTTTTCCCAGGGAGAAATTGGCTGCAGAATGTTAAACACGGATGGGGGAACACTGCAGGAAAACACAGACTAGTTTTCAACTATTCTGCAGTTTTCAGAGAATGACATTGTGATCAAACACATTCCTGAACTTTCTCTCTTTTACACTTACTGAATAACTAAAAACACGTTTTTACCTGTAAACAAATGGATCATATGTATATGTAATAAGTATGGATTATTTGATTGCAAAATGCTTTCTTCATGTGTTGGATGTTCGGATCATTTTTTCCTGATTCATTTAACTTTTATACTTAAAGCGGAGCTCCAACCAGAAGCGAAAGTTCCACTTTAAGGACACGTTCCCGGCTCCTCTTGAACAATTTTTGAGGGGAGCAGGTACCCGATTTTGACAGGTACCCGCTTCCCACTTTTGTTCTGACCGCCATGGTGCTCGGAAATGGATGTTCTCTTCCCTCCCTCCCCCCTGCAGTCTTCTAGGACACTGACAGGTCCCACAAGATTGCTTCCACTACGACTCGTGCATGCGCAGTGGGTACCCGGCTGTGAAGCCACAAGCTGTCACAGCCGGGTGCCCACAGTGGAGATGCCGGGGGCGAAGACAGCGGGTGAGACCGGCTGGAGTGAGCATGCCGCTGGATCGTGGGCCAGGTGAGTGGCTGTTTTTTAAAAGTCAGCAGCTACATTGGGGCTGCTGACTTTTATTTTTTCCACAGGTGACTGGAACTCCACTATAAAGTGTTACTAAACCCAGGGCCCTGCATTTACTATATCTGGTCTCCCACAGTACACAGAACATGGAAATGCAATTATTTTACTAAATATAAACTAATAAATACTTTTTCTCATTAGCAGTTAGAGCAGTCTTGTGACTTCTATAAGTGTCTGGTTAAAACTTGTAGGAGGAGTTTTCATTCTCCCATGATTGTCCTATGAGGCTGCAGGACCCCTGACCCTCTGTCTGGACAGTGCTGATTGGCCCTGTGCTGATCACATGCACTCTATAGCAATACACACCAAACTGGATATGTGCAGCTTGCCCCCAAGGTTCTGTTCTATCAGCAGATAGATTGGGGACTGTGGAAGAAGGGGAGGAACAGAGAAGACAGGATCAGACAGCATTTTTTCACAATTCGGAGGATTAACCCCTTAGGTTCCACAGTGAGTATAACAAGCATGCTTTATTGCATATACAGAATGATTTTACCGTTGTGAGTTTAGTAACACTTTAAAGTAATAAACCCTAACCAAATTACATTTAGTTTGCTTAAAGTGGAATTAAACTCTACTGCCAGAGCCCAGGGTTTTTGTCATTAAACGTAAAAGTATGCACAACTTGTTTGGAACAAGCGTCTAATAGCTGGAGACCACTGAGTATCAGTGTTGCTTTATGAAAGTATTTTATTTCTTCTTCCACCATTTTTAAGGTATAACTTATAAAGTCCTGTATGTGTTAGCTTTTCTTTAGCTTAGGCTCGTAAAGCTGTCTAATTAAGCGCAGTTTATTGCTAAGATTTGCTCTCTTTTTCTTATTTTCTATATTTCTGTAGCTCCTTTCAAATGGGTTAGCACAAAGTAGCAAAATGACAATAAATAAAGAGATAGACTCCAATTATAAGTTTTAAATGGTCATAATATGGCCACAGTGTTTATTCAAGGTGTAACGCACACTCAAACAATTAAAAAAAACAAAATCCAAATTTTGACATAACTTTAATTCTTATGCCGCGTACACACGAGCGGAATTTTCGTCGGAAAAGCCTTGGATGGTTTTTCCGACAGAATTCCGCTCAAGCTTGTCTTGCATACACACGATTACACCAAATTCCGACTGTTAAGAACGCGGTGACGTACAACACGTACGACAGGACTATAAAACGCAAGTTCAATACCCAGTGCGCCACCCTTTCGGCTCCTTCTGCTAATCTTGTGTTTATCTCGTGTTAGTAGAAGTTTGGTAAGAGGCGATTCGCGATTTTCAGCCTCGTGCCTTTCATTCCGTTACTGCTCTTCAGTTTGTGCTTGTGGGTTTGCTTTCAGTGCATGTAGCCAGTTCGTATCTGTTTTTAAGTGCGTTCTTGTCCGCTTGTTTCTGAATTCTAGCTCGCTCTTGACAGGCCTTTCTGTTCTTCAGTGCGTTCTGTTAGTTCGCTCTGACCAGCCGACCGTTTTGAAGCCAAGTTGCGGGTACGTACTCATAGAATAGTTCATGCTATGAGGGGGCTTGGTGTTGGGGTTCTTGCTTTGACCCAGGGCCAGTCCATGAACAGGGTGGGGAGGAGTTCATGGACCAAGAATTGGTTACTCCAGCGTGACCAATTCTCTCATATGCCTTTGCTGCGTGAGATCCAGGAGAATAATCCTGATGATTTCAGGAATTTTCTCCGGATGACGGACCGTTTTTCACAGTCTGTTGGCTTTGCTGTCCCCCTATATTACGAAGCAGGACACCTGCATGCGGCAAGCCATCAGAGGCCAGCAGAGGCTAGTCGCCCCGTTGCGGTACTTGGCGACAGGGAGAAGTCTCCAGGACCTCAAGTTCTCGACAGGCATCTCCTCACAGGCTCTGGGGATCATTATTCCAGAGACCTGTTCTGCCATCATACAGGTCCTGCAGAAGGACTATATTAGGGTAAGTATTCTCCTTTAACATCACATTCTATGTATTTAATGTATGCTAATGTTTTGTATTTCTTTCATCATTCCCTAATTACCATGATTGTAATATGCTGTGAATGTCCTCTTTGTCCTCATGCATGCTGTATGCTTTTAATGCTCCTTTTTTGTCCTTCATGCATATTTGCCTTCACTAACCTCCTCAGCATGCTATCCTGGGCCCATACACACCTAGCCTAGTCACTTAACAATGTATTTTGTCCGCTTCCTTGTAGTGCTTTAACCTAAACACCCCCTAAAATGTGTCCAAATGTTGTTGTTGTCCTTAAATTCAGGCAGAGTGCCAGAGGCTTTTTTTTGGGGGGGTCCAAAACTCATTTATAACCCTCCCCCCCAAAATGTTTCCAATGGGCCATCAGAGTGGGTGAGGAATCTGATAAGTGGACCTTATATTTTTGTCTTTAAATACTCCTTAAAATAAATGTTATACTGATGTTGGCCAAGAATGTTTATGTCTAATATGCTTTCAATGTTATATGCAAAAGAGATGAAATCTCTATTCTACAGGTATCTCCCCCAGCTAAGACCCCATGTCAACAGATACAACTGACACTCCCCCTATTCAAATCTACTACTACAGATGAAGTTGCTAAACTCCTTTCTATCGCCCACCTAACGACCTGTCCCCTGGACCCTATTCCCTCTCAAATGCTACGGTCACCCTCTGACCCCATCCTACACTCTCTAACCCACATCTTCAATCTCTCCCTCACCTCTGGCATCTTCCCCGATGCTCTAAAACATGCACTGGTCACCCCCATACTCAAAAAGCCATCCTTGGACCCTACCAATCTTAACAACCTACGCCCAATCTCCTTGCTCCCCTTTTCCTCTAAACTCCTTGAACGCCTGGTTTACAACCAACTGAGTGACCACCTCATTAAAAACAACCTTCTTGATCCCCTTTAATCTGGATTTCGCCCTCAACACTCCACAGAAACTGCTCTTTTAAAACTCACAAATGACCTACTAACTGCAAAAACCAATGGACACTATTCTGTACTCCTACTTCTGGATCTTTCAGCTGCCTTTGACACGGTTGACCACCCCCTCCTCCTCAAAAAACTTTACTCCCTCGGTCTCCGTGACTGTGCTCTTCAGTGGCTCTCATCCTACCTATCCCAACGCACCTTCAGTGTCACTTACAATTCTACTTCCTCCACTCCTCTTCCCTTCTCTGTCGGGGTCCCCCAAGGTTCTGTTCTTGGACCTCTTTTATTTTCAATCTACACCTCTTCCCTGGGTCAGCTGATAGCCTCTCACGGCTTTCAATATCATTTCTATGCTGATGACACACAAATCTATCTCTCCACCCCTCAACTCACTCCATCAGTCTCCTCACGCATCACTAACTTACTAACCGACATATCTGTATGGATGTCACACCACTTCCTCAAACTCAACTTGTCCAAAACCGAGCTTATAATATTTCCTCCCCCACGTTCCTCTTCCCCCGACTTCTCTGTCAAGAGCAATGGCAAAACCATCCACCCGTCCCCACATGTCAGGGTACTAGGTGTTATCCTGGATTCTGAACTCTCCTTTCAGCCCCACATCCAATCACTTTCCAAAGCTTGCCACCTCAACCTCCGCAACATCTCTAAACTACGTCCCTTTCTAACCAATGAAACCACAAAGCTCCTGATTCACTCCCTGGTTATCTCTCGCCTTGACTACTGCAACTCACTCCTCATTGGCTTACCTTTAAACAGACTATCCCCCCTTCAGTCTATCATGAATGCTGCTGCCAGACTCATCCACCTTACAAACCGCTCAGTGTCTGCTACCCCTCTCTGCCAATCCCTCCATTGGCTACCACTCGCCCAACGAATTAAATTCAAAATACTAACAATAAGTTACAAAGCCATCCACAACACTGCCCCCAGCTACATCACTAACCTAGTCTCAAAATACCAACCTAATCACCATCTCCGTTCCTCCCAAGACCTCCTGCTCTCTAGCTCCCTCATCACCTCCTCCCATATCCGCCTCCAGGACTTCTCCCGAGCCTCGCCCATCCTCTGGAATTCCCTACCCCAATCTGTCAGACTGTCTCCAACTTTATCCACTTTTAGGCGATCCCTGAAAACTTTCCTCTTCAGAGAAGCCTATCCTGCCTCCATCTAACAACTGCACTATTTTCTCCATTAGCTCATCCCCCACAGCTATTACCCTTTTGTATTACTTGACCCTCCCTCCTAGATTGTAAGCTCTAACGAGCAGGGCCCTCTGATTCCTCCTGTATTGAATTGTATTGTACTTGTACTGTCTGCCCTAATGTTGTAAAGCGCTGCGTAAACTGTCGGCGCTATATAAATCCTGTATAATAATAATAATAATAATAATAATATGCAAAAGTACTAATATTTTTTTTTATTTTTTTGACTCCACAGTTTCCTTCAACGCCACAGGAATGGCAGACTGTGGCTTCCCAATTTGCTCTGTGTTGGGACTTTCCTAACTGCGGAGGGGCAATCGATGGCAAACATGTCCACATTGTCCAACCACCCACTCGGGGTTATACTATTTTAACTATAAGGGTTTCAATAGTATTGTGTTGATGGCGGTGGTTTCGGCGACATACGAGTTTCTCTATGTGGACATGGGGAAGAATAACCGGATGTCAGATGGTGGAGTCTTTGTCCAGACCGAGTTCTACCGACATCTCCAGAGTGGTGGCTTTGGATTGCCACCTGCGGAAGAGAACGTTGAAGATCTCCCATTTGTTTTTATCGCTGATGAAGCATTTGGTCTGGGAGATCACCCGATGAGGCCATTCCCCCAGAGGAGCCTCACCCCGGAGAAGAGGGTTTTTAATTACTGGCTGGCCAGAGCCAGAAGAGTTGTGGAGAATGCCTTTGGGATAATGGCAAGCCGGTTGCGTCTATTTCTTACGGCAATAAATATGGCAGAGTACAAACTGAACCACATAGTTCTAGCATTCTGCATACTTTTACAACTTTTTAAAGAGAAATGCTCCAAATTATGTTGCCTCAGTTGGGCCTGAGGCCAGACTTCCAGAAAATACAATGACAGCCCTGGAAGCTGGCCGTCCTGGCTTGCCCCCCCAAAGTGCCCGTGAAGTGCGTCAAAAATATGTAGATTATTTTATGGGTATGGGGGCCATTGCTATGCCAGCAAATTTGTAAATATTTTTGATATTAAAAAGATTCTTATCTGATAATCTTGATTTTGATTTACTGCTTGTGTTTCTTTTAGCTGTCTCCTAGGTTCTCCTAGTACACTTGTAGTGCCAAGTGGTTTTTCCATTATTAAATAACACCCATTGTCACTGTAAAAACCAACTTAATACAAAAACTGGTATTGAGCATTGAAAGAAAAAGCCACACATTGTTGAGTATAAAACCTTTTACTCTGTGCACATTCACATGTGCGTTGTAAAACTTTTTTTTTTTTTTTTAACATCTTGTTTTTATAAAGTTTTTACCTTCAAAATATTTTTTTAGTACATAAACAGGCATGTTTCAAAACATTGCATACACAACTCAGGAACTTACAAAGTTCAACATTGAAAAGCTGAAGGCAATATCAGACATTATAGTGTCAAAAATGTGTTGATATCGCCTTCATCGGATGGTGTGATGTCACCCCTGTAAAAGCCAAATTTTGAAGATGCACACAAATTGGGAGTCAAACTGGGGATTTTCCTCCTGATCCCATGCCTAATGTCAAGATGTGCTAGCTCCCATCATGGGGGATCAATGGACGTGTTTTGGGGGTGCAACCACTTCCTCTCACCTACTTGAGTTACGAGGAAGGGGTTGCACCCATAAAACGTGTACATTGATATCCCCTGATGGCAGATAGCACATGTTGACACACTGTGTGCATCTTCAGAATTTGGCTTTTAAAATGCCTCAAAAATGTAAAAAAAATGGGTCAAAAAAATATAAAATGGTGTCATTTTGTTGTTATTTAGATTCTTCCTAGTACATCAATCATGTTCTTCAGTTTTTGTTCAACCTCATTTTGTTTTTTGCTTTATGATGTCTAAATCCCGACTACAAAACATTATGTCCTGGATTAGCCTTTGTGCACTGTCACTAGTGAAATGAGAAGATTGTTCTTTCACAACATGCACATCATCTTAAAGAAAAAAATACACACCATGTATTATAAATATGCAGGCATACATCTATTCCCTATATCTGTGGTCTCAGACACTCACCTGTTGTGGTGATAATTTCAACCACCTCTCCTTCCTCCACATCTGGTTGTGGTGTCCTCTGTTCCCCTTCTTCAGGAGGTGGGGGGGTTCCTGGTGTCCTCAGACGTCCGGAGTCTTTTCTCACCTATGAGAATGAAATAAAAGGTATACTTAGCACACTGATATTTGAGGCCAGAAATAGGAATATGAAACATTGCTTGGAAGTGGGGTACAATTGTCTGTTTTGGCAGAGTTCCAAGCTGAAGACATGATTTTTTCCCTTACCAAAGCTGGAATACTTACCTTTTTTTGGACAAGTTTCACACATGGAGACACCCCAAGTATCCACTGGAGTACCTGTGTGAGACACCCTAAAATGTTTGTTCTTGTGTCCCACACTAGAGCTCCAGAGTCCAGATGTGTAAACAGCTGCTGAGTGTCCTCTCCTTACATGACAACTACTTACTTTTTAGAAGAACTTTCTTGATCCTTCTGTACTGATCCTGCTCCCTCAATTTCAGGTCTGACCAGCGTTTTTTCAATTGCTTCTTGGATCGTTGTACCCCAAAATTCCTGTGCAGACTTTTCACAACTTTAAACATGATCTTGGCCTTTCTCACATTTGGGTTTAGGTAAGGTCCATACTTCCTGTTATAGTCGGCCCTCTTAAAAATGTCCACCATCTCACCATCTCTACAAAGGCCATATTTGATGCCTTAAATCTCCTGCGGGATCGGGATGCTTTTGGCTCCGGGCTTTCCTCCTCGTTACTGCTATTACGCACCTGCTCTGTCTCAGCCATGTTCCTCTCCCACTGCAACAAAAGAGAAGGGGTGGGGAATATTCTAGAAAGAACATCAGGGGGCGGGCGACGTGGGCGGAGTTTCATGCATGCGCAGTATATATACAACAAAACAAATTCGTTCTTCTAGCAGTATAAAGAACAAAAGAATGCGCTGCATTAAAAGATCCCCAAATTTACAGCGTGACAAATGTGCTATCTCCATTACGAGCGCTAGTTTTACCAGACTGAGCACTTCCGTCTCGTACTTGATTCTGAACATGCGTGATTTTTTGCGCATGCGAATTGCATACAGACGATCGCATTTTTGGATAGGAACTTTTTCCGACCGAAAAATGGAGAACCTGCTCTCGATCTTTTGCTGGCTGGAGTTCCGCCAGCAAAAGTCCCATGGAGCATACACACGGTCACATTTTCCAACCAAAAGCTCTCATCGGACTTTTGCTGGCGGAATTTCCGCTCGTGTGTACGGGGCATTAAACTCAACCGAATGATCGAATACAGGAACTCAATACCGATGTCCATCCAGACTAGATTGAAAGACAAACCCCCACTAAATAACACTGTGACATAATACATAAAAACAAAAGGGAAGGAAGAGAGCGTGGGCCAGTCCTCTTTAGGTGACTGGCAGTGTGAGGTGGATCCGGCTGTATAGGTACAGAAAAGGCACGCAAACTGTACCCGCCAATTTACACCCATGGGCAGATGGGTCCTAGGGGGATTTCCCAGTGCAAAACCAATAGCAACCTGCTAAGACAAAAGAATGGAAAAGCGGGCAGACCTCACTTTGTACTATCCCATGAGGGTCCCCGCATATTGCAAGGGACCCAGATATTTCTATTGCGGCTTTTCACTTGCATGTGTGCACAATTCGTACATCCTCTATGATTAGGGATATAGTACTTTGAGTCTTCGCTTTGTTAGGTTAGCAACTGAAAAATTTTACGAAGCACTATTAGCAACAATAATATATACTTTCCCACCTTTTCTCTTTTTCAGAGACTGTTTTGCTGTAGCGATAAGCTGTGTCTGTATCTGTAGCAGTGTTTAGTACTTTGGCTGTAGCTGGGTCCAAAACATGTTCAAAAGCTGCTGCAGATATGACCCAATCAAGAGGTTTATGGACACATGGCTAAGCCCTTTTTGTTTTAAAGAGAAACACAGAGACAGGAAATTACATCATAACCATGTTCAACAAGAAAGAATATTACATTAAAACACTAACACCTAGAGACCAGTAGCAGCCAGTGGTAATTTTCTTTGGGGGGGGGGGGTGGAAAACGGTAACCACCCACCCCCCTCCCCTGTCGGTTGGTCAGTTGGTCGGCAGGATGGACTGGTGAACTTACCCCATCTTTGCGGCGCTTCTCCCGAGCTCTCGGCGGCTGCGGCGGCTCTTCTGTTCTCCTGCTCTCCACAGGCGACCGCTCTGGCTTCCGTTTCCTCCCTCTTTCTCTGCAGTAAATTGGGAGTCTTCTCTCTTCAGCCAATCAGAAAACGGGTCTCACACACACTTCTGATTGGCCGGATTGAGCATCAGTGTTACAACAGCGAGTATTTATTCGCTGCTTTAACACCTGGGTGGGCTCATGGCGCAATGCTGTGTGCCACTATCCCACATATTTTGAAGCCTATTAGAGCCTAGGGCATAATCAGGTGCTTTAAAAAACACCCCCGCCACTGTAATTCAAGCGCCCGGTGTACTAAAAGGGGCCGAACGCCTGAATAGGGGGTGTCAGCAGTGGTGGTGTCATATAGTCAGTCATATAGGGGGTGGCGTGGAGAGAGGGGACGGGCCGCCGCTGCTAGAGACTGCTACCAGTCACAGTATTATACTGTATATGAGAGTGTCACCTACAACTCTGTCTCCTCCTCTCCATTGCCCCTTTCTGTGGGGGTCCCCCAAGGCTCTGTTCTTGGACCCCTTCTCTTCTCTATCTACACCTCCTCCCTTGGTCACTTGATACGGCTTCCAATACCACTTATACGCTGATGACACCCAAATCTATCTGTCTACTCCTCACCTCACTCCTTCAGTCTCCTCTTGCATTACTAACTTACTAACTGACATATCAGCATGGATTTTGCACCACTTCCTTAAACTAAATCTCTCTAAAACTGAGCTATTAATATTCCCCCACGGCCTGTGCCCCCCTCCATGACTTTTCCATCAAAATCAACAATGCAATCATCAGTCCCTCCCTTCACGCCAGGGTACTAGGTGTAATCCTAGACTCTGACTTGTCATTTCAGCCTCAAATCCAATCGTTGTCAAAAGCTTGTAGAATTCACCTCCGTAAAATCTCTGAAATTCGCCCCTTTTTAACAAATGAAACCACCAAGCTCCTCATTCACTCCCTTGTTATCTCTCGCCTTGACTATTGCAACTCCTTTCTCATTGGCCTACCCCTCCATAGGCTATCCCCTCTTCAGTCTATCTTAAATGCTGCTGCCAGACTTATGCACCTTACCAACCACTCAGTGTCTACTCCAATCCCTATACTGCTCCCAATCACCCAGCGAATTAAATTCAAAATACTAACCACAACATACAAAGCCATTCACAACTCTGCCCCGAGCTACATCACCAATCCTGTCTCCAAATATCACCCAAATCGACCTCTCCGCTCTTCTCAAGACCTCCTGCTTTCAAGCTCTCTCATCTCCTCCTCCCATGCTCATCTCCAGGATTTCTCCAGAGCCTCTCCCATCCTCTGGAACTCTCTACCTCCATCCGGCTATCCCCTACTTTTGCTACCTTCAGGCGATCCCTGAAAACTCATCTTTTCAGGAAAGCCTATCACGTCTCCAACTAATCTCCTACCACTTCCAACAGCTCATTCCCCACAGTTACAACCTTTTGTACCACCTGCCCCACCCTATTAGATTGTAAGCTCTTCTGAGCAGGGCCCTCTTAATTCTCTTTTATTTTATTGTATTATAACTGTATTGTCTCCCTTTTATATTGTAAAGTGCTGCGTAAACTGTTGGCGCTATATAAATCCTGTATAATAATAATAATAATAATATAATAATGGTGGTTGCACATATGTTTAAATAGACAGCACGCAAACAACTCCTTAGAGCAGGGCAGAGTTTAGAGTTTAGTGGAAGGTTAGTTAGTCAGTGGCCCTCTGTAAGAAAGTACCCCTAGGATCAGAGATACAAACAGCAGGGTCTTCTGTCTAAAAGTGTGCCCCCCCCCCAGTGTGTTTTTGTTTTTGCATGGGGTCTCCCATGACATCCATACTAGACCTTCATCAAGGATAAGGGTCTGGTATTGATGTAAATGGGTATGTATTGTTGTATTCTATATGTTATAGAATATGTATATGTTGTGTTGAATCCTATGTGTTTTTTTTTTCATGGGGTCCCCCATTGAAATCTATACTAGGATACTATATACTACTTATACTCTTATACTATATCTAGGATAAGAGTCTGGTATAAAGAAAGGGAATCCCCAGATACTTTGTTTACAAACAGAAATAAGCGGCTGAAGCGTTTAATTGTAAGCATAATTTTTTTTTATTTGTCAGGCAGGGTTGCCAACCGCCAGTAAATTTACTGACAGTTTGTAAATATCAGTGATTTATTTTTTACAACGGTTAGTAAATACCAGGGGCTGATCATTTCATGCTGTGTTGACTTTTTAAGTATAATCATGCAAATTACTTTGTTATAGGTATTGTCAGTGTTTTCACATCATGTTTTAACTGTTAAAATATTTACTGTGTTAGTTTTCAATAGGAGTTCTGTAACTTTTCAGGTTGCCAGTAAAAAATGTAGTCCGTCAGTAAATTTTCCATGTTTTGTCAGTAAAAAATGCTTCGGGAGGTCGGCAACCCTGATGTCAGGTTTGCTATAGTAGGTTGTATACATTGTACAGATATGCTACTCCACATGCAGATAAAGCACATTGTAGAAGACAATGTCGGAAGATAGACTGCACTCCAGACATCAGAGAAAATGGGCTTTATTGTATGAAATCCACAAAAGACATCACAACCCCTATGATACAAAGAGAGAGCAGCAAGGTTAACCCGTTTCACGAAAAAGTTTGCTTAATCATAACCATTGGGGCTACGATTAAGAAAACTTTTCGTGAAACACGTTAACCATGCTGCTCTCTCTTTGTATCGTGGGGTTGTGATGTCTTTTGTGGACTTTATACAATAAAGCCAATTTTCTCTGAAGCCTGGATTGCCGTCTATCTTCCTACATTATCTTCTACTACGCCCAGGCCATGGACTGGACTAGCATCTTGCCATTCAGAAAGGGGATTGTTTTCACCTGGAGCGGTGCTGCTCTCTTGTTGCTGTCTGTCTAGATTAAGGACATCCCCCAAGCATGTTATTTAAAGAAATATAGAATTTTTAATTTTTATCCACCGGTCTCTTATAGGTATTTGTGAGACTGGTGGCGATATGCACATGTGTGGTGGATTTCCCACGAATGTGCATAAATACCATCAGCTTTTGTAGATGGTATTTTTGTGGTGTATCTGGATTTTGCAAAGGCATTTGATACAGTTCCCCATAAATGATTACTGTACAAACTAAGGTCTGTCAGCATGGATCAAAGGGTTAGGACATGGACTGAAAACTGGCTACGGGGGCGAGTCCAGAGGGTGGTGATAAATGGGGAGTACTCAGAATGGTCTGCTGTGGAAAGCAGGGTCCCCCAGGGTTCTGTGCTGGGACCAATCCTATTTATTTTGTTCATAAATGACCTGGAGGATGGGGTAAACAGTTCAATCTCTGTATTTGCGGACGATACTAAGCTAAGCAAGACAGTAACTTCTACGCAGGATGTGGAAACCTTTTAAGAAGATCGAAAAGAAATAATGGGGTGGGCAACTACATGGCAAATGAGGTTTAATGTTGAAAAATGTAAAATAATGCATTTGGGTGCTAAAAATATGAATGCAATCTACTCGCCAGGGGGTGAACCTCTGGAAGAATCAAGGATAGAAAAGGACCTGGTTGTCTTAGTAGATGATAGGCTCAGCAATGGCATGCAAAGCCCAGCTGCTGCGAGCAAAGCAAACAGAATATTGGCATGCATTAAAAAGGGGATCAACTCCAGAGATAAAACAATAATTCTCCCACTCTACAAGACTCTGGTATGGCCGCACCTGGAATATGCCGTCCAGTTCTGTGCACCAGTCCTCAGAAAGAATGTTCTGGAACTGGATAGAGTCCAGAGAAGGTCAGCAAAGCTAATTAAGGTACTAGAGGATCTCATCTATAAGGAGGGGATATGATTTCAATGTGCAAATACCGTACTGGTGACCCCACAATAGGGATAAAACTTTTCCGTGCAAGGGAATTTAAAATGATAAGTGACCATTCACTAAAATTAGAAGAGAAGCGGTTTAACCTTACACTGCGTAGAGAGTTCTTTACTGTAAGAGCGGTAAGGATGTGGAATTCTCTTACACAAGTAGTAGTTTCAGAGGGGAGCATCGATAATTTCAAAAACCAATTAGATAGGCATCTAAACGACCACAACATACAGGGATATACAATTTAATATCAACATAAAAGCACACACATGCAGGCTGGACTTGATGGACTTGTGTCTTTTTCCAACCTTACCAACTATGTAACTATGGAAATTAAGTGCACTGCAGCATATGTGCGCATGTGCAGAAAGGCACTGCTCATGCGTACTGTACATGCTGCAGCTTAACCATTTCCTGACCGCCCACCATCGTTATACGTTGGTACTTTGAAGAGGAATATTGTTGTGATGGGAGCAGCTAGCTGCCATAACCCCGGTATCCTCTTCTTCAGCGGGTGGTCTGCTTCAATATAAAAGTGGTCTCTGTGGCACATTTGGAGCAAGATCACTTTTATGGGCAGTGGGAGAGGGCCCCCCCTCCCATCACGTTCCGGTGCCCTCCACCGCTTACCGGAGCCGTTGTTAGTGGCGGAGGCGATGGGATCCTCTCCCTAGCCTGACATGGAGACGAGTGAGGGGAAGATGGCCCCCACCTGTCTCCATATTATTGCAGGGCGTAAGTGACGTCAAAACGTCACTTCCGCCCATGGCTCTTAAAGGGCCATTTTAAAAAAAAAAAATTCAAATGAGGTCTTTTTGACCCCAGATCTCATATTTAAGAGGTCCTGTCATGTTTTTTTTTCTATTACAAGGGATGTTTACATTCACAGTTTTTTTTTTTTTATGAACAGTGTAAAAATAAAAAATAAAAGGTAAAATAAATTAGAAAAAAAAAAAAATTAAACGCGCCCCCATCCCGCCGAGCTTGCGTGCAAAAGTGAACGCATACGTGAGTAGCGCCCACATATGAAAACTGTGTTCAAACCACACATGTGAGGTATCACCACGATCGTTAGAGTGAGAGCAATAATTCTAGCCCTAGACCTCCTCTGTAACTCAAAACATGCAACCTGTGGAAATTTTTAAACGTCGCCTATGGAGATTTTTAGGGGTAAAAGTTTGTTGCCATTCCACGAGCGGGAGCAATTTTGAAGCGTAACATGTTGGCTATCACTTTACTTTGCATAACATTATCTTTCACAATATAAAAAATAATGGGCTAACTTTACTGGGTTTTTTTTAGTTGAAAAAAGTGTATTTTTTAAAAAAAAGTGCACTTGTAAGACCGCTGCGCAAATACGGTGTGACAGAAAGTATTGCCACGACCGCCATTTTATTCTCATGGGTGTTAGAAAAAAAATATATAATGTTTGGGGGTTCTAAGTAATTTTCTAGCAAAAAAAAAAACAGTTTTTAACTTGTAAACAACAAATCTCAGAAAGAGGCTCGGTCCTTAAGTGGTTAAGAGCTCACTGTCTTTTGGGATAGCTTTGACATAGCAATCCCAGGAAACAGAGGGACCTGGCCTAGGCCAGAAATCCAGAAGTGCTGCCTTTTAGCACAAAAAGCAACCCATAGGTAAAAATTAGAATGCATTTATTTAACATTTGTGTAAGAGAAAGCGGGAGGGATGAAATAATAAATGGTTGTTTTAATTAGTTAAGTTCCACTTTAAGCACTATTAAAAATGCTGCTCCCCGCCAAACAGAATTTTTTATCTTTCTTTTGCTTTTGTACGTTTTCCAGGATAGTGCCCACCAACCTCGCCCCCCCCCAATTTCAATTGTTTACCAATCAGCTGCCCATTAACCTAGAAAATGGCCAAAATGAATTTTTAACATTCGGCTCTCATTGACGTCAGTAAGCCAATATGGTATGGCATATAGAATTCGACACCTGAACTTCTTTAATGGTCATCGAGCTTGCATCAGAGCAAACCCAGGTATGCTCATCTCATCCCTATTCTCCATGTAAGATGTTTTTGCAGGCTGTTTAGTTTCCACAGTAGGAGTGGGGTTAGATTCAGGAGATAAGCATGCAAGTTCTGCTAATGTTTATGTTACATACATAGTTACATAGTGGGTGAGGTTGAAAAAAGACACAAGTCCATCAAGTCCAACCTATGTGTGTGATTATGTGTCAGTATTGCATTGTATATCCCTGTATGTTGTGGTCATTCAGGTGCTTATCTAATAGTTTCTTGAAGCTATCAATGCTCCCCGCTGAGACCACCGCCTGTGGAAGGGAATTCCACATCCTTGCCGCTCTTACAGTAAAGAACCCTCTACGTAGTTTAAGATTAAACCTCTTTTCTTCTAATTTCAATGAGTGGCCACGAGTCTTGGTAAACTCTCTTCTGCGAAAAAGTTTTATCCCTATTGAGGGGTCACCAGTCCGGTATTTGTAAATTGAAATCATATCCCCTCTCAAGCGTCTCTTCTCCAGAGAGAATAAGTTCAGTGCTCGCAACCTTTCCTCATAACTAATATCCTCCAGACCCTTTATTAGCTTTGTTGCCCTTCTTTGTACTCGCTCCATTTCCAGTACATCCTTCCTGAGGACTGGTGCCCAGAACTGGACCGCATACTCTAGGTGCGGCCAGACCAGAGTCTTGTAGAGCGGGAGAATTATCGTTTTATCTCTGGAGTTGATCCCCCTTTTAATGCATGCCAATATTCTGTTTGCTTTGTTAGCAGCAGCTTGGCATTGCCTGCCATTGCTGAGCCTATCATCCACTAGGACCCCCAGGTCCTTTTCCATCCTAGATTCCCCCAGAGGTTCTCCCCCCAGTGTATAGATTGCATTCATATTTTTGCCACCCAAATGCATTATTTTACATTTTTCTACATTGAACCTCATTTGCCATGTAGTCGCCCACCCCATTAATTTGTTCAGGTCTTTTTGCAAGGTTTCCACATCCTGCGGAGAAGTTATTGCCCTGCTTAGCTTAGTATCGTCTGCAAATACAGAGATTGAACTGTTTATCCCATCCTCCAGATCGTTTATGAACAAATTAAATAGGATTGGTCCCAGCACAGAACCCTGGGGAACCCCACTACCCACCCCTGACCATTCTGAGTACTCCCCATTTATCACCACCCTCTGAACTCGCCCTTGTAGCCAGTTTTCAATCCATGTACTCACCCTATGGTCCATGCCAACAGACCTTATTTTGTACAGTAAACGTTTATGGGGAACTGTGTCAAATGCTTTTGCAAAATCCAGATACACCACGTCTATGGGCCTTCCTTTATCTAGATGGCAACTCACCTACTCATAGAAGGTTAATAGATTGGTTTTAGACCACCATCATTTTAAATTAAGCACTAACTTTTATTAATTTGTTTTCCAAATACTATCATTTTGCAGATGCAATTACATACAGATTATATTCTTTTATTTCCCTTGAATAAAAGTTTGTTTGAAAAGGTGTCTCTCTTATTGTAGCTTTTTTGTTGTTCAAATAGTTACTACATGACAGTTTGTGACACTTATTTTCTATGGCACCAGGGTGGATGCTGGCATGGTACAAATGCCAACACAATAAAAAAATAGTAAATTTAATGAGTGCCCACTTAAATGTACTCTTGTCCAAATGCCTTGCTAGGTATTACTAGATAATATAAACTTTTACAAAACAAAGCAGCTGCAAACACTCAAACTACATTATGATAGACCATCGCACATTCAGTTTCTTTACCATTCTGTTTAAACATATCATTCCAAAACCACCATTACTTCTTGGCATGTGGAAGTTAATAAATTAGGTATAATGTAATAAACTGGTCACATGCAGAGTGAAATGTTTCAGCTGGGCAACGGCAGAAAGAAATTTTACATCATCCATCCAAGGATGGGGTCCATTTTAATAAGATGGAGTCAGTTCTTGAAAGAAACAGCTGGAGCAGCTCTGAGCTATGAATGGATTTACTGATTGACAATATGGCTTTATCGCTGGCAAAAATAGCTTCACTGAATGACTATGAATTCTTTGACACTGGGTCTTGCAATATGTTCACAGTAACAAAAGTGTATACTTACTGAACAGTAAATAAAGATAAAGAAAAAATTATGCGAGTTAAAAAATTAACTTTGTTTATTGAACATTTATACTGTATATTTATTGATGGATGCTGTGTGGTTTAAAAAAGGTTAAAGCAGTATTAATCCCAAAAACAAAAATGTAATTCATAGTACTTGACAATCCTTAGAGATGTAGTCATTGCATTGGTTTTCTTTTTTAGGCTTTTTCCTTTCTTTTCACCTGGCGGTCCAACCAGTAACACACTTCCTGTTTTAGGGTGTCTCTGAACAGAGGAGCAACTGAAATACTTACAGACAGCAGCATTGTCAATCTGGGGAGAGGGTAATGTTAGCTGCATTAGCAGATTTAGTTGGACTTGACTAACAAAACAAAGCCAAACTCCAGCTAGCAACTATTTGCAGTACAGCAGCAGTTTTTTCAATTTGGGATTAAAGGTATTACAAAAATGAATAAAGGCTGACCAGTTGCGGGACAAGGTCATCCAGCACCCAGGGCAAAGATGCCAAACTGCACTTCTTCCCCATTCATGATATGCCCAGCAATCTCTCACTTGTCAGAATCACTGTGCACATGCTTGTGTTGATGGCTCTCTCCTCCACTCCCAGCTCTCTCCTGGACACTTCTCTCTCACCCTCCTCCTTTCTGCTAATGCAGCTCCTGTGTGTATATGAACACAATTGCCTGCTTGTTAATACAGAAGTGCTGTACTGTCAGGAAGGAGGAGGAGGAGTGAGAACACAGCCACTGTCAGGGCCTCGACTTGAACCTGGGACCTCTGCTGTGTCTGGCAATGACTCTTCTCGCTGAGGAACCTGAGATGCTGGACCTCGTTCTGTCTAATCCATTGGACAACCCTGCCTTGTGCCTTGACTTCTGCTGAATTTTTAACTCTTTGATCCTCCCATGAACTTTCTGATTTAAGGCAGGTCTCTGCACTTCCTGTTTGCCAGATGATTATTCTCTCTTCAGCCAGTATCTAGCTCTTATCTTTCACTTGTTATTGACCCTTGGCTTATTCCTTGACTATGCTTCTGCCTGATCCTAATCCGCAACTACTCATTGCTGACCTCTAATTGCTTACTGACTATGCTTCTGTTTAATCCATACCTGCTTATCCGCTACTGGACCCCGGCTTGCTCACCTCCTGGTGGGGCATCACGACATGGTACTAACATGCAGCAAAATCCATCACCACTATCAGGAGCTCTGGTAAACACCGGTTAGTACTTAAGACTCCACACCTCAGATGAGCCAGTGTCATCTGCCAGGGCGACTGCCTGTGTACCTATCCTGCTGGTTGATGGTAGCCCTGCTACTGCTGTAGCAACTGGTGTTCGGGGCCTGGCCCCTGATTGTGATAGCCAAACCACATCCCCAGTTCTCTCCTCCTCTCCTTGCTGCTCCCAGCAATGGTTTACTGTAGAGATATGGGCGCTTTCCTTCTGTTATAAGGCTTACAGGAGTAGTGATGCCTTTGTCACTACTCCTGTCAGCCTTATAACAGAAGGAAAGCGCCCATATCCCTACAGTAAACCATTACGCCCAGGGCAGCCACCCCTTGTCCTGACCCTGAGGCTGAGCATTGTAAGCACCCCTGTCAGTTTTAAATAGTTTATCTCAACCCTCTAACTGCCACAGTTGAGGGACAACTTGGTCTGTAAAACCGGAGTGACACCCGCGCCAATGTGAATAATATATAATGAAATAGATTGAAATTATAGATGTGTTGAAAAATATGTGCTGCTGCTGTCCAATATTCCCAATATGGGCTGTTGACCGATGCAATATAACTTAGACAGTGCTTGCTATTACAAATTCCGTGCTATGTGAAATCACAATATGTCATGGATCTGCAGTAGTTTTCCTGTCTCTGCTTAACTCTCTGCGTGATCAGCTTATAAGACTGGCCGCCTCTCACCTGGCTGCTTAAGTAATCTTCCCTCAAGCATGGCTCCACCACGGCCTCTAATTAGGAACACTAATCAATATTGTGCGTTTTGCTTCTGTGTGCTCATTGCTGTGTGTCCTACGTCTGATCCTGTTTACCGGCCTTGGCTTGTTCTTGACTATCCTCGTCTGCTTCATATCCTGACCTTTGGCATGTTCTTTGACTATCCCTATCTGCTTGTTGCCCTGTTTGGCTTATCTCCTGACTATCCTTGTTGTTCCGGTCTGCTGCTTCCTCCCTATCCTCCAGAAGTCTACCTTAAGCGTAAGCTGAGAAACCCTGGGGGCAGCGACCTGGAGCCAGATTGCAGCGATCCATCCCCACCATCAGGGGCCCTGGTGAACACCTGCTGGCTCTTAGATTCCATGCCCTGGGAAATCTTATGCTCTAGCTCTGTGTGATCCTTGTTGGTGCTCCAGAGTACCTGCTTTCCTGAATCACCCAGAGCTCCATCCACGGCAGTCAGCCGTAGGGTCCACTACCTTAGCAGTGCACACCTGACCCCAACGGGGTGCATCTGTCACCTGGCCTCAGGTGACCTGACACAATATCATTGAACTTTGTCTAACAATAACAGTGCCAACCTACATCCACTTAAAGTGCTGCCATAGTAAACAAAATAAAATTGTAATAGGAATGCTAACCAGTTTTGGATGACACGCAAGGGAACGTCTAGCCTCTGAAGACATTGTGAATAGGTGACAAAATGCATTAGTAGACTGTTTCTTTGTGTCACTTCCAGCCTCACGAGTGGAACGCACGCTCAAACTCAGCGTCCATCTTGTTGGATTAATAAGACGGGCCGTTTTTGTATATGTAGTGGCGCTTTTAATTGTTTTAACAATAAACATCATTTTAAATTTTTACACAATATAAGAGGGTTCCTCTCCGTTCTTTATGTTGGTCCCATCCATCATACTGCCTGCATTCTGAACCCACAGGAGTGAGATCGGGACTAAGGATTGACCATCAAAGATCACCAGGACCATCGGAATGGGACTCCCTAAAGACCTACAGTGCCTTGCAAAAGTATTCTCCCCCCTTGGCATTTTTTTGCGTTTTGTTGCCTCACAACCAAGATTTGCATCATTTATTTTACAGAACATGCCCACAACTTTGAAGATGTTTTTTTTTATTATTGTGAAGTAAACAACAAATAGGACAAAATAACAGAAAAAGTCAATGCTTTGTAGAGCCACCTTTTGCGGCTATTACAGCTCCAAGTCACTTTGGATAAGTCTCTATGAGCTTGCCACATCTTACCGCTGGGATTTTTGCCCATTCCTCCTTGCAAAACTGCTCCAGCTCCTTCAAGTTGGATGGTTTGTGCTTGTGAACAGCAATCTTTAACTCTGACCACAGATTTTCTAATGCATTGAGGTCTGAGCTTTGACTAGGCCATTCCAACACATTTACATGTTTCCCCTTAAACCACTTAAGTGTTGCTTTAGCAGTGTGTTTGGGGTAATTGTCCTGTTGGAAGGTGAGCCTCCATCCTAGCCTCAAATCACACACAGAGTGGTACAGGTTTTACTCAAGAATATCCCTGTATTTAGCACCATCCATCTTTCCCTCAACTCTGACCAGTTTCCCAGTCCCGACTGCTGAAAAACATCCCCACAGCATGATGCTGCCACCACCATGTTTTACTGTGGGTATGGTGTTCTTTGGGTGATGTGATGTGTTGGGTTTTCACCAGACATAGCGTTTTCCTTGATGGCCAAAAATTTAAATTTTGATCTCATCAGACCAGAGCACCTTTCTCCATACATTTTGGGAGTATCCCACGTGCCTTTTCGCAAACTCAAAACATACCATTTTGTTTTTTTCTGAAAGTAATGGCTTCTTCTGGCCACTCTGCCCTAAAGCCCAATTCTATGGAGCGTACGGTTTATTGTCATCTCTGCTGTGGAACTCTGCAGCTCCTCCCGGGTTACCTTAGATCTCTGTGCTGCCTCTCTGATTAGTGTCCTCCTTGCCCGGTCCGTGAGTTTTGTGTGCGGCCGTCTCTTTGCAGGTTTTCTGTTGTGCCATGTTCTTTCCATTTGGTTATGATAGATTTGATGGTGCTCCTAGGGATCAACAAAGATTTGGATATTTTTTTATAACCTAACCCTGACTTGTACTTTTCAACAACATTCTCTCTTACTTGTTTGGAGATTTCCTTGGTCTTCATGGCAGTGTTTGGTTAGTGGTGCCTCTTGCTTAGGTGTTGCAGCCTCTGGGGCCTTTCAAAAAGGTGTGTATATGTAATGACAGATGATATGACACTTAGATTGCACACAGGTGGACATCATTTCACTATTTATGTGACTTTTGAAGGTAATTGGTTGCACCAGAACTTTTTATGGGCTTCATAACAAAGGGGGTGAATACATACGCACATGCCAATTATCTGTTTTTAATTTCTGAAAAATAGTTTTATGTATATATTTTTCTAATTTTACTTCACCAACTTAGACTATTGTGTTCTGATCCATCACATATAATTCAGATTAAAAAAACATTGAACTAAAGGCTGTAATGTAAAAAAATTGGTAAAAAGCCAAGGGGGTGAATACTTTTGCAAGGCACTGTACATGCTTTCTAGACTTCCCTTGCTGTACAGCAAGAGAGTTATCACCATCTGGTGAGTGCATGGTGTTACTGGTGTGTGTATGAGGTGGACATGGGATTCTTTCTGGGACTCAAGCACCCCCCAACAATTTCTGGGACTTCACTTCTTATATGGACTATGTTTTTTGCACTATTGCAATTTTGTTTATTTTATTTAATTTTGCATGTTAACATTCCTATTACAATTTTATTTTGTTTACTATGGCAGCACTTTAAGTGTATGTAGGTTGATACTGTTATCGTTGGACACAGTTCAATTATAATTGTAAGCGCTGTCTAAGTTATATAACTTGGTCTGTAAAACGAAGTTGAAAATTCACAGTCTTACAACAGAATTAACAGGTGAAAATAAAGGCGGCAATCCAAAGTCACAGCAGAAGATCAGCAGAGGTAAGTTGTTGTCTAGAGTTAGCCACGTTCAAACTGGGAATCAGCAGTGACAATGGACAAATGCAAGTTTTGAGTTTAGGAAATATGTTGGACAAGTATGCGTGAGTAAACGCTGATACAAAGAAGCATATTCCTTTACAAGAGTATGGAGAAGTACAGCCATTCACTTGTATGGTAGGCTATACATGACATGAGTGGCTCCCTAAACGCGGGAAAGCATTGGGAAATTTACACTCGACATGTAAAATGTCTATAAAATCTCTGTGTGCATGAACATTTAGACAGTAGAACTATACCAGTGAGAGGCTTGGCAATGCTATAACAATAGAAAATCTGTTTTGTAATAAGATAACAGGCATTAACTTGGAAAAAAAAGATAAAAGTTGTGGTTTTCCAGCAAAAATCTAATCTGGCACATGGCTTTTTTTGACTAAATTAAACTCTGCTTTTTTTGGAAAGCTGCATTAATTTATTGTTATCCTTGAAAAATTAACAGATGGCTGAGTATGTTTTGTGTATATACTAGTTTTCCTGAGCTCCATGAATATCTCAGTGGTTGTTCTAATGGAAAGAAGATGAATAAGGCTGATACAATTTAAAAATCTGAATAAAGGAAGTTTCCTATAATGCAGTTAAGTGTGGTTTACCAAGTGCCACAGGCAAAACCAAAAAAATGAACGACAAGAGAAGATGAAAGAAAATGCTGTTAATATGACCAAACTCTTTAAAATTTCACGAATGGAAACCGTATCCAGAAATAACAGACTGTGTCTAGGATTTGCCCTTTTCTGTTTTTGTCTACAAGGGGATTTGCACCAATGTATGACAAATTATAGGACATCTACAAAAACTGGCTTTTGGTGGAAGGGACTACTGCACATGGGAAAGGCAGAAATATATTTCTGACTAACATTGTTTGGCTGCCATGATGTAAAGAATTTTTTTTCCTCAAAAAGTAGTTCCTCTAACAGCCTCTTCTGTCTATACAGTAAAATATCCTGTTAACCCTATGTGCAGCTACCTGTATTTTTCCTCATCGATAAATGCACATGACTGCAATGACACACAGAAAACAATTGTTTTTTGTGTAATGCTTACACCAGGTTGCGGTGTTTCACTGCGCTCCAAAGCTATGCAATATTTTGGAAAATGTCTGCATAATATTGCACTTTTCTGGATGGTTCTGTTGCATGGCTCTACAGCTCAACCAAAATGGCTGCTGCCCGCACACTAAACCAAAGCAGTGAAGTGTGTAGCCTAGTGTGAATGGGCCAGTAAGGTGTGTAACTGAAGTTTTCCTCAGTCACTGAAAAAAGAAAATATTTTGGCACACACTATATACTCTGCCACTAGTGCTTCACACAGGACTGACATATTGCCCCAACAAAGCAACAAAAAGACTCTATTGATCATACTGCTAGTTGATAGAGTTAATAAAGTTTACATGCTATTTAAACAATCCATAGGTAAGAATGACAGCTTTCCGCTCCTTGGTTGCTAGGTACCAGGAGCCGCCTGCGTTCTAATAACCAAAGAAGCTGTTTAGGCTGCCTGCCTGCGTCCTAACAACCGATGATTGCTAGGATGCAGGTGGCTACACAGTGTCATTAGTTGTTATATTAAGCAATGCAGCAGTGTTTGCATTCATTTAGGAGAGGATACACCTCAGAAAATAGCCCAATAGCCCCGTTTACACTGTTGTGCTATGTAAATGCCCCATATTAGTGTGCATGTTGTTAAGGCAGCTCATTCATTGAAATCGGTTGCCTAACACACCAAAAAAGAGTACTTTAGTTCTCTGCCACATGTTGTCCTGCACTGTAATGCCCCGTACACACGATTGGACATTGATCGGACATTCCGACAACAAAATCCATGGATTTTTTCCGACGGATGTTGGTTCAAACTTGTTTTGCGCACACACGGTCACACAAAGTTTTCGGAATTTCCACTCGCTAACAACGCGGTGACGTACACCACGTACGACGAGACTAGAAAAGGCCAGTTCAGAACCAAGCACGGCACCCTTTGGGCTCCTTTTGCTAATCTCGTGTTAGTAAAAGTTTGGTGAGAGACGATTCGCACTTTTTCAGACTCGTGGTTTTCAGATCGTTTTCTGCTGTTCAGTTTGTGCTTGTGGGTTTGTATCTGCTCTTCAGTGCGTGCAGCAAGCTACGCGTGACTCAGTCATTGTGTTCTTGTTCGTTCGTTACTGTTTTTCAGGTAGCTCTTCACAGGCCTTGCTGTTCTTCAGTGTGTTCTGTTACTTCGTTCTGAGCAGCCGACCGTTTTCTAGCCATGTTGCGTATATGTACTTCTCGTAGAGTTCGTGCTGTGTGGGGGCTTGGTGTTGGGGTCCTTACCTTGACACAAGCCCAGTCCATGAACAGGGTGGGGAGGAGTTCATGGACCAAGAATTGGTTGCTCCAGCGTGACCGGTTCTGTCATATGCCTTTGCTCCGTGAGATCCGTGAGAATCCTGATGATTTCAGGAACTTTCTCTGGATGACGGACCCTGTATTTCACCGTTTGTTGGCTTTGGCAGGATACCTGCATGAGGCAAGCCATCACTCCGGAGCAGAGGCTAGTCGCCACCCTGCGGTACTTGGCGACGGGGAGAAGCCTGCGGGACTTGAAGTTCTCGACAGGCATCTCCCCCCAGGCTCTGGGAATTATTATCCCAGAGACCTGTTCTGCCATCATTCAGGTCCTGCAGAAGGAGTATATTAAGGTAAGATTTTTATCCTTTAATATCACATTTTATTGTATTTAATGTTTGCTAATATATTGTATTTATTTCCTCATTCCCTAATTACCCTGATTGGAATATGCTGTGAATGTCCCCTTTGTCCTCATGCATGCTGGATTTTTATGTAATTATTTTTGTTCTCCTTCATACATATTTGCCTTCACTTACCTCCCCAGCATGGTCTCCTGGCCCTATATTCACCTCATGTAGTCACTTAACAATGTATTTTGTCAGCTCCATAGTAGTGCTTTACCCTAAATACCCCCTAAAATGTTTTGAAATGTGATTTGTGCTTTAAATTCAGGCAGAGTGCCAGAGGCTTTTTTTGGGGGGTCCCCAAATCATTTGGAACCCTCCCTCCCCCCAACTGCTAAGTCAGCTGATAACAATTCTCTATCTATCCTCAATCATCTATCTGCTGACTTTGCCAAGCCCATACACACTATACCCATCTCTTTTGTGCTCAGATGTATGGATGAATTCCCCAAAGCATGTTGTGCACGGGCCTGCCTGTATACTTTCAAATGGTACTGTTTAAAGTTTTTGTATCCTATTATTATCTTGATAGGTAATAGCAGAATGTCCAAATGTGCTAAAATGTGTACAGTGTGTATTTATATCTTTGTATTATGACACTTCTTACCTGTCCAGTGGGCTGCCAATAGTGTAACTAAGGAGGGGCTGTTCAAAGCAATACCCATTATTTAGGCATTCATCTCTCAATGAAGTGGAGAGGGTTACCTGTCCAAGAGCTCTCCCCCCTATAATGTTAGAAATGGCCCATGAGAGGGGGGGGGGGAGGAATCTGATAGTTGTACCTTATACTTTGGTCTTTAAAAACTCCCTCCAAAAAATGTTATCTTGATGTTGGCCAAGAATGTTTGTGTGTAATCTGCTTTCCCTGTTTATGTGCAAAATGACTATTTTTTTTTTGTTTTGACTCCACAGTTTCCTTCCACGCCACAGGAATGGCAGACTGTGGCCTCCCACTTTGCCCAGCGGTGGGACTTTCCTAACTGCGGAGGGGCAATTGATGGCAAACACGTCCACTGTTGGTCCACTGGTCGTACTATTACAACTACAAGGGGTTCAATAGTATTGTGATGTTGGCTGTGGTGTCTGCTACTTATGAGTTCCTGTATGTGGACGGGGGGAAGAATGGCCGGATGTCCGATGGTGGAGTCATCGCCCAGACCGAGTTCTACAGGCGTCTCCAGAATGGCAGCTTGGACTTGCCACCTCCAGAAGACAATGTGGAAGGACTCCCATTCGTCTTCGTTGCGGATGAAGCATTTGCGCTGGGGGACCATCTTATGCGGCCATTCCCGATGAGGACCCTCACCCCGGACCAGAGGGTTTTTAATTACCGGCTGGCCAGAGCCAGAAGAGTGGTGGAGAACATGTTTGGAATCATGGCCAGCCTGTTCCACCTATTTCTTACACCCATACATATGGCAGAGTACAAACTGAATCACATTATCCTGGCGTGCTGTGTTCTACACAACGTTTTACGGCAACATTCTGCCAACTATGCTGGCTCAGTTGGGCCTGAGGCGGAATTCAAAATGAACCAACCCTGACGGCGCTTGAAAGCGGCCGTCCTGGCTTGCCCCCCCTGAGTGCCCGTGATGTCTGGCTAAGATACCTTGAATTCTTTGCAGGTAGGGGGGCTATCAATATGCCAGACAATGTCTAAAACCTTTTTCAAATAAAAAAATAAATAAATAATCAAATCTTTGGTGACATTTACTGCTTGTGTTTGTTTTAGCTGACCCTGACAGAAATGTGGTGAGTCCTGAAAATGGCGTGATTGTGTAACCTTACAAAGCACTGTTAGGTGTTATTTACTAAAGGCAAAGACACTTTGCACTACAAGTGCACTTGAAACTGCACTTGTAGTGCAAAGTGGATTTGCCCTTAGGAAATAACACCCATTGTCACAGAAAACAGCAATTAGAGCACCACAAAAGTGTTGTAGCGCTCAGACAATAATCCACACATTCTTGATTAACAATCTTTTTAATACCAGCACAATCACATGTGCATTTAGAAAAGGTTTTTAAAACAAACCAACATGTTTGTTGTATAACAATTTTTGGGTTCACATTAGAAAAAGTAGAAATGTCCATTTAAGATAAAACAGGCATGTTTAAAACCAACAAGAAATACACAAATCTTGAACTTACAAAGTTCAAAATTTGGTAGAACTTGAAGGCAATATCAGACATGGGTATTTACAAACTGTGTTTGATATTGCGTTCAGTTGGGGTGAAGTCACCCCAGGAAAAGCCAAATTTTGAAGATGCACACAAATAGCCGAATGTCAACATGTGCTAGCTGCCATCATGGGGAATCAAGGAACGTGTTTTGGGGGTGCAACCCCTTCCTCTCAGCTACTTTATTATTGAGGAAGGGGTTGCACCCCCAAAACGCGTCCATTGATCTTCCGTGATGGCAGATAGCACATGTTGACATACTGTGTGCATCTTCAAAATTTGGCTTTTCTCCAGTTTGTCAAAAAATGTAAAAAAATTGTAGCACACCAAAAAACAAAGGGATTTGGAGGGGTTTTAAACTCTCCCTAAAACATCAATGATGTTCTTATTTTTTTGAAGAACACCATTGATGTTTTTCTTGATGTTTTCCAAGTCCCTATTACACCCCATGATCTCCCCGATCAGGATCTGTGCACTTTCTGAGGTGAAAGGTTCTGGATCCACAACATCACGATCACCAAAAAGATAGAAACATAAAAAACCCATGTATTATAAATATGCCGGCATCCATCACTTACCTGAGCCTGTGGTCGCAGACACTCACCTGTTGTGGTGCCAATTTCCACCACGTCTTCCTCCTCCTGCTCTGTTTGTCTTGGGTGGATTTTCCCTTCTTCCAGAGGTGGGGGGTCTCTGGTCTCCTCGGATGAGGGGTGTCCTCCGAGTCTTTTCTCCCCTATGTAAAAAAAAAAAATGGTATACTTAGCACACAGATATTTGATGGCAGAACTATAAATATGAAACATTGTTTGGAAATGGGGTACAATTTTTTTTGTGGGCAGAGTTCCAAGATGTAGCATTTTTCTTGTCCTTTGTCAATACTTTACCTGTCTTGTACAAACTTCACAGATGGAGACACCCCTATAGTATACACTGGAGCACCTGTGTGGGCCCCTTAATAAAAAGGGTGTTCTTGTGTCCCACACTAGTGCTCCAGCGTCCAGATGTGAAAACTGCTGCTGAGTGTCCTCTCCTTACACAGAATCTAGTTTAATTTCATTCTAGTTACAAACCCATCTACACAACCAAATTAGTTTTAGACAAGTAGGCCCTAAAAAATGTGGCCAAATGCATATGACCAAAACCATGGTGTTTTATTGGCCGAACGAACAATGTTTGATACGAACGAATAATGTGCCCATGAACATGAAACATTTTAAACTGGACAACAGTTAAGAAAAGTACATGGAGCAGCATGAACGTAATAAAAATAAAGAATAGGAACACAGCACAACTACTTACTTTTTTGCAGCACTCTCCGGATCTTTCTGTACTGCTCATGCTCTCTTAATTTGAGGTCTGACCACCGCTTCCTGAGCTGATCTTTCGATCGTCATACCCCGAAATTCCGGTGCAGACTCTTGACCACTTTCGCCATGATCTTGGCCTTTCTGACATTGGGGTTGGGGTAAGGTCCATACTTCCCGTCATAGTCGGCCTTCTTCAGGATGTCGACCATCTCCAACCTCTCCCCAAAGGACATATTTGAGGCCTTAAATCTTCTCCTTCTGGATCCAGACGTTTCTGGCTCCTGGCTTTCTTCCCCCTCCTCCTCCTTGCTGTAATTAGCACGCACCTGCTGTGTCACGGCCATGTGCTCTTCCCCCACTGCGCCGAACGAAAAGGGGCGGGGAATAGACTAGAAAGAACGTCAGGGGCGGGCGGAGTTACACGCATGCGTAGTGTGTATAAAGCGTAACACGCATATGTAGTACGTACGATCTGTGAGCGGAGGAAGGAGTATCGGAGGCGCGGATCGTGATAACGAAGGTAAGATCTAAACTTGGGCCTATACTGCTTCTAGATTGAGGCCTATATTATAACAAGATTAGGAGAGTTTTGCCTGACATTAGGGTTTGTCTCGTGTTGTGTCTTGCAGATAAAATGGATGGCTTCAATGACCACAACTTCCTCCCCCTGTTCATAGACAAATACAGGGAGCTGCCCTGTCTGTGGCAGGTCAAACACCCGCATTATAATCATAAACAAAAGAGGCAGGCAGCACTGGAGAAACTGCTGGAGTTGGTGACGCCAGTGGTCCCCACAGCCCGATGGAGCCCCCACACGGTTGGAATGTCCGACAACACGCTCCAATTGCACATTTTCCGTCGGAAAATCCGACCGTGTGTACGGGGCATAAGACAAATGCATTGAGAAGGTGCAGAGGCGGCTCAAGACTTTGTGAGGCCTTAGGCAAATCTTAGACATGAGGTCCCACTCACTCCCATAATGGGAAAAAAATTAAAGTGATAGAAATAAACTATAAATTGCATATATTAAGAGCCTTAAATCATATGAACTATGTATTCACAGTTTCTAGAATTTTCTCTAACCAATTACTCTTCAATCAAATATATATCATTAAACATAGGGTATATTAGCAATGTGTTTAAGTTATAGCAAAAGTGTCAAAAACCATATTTCTCCATTTAACATCAAGGTCAGGTTAATATAATCCAGCCAGCACAGAGTTCCCACTTACATCAGAGTCTGCAGGAGAACCCCTTACCGTGAAAGAGGAAATTTGATGCAAGGGGGAATGCTGCAGACTTTGGTGTAAAGGAGAATGCTGATGTAAGGGTGCAGGGGTTACTGATATAAGGGGGAACCTTTATATCAGTGCCCCCTTACCTTACTGTATTCACTCCCCCCTTACATCAGTGACCCTCTTCCCTCAGACTGGCCTGGCGGCTCTGTCACTGACCTCCTCTTAGGTGCACTGTGCAGGGCTCAATCAGACAGTTCTCTCTGAGCTCCAGTGTGGCAGCTCTGGTCTCATACAATATTCTCCTCTCCACAGTCCACACACACCTGATTCCTCCCATGACCCCTGTCCTAGCAGTGTTCCCACTCTTGACTCCTCTGTAGCCCCCCCCCCAAGACTGTAGACATGATACAGGAGATGGTCAGAGACTGTGCGGCTATAATACAAGAGATGGTCAGAGACTGCAGACATGATACAAGAGATGGTCTTATTATGGTAATGACAAGCAAACTCTCACCCGGCTAACTCGGTAACACCAGATTGTTGCAGCAGCCACCAAACACTAAAGCCACAACCACACACGATCCCGCCACAGACAGGGTACAGACAGATGATCCCTCTATACACTCCTCCATTCCCAACTACAAGCAAGAGAAACCAAGACATTCGCTTTGAGCGCCCAAGAGTGCATTCTGGGAGTTGTAGTCTCTGCAGAGCGCAGGCACCGGCTGACCAGTGTGTAGTGTGGATAACAAAAAACAAACACACACATAGACTTATCTAAAAACAACTTTAATAATGTAAACATAAACATCTGGTTCACACTCACTGATTGCTCCAGGCTCACTAATTGGTTGCTAAGTTACTGCACATCATACAGCTCACTGATTAGTTGCTGGAGGTTACTGCACATTATTACTGCTGACTGATTGGTTGCTATCAGGTTACTGCATATCATTATCACTCACTGATTGGTTGCTATGGGTTACTGCTTATTACCCATGGGGTGGGGTGGTAGGAAGCTAGCAGGGGGGTGTAGGTGGGATGATAATGACGGGGTAGGGTGGTAGCAAGCTGACAGAGGGGTACAGGTGGGATGAAGATGATAGGGGTGGGGTGGTAGGAAGCTGGCAGAGGGGTACAGGTGGGATAATGATATCAGGGGGATGGTAGGAAGCTGACAGTGACGTACGGGTGGGATGAAGATGACGGGGGTGGTAGGAAGCTGGCAGGGGGTACAGGTGGGAGGAAGATGACAGGGGGTAGTAGGAAGCTGGCAGAGGGATACAGGTGGGATGAAGATGACGGGGTGGTAGGAAGCTGGCAGTGGGGTACAGGTGGGATGATGACAGGGTGGGAGTGGTAGGAAGCTGGCAGTGGGGCACAGGTGGGATGATGACGGGGTGGGGGGTGGTAGGAAACTGGCAAAGGAGTACAGGTGGGATGAAGATGACAGGGGGGTGGTTGGAAGCTGGTAGTGGGGTACAGGTGGGATGAAAATGACAGGGGGTGGAGTGGTAGAAAGCTGGCAGAGGGGTACAGGTGGAATGATGATGACGGGGTGGGGTGGTAGGAAGCTGGCAGAGGGGTGCAGGTGGGATAATGATGATGTGGTGGGATGGTAGGAAGCTGGCAGAGGGGTATAGGGGGGATGAAGATAACAGGGGTGTGGTAGGAAGCTGGCAGAGAGGTACAGGTGTAATGAAGAAGACAGGGAGGTGGTAGGAAGCTGGCAGTGGGGTACAGGTGGGATGATGATGACAGGAGTGGGGGTGGTAGGAAACTGGCAATGGAGTACATGTGGGATGAAGATGACGGGGGGTGGTTGAAAGCTGGCAGTGGGGTACAAGTGGAATGATGATGGCAGGGGTGGGGTGGTAGGAAGCTGGCAGAGGGGTACAGGTGGGATAATGATGACAAGGTAAGGGTGGTAGGAAGCTGGCAGAGGGGTACAGGTGGGATGTTGATGACAGCGGTAGGGTGGTAGGAAGCTGCAGAGGGGTACAGGTGAGATAGTGATGATGGGAGTGGGGTGGTGGGAAGCTGCAGGGGGTTACAGGTGGGATAATGATGACAGGGATGGGGTGGTAGGAAGCTGGCAGAGGCGTACAGGTGGGATGAAGATGACAGGGGTGGGGGTGGTAGGAAGCTGGCAGTGGGGTATAGGTAGGATGATGATGACAAGGGTGGGGTGGGGGTGGTAGGAAGCTGGCAGTGGGGTACAGGTGGGATGATGATGGTGGTGGGGGTGGTAGGAAGCTGGCAGTGGGGTACAGGTGGGATGAAGATGACAGGGGGGTGGTAGGAAGCTGGCAGAGGGGTACAGGTGGGATGAAGATGACAGGGGGTGGTAGGAATCTGGCAGTGGGGTACATATGGGATAAAGTTGATAGGGGGTGGGGTGGTAGGAAGCTGGCAGAGGGGTACAGGTGGGATGATGATGAAAGAGGGTGAGGTGGTAGGAAACTGGCAATGGAGTACAGGTAGGATGAAGATGACAGGGGGTGATTGGAAGCTGGCAGTGGGGTACAGGTGGGATGAAAATGACAGGGGGTGGGGTGGTAGGAAGCTGGCAGAGGGGTACAGGTGGGATGAGGATGACAGGGGGTGGGGTGGAAGGAAGCTGGCAGAGCGTTACAGGTGGGATGATGATGGCAGGGGTGGGGTGGTAGGAAGCTGGCAATGGAGTACAGGTGGGATGAAGATGAGAGGGGGTGGTTGGAAGCTGGCAGTGGGGTACAGGTGGGATGAAAATGACAGGGGGTGGGGTGGTAAGATGCTGGCAGAGGGGTACAGGTGGGATGATGATGGGGGTGGGGTGGAAGAAAGCTGGCAGAGGGGTGCAGGTGGAATGAAGATGACAGGGGGTGGTAGGAAGCTGACAGTGGGATACAGGTGAGATGATGATGACGAGGGTGGGGGTGGTAGGAAACTAGCAATGGAGTACAGGTGGGATGAAGGTGACAGGAGTGTGGTAGGAAGCTGGCAGTGGGGTATGGGTGGGATGATGATGACGGGGTGGTAGGAAGCTGGCAGATGGGTACAGGTTGGATGAAGATGACAGGGGGTGGTTGGAAGCTGGCAGTGGGGTAAAGGTGGGAAGATGATGAAGGGGGTGGGGTGGTAGGAAGCTGGCAGAGGGGTACAGGTGGGATAGAGATGATAGGGGGGTGGTAGGAAGCTGGAAGTAGGGTACAGGTGGGATGATGATGACGGGGTGGGAGTGGTAGGAAGCTGGCAGAATGGTACAGGTGGGATGATAATGAGGGGGGTAGGGGTGGTAGGAAGCTGGCAGAGGGGTACAGGTGGGATGAAGATGACAGAGGGTGGTAGGAAGCTGGCAGAGGGGTACAGGTGGGATGAAGATGACAGGGGGGTGGTAGGAAGCTGGCAGTGGGGTACAGGTGGGATGATGGGGTGGGGGTGGTAGGAAACTGGCAATGGAGTACAGGTGTGATGAAGGTGACAGGGGGTGGTAGGAAGCTGGCAGTGGGGAAAAGGTGGAATGATAATGATGGGGTGGGGGTAGGAAACTGGCAATGGAGTACAGGTGCGATGAAGGTGACAGGGGGGTGGTAGGAAGCTGGCAGTGGGGTACAGGTGGAATGATGATGATGGGGTGGGGGTACAGGTGGGATAAAGATGACAGGGGGGTGGTAGGAAGCTGGCAATGGGGTACAGCTGGGATGACGATGACGGGGATGGGGGTGGTAGGAAGCTGGCAGTGGGGTACAGGTGGGATGATGACAGGGTGGGGGTGGTAGGAAGCTGGCAGTGGGGTACAGGTGGGATGAAGAAGACAGGAGGGTAGTAGGAAGCTGGCAGAGGGGTACAGGTGGGATGAAGATGAGAGGGGGTGGTAGGAAGCTGGCAGTGGGGTACAGGTGGGATAATGATGACGGGGGTAGGGGTGGTAGGAAACTGGCAATGGAGTACAGGTGGGATGAAGATGACAGAGGGGTGGTTGGAAGCTGGCAGAGGGGTACAGGTGGGATGAAAATGACAGGGGGTGGGGTGGTAGGAAGCTGGTAGAGGGGTACAGTGGGTATGATGATGACGGGGGGTGGTAAGAAGCTGGCAGTGGGGTACGGGTGGGATGATGATGATGGGGGTGGGGGTGGTAGGAAACTGGCAATGGAGTACAGGTGGGATGAAGATGCAGGGGGGGTGGGGTGTTAGGAAGCTGGCAGAGGGGTACAGGTGGGATGAATGTATGACTGGTGGTCAGTAGGTGGCATCATATACCGGATGATATACAGATCATGGCTGTGTGTGTGGGGTGGCTGGCAGCAGTGATTTTTGGGGCACCCTCGGTCAGGGAGGGTGACGACATGGGATGTGTCTGTATCAGGCAGGACACTGTCCGTCATGCTGTACCTTGAGCGGCAGACAGGCTCCCCGATGATCGCCAGGCACCAGCTCTGGCAGGTTCCTCCATTACAGAGACCGTCCAGCATCTGTCCTGGAGAGTGGATCAGGGAGCTGCTCAGCTGCCGCGCTCTGCACATTGCAGGAGATCCACAGAGCATGGCAGAAGGGGAGGAGCTGGAGGAGGGAAGTACATGGAGCCACAACGCACTGACCCTGGGACCATGGGAAGTGTTAGAGTGGTCAGTCCGCCCCCTGGCTGGGGAAAACTATTTGCGGCCATAAACACGGCCCTGGAGTAACTGACCAGGGAACATTCGGTCCAACTTCCACAGATACATTAGGCAAATTAGGCGGCCGCGAGGCCCCTGGGAGCGCGAGGCCTTAGACGACCGTCTAATTTGCCTAATTAGAGAGCCGCCTCTGAGTAGGTGCATTGAGGTACTATTCAGATTGAATGGGCTGACCACTTGCATCCTAACAACTGATGGTATCATTGGTTGCTGGGACACAAGTGGCTGCACAGCATCATTGGTTGTTATGGTGCATGATATCAGGTTCAGCTGCCTTCCTCCTAACAACCAATGAAGACAAAATCATCCAACAGGCGCTGGGACTTTGATGTGAGTTCATACAAATTAGTGAGAGAAAAAAAAATCAGAAAGATCACTTGCTCAGGTTAGGCTGCTCACAGGAAGTAGGGCTACCCTCCAGTGGGTACCCATAAGGTTACCAGGAAAAACGTGCATCAATGGAAGAAGTGCCAGAGCAAATTTGAAGAGTTCAAATTAATTTATTAGTTTGCACTAAAAAAATATGTAGTGCTATCCCCAGAGGAACCGCTTGGTTATGATAGGGCCACTGTTCTGCCACAGCTCCAAAAAAAAAAAATGGGACCCCAGGCAGTTTAAGTCATAATGTGCTAGTATGCATCGCATACTAGCATATTATGACAGACTTACCTGAAAACGAAGCCCTCCACTGAAGGCACTTCCATCTTCACCCTTCTTTCCTGGTTTGCGGGCTTCGGCTATCTGATTGGCCGAGCCAAACCATGCGTGCGGGAGTCGCTGTTTGCAGCATGGCTCTGAAGGAATGCCACGGGTATGCCATTTCTTCAGAGTGCATGCTCTGGTGACATCACCAGCTGCAGTCTCATTGTGCCAATCATATGCAGCTTCACTGTGCCCATAATATGCAGCCTCACTGTGCCCATAATATACAGGCTTACTGTGCCCATAATATGCACCTCATCGTGCCAGTCATATGCAGCCTCACTGTGCCTGTAATATACAGCCTCACTGTGCCCATAATATGTAACCACACTGTGCCAATCATATACGGCCTCACTGTGCTCATAATATGCATCCTCCCTGTGCCCATAATATGCAGCTTTACCGTGTCTATCATATGCAGCCTCACTGTGCCCATAATATGCAGCAGCCTGTACATTATGGAGGGACAGATGATGTTTACCTGCAGTCAGTGATGATGGAGGAAGGTCTCTATATACAGGAAGGAAGGTGGGTGTATACAGCTACATATATATATATATATATATATATATATATATATATATATATATATATATATATACCTACCATCTTCCTTCCAGTATATGGAGACCTTCCTCCATTATCACTCACTGACTGCAGGTATACATCATCTGTCCTGTATACAGCTATATACACAGTAATGCCCGGTACACACGGTCGGACTTTGTTCAGACATTCCGACAACAAAATCCATGGATTTTTTCCGACGGATGTTGGCTCAAACTTGTCTTGCATACACACGGACACACAAAGTTGTCGGAAAATCCGATTGTTCTAAACGCGTTGACGTAAAACACGTACATCGGGACTATAAACGGGGCAGTGGCCAAAAGCTTTCATCTCTTTATTTATTCTGAGCATGCGTGGCACTTTGTCCGTCGGATTTGTGTACACACGATCGGAAATTCCGACAACGGATTTTGTTGTCGGAAAATTTTATATCCTGCTCTCAAACTTTGTGTGTCGGAAAATCCGATGGAAAATGTGTGATGGAGCCTACACACGGTCGGAATTCCGACAACAAGGTCCTATCACACATTTTCCATCGGAAAATCCGACCGTGTGTACGGGGCATAACAGGACAGATGATGTATACCTGCAGTCAGTGATGATGGAGGAAGGTCTCCATATACAGGAAGGAAGATGGTGGGTATATATATATATATATATATATATATATATATATATATATATATATAGCTGTATACACCCACCTTCCTTCCTGTATATAGAGACCTTCCTCCATCATCACTGACTGCAGGTATACATCATCTGTCCCATATACAGCTATATACATAGTAACAGGACAGTCAGACAGATGATGTATATCTGCACTTCTGCAGTCACAGTGATGATGGAGGAAGGTCTCCATATAGTCAGGAAGGAAGATGTGTGTATACAGTTTTACTACAGTGATCATACTATCTCTCTCTCACTGCTCCTTCAGCCTTGTGATCATGCGTGGGCCCAGTCTGCACTGGCTGCTCTGGTGGGGAGAGAAGTGGGGAAGTGAAGTGACTGTGTATGTGTACACTTATGCGGAGCGGCGGCTGTCAGTGCTGGGAAAACCATTATCAATATTATCAATCCATGGAGTCCACGGACAGCACTGTGACGGACGGTCGGTGCTGCTACTTACCCGTCCGGTTTGTCAGGCCCTGCTCTCCGAGTGGTGGGAAACCGGAAGTGACGGTTCCGTGAAAAGCCCCGCCTACCTTCCTCCAGGCCCCGCCAATCAGAAGAAAGCAACAGGGTGGAATTATGAATGAATCAATGTAGAGAGTGGGACTGGGGAGTGTTCAGGACGCATGGCCTAGGTCCTGTTTACAGACGGCTCAATTAAGCTTTTCAGCTGCAATCACCTGACTGCAACAGTCAAGCTTCTAATGGACAGCTCAGTGCCTTGCGTCCAGACGCTCTTAAAGGACCACTTTTTTTTTTTACATCCAGCTTTGGGAGGGGGGGGGCGGCGTCCGAGCACCCCCTATTGACAGCCGCCACTGCTCACCAGTCCTCCTGGCTGCGACCAGTTGTTCCTCCCCTTGGAGACTTGCCCGGCAATGCTCTCTTCTGCTGTCCTCTCTTGATCCTCCTGTGACTCCTGTCCAGGCCACCTCCACATTTTCTTGAAGGGCCCCATCTACACCTGAGACAGGACCCAATGCCCCCTCCCAGACTGAGGAGCTCCCCCAAAGGCCTTAACAGCCTAGCATTCCATCTCCAAGCTGAGCTGACCTTGGGTATTTAAGGAGGCCTGTCCCCTGCCAATCCAAGTTGGGAAATGGTCAGGACTCCTCAGAATACCCCAGGCAACTCCACCTCTCCTCTCCTTCTCTCTTTCTAGAACCCTCTGGAAAAAAGAGTGAGATCCTAGTGATGCTGCCTGTGAGTCACCAGCTGGTACCCTGAGCCACTCCCAGCCCAGACCAAATCAAAACAAACAGGCCTGGCTGCCAGCCAGGCCTGCCTAAATGTACCTAACTTACAAAAAATCCTACTCTAGCACCTACCTACCTAAAGGGTGCTATATACATGAACTACAGAATTGATGATAATTAACATCTAATATTCCTTGTTCGATATTTTAATTTTTACAGATAAGAGCAGATCTGTGTCCCACAGTCCACACCACTAGAGGCCCTCTGTGAATCCTCAGCCTCTCTGAATACAGCATACAGCTCTAGTCTCCACAGATGCTCTCGAAGAGCAGGCATGCACAGCAGCAGGTCCCCATGGTCTGGTTTCCTTGCACTGTCTGCATGGTGCCCTGCGCAGGCCCCAGGAACAGATTTGTACTCGTTGGCTCCCTACTCTGTCCTCCCCGAGCTCTGGTAATTTGCCCAGGAAAATGCTGTATCTCTCCCCCTCTGTATGTGGGGAATTGTGAGGCTGTAACTCTGCAGCCATTAGCCTAATTCACTTGTATTGAGCAGCGCCCCTTTAAGAACTTGTAGCGCACCCCCTAAGGAGCCACAAGTAGAATGGCATCCCCCACTCTGCACAGCCAGGCACACTGAATTTCCAGCGGCACTCTAGAGTCAGAGAACAGTCCGTGACTTTGGTTGTGGTTTTTTTTGTTTCTTGAGGGATAATAACTTGGATAGGGAGGGGAGATTATGGGATGCCTACTTGACTTCAGAACAAACTTCAAAACTTCAGGGACAACTCTTCCTATATACAGTCTCTATATACAGCTCCTCTTCTCCCTCCAGCAATCACTTGCTTGCAGAACCCAGCTGGTACTTTGTGAATACACTCTGACAATCACTCAGTCAGACTGAAACAATAGCTCATTATAGGCAGGAACCCAAGGCCCCTTGGTTGTGTAGCAAAGTTCAGTGTCCAGCTTACATTTCTCCTGTGGCTACTGATTCCAGCACCACCTCTTCATGCACTGCCAATCCACCTGGCTACAGCTGTCCCTTTCACTAGCCCTCCAGGCTAACTTCTCCCCACAGTCCTCCAGACTGACACTCACTAGTCCACCTGGCTGACTCTCAGGAGATCTCCCGGACGTGTTGACCTGCTCCCACTGCCCTCTCTTCTTGCTCCCGTGCCTCCAGGAAGGGTTTCCTCTGTGTGTTTTGGGGGGGAATCTTCCAGCACCCGAGCCCTAGGTTTCTCCCACCCCAGACTAGGGGGCACCCTCAAGGGCCACCTACAGCCTTCTCAGCACTCCATCTCCATCTTCTACCTGACTCCCCTTGCTGGCATGGCTCATGTCTTTTTATGAGGTAAGCTCTGCCCCTGCCAACCCAAAGCTGGGGATTGGCTGAGGCCTCATAAATATGTATGGCAGCCCTGCCTTACTCCCACCCTTCAGCTCTGGAAGTTTCTACAAACTTCCAAACCAGAGGGAAGTGCCAGAGAGAGCTGCCAGAAGAGTCATCCAGCCTCTGAGTCACTGAACCCTGACCGAGATTCACAGCCCAAGCTTGGCCCTAGCTAAAATTTTCCTACACAAACAACTACTTCTAGCACACACTAGAGAGTACTACAAACAATATACCCCATGATACTTCCACACTTGCCCCTGATTTAATCTGATCCAGGAGGAAGGGGGAGTGGAGGATCTTACAGAGACACAGAGCCCCTCTATTTTATTGCACGCAAATAAATTATTTTTGACTCATTGCTTTGTCTGGTACCCCTTCCATCGGTGCATGCTGTTTTCTGGTATCCTAGCAACCAACTGTGATGTAAAAAATGCCCCTCCCCAAATACCAGACCCTTACTTTAGACAGGGGTCTGTTATAGATTTTAATATTTAAAAAAACAACAACAACATGAGGTTCCCCTTAAAACTCAATACCAGACCCTTATCCTTGATAAGGGTCTAGTATGAATTTTAAGGAGAACTTTATGAAATTAAAAAAAAAAAGGTATAGGGTCTCCCCCAACATCCATAACAGATCCTTATATGAGGATGCAGCCTGTGTGGCTAGGAAAGGAAGGAGGCAGCAAGTGTGCAGTCCCTCCTCCTCCTGAACCATACTAGGCCACATGCCCTCAACATGGTGAAGGTGCTCCCCCCTGCCAAAATACATTGTCCCATATTGATTGGGATAAGGGGCTCCTGCCCACATCCCCAACTCAATATTTATGCAGACTTGTATAACTACTAAAAGATCCACTTTAAGCAGTTATCAATGCAAAATTTGTCAGTTGTTGCAAACAATTTTATAGACCTTTCTTTATTCAGCTCTATAGGTGAAGTTCCTATCGAAAAAGAGAAATGTCTAGCATATAAATGGTTAAAATCCTTAAAGAACGCTATGTGAGTATTTGTTTTGTTTTGTTTTGTTTTTCTATGGCAGCACTTACCCCAATTTTAATATTTTGCATCTGTTGTTCTGACCTTTCTAAATCTATTCTTTCTTCCTTCAATGTACCTTTCCAGATATGCAGGAACATTTGATCCTGGGTTTCAAGAACTGAATAACTATGAAGAGGCGGAATGGAAGCTGTTACTAATTCTGACAGCTGAAATACTCATCTATCTAAGCCTTTCTTTTGTGTGTTTGCTTCTTGTAGCTCGTAGGTTCATTTCAGTTTGGGGGAGCTGGCTATAAATATCAGCAGACAGCCAGAATACGAATCATAATGTTTGCCTGGGGTTAATGTGAAATGCATTGAGCTAGGTGGAGCTGCCTCCGAGGGGAGATGCTGTCTGGCAGACAGTGCAGGCAGAATGATGTCCATATATCTATAATGCCAGACTTAGCTATGCTCCAAGGAAACAGTCAGTGGATGACCCAAACAGGGTTTAAAAAGGCATGGAGTGAAAAAGTGCAGAAACAAATGTAATTACACTGTAGGAACGTTAGCAGTCATTGTCTTTGTGGAATTTGTAAAAATGTCAGCACTGACCACATATGTGTGTGTAACTTATATATAATGGCTGTTGGGCTCAGGGTTCGGAGGGTGTCTGCTCACAAGAGAGAAGGAAAGGGCTTAATAGGGTAGAGCAATATCTTCATACATACACCAGATACTATCCCCTAGCATCATATGACACCACTGGCATCACTCTACCATTATACCCTTTCCTATGTGTGCCCCCCCACCGAAAGATCTCCTCCGCTGTCAATGGATAGGACTCTAGCTAGACTTTAAAGAGTATGTTACTCCAACATTTCATATTCCTGATATGTGTCTGTTGTACCATGTACTTGTATTAAAAAGTATCCTGTTGTCTTTGCATTACTTCCTTTGTGTGAAATATCTGGTGATCCTGCCATTCCCCTTGCTTTCCTATTACCAGCTTACCAGCCAGGCAATGGGAGCACAACCATTCAAGCATGATTAGTTTTCCTCCTTGGATTCTGCTTGGGATCCCAGTCTGCCTGTTTTGCAATGGTCAGACTTCTGCTGACATGCCCCCCTGCAAAGATAATCAATGGGAAGATCAGTGTACTACTGTTCTCTGCCTCCTGTTGACACCCCACCTCCCCCCTTCATTCTTCACCACCAGCTCTCTAAGCCCCTTATGAGAACAAAGGTCATGTGATTTCTTAAAACAAAACAAAACAAAACAAACAAAAAAAAAAAAAAATATATATATATATATATATATATATATATATATATATATATATATTTATCATTTTTATGTTTACATTTTGCCTTGCATTCCTATTTTAACCCCTTCCCGACCGGCGCACGCCGATGTACGTTGGCAGAATGGCACGGCTGGGCAAATGGGCTTACAGGTACGTCCATTTGAATTTCCCGCCGTGCCATTGCGTGCACTCCGCCGGCCGGGAGCTCCACGGGGATACCCGCGATCGCCTCGCGGAGAGGACGGACGGGGGCATGCGGATGTAAACAGCATCTCCCCGTTCTGCCTAGTGACAGTGTCACTGATTTCTGCTCCCTGTCATCGGGAGCAGAGATCAGTTTAGTGTCACAGCTAGCCCATCCCCCCTACAGTTAGCAATCACTCCCCAGTACTGACTTAACCCCTCCCCGCCCCCTAGTGGTTAACCCCTTCAATGCCAGTGTCATTTACACAGGAATCAGTGCATTTTTATAGCACTGATCGCTGTATAAATGACAATGGTCCCAAAAATGTGTCAAAAATGTCCGACATGTCCGCCATAATGTCGCAGTCACAATAAATATCGCTGATCGCTGCCATTACTAGTAAAAAAAAAATATTAATAAAAATGCCATAAAACTATCCCCTATTTTGTAAACGCTATAACTTTTGCGCAAACCAATCAATAAACGCTTATTGCGATTTTTTTTTTACCAAAAATATGTAGAAGAATACAATCGGCCTAAACTGAGGAGAAAAAATGTTTTTTTTTATATATTTTTGGGAGATATTTATTATAGCAAAATGTAAAAAATAATGCGTTTTTTTCAAGATTGTCACTCTTATTTTGTATATAGCGCAAAAAATAAAAATAGCAGAGGTGATCAAATACCACCAAAAGAAAGCTCTATTTGTGGGGAAAAAAGGACGTCAATTTTGTTTGAGAGCCACGTCGCACGACCGCGCAATTGTCAGTTAAAGCGACGCAGTGCCGAATTGCAAAAAGTGCTCTGGTCAGGAAGGGGGTAAAATCTTCCGGGGCTGAAGCGGGTAAAATAAATGGGGTGTTTTACAATATACAAAAATGAAAATAAAACAAAGGACCCACTAACCAATGGTAATATGCAAATAGTTATATCAACACAGATTCCTCAATTTTCAATTAGATGGGACCCCTCTACAACTATAGAGAGTAATTGCAAAAACAAGGACCTGAGACAAAGGGATATCTCCCAAAAGATAGCAATAACAGGGGTCAGCCATAGTATATCAAAAAGGATATTTGTATTTGTAGAAAAGCAAACTTTATTAAACAATACAGTAATATAGAAAATAGCACTAGGGGTGAATTTCCACCATACTAGTGGAATGTCCCCCCCAGAATATCATACTTACCAACTGTACCGAATTTCAGCGGACATTCCCAGGATTTAGACCTTTTTCCCAGATTTCGCGATTCCCGGGAGATGTACCGGGAAATTCTTCTATTCCCAAATTTTCACCGTTGCCGCTATAGGTCCACGGCCAGGGGAGACAATGTCTCCCCCGGCCGCCATTTTCCTGAAGACTAGAAGACTAAAACGAGAGGCCGGGTGGTTGCCAATAGAAATTGAGCTGCGGCACCGCCCACCTCCCGCCCCACTGACGGTCTGTCTGTGATCTGATGTGGGTAGGGGCGAGGGTGGGCGGCACTGCAGCTCAATTTCTATTGGCAGCCACCCTGCCTATTTTGTTCCACTGACTGCCTGTGCGATCTGTTTTTCTGTAATGGCAGCGGAGAGAGTCTGCTGGGGGACACCTAATGAGAGGGGGGCTTCACTGGGGGACACCTGATGAGGGGGTCTCCACTGGGGGACACCTGATGAGAGGGGGGCTTCACTGGGGGACACCTGATGAGAGAGGGGCTCCACTGGGGGACACCTGATGAGAGGGGGGCTCCACTGGGCGACACCTGATGTATGGAGGGACTCCGCTGGGAATGCCTGGTGTAAGGAGGGACTCTGCTGGGAATGCCTGGTGTAAGGAAGGACTGCGCTGGGATTGCCTGGTGTAAGGCGGGACTGCGCTGGGATTGCCTGGTGTAAGGAGGGACTCCGCTGGGAATGCCTGGTGTAAGGAGGGACTCCGCTGGGAATGCCTGGTGTAAGGAGGGACTCTGCTGGGAATGCCTGGTGTAAGGAGGGACTCCACTGGGATTGCCTGGTGTAAGGAGGGACTCAGCTGGGATTGCCTGGTGTAAGGAGGGACTCCGCTGGGATTGCCTGGTGTAAGGAGGGAGTCGGCTGGGAATGTCTGGTGTAAGGAAGGACTGCGCTGGGATTGCCTGGTGTAAGGAGGGACTGCGCTGGGATTGCCTGGTGTAAGGGGGGACTCCGCTGGGAATGCCTGGTGTAAGGAGGGACTCCGCTGGGAATGCCTGGTGTAAGGAGGGACTCTGCTAGGAATGCCTGGTGTAAGGAGGGACTCCGCTGGGATTGCCTGGTGTAAGGAGGATCTCAGCTGGGATTGCCTGGTGTAACGAGGGACTCCGCTGGGATTGCCTGGTGTAAGGAGGGAGTCGGCTGGGATTGCCTGGTGTAAGGAGGGACTGCGCTGGGATTGCCTGATGTAAGGACGGACTCTGCTGGGGGCACCTAATGTAAAGACAGACTCTGCTGGGGGCACCTGATGCAAGGACAGACTCTGCTGGGGGCACCTGATGGCATCTGGTGGCAGGCGACGTGGCAGGTGACACGCTCAGGGGTCCCACTGATTCTGGATTATGGTGAGTTGATTGATTTCATTCTATATTACAATGCAATAATAGTAATAATGAATGCCAATTTGTCTACCAGTGTTCCTCCCTCTCTCTAGGCTCATGTTCCTATCATCCTCAACCTCAGAACCAACATCTGAATCCAGTAATGGCTGGGCATTATCAAGGAGCAAATGGCTGACTCTGTGGTCAAATAACTCAGCTGACTCCTCAATGGCTGATGTTGGGGGCTATGGCAGGAATAGATGTGGACAAGGAGGCAGGTTTATCCACTCTGGCAACTGCAGGGGACTGCACACTTGTCTCTGCTTGCGTGAGACAGAGAATGAGGAGGATAAGGAAGGTTTAGTAAGCCAGTCCACCACCTCCTCTGCATGCCGTGGCTGGCTAGCTCGGGCAAACTCACTAAACAGAGGAAATTATGCCCTGCCTGAGGAGTGACCACCATGTCCACCTTTGCCTGTGGACACATTTGTTGCTGGCCCCTTACAGTGCCAAGGGAACGTCTGCCTTTCCTTGTTGTCCTCCCAAACATTAGTGGGATGGAGGGGGCGGTGCTTATAGGCAAATGTAAAGAAGAAGTTGAAATCTGTATGTAGATGCACTTTAATCAATGTAAAGAGGTGTTTGGTGCACTTTAATTAGAGTACTCAAGCTACACAGACACACTCCACGGATATACTATAATATGCTGCAATATAATTGCCAAACGTACAGTCACACACAGAACTATATGGCGTTAAACTGGCAGTAATGCATGCAAAACGATATGGCGTTAAACTGGCAGTAATGCACGCAAAACTATATGGCGTTAAACTGGCAGTAACGCACACAAAACTATATGGCATTAAACTGGCAGTAACGCACGTAGAAGTTAATGGCGTTACACCGGCAGTAACAAACAAAACTATATGGTGTTAAAATGCCAGTAACGCACACAAAACGATATGGCATTAAACTGGCAGTAACACACGCAAAACTATATGGCAATAAACTGTCAGTAACACACACAGAAGTAAATGGTGTTAAACTGTCAGTAACGCACCAAACTATATGGCGTTAAACTGGCAGTAATGCGCACAGAAATGTATGGCATTAAACTGGCAGTAATGGACGCAAAACGATAAGGCGTTAAACTGGCAGTAACGCACACAAAATGATATGGCGTTCAAATTGGCAGTAATGCAGACAGAAGTAAATGGCGTTAAACTGGCATTAATGCACACAGAAGTAAATGGCGTTAAACTGGCAGTAATGCACAAAACTATATGGTATTAAACTAGCAGTAACGCACACAGAACTATATGGCGTTAAATTGGCAGTAACGCACAAAACTATATGACGTTAAACTGGCAGTAACATATGCAAAACGATATGGCGTTAAACTGGCAGTAACGCACACAAAACGATATGGCATTAAACTGGCAGTAACTAACGCAAAACTATATGGTGTTAAACTGACAGTAACGCACACAGAAGTAAATGGCGTTAAACTGGCAGTAATGCACACAGAACTATATGGCGTTAAACTGGCAGTAACGCACGCAAAACTATATGGTAGTAAACTGGCAGTAACGCACATAAAACGATATGGCACACAGAAGTAAATGGCGCTAAACTGGCATTAACGCACACAGAAATAAATGGCGTTAAATTGGCAGTAATGCACAAAACTATATGGTGTTGCGGCCCCCCCACCCCCAAATCACCTTGTCCCCATGTTGATGAGGACAAGGGCCTCTTCCCGACAACCCTGGTCATTGGTTGTCGGGGTCTGTGGGCGGGGGCCCGCAGATCCCGGCCCCCCACCCTATGTGAATGAGTATGGGGTACATCATACCCCTACCCATTCACCTAGGGAAAAAAGCGTCAATAAAAAAACACAGTACACAGTTTTTTAAAGTAATTTATTAGGCAGCTTTAGGGGTCTTCTTCCGACTTCGGGGGTCTTCTTCTGACTTCTCCGCTCTCTCCAGCCTCTTCTCCCGGTGTTCGGCCTCTTCTCCCGGTGTCCGGTTCTTCTGCCGGGCTCCTCCAATATCTTCTGCCGCTCTTTTGCTAGCAGCATGCACTGTGGACTGTGACGTCATAAGGGGACGGGGTCATCAGATGACATCACCCGGTGACCCCGCCCCATGCCTATATAAGTCATTACGCACCGTCCACACAGCATTACAGCGGGACAGAGCGTCGTGTCGACATCGGAAGAAGAGATGAGGGAAGAAGACGATGCAGAAGACCGGGCCACCGCTAGCAAAAGAGCGGCAGAAGATAGCGGAGGAGCCCAGCAGAAGAACCGGACATCGGGAGAAGAGGCCGGAGAGAGCGGAGAAGTCAGAAGAAGACCCCCGAAGTCGGAAGAAGACCCCCGAAGTCGGAGGAAGACCCCCGAAGCTGCCTAATAAATTACATTAAAAATCTGTGTACTGTGTTTTTTTATTGATGCTTTTTTCCCTAGGTGGGTAGGGGTACGATGTACCCCATACTCATTCACATAGGGTGGGGGGCCCAGGATCTGGGGGCCCCCTTATTAAAGGGGGCTCCCAGATTCCAATAAGCCCCCCGCCGGAAGACCCCAACAGCCAACGGCCAGGGTTGTCGGGAAGAGGCCCCTGTCCTCATCAACATGGGGACAAGGTGCTTTGGGGGGGCACGGGGTGCCCCCCTCCCCCAAAGCACCCACACCCCCATGTTGAGGGCATGCGGCCTGGTATGGTTCAGGAGGGGGGCACTCGCTCGTCCCCACCCCCTTTCCTGACCAGCCGGGCTGCATGCTCAGATAAGGGTCTGGTATGGATTTTGGGGGGACCCCACGCTGTTTTTCAGCTTAGGGGGTTCCCCATGAAATCCATACCAGACCTAAGGGCCTGGTATACCCTGCGACGGGGCCCGCAAGGTGTCAATCTCGCTGATAAAATCGGCGAGATTGACTTCCTTTTCTAGTCCCGTCGTACCCAAGTCACGTTCAAAATGAATGGACTTGTCTGTGTGTGTGGGCAAGTCTCTTCATTCGGAAAGTCCGCCGTAACTCCGTCGAAAGTCCGTCGGGAAGACCGGCGGACCTAGTCTGCCGGAAAGTCCAGTCGTGTGTAGGCAAGTCCGTCCGTTCAGAAAGTCCGCTGGAAGTCCGTCGGGAAGACCGTCGGACCTAGTCTGCCGGAAAGTCCGGTCGTGTGTACACTGCATCAGTGTATCCTCGTGTTGGTTGCTTCGGCTCAGTCTTAGGCAGCAACTAGACAGTTAGACATGCAGACGTCAGATCTGGGAACCCGTCAGAAAATGTACTGTGTACTTATTCAGTCAGTCCATGTGAGCGGAGCAGCTTAAAGCAGTGCACGCTTGTTGGAGCACAGGGTGGAGCGCAGGGTGGAGATGGTGCTGCCTATGTCAACGTGTTTCGCACACGTGACCGTACTATTCGTCAGGAAGTATGACATTCAATATCCTTTTTTTTTTTTAAAGGGGCCAATGCCCAATCAGCATCAAAAATGTAAGAACTTCATTCTAGGGCCATCTTGTGGTGACAGATTGTATTGTAAAATTTAAAATACAGGGGAAATGAGGACAGTTGGATGTTTATATAGTTACATAGTTACATAGTTACATAGTAGGTGAGGTTGAAAAAAGACACACGTCCATCAAGTCCAACCTATGTGTGTGATTATGTGTTAGTATTACCTTACATATCCCTGTATGTTGCGGTCATTCAGGTGATTATCTAATAGTTTCTTGAAGCTATCAATGCTCCCCGCTGAGACCACCGCCTGTGGAAGGGAATTCCGCATCCTTACCGCTCTTACAGTAAAGAACCCTCTACGTAGTTTAAGGTTAAACCTCTTTTCTTCTAATTGTAATGAGTGGCCCCGAGTCTTATTAAACTCTCTTCTGCGAAAAAGTTTAATCCCTATTGTGGGGTCACCAGTACAGTATTTGTAAATTGAAATCATATCCCCTCTCAAGCGTGTCTTCTCCAGAGAGAATAAGTTCAACGCTCGCAACCTTTCCTCATAACTAAGATCCTCCAGACCCTTTATTAGCTTTGTTGCCCTTCTTTGTACTCGCTCCATTTCCAGTACATCCTTCCTGAGGACTGGTGCCCAGAACTGGACAGCATACTCCAGGTGCGGCCGGACCAGAGTCTTGTAGAGCGGGAGAATTATCGTTTTATCTCTGGAGTTGATCCCCCTTTTAATACATGCCAATATTCTGTTTGCCTTATTAGCAGCAGCTTGGCATTGCATGCCATTGCTGAGCCTATCATCTACTAGGACCCCCAGGTCCTTTTCCATCCTAGATTCCCCCAGAGGTTCTCCCCCCAGTGTATAGATTGCATTCATATTTTTGCCACTCAAATGCATTATTTTACATTTTTCTACATTGAACCTCATTTGCCATGTAGTCGCCCACCCCATTAATTTGTTCAGGTCTTTTTGCAAGGTTTCCACATCCTGCGGAGAAGTTATTGCCCTGCTTAGCTTAGTATCGTCTGCAAATACAGAGATTGAACTGTTTATCCCATCCTCCAGATCGTTTATAAACAAATTAAATAGGATTGGTCCCAGCACAGAACCCTGGGGAACCCCACTACCCACCCCTGACCATTCTGAGTACTCCCCATTTATCAATCTGTTTGTTCATACATTCATACATGTCTACACAGGATAAGGTTATAAATATGAAATCCCAAATAAAGCTTAATGAGGTTGGGTCCCAAAGTTTTTATACCTATCATAAATAGAGCCGGAGAGCAAATATTCCTGTATAGGGATCATATAGCCTTATTCTAAGGCTCTAGAAAATTCTTGAGACTCAGCTTATGGTTCAGTCCCTTAGGCTGTAATGTTCCTAACCTGAATTTCCAGGATTTTTCCTTACGGAGTGGTACCGTGTCATAGTCACCTCTACAGTCAGTTAGGTTCAGGGCAAAGAATCCTATAACTGTCAGACCAGTAGGTGTACCACCATGACACTGTTGGAAGTGTTGTGCTACAGGTGTATCCTCTTTTTGCTTTATACTTTTTAAATGTTCACCAAACCTTACCCTAAGCTGGCATTTGTTTTTTTCCCACGTAAAGTTTTTTACGTGGACATCGCAGGATATAAAGGACCCGCATTGTAGCACAATTGATGAACTGTTTCATCTCGCATTCATGTCGTCTATCAGAATCAGTGAAGACTTTTGAACGTTAAACATAGCTCCACATCCCACAATGTCCGCAGGGATACATCCCTGTCAACTTAGGAAGATCCGTGAGCCAGTTCCTATTAAGTGGGCAAGTATATTCTGATTGGACCAGTGTGTCATCAAGGTTCCTGGCACGTTTTACCACCATGTATGGTCTGGAGCCCACCAAGGCCTCCATGCCTTTCGAATGTGTGAGTATATGCCAATGGTTCTGCAGGATTTTACTAATCTGGTCCCATTGTGCACCATACTGTGTAATCAGTCATATTGGCCCTCTGGTATGTCAGTTTTCTTTGTCTGGGTACTAAGAAGGTCAACTCTAGTCCTCTGCCCAGCAACTCTTTTAGCCCTTCTAAGGGTGCGATGGGAATACCCTCTTTCCCTGAAGCGACTGTAGAGTAGCCTCGCGTCTATAGCCATTATCGGTGGAACAGTTGGAACAGCTCTATTTGGGATTTCGTAATTATAACCTTATCCTGTGTAGACATGAGACATGTATGAATGTATGAACAAACAGACTGATAATGCTGTAAACATGCAACTGCCCTTATTTCCCCAGCGTTTTTAATTTTACAATACAATCTGTCACCACGAGATGGCCCTAGAATGAAGTTCTGACATTTCTTATGCTGATTGGGCATTGGCCCCTTTAAAAAGACGTGGATATTGAACATCATACGTCCTGACAAATCGCACGGTCATGTGTGCGAAACACGTTGATGTAGGCAGCGCCATCTCCACCCTGCGCTCCACCATGCACTCCAACAAGCGTGCACTGCTTTGAGCTGCTTTGAGGGTTCCTGGATCTGACGTCTGCACGTCTGACTGTCTAGTTGCTGCCTAAGATTGATCCGAAGCAACCAACACGAGGATGCACTTAGGAATTGCCGACCGCTGACTGCAGCGCTTACGAAGGAAAGTATTATTTCCATCGCAACAACAATCATGGAGTGGTGGGAGCCTCCAGGCATTATCCTTCTACCTCGTGTTTGAATTGCTTGTCAGACAAACCCTCAGTGATACGATTATACCATCTCTATGCTGGACTGCTAAAACTACTAAGGCGGATAAAGTTATTGACTGCCACTGTTTATACACGATCACATTGTGTTATCCCCACATATTGAGGGACTTATCTTTCCGGTCACTGCATGATTCTTGGTATATATATATCTCAGTTTTTCAGCTAAGCGCTGATCTATGCAGTCTACGTCCACGGTTCCCGAACCATGAGTTATCCTGAGTGATTAAAACAGCTGTTCATTTGAATTTCCCTACACAAATACTGCAAGAGTCCTGAAGTGTATATACTTTGTGTGGACTACTCTATTGTTTAAATCACTCCAGTCGTTCCAGTCATCTCCAGATGGTAATGCATGTGTGTGTGTGTGTGGAGCCCGGTGTCTGGTGCCTTAGTGTGACAACGTTGTCAACATTTTTAGTGTGTTTTTAATAGGGTATTCTGGGGGGACATTCCACTAGTATGGTGGAAATTCACCCCTAGTGCTATTTCCTATATTACTGTATTGTTTAATAAAGGTTGTTTTTCTACAAATACAAAAATCCTTTTTGATATACTGTGGCTGACCCCCGTTATTGCTATCTTTTGGGAGACATCCCTTTGTCTCAGGTCCTTGTTTTACAAGATAAGGGTTTACATATACAGTATACAGTAAAGATACACTATATTACCAAAAGTATTGGGACTCCTGTCTTTACACACACATGAACTTTAATGCCATCCCAGTCTTAGTCCGTAGGGTTCAATATTGAGTTGGTCCACCCTTTGCAGCTGTAACAGCTTTAACTCTTCTGGGAAGGCTGTCCACAAGGTTTAGGAGTGTGTCTATGGGAATGTTTGACCATTCTTCCAGAAGTGTTTGTGAGGTCAGGCACTGCTGTTCGACGAGAAGGCCTGGCTCACAGTCTGCACTCTAATTCATCCCAAAGGTGTTCCATTGGGTTGAGGTCAGGACTCTGTGCAGGCCAGTCAAGTTCCTCCACCCCAAACACACTCATCCATGTCTTTATAGATCTTGCTTTGTGCACTGGTGGGTAGTTACTGTATCTTGGAACAGGAAGGGCCATCCCCAAACTGTTTCCACAAAGTTGGGAGCATGAAATTGTCCAAAATATTTTGGTATGTTGACGCCTTAAGAGTTCCTTCACTGGAACTAAGGGGCCAAGTCCAACCCCTGAAAAACAACCCCACACCATAATCCCCCGTCCAACAAATGATTTGGACCAGTACACAAAGCAAGGTCCATAAAGACATGGATGAGCGAGTTTGGGGTCAGAGTCCTGACCTCAACCCGATAGTACACCTTTGGGATGAATTAAAGCAGAAACTGCGAGCCAGGCCTTCTCGTTCAACATTAGTGCCTGACCTCACAAATGCGCTTCTGGAAGAATGGTCAAACATTCCCATAGACACACACCTAAACTTTGTGGAGAGCCTTCCCAGAAGAGTTGAAGCTGTTATAGGTGTAAAGGGTGGGCCAACTCAATATTGAACCCTACGGACTAAGACTGGGATGCCATTAAAGTTCATTTGCATGTAAAGGCAGGTGTCCCAACACTTTTGGTAATATAGTGTAAATAGAAAAAACTCATAAAATTATGACATAAAAGTAATAATGTGAAAGTCTCTTCCAAAACTGATCTCATCTAAATATGACAATAATAACTCTGCATATGGACTCACTGAAAATTTACAGTACTATTTTCTTTTAAGTATACTTTTAATGCTGTAGCTGTGTAACTAGTCATCTTCTGTAGCTTTTGTATATTTGTAGATTTGCTGTTTTGATTGTAATCACTAGATGGATGTGCAGTAAACAATGATTTCATCAATAAACTTCTTTGACAGGCCATTTCCTGCCAGATAATCTGCATCCAAACAATTCCGTTCCCACCTCAGTGTTCTGCTCAATGGCTCACCAGTTCTTTTCCTTGGCGGCTTAGCACAAAAGTACTTCTCTGATGTTTTCCATTAAGATATCTGTCAGTCTTTCAGATCGCAATAAGATCTACAAATACATTTACCTGAGATTTTGTGTAAGCTGGAAGGTGAAATTAAATTTCGTGTAAATGTTTAAAATAGATTTCTTAATCATTTTAGAAGTCTGGATAAATAAATGAATGAAAATGAATGACTTAATTGCTTCTGCTGGGAACATTGAGAATAAATTGCTCCACAGTGTTGGCAGCTACAGAGGTAATTGAGGACTTGCTTTAAAGCTCATTTACTGATTATTGATACAAATATGTAAATACATGACCAAAGCTTCACTTTAGGTGTGTGCTTTTTGGACACTTATTTCTGACATTGAAAATTCACCTAATGTCTCACATTTTGGTATGCTAGCCTCGATCAGTTAGTGATAGGTATGTCAACACCTAGGAAACATAATGCATAGCATAAAAAATGGGCAGCACTCACAATGCTGTCATTAATCCTTTCCAGCCAGCAGGAGCTGGCCCTTTAATAGTTTGTAACGCTGGCGACATTATATGGGCTTATGGTCAAGAACATGAGAGGTGGGGATTCAAAACCTGTTCTGACCTTAGTAGTGGTTTTCAGAGACCCCTTCATATTTATACAGTTTAACATGTGCAATAGCGATATGTAGAGGCCCATAGATCACATTTATGGTTCACTGGGTGATAGCTTGGGTGCTATTGAGATATGGAAACATAATGGGAATATACTTTTTGGAACTTAAAATGTTAAAGGAAGAAAAAGCAAAGAATAAACATAAATAGGGGATAAACAATAAATCAATATGTTGGTTCGGGGGTTTCTCAGGGATCCCAACAGTTTTCCTTTTTGAAAACACACGTGCTATTCTATGGAAGGGTTTATTAATCCATAGTTGAGAATTATGAAATGACACTTTTTTTCTTGTCATAAAATTCCTGTTGTCTGTTGGTGTTTGAGGCTACCAGTTTATAATTCATCTATTCAAGATATACTTGATTTCAAGTTACCTATTAATCATCTGACACTATATAATCTTTTTACCCCTCCCTACGGGTGACCTGGTAATATTTGGTGATTTATGGTTACATGGATGCAGCATGTTGCCGGATTCCATTCATCAATCATTTTTTAGGCCTGTTTAGGCTCCCACACTGAAATCATGAGTTTTAGGATTACAGGTTTTCATACTTAAATAAATGAACCATCACGTTCTTTCCTGAAGAAGCCATATGGCGAAACATGTAAAAAATATGGACGTGACTACAGTAAATCATTGTCACTTATAGGATGTATTGCACACATCTTTGGCTATGATTATATTGTATGTACTGTTTTTATGACATTGTTCATTTAATAAAAATTGTATATATATTTTTTTTATACATTGTTGATTCATATTTTGTCGTTTTGCATCTTTAAAATCCCACATCTCTTAAATGTTTCCATCTATCCAACCTGGTTGAATATTAGTGGGGCCTGTAGAGGTTACTTAATGCTTTGAAACTGTACTCTTCCTACACAAGATTAGTGACAATGGCTTTATAATATTGTTTATTACATTTGGCTACAGTGAATTGGCTTAAAGTGAGCATTGGCATCCTGGCTTTCTGCTTAAAATCTTGTTTTTAGCCATTCCTAATACAGCAATGAGCATAGGAATCATAATATTACAAAAAAAGTACCATAGAAAAAACGTTGGGTTTTAAAAGTTAAATTTGAACTCCAGGCAGATGTATAAAGACACCGATAAATGCAGATATATACCCAAGGAAACACCATAAAATGTAGGTTTAAATAAGCTAATGTAACACTTGTTGTAAATGCAGAATTGCTTAGCGTAAGAAATGTATTGCTTTCCTGCTGCTAGGGAGCCGCAGATGAGCTATACAATTACAGCTACATATAGAAATGAATGGCTGTATGCCCCTTTAGCAATAATGGTAGTAATGCATTTGCACTAAGTTTCCCAGAGTAGTGCATGCTAGAGATAGGCCAAACACCCCCCTGTTCAGTTCGCACCGGAACTCGGGGACAGAGAAAAAAGTTCTGACCCGAACGGCAAACCCTATTAAAGTCAATGTGACCCAAACTTGAAAAATCAAAAGTGCCCATTTTGAAGGCTTATATGCAAGTTACTGGCCATAAAACGGATATGGGGCAGGGTACTGCCCTGGGGGACATGAATCAATACAAAAATATTTTTTTTAAAAGATTGTTTTTACAGGAGCAGTGATTTTAATGATGCTTAAAGTGCAACAATAAAAATGAAAAAGTCTTTTAAATATATCAACCAGCTATTCACTGTACCCTGATTGGGCAAACTTTGCCCAATCAGGGCTTAGCATGCACTGCGCAGCAAGAACACCTACCTACACCCACCTACGGGTGAACAGGCGATGTTCGGGTTGAACTTTTGCTTAGCCCGAATCATTCGCCCCAACTCTAGTGCATGCACTACTTTTGGTATGGTGTGATTTCAGCCCACTTTAAATGAATGTGCTGAAATCACACCACACCAAACCTCATGTGAACTGCATAGGAATGCACAGTGCATTCCTATGCAATTCCCAGTGTTAACTAGCCCTCAGTAAAGAAACTTTGGCCACCATGGATGCATACTGTAGGTGCGCCATTTAGGCATTAAGGTCCACCCCCTTCCACTGCACATTTGTGTCATGTGGCCAGCAAGAGGTTAACAGTTCAACTTTAATAGTAATGCATACTGTATGTAAAGGAAGGATGTTATTTATTAGACATACATAGTAGGTGAGGTTGAAAAAAGACACAAGTCCATCAAGTCCAACCTATGTGTGTGATTATATGTCAGTATTACATTGTATATCCCTGTATGTTGTGGTCATTCAGGTGCTTATCTAATAGTTTCTTGAAACTGTCGATGCCCCCCGCTTAGACCACAGCCTGTGGAAGGGAATTCCACATCCTTGCCGCTCTTACAGTAAAGAACCCTCTACATAGTTTAAGGTAAAACCTATTTTCTTCTAATTTTAATGAGTGGCCACGAGTATTGTTAAACTCTCTTCTGCGAAAAAGTTTTATTCCTATTGTGGGGTCACCAGTACGGTATTTGTATATTGAAATCATATCCCCTCTCAAGCGTCTCTTCTCCAGAGAGAATAAGTTCAGTGCTCGCAACCTTTCCTCATAACTAAGATCCTCCAGACCCTTTATTAGCTTTGTTGCCCTTCTTTGTACTCGCTCCAATTCCAGTATATCCTTCCTGAGGACTGGTGCCCAGAACTGGACAGCATACTCTAGGTGTGGCCGGACCAGAGCCTTATAGAGCGGGAGAATTATCGTTTTATCTCTGGAGTTGATCCCCTTTTAATGCATGACATAAGCTGGCGTAGATCAGTTTAACACCAAGCTCAATTCAAGGAGATATAATATAGTTAAATATTGGTATTTGATACCACTTATTTAGTAATAAACAGTCTCTCTTTGCAGCTCTATTAGGGCTCATGCACACAGACGTATTGAAGCCATAAAATGTAAAATATGGACATATTAGCAAATAGCTGCCAGCAGGGCTTTTTTTCTCAGAGAATAGATGCAGGAACTCAACCATGCCCACCACGCACACATACCTGCCAAATGGCATCAAATAGTATCTCTTCCCTCTGCATACAACCCCCTCCCTCCACTGCCCTCATCTTCTCCCCACTCCTTAAAAGCTCCACCATCTATCATATGTCTTACCTTTGTTACAATATTAAGCTAAAGCAACTACCCGGCTGTAGTACCTCCCAGCAGAGGCGGCTCTAGACTTTGTGAGGCCTTAGGCAAAACTTAGACATGAGGCCCCACTGTATTAAGAGGGTACAGTATAGGGGAGTGGACAGTACAGGGGGTAGGTAAGTGGGCATAATAAAGATATATTTTCCTCAAGCAGAAAAAAGGGATGGGGAAAGAAAGAAAGAAAGAAAGAAAGAAAGAAAGAAAGAAAGAAAGAAAGAAAGAAAGAAAGAAAGAAAGAAAGAAAGAAAGAAAGAAAGAAAGAAAGAGAGGGGGATGGGGAAAGAAAGAAAGAAAGAGAGGGGGATGGGGAAAGAAAGAAAGAAAGAAAGAAAGAAAGAAAGAAAGAAAGAAAGAAAGAAAGAAAGAAAGAAAGAGAGGGGGATGGGGAAAGAAAGAAAGAAAGAAAGAAAGAAAGAAAGAAAGAAAGAAAGAAAGAAAGAAAGAAAGAAAGAAAGAAAGAAAGAAAGAAAGAAAGAAAGAAAGAAAGAGAGGGGGATGGGGAAAGAAAGAAAGAGAGGGGGATGGGGAAAGAAAGAAAGAAAGAAAGAAAGAAAGAAAGAAAGAAAGAAAGAAAGAAAGAAAGAAAGAAAGAAAGAAAGAAAGAAAGAAAGAAAGAAAGAAAGAAAGAGAGGGGGATGGGGAAAGAAAGAAAGAGAGGGGGATGGGGAAAGAAAGAGAAGAAAGAAAGAAAGAAAGAAAGAAAGAAAGAAAGAAAGAAAGAAAGAAAGAAAGAGAGGGGGATGGGGAAAAAATGAAGGAAAGAGAAAGAAAGAGACAAAAAGAATGGAAAGAAAGAAAGAGAGGGGGATGGAGGAAGAAGGGAAGGAAGAGCATCCCCTACATCAGTGTACTCACTGGGAGGCAGGAGGGACTGGATGGATGGATGGATGGATAGATCAGACTCCCCTTGTCCTTTTCCTTTTCCTGGGCTCCAGCTTGAATCTTCCCGCCCACACATCCCCTTCTCTGAGGCAGAGCAGAGAACACTGCCGAGGAGAGTGGGCTGGGCAGACACAGGAGGAGAGGGCGGGAGGAGGAGGAGCAGAAGCTCTCTCTCCTCTTCTGTCTGGCTGTGCGGGCAGAAGGGGGAGGGGGGAGATCTGTCAGAGCTCTACTGAGCGGCTCTCCCTCCCTGCCTGTGATCCGGAGATGTATGTGAGCTCCGATCACAGGTCTCACTTGCCGCCTGTTATCTCTCCCTGTAGCAGGGCGAGGGGACTCGGGACGGAGATCTCTGCTGCTGAATGAGGCGGCTCTCTAAATAGGTAAACAATCCAGCTGTGTGAGGCCCCTATGACTGCAAGGCCTGAGGCCACCGCCTATTTCGCCTAATTAGAGAGCCGCCTCTGCCTCCCAGCATACTATACTATACTACAGTCACTTGCAAGGGAGATCATGCAGTAGGAGCATCAACAACTGGTCACTAGGGAAAAAATGGAGACCACAGAGGGTGCAGCCTACCACGTACCCTCTCTTGCCCATGACTGCAGTGAACCCTGGGCACCCGTTCTGTATCTCCCTTGTCCCTGTCCGGCACTCAGTGGGATCTGCGCAGGAGATCTGACTTGTGGGAGCTACTGGGAGATAATCTATCACTTGTAAACACAGAAGCTGGACTTCAGTGTTATCAAGTGATAGTGGTGAGCAGGGTGCAGAAGACCTGATCCAGAGGTGGTGGAACTGAGTTCCCCTGCTGAAAAAAAGCGCTGGCTGCCAGTACATATGAATTGCAAGATATGGCTGTAAGCAGTCTGTATGTCTATGCAAAACTCTAAGCAGACTGTGTGCATTCAAGAGTGAACGTCTTTGCACATATGCTTGTTTATGACTGGAATGGCATATTATTATTATTGTACAGGATTTATATAGTGCCAACAGTTTGCACAGTGCTTTACAGTGTGAGGGCAGACAGTATGGTTACAATACAATTCTCTTCTATAATCAATAGCTTTTGAACTGCATTTCCCAGGGAGAGATTGCCAGGAGAAGGGGAAAGAGATGCATTTTCTTGGCCTGCGTTGGATCCAGAGCGCTGAGTTTTGGATCTCACTTTGGTACAGAGCAGAGAGTGGACTAATTGCTGTGTGTGACCAGATGGTGAGCTGCATTATCTTTGGGACTGGTGAGCTTTTGTGAGGATTTACTATCTGCTGTTAGAGAGACTGTGTCCTTTAGGAACTGACCATGCAGCCATCTAGTAGCCTTTTTGCTGCCTGCAGTCCTGACTGGGACTATTTCTATGTGCACCAATGTTACAACTGGGTTACAAAGGTAGCCGGCTGAGGAGTTAGGACTAAAGACTGTCTTTTTACAGCTGCTGCATAGAGACCTTTACCTATTTCTTATGCTAAGAGGTACATCTCAGGGGACAATGCACCATACCCTAGCCAGTTTTCTTAGCGTACACTGTAGATTAGGGATGAGCTTCGTGTTCGAGTCGAACCCATGTTCAACTCGAACATCGGCTGTTCGATCGTTCGTCGAATTGCGAACGATATGGGCCGTTCGCGCCAAATTTGTGTGGCGCGTCACGGCCCATAATTCACTGCGGCATCGCAGTGCATTGCTTGCTGATGATTGGCCAAGCACGCACTATGACCCGCATGCTTGGCCAATGACAGCGCCGCCTTAACAGAGAGCCGTAATTGGCCAAAGCCAAGGAGGCTTTGGCCAATTATGGCTCAGGGGATTTAGTACACGCCCCACACTATATAAGGCCGCCTGCACGGCGGCCCTGTGCAGTGTGTTCCGGTGTGCTGAGAAATAGAGAGAGAGAGAGACAGTGTCATTTCATTTGAGTTAGCTAGATTAGGCAGGACAGTCAGTCAGTTAGCTGCACTTAAAGTGTATTGTCTATATATATGCATCCCAGGTGTTGCATATATATATATATATACACTGTATTCAGTTTAGCTAGATCCGTTCCTGTTATCTTCTAGACTATTTACATTTAGTGCAGTGCGTCCTGCTCACAGTGTTCAGCTAGATCCGTTCCTGTTATCTTCTTACTGACAGGCAGGCTTGTCTTGTTACAGTATTTTGAAGAAAATACTGGTGTTCTTTTGATCCTATTAGTACCACAGTCAGGCAGCTAGACTATTTACATTTAGTGCAGTGCGTCCTGCTCACAGTGTTCAGCTAGATCCGTTCCTGTTATCTTCTTACTGACAGGCAGGCTTGTCTTGTTACAGTATTTTGAAGAAAATTACTGGTGTTCTTTTGATCCTATTAGTACCACAGTCAGGCAGCTAGACTATTTACATTTAGTGCAGTGCGTCCTGCTCACAGTGTTCAGCTAGATCCATTCCTGTTCTCTTCTTACTGACAGGCAGGCTTGTCTTGTTACAGTATATAAAGCTACCTGAAGAAAATTACTGGTGTTCTTTTGATCCTATTAGTACCACAGTCAGGCAGCTAGACTATTTACATTTAGTGCAGAGCGTCCTGCTCACAGTGTTCTGCTAAACCTACAAGTTAGTGGGGTGCGTCCTGCTCACAGTGTTTAGCTAGATCCGTTTCTGTTATCTTCTTACTGACAGGCAGGCTTGTCTTGTTACAGTAAATACAGCTACCTGAAGAAAATTGCTTGTGTTCTTTTGATCCTATTAGTACCACAGTCAGGCAGCTAGACTATTTACAGTTAGTGCAGTGCGTCCTGCTCACAGTGTTCTGCTAAACCTACAAGTTAGTGGGGTGCGTCCTGCTCACAGTGTTCAGCTAAACCTACAAGTTAGTGGGGTGCGTCCACCTCACAGTGTTCAGCTAAACCTACAAGCTAGTGGGGTGCGTCCTGCTCACAGTGTTCAGCTAGATCCGTTTCTGTTATCTTCTTACTGACAGGCAGGCTTGTCTTGTTACAGTAAATACAGCTACCTGAAGAAAATTGCTGGTGTTCTTTTGATCCTATTAGTACCACAGTCAGGCAGCTAGACTATTTACAGTTAGTGCAGTGCGTCCTGCTCACAGTGTTCTGCTAAACCTACAAGTTAGTGGGGTGCGTCCTGCTCACAGTGTTCAGCTAAACCTACAAGTTAGTGGGGTGCGTCCACCTCACAGTGTTCAGCTAAACCTACAAGCTAGTGGGGTGCGTCCTGCTCACAGTGTTCAGCTAGATCCGTTTCTGTTATCTTCTTACTGACAGGCAGGCTTGTCTTGTTACAGTAAATACAGCTACCTGAAGAAAATTGCTGGTGTTTTTTTGATCCTATTAGTACCACAGTCAGGCAGCTAGACTATTTACAGTTAGTGCAGTGCGTCCTGCTCACAGTGTTCTGCTAAACCTACAAGTTAGTGGGGTGCGTCCTGCTCACAGTGTTCAGCTAAACCTACAAGTTAGTGGGGTGCGTCCACCTCACAGTGTTCAGCTAAACCTACAAGCTAGTGGGGTGCGTCCTGCTCACAGTGTTCAGCTAGATCCGTTTCTGTTATCTTCTTACTGACAGGCAGGCTTGTCTTGTTACAGTATTTTGAAGAAAATTACTGGTGTTCTTTTGATCCTATTAGTACCACAGTCAGGCAGCTAGACTATTTACATTTAGTGCAGTGCGTCCTGCTCACAGTGTTCAGCTAGATCCGTTCCTGTTATCTTCTTACTGACAGGCAGGCTTGTCTTGTTACAGTATTTTGAAGAAAATTACTGGTGTTCTTTTGATCCTATTAGTACCACAGTCAGGCAGATAGACTATTTACATTTAGTGCAGTGCGTCCTGCTCACAGTGTTCAGCTAGATCCGTTCCTGTTCTCTTCTTACTGACAGGCAGGCTTGTCTTGTTACAGTATATAAAGCTACCTGAAGAAAATTACTGGTGTTCTTTTGATCCTATTAGTACCACAGTCAGGCAGCTAGACTATTTACATTTAGTGCAGAGCGTCCTGCTCACAGTGTTCTGCTAAACCTACAAGTTAGTGGGGTGCGTCCTGCTCACAGTGTTTAGCTAGATCCGTTTCTGTTATCTTCTTACTGACAGGCAGGCTTGTCTTGTTACAGTAAATACAGCTACCTGAAGAAAATTGCTTGTGTTCTTTTGATCCTATTAGTACCACAGTCAGGCAGCTAGACTATTTACAGTTAGTGCAGTGCGTCCTGCTCACAGTGTTCTGCTAAACCTACAAGTTAGTGGGGTGCGTCCTGCTCACAGTGTTCAGCTAAACCTACAAGTTAGTGGGGTGCGTCCACCTCACAGTGTTCAGCTAAACCTACAAGCTAGTGGGGTGCGTCCTGCTCACAGTGTTCAGCTAGATCCGTTTCTGTTATCTTCTTACTGACAGGCAGGCTTGTCTTGTTATAGTAAATACCGCTACCTGAAGAAAATTGCTGGTGTTCTTTTGATCCTATTAGTACCACAGTCAGGCAGCTAGACTATTTACAGTTAGTGCAGTGCGTCCTGCTCACAGTGTTCTGCTAAACCTACAAGTTAGTGGGGTGCGTCCTGCTTACAGTGTTCAGCTAAACCTACAAGTTAGTGGGGTGCGTCCACCTCACAGTGTTCAGCTAAACCTACAAGCTAGTGGGGTGCGTCCTGCTCACAGTGTTCAGCTAGATCCGTTTCTGTTATCTTCTTACTGACAGGCAGGCTTGTCTTGTTACAGTAAATACAGCTACCTGAAGAAAATTGCTGGTGTTTTTTTTGATCCTATTAGTACCACAGTCAGGCAGCTAGACTATTTACAGTTAGTGCAGTGCGTCCTGCTCACAGTGTTCTGCTAAACCTACAAGTTAGTGGGGTGCGTCCTGCTCACAGTGTTTAGCTAGATCCGTTTCTGTTATCTTCTTACTGACAGGCAGGCTTGTCTTGTTACAGTAAATACAGCTACCTGAAGAAAATTGCTGGTGTTCTTTTGATCCTATTAGTACCACAGTCAGGCAGCTAGACTATTTACAGTTAGTGCAGTGCGTCCTGCTCACAGTGTTCAGCTAAACCCACAAGTTAGTGGGGTGCGTCCACTTCACAGTGTTCAGCTAAAGCTACCTGTAGAAGGTTGGTGGTGTTCTCATACTACAGGCAGGCAGTTGATTTTGCTAGCTGCAGTATCAGTACATATATATATATATATATATATATATCCCAGCTTAGTGCAGCTACAGGCCATTAGTATGTCTGGAAGGCCAAGAAGGAGAGGCAGACAGTCACAAGCCAATAAGAGAGGGCAAGCAGGCTCTGTGTCTAGTGCTGGTCGTGGAGACGGTGCATCCTCATCAGCACATGGCCATGGGACACGCTTGGCCTTTTTCTCGGCAGCTGGCCATGTTGAGCCGCAACATGCGGAAGACTTGGTCGAGTGGATGACCAAGCCGTCCTCATCCTCCTCATCCTCTCTCACCCATGCCCAGGGTAATTTGTCTGGCAAAGCAGCGGCCTCTTCCCTCAGCTCAATGTCATCAGTGACTCCTTCCCTAGCCCCACCATGACCTCCTGAGGAGTCCCTCGAACTGTTTGACCACAGTGTTGGGTACATGCTCCAGGAGGATGCCCAGCGTTTGGAAGGCTCTGATGATGATACTGAGCTCGATGAAGGCAGTAACATGAGCACGGACAGAGGGGGTGCCCAAGAAGGACAGCAATCTGGCAGTCATGCTCCCCCTGCTGCAGCATACTGCCAGGTTTGCTCCAGTGATGAGGAGGGAGGGGATGATGAGGTCACTGACACAACGTGGGTGCCTGATAGGAGAGAGGAGGAGGAGGAGGCGGCACATCACCAATGAGGCAGGATGCCCTCCAGGGGCCAGCCTAAGGGCAGCACATTGACTGCATCACACCCCAAAGCTCCACATGTGCAGGGTGCTGCAGTCTCTGCGCGTTATTCAAAAAGTTCTTTGGTGTGGGCCTTTTTTGAGACGAGTGCATCAGATCGCACCGCTGCTATTTGCAACATATGTCTCAAGCGTATCTCGCGTGGCCAAAACATCTCCCGCTTGGGTACCACATGCTTGACCAGACATATGTTGACCTGCCATGCAGTTCGTTGGCAAGCGTATCTAAAAGACCCACACCAAAGAACAAAGAGGACCTCTCCTTTCTCCTCATAGGCTGAGATTTCCAACCCCACTAGACCTTCAGTCCTTGAGACCTGCACTGAGAGGAATGAAGGTGTAGAATTAGGTGTGTCACAGCCAAGTACTTGTGGGCAATCTGATTTTGGTACACCGACGTCAGATTGTACCAGGCAAATTTCCCTGCCCCAGCTGCTGCACCGCCGAAAGAAGTTTGCTCCCAGCCATCCACATGCCCAGCGGTTGAATGCTAGCTTGGCAAAATTGCTAGCACTTCAACTGCTGCCTTTTCAGTTGGTAGACTCTGCCCCCTTCCGTGAGTTTGTGGAATGTGCGGTTCCTCAGTGGCAGGTACCCAAACGCCACTTTTTCTCACGGAAGGCGATTCCGGCTCTCTACCAGCATGTGGAAGGCAATGTCCATGCCTCGCTGGACAGGGCGGTCAGCGGTAAGGTGCATATTACCGCTGACTCATGGTCCAGCAGGCATGGACAGGGACGTTACCTAAGTTTCACGGCATTGGGTGACTCTGCTGGCAGCTTGGAAGGATGCAGGACAAGGTGCAGTAGTGTTGGAGGTTGTTCCGCCACCACGCCTCCAAAATGCTAATGATTGTGACACACCTCTCTCCTCCACCCCCTCCTCTTCTTCTTCCTCCATGGCCTCTTCCTCGGAACCAGCGGTGCTCCGTAGTCGTTCAAGGGGCTACGCAAGTACGCAGGCCAAAAGATGCCATGCGGTGCATGAGCTGGTGTGCTTGGGGGACAGGAGCCACACTGGGGCAGAGGTTCTGTCAGCTCTGCAGGGGCAGGTTCAGAGGTGGTTGACGCCACGCCAACTTAAGGCAGGAATGGTGGTTTGCGACAATGGCACCAACCTCCTCTCTGCCCTCCGACAGGGACAAATGACCCATGTGCCCTGTTTGGCTCACGTCCTTAACTTGGTGGTGCAGCGGTTCTTGGGCAGGTACCCGGGCTTACAGGATGTCCTGAGACAGGCCAGGAAAGTCTGTGTGCATTTCCGCCAGTCATATAATGCCAGTGCTCGGCTGACGGACCTCCAAAAGGAGTTTAACCTGCCCAAGAACCGCCTAATCTGTGGCATGCCCACCAGGTGGAACTCAACGTGGCCATGCTGCAGCGGCTGCACACGCAGCAGAGGGCCATCAATGAGTACCTGTGCGACTATGGCACCAGGACAGGGTCAGGGGAGCTTGTTTTTTTTTCCCCACGCCAGTGGGCCATGATCAGGGATGCATGCACTGTCCTGTCACCATTTGAGGAGGCCACGAGGATGGTGAGCAGTGACAGTGCATGCATCAGTGACACTGTCCCCCTTGTCCACCTGTTGGAGCACACGCTGCGTGGAATAATGGACAGGGCACTTGAGGCAGAACAGAGGCAGGAAGAGGAGGACTTCCTTAGCTCTCAAGACCCCCTTTATCCAGACAGTGTTCCTGCGTGCTCGCCGATCACACAGGAAGAGGACGAGGAGGAGGAGGAGGAGGAGGAGGAGGAAGATTGTGTCAGTATGGAGGTGGAGCCTGGCACTCAGCATCAGCAGCAGTCTTTAAGGGATCAGTCCCAAGAAACACATGGACTTGTACGTGGCTGGGAGGAGGTGGCTGCGGACCATGTCGTCCTTAGTGACCCAGAGGACTCCAGACCGAATGCCTCAGCAAACCTACGCTGCATGGCCTCCCTGATCCTGCAAAGCCTGCGTAAGGATCCTCGTATTCGTGGTATCAAGGAGAAGGACCAATACTGGCTGGCAACCCTCCTTGATCCACGTTACAAGGGTAAGGTTGCGGACCTTATCTTGCCATCGCAGAGGGAGCAGAGGATGAAACATCTTCGGGAGGCCTTGCAGAAAGGTCTGTGCAACGCGTTCCCAGAGACTGGGAGGTTACAAACTCCTGTTTCTGCACAACGTGTTGCTGAGGCTTCGGTCAGTCAAAGAAGGAGCGGTGGAGAAGGTGGCCGTCTGACCGATGCGTTCAGACAATTTTTTGGTCCGCAGCCCCAAGGTATGATCGGTTCCAGCAACCATCGCCAGCGTCTGTTTTACATGGTGCAGGAATACCTAGGGGCAAGATCAGACTTGGACACCTTTCCCACTGAAAATCCTCTGGGTTACTGGGTCTTGAGGATGGATCACTGGCCAGAGCTTGCACAGTATGCAATTGAGCTACTGGCCTGTCCTGCATCCAGCGTTCTTTCGGAACGCACATTCAGTGCTGCTGGAGGCGTAGTAACCGATCACAGGGTGCGTCTGTCCACTGACTCGGTCGATCGACTGACCTTCATAAAAATGAATCAGTCTTGGATCACCACCAGCTACCAAGCACCTGATGCTGATGTAACCGAATAATTTTTTTTGAAATCTCAGATCCCTTCAAAGACTGCCTATGCTGATGCTGAGTGACTATCCCTGAGTAATTATCCTCTTCCTCCTCAATCATCACGCTGATAGCTTGTAAGAACATTTTTGGTTCTGGGCGCCACCACCAGTGCCTAAAGCACAATTTTTCAGCCCCTGTTTAACAGGGGCGTGTAATTACAATTTTTGATGTAATACTTTGCAGCAGGGCTCGTTCCTGCATTCCAACTAGAGTGTCTGTGAGGGGTTGCAGTGTTGTGGCACCAGCACCAGTGCCTAAGGCCCATTTTTTTTGCCCCTGTTTAACAGGGGCGTGTAATTACAATTTTTGATGCAATACTTTGCAGCAGGGCTCGTTCCTGCGTTCCAACTAGAGTGTCTGTGAGGGGTTGCAGTGTTGTGGCACCAGAACCAGTGCCTAAGGCCCATTTTTTCTGCCCCTGTTTAACGGGGCGTGTAATTACAATTTTTGATGCAATACTTTGCAGCAGGGCTCGTTCCTGCGTTCCAACTAGAGTGTCTGTGAGGGGTTGCAGTGTTGTGGCACCAGCACCAGTGCCTAAGGCCCAATTTTTCAGCCCTTGTTTAACAGGGGCGTGTAATTACAATTTTTGATGCAATACTTTGCAGCAGGGCTCGTTCCTGCGTTCCAACTAGAGTGTCTGTGAGGGGTTGCAGTGTTGTGGCACCAGCACCAGTGCCTAAGGCCTAATTTTTCAGCTCCTGTTCAACAGGGGCATGTAATTACAATTCTTGATCTAATATTTCACAGCAGGGCCCTGTGAGGGCTTACAGTGTTGTGGCCACAGCAACACCTAAGGCCCAAATTTCTGCTGAGTATATAGGGCAGGACCCTACTTTCAAACAACTAACTTACAAACGACTCCTACTTGCAAACGGAAGGAGACAACAGGAAGTGAGATGAAATCTACCCCTAAGAAGGGAAATTCTCTCCTGTAAGAGTTAATATGGGAAAAACATTTCTCCTTTCCACTGATGCTTTCCAATCCATTGGGACAAAAAGTGAGGTGAAATCTTCTGAAGAGAAGGAAAGACAGCAAAACAAATGTCACAGGGGTGATAACCCTTCCCTATGTTTTCCAAAAAGCTTAAAAAAGATTTTTTGGCTGGAGCTAAACACGTTAAAAATGTACCCGTTCAAAATTACAAAGAGACTTAACAACAAACCTACAGTCCCTGTCTTGTTTGCACCGCCTGTATACTGCTGTTCAGAGTATATAGGGCCTGGTGGCCCCACACCTTTCCTTATTTTAATTTGGGTGTGGGGTTCCCCTTAATATCCATACAAGACCCAAAGGGCCTGGTAATGGACTGGGGGGTACCCATGCCGTTTGTCTCACTGATTTTCATCCATATTGCCAGGACCCGACATTACATTAAACCCGCAAGCAGTTTTAAATGAGATTTTTTCCTTTAAAAATGACATTTGGTGCAGGGACTGTTCTAAACACGGGAAACACGCGTCACTTTACAGGCATACTATAGACACCCCTCAGGTACGATATTTAAAGGAATATTTCACTTTTTTTTTTTTTACTTTAAGCATCAATAAAATCACTGCTCCCGAAAAAACGGCCGTTTTTAAAAGTTTTTTTTGCATTGATACATGTCCCCTGGGGTAGGACCCGGGTCCCCAAACCCTTTTTAGGACAATACCATGCAAATTAGTTTTTAAAATGAGCACTTTTGATTTCGAACGTTCGAGTCCCATAGACGTCAATGGGGTTCTAACGTTCGTGCGAACTTTCGGTCCGTTCGCAGGTTCTGGTGCGAACCGAACCGGGGGGTGTTCGGCTCATCCCTACTGTAGATCAGTTATAGTATTATTATTCACATTGCAGTTAATGCTTATACGCTCTGTTTATTGCTGACTTTGCTGATTCATGAGTTAATCCCAGTTTAATGGTACAGAATTCTATTCTATTCACATTGGCATAGTGATTATACTGTCTAGCAGACTGTGCCTGAACCTACCTTCTGTGTGTTCATTTCAGCTCAAATCACCATTTATTTTATCCCGTACCAATATATTAAATTAATTTACCACTAAACAGTTTTGTTTCTATGTTCTTTGTTTCTATTTTCTGGTGCTAATTCACAGCCGAGTCAAAGGTATCTATGCTTGTGTTATAATCAGTGTTTGCTGTAACTTTCATTCAACCAGGTGTGTCAGAGGGGTTGAGGTTGTTCTTGGAGTCGAGATGCAGAACCGAGAACCCAAATTACCAAGCATCTCCTGCAGGGCTAATACCACAATAATCTCAATAGATTTTCAAAATTTAAACCAGGGACATCCTACTGACATGCCCACTTTTAACCACATCCAAAACATGCCCCATTTGTACTCACATCCGCATAATAATGCCCCCTATTTTTACCATGCTCTCAAATTATTGGGCACACATTTAAATTATAGAGACAAAATAAAGATTTCAAATTAGAGGTAACAAGATATTTATACATAGCTATAGACAAAACTTAGATCCTTTCAAGAAGAAAAATTAGGCATCCATAGCAGGCTGTCCACCATATACCCGTAGGTGTGGCCAAAATTGTGGGTGTCGCGTTATGGCTATGTCTTGCAGTGCTGGAATTTAAAAGGTATAAACAAGATGACAGGGATGCAGCACACTTTCTAAAAGAGATACACTAGAAAGGTCCTATTAAAAAAGTAAGGAAGTTTTAAAGATAAGAGGTTCAGAGGTCAGAGTAGTAACTAGGGATGAGCTTGATGTTCGGGTTGAACATAGGTTCCACTTGAACATCGGGTGTTCGCTCTTCGCCGAAGAACGAACATTATGGGGAGTTCATGGCAAATTTGAGCGCTGCGGAACGCCCTATAATGCACTGCGAGATCGCAGTGCATTGCTGTATGATGATTGGCCAAAGCATGCACCTGACCTGCATGCTTTGGCCAATCACAGTGCCCTCTGCTAAGAGAGCCATAATTGGCCAAAGGCCAATATATATATATATATATATATATATATATATATATATATATACACAGTATCTCACAAAAGTGAGTACACCCCTCACATTTTTGTAAATATCTCTGTGACAGCACTGAAGAAATGACACTTTGCTACAATGTAAAGTAGTGAGTGTACAGCTTGTATAACAGTGTAAATTAGCTGTCCCCTCAAAATAACTCAACACACAGCCATTAATGTCTAAACCGCTGGCAACAAAAGTGAGTACAACCCTAAGTGAAAATGTTCAAATTGAGCCCAATTAGCCATTTTCCCTTCCTGGTGTCATGTGACTCGTTAGTGTTACAAGGTCCCAGGTGTGAATGGGGAGCAGGTGTGTTAAATTTGGTGCTATCGCTCTCACTCTCTCATATTAGTCGCTGGAAGTTCAACATGGCTCCTCATGGCAAAGAATTCTCTGAGGATCTGGAAAAAAGAATTGTTGCTCTACATAAAGATGGCCTAGGCTATAAGAAGATTGCCAAGACCCTGAAACTGAGCTGCAGCACGGTGGCCAAGACCCTACAGCAGTTTAACAGGACAAGATCCACTCAGAACAGGCCTTGCCATGGTCCACCAAAGAAGTTGAGTGCACATGCTCAGCGTAATATCCAGAGGTTGTCTTTGGGAAATAGACGTATGAGTGCTGCCAGCATTGCGTTTGAAGGGGTGGGAGGTCAGCCTGTCAGTGCTCAGACCATACACCGCACACTGCATCAAATTGGTCTGCATGGCTGTTGTCCCAGATGGAAGCCTCTTCTAAAGATGATGCACAAGAAAGCCTGCAAACAGTTTGCTGAAGACAAGCAGACTAAGGACATGGATTACTGGAACCATGTCCTGTGGTCTGATGAGACCAAGATAAACTTATTTGGTTCAGATGGTGTGAAGCGTGTGTGGTGGCAACCAAATGAGGAGTACAAAGACAAGTGTATCTTGCCTACAGTCAAGCATGGTGGTGGGAGTGTCATGGTCTGGTGCTGCATGAGTGCTGCCGGTGTCTTAGCGAGAAAGTTCCCCCGGCGGATAAGGACCCCCTTGTACTGTGCAGTCGCAGCGCTTGCGCAGTACGAACGACTACGGAGCCGCCGAAAATAGCCGAAGCCGAAAACCTTGAGTCAGCTGTACACGGCGCCTGTGCCCTGAGTCCAGGTTGAAGCGCCACCATCCAAGTGGACATAGAGGAAGAATAAAAAAGTGCCGAGCGAAGCGAGGCCGTGCCTGAAGCGTGGCGAGCGTAGTAAAGCCGCGAGGGGCCCTGTTACAGGCGTTGCGTACAGCTGACTTACAGCTATTCAACTTCGGCTATTTCCGGTGGCTCGTACTGTGCAAGCACTGCGCCTGCACAGTACAGGGGGGCCCTTATGTGCCGAGGGGAACTTTCTCGGCAGAACACCGGCACTGGGGAGCTACAGTTCATTGAGGGAACCATAATTGCCAACCTGTACTGTGACATACTGAAGTGGAGCATGATCCCCTCCCTTTGGAGACTGGGCCACAGGTAGTATTCCAACATAATGGCCCCAAACACACCTCCAAGATGACCACTGCCTTGCTAAAGAAACTGAGGGTAAAGGTGATGGACTTGCCAAGCATGTCTCCAGACCTAAACCCTATTGAGCATCTCGGGGGCATCCTCAAACGGAAGGTGGAGGAGCGCAAGGTCTCTAACATTCATCAGCTCTGTGATGTCATTATGTAGGAGTGGAAGAGGACTCCAGTGACAACCTGTGAAGCTCTGGTGAACTCCATGCCCAATAGGGTTAAGGCAGTGCTGGAAAATAATGATGGCCACACAAAATATTGACATTTTGGGCCCAATTAAGACATTTTCACTTAGGGATGTACTCACTTTTGTTGCCAGCGGTTTAGACATTAATGGCTGTGTGTTGAGTTATTTTGAGGGGACAGCAAATTTACACTGTTATACAAGCTGTACACGCACTATACATTGTAGCAAAGTGTCGTTCCTTCAGTGTTGTCACATGAAAAGATAGAATAAAATATTTACAAAAATGTGAGAGGTGTACTCACTTTTGTGATATACTGTATATATACTCTGTATCCAGTGTAGCCTATATCTACAGTGCATTCCGTACTGTTTCTAATACACTTCAGGCGGTGTATTAATATATATGTACAGTCTTGTGTGTATATATATATATATATATATATATATATATATACCCTGCATCCAGTGTTGCCTATATTTACAGTGCATTCTGTGGTGTGCTGTTTCTAACACACTTCAGGTGGTATATTAATATATATATATATATATATATATATATATATATATATATATATACAGTGGGGACGGAAAGTATTCAGACCCCCTTAAATGTTTCACTCTTTCTTATATTGCAACCATTTGCTAAAGTCATTTAAGTTCATTTTTTTCCTCATTAATGTACACACAGCACCCCATATTGACAGAAAAACACAGAATTGTTGACATTTTTGCAGATTTATTAAAAAAGAAAAACTGAAATATCACATGGTCCTAAGTATTCAGACCCTTTGCTCAGTATTTAGTAGAAGCACCCTTTTGATCTAATACAGCCATGAGTCTTTTTGGGAAAGATGCAACAAGTTTTTCACACCTGGATTTGGGGATCCTCTGCCATTCCTCCTTGCAGATCCTCTCCAGTTCTGTCAGGTTGGATGGTAAACGTTGGTGGACAGCCATTTTTAGGTCTCTCCAGAGATGCTCAATTGGGTTTAAGTCAGGGCTCTGGCTGGGCCATTCAAGAACAGTCACGGAGTTGTTGTGTAGCCACTCCTTCATTATTTTAGCTGTGTGCTTAGGGTCATTGTCTTGTTGGAAGGTAAACCTTCGGCCCAGTCTGAGGTCCTGAGCACTCTGGAGAAGGTTTTCGTCCAGGATATCCCTGTACTTGGCTGCATTCATCTTTCCCTCGGTTGCAACGAGTCGTCCCGTCCCTGCAGCTGAAATACACCCCCACAGCATGATACTGCCACCACCATGCTTCACTGTTGGGACTGTATCAGACCAGAGAATCTTATTTCTCACCATCTTGGAGTCCTTCAGGTGTTTTTTTTAGCAAACTCCATGCGGGCTTTCATGTTTCTTGCAATGAAGAGAGGCTTCTGTCGGGCCTCCCTGCCATAAAGCCCCGACTGATGGAGGGCTGCAATGATGGTTGACTTTCTACAACTTTCTCCCATCTCCCGACTGCATCTCTGGAGCTCAGCCACAGTGATCTTTGGGTTCTTCTTTACCTCTCACACCAAGGCCCTTCTCCCCCGATAGATCAGTTTGGCCAGGCGGCCAGCTCTAGGAAGGGTTCTGGTCGTCCCAAACGTCTTCCATTTAAGGATTATGGAGGCCACTGTGCTCTTAGGAACCTTAAGTGTAGCAGAATTTTTTTTGTAACCTTGGCCAGATCTGTGCCTTGCCACAATTCTGTCTCTGAGCTCTTCAGGCAGTTCCTTTGACCTCATGATTCTCATTTGCTCTGACATGCACTGTGAGCTGTAAGGTCTTATATAGACAGGTGTGTGGCTTTTCTAATCAAGTCTAATCAGTATAATCAAACACAGCTGGACTCAAATGAAGGTGTAGAACCATCTCAAGGATGATCAGAAGAAATGGACAGCACCTGAGTTAAATATATGAGTGTCACAGCAAAGGGTCTGAATACTTAAGACCATGTGATATTTCAGTTTTTCTTTTTTTATAAATCTGCAAAAATGTCAACAATTCTGTGTTTTTCTGTCAATATGGGGTGCTGTGTGTACATTAATGAGGAAAAAAATGAACTTAAATGATTTTAGCAAATGGCTGCAATATAACAAAGAGTGAAACATTTAAGGGGGTCTGAATACTTTCCGTCCCCACTGTATATATATTCTCTGCATCCAGTGTAGCCTATATCTACAGTGCATTCTGTGGTGTACGGTTTCTAATACACTTCAAGCGGTGTAAACAGTATCTAATACAGTGTGTACAGTTTCTACTACACTTCTGGTGGTGTACACAGTACAAAATACAGTTCAGCCATAGTACAGTTGCTAATACAGTGCAGGTGGTGTACACAGTATCTAATACAGTGTGTACAGTTTCTACTACACTTCTGGTGGTGTACACAGTACACAATACAGTGTAACCCCACAATACAGTGTAACCCCTAGACTGGTTATTGGAGATGAGTGGAAGAGTGTGTGCCCCTGGCTGTGTGAGAGAAATATACGGAGGGAGACTGGCTGCGGATTAAACAGTGGGAGGTCTGGGCAACCAAAAATTCAAGCGGCTCCTGCGGTGGTAGCTCTACACCTTTATATCCTCTCTAAAAGAAAATGTGAAAGGAAGAGAAGAGCTGCTTTGTTCTATGTAAAACACACAGCTGGTAAATGTCAGCAAAGAAGCAAAAATGTTTGGTTCCCTACCCTTCTGGGTAGGCCCTCCGTTGTCCTCCCTATGATTATGCCCTAGCCTTGCAACTTTAATTTATGAAGTTTTGTATTACTGTAAGGCCCCTAATGATGCAATTGACCTTTATCCGTTTACCTTAATGAACAGCATGGGATTAAGTCTTCAAGCTCACTGGCCCATCACAAATGTATGTCTCAGTGTCAGGAGTGAGTGAGTAGAAATCTGTGTACACGATGTACGCAATTGACCACAAAGCTGAAAAACAGTCTTCAATTTGGCTTCATGTGTCTTTTTTTTGTTTTACATGTGATTACTAACTGTAGGATATCTTTTGATTAAATAACAATTAAAATGGGTTAAGTTGTTCTTACTGGGTTAGGTCCCTACAGATATAATTATGGTTCTTATTGAATTTGGAAATAGCGTTTACCTACATACATTGTGTTGTTTTGGTTACATAATACAGATCGAAGACATTTGAGAGAAGGTTTGTAATGACAATCTGGACTGGTGTAGCGTCTAGGACGAATACACTTCAAATATCTTCTAATCAGGGTCTCCCTTGTGGCCCAACAATGGACAACACTGGTGATTATATGTTTATGGCATGTGTATATAAAATCTGTATTGTTCTCATGCTGTGTTTACAAGTCTTTAGGGAAGAAAAGTTTGGGAATCATTTATTTAAGCCATGCAAACAAAAATTCAAAATGATTATTTAGAAGTGGTGACAAGAGAAGTAAAGAGAAATGAGATGAAGTGTGGAAACAAAGCATTTCCATGAAGTAAGGGGCATGAGAAGAGATTCCCTAGAGTGAAAAGCCCAGGACAACATTTGGAAAGCAGTTATAGTAAAGCAAAAACCATTATCGTATGTTGTACGTCGACCAGAGCTGACAAGGGCACGTTCACAGAGATTGGTTAAGCCTAGTATATACCGCTAGTTTTGTTTTTTTCGTTCATGTATGTGAGCCGCTCAGGCTGCTAGAAAATGTAGTCCTGTGCCTGCTGCTGTGAGTGCTGGCTGAGAAGGAGCCCAGCCATGCTCCATACAAATGATAGATAAGAGCAGAAGATCCCGGGAGCCGCACATCAGAACAAGACCTGCTGTGTGTAGACAAATGCCAGTCTTAGCCTGGACCCCCACCAGGCCATGCTCCCAACGCGTTTCACTCTATTTTACATCCTTCTCGTGGATCGGATCAGATGAAAATGGACAAGTGGTCCATTTTCATATGATTTCCCCATAGAGGAGAGCAGGACTCTGTCCATCTCTGCTCTGCTCAGTAAGCGGAGACGTACCTGTCATCTGTCTGCTCAGCGTGGATCAGCTGAGGGATCGCCTGCTGAGCATGTGGATCCCGCAGAAGGGAGGCGTCCCTGTTAAAGTGTGAATGTGTGAAATAATCCATATGTGAAATACAGAGAGGAAAGGAGGAACTTTCCTCTCCTGTCTCTTTTCTTTTACCTACCACTGCAGTGAACATGGTCATGTCATGAGAGAGAGAGGAGAGCTAAAGTGACTCATGGACATGGTGGTTTGAAGCCAATTGGTTGATATGGGAAACAAGAAATGTCCCTGTTAACATGTGCTCTCAACACAAATCCTATCTGTTTCTGTGATGTAGTAGCAAATATGCATGTCTATACGTTTGTTAGGGGGGACCCAAGGGAAATCTCACATCTGCAGAAAGGAAAGGAAGAACAGCCATGGAGATAATATCAGTGCATTTAGTCTCTACCCTTCCCACTGATTCCTAGCAGCAATTTGGCTGCTGCAAGACGACCGCAGAGACTTATGAATGTTAAACAAAAAAAATATTCTTCACAGCTATTCTTTACAAACATTTTAGGAACCTTCAAGGCATATGTTCCCTTCTATTTGGTAGGTACATACTGCGGGTCATATTGTTCAGTTTTAGATGCTGCTTTATGCATTTGCACATCTTCTTAGACCCAGTCTGTCTGGACAGTATGGTCACTTGCTGATTTGGCACCATCCACAAGCAGATTAACTCAAAAAAACGGAAGTTGAATCCAGGGCAATTTCACTTCAGATAACTGCAGTACAGAGAAAGTTTTCCCAGTCTTTTGAAGTGTAAGAAGGCAATGACTTTCCTAAGCCCCATCTCTGTGAGGAATGAACAGTTGGTGAGAGAGAGAGAGAGAGAGAGAGAGAGAGAGAGAGAGAGAGAGAGAGAGAGAGAGAGAGAGAGAGAGAGAGAGAGAGAGAGAGAGAGAGAGAGAGAGAGAGAGAGAGAGAGAGAGAAAACAAACCACTGTGTCCTTAAAGTGTGTACTAATAGGGACTTTTTTATACTAGAATTCCTTTATCCATCCCAGAGTTGTACGAAGAAACTTTCACCCCAGAGTACCTGTAGGTGTCCAGCATCTTTGGTAAGTATCTCATAGCTAGACTCTAGCTAAGACAAATAAAAATAACAGTAATAGTAAAAACACACAAAAAAAAATAGCACTACTCACCTTCATGTGGAGCTGGCCACTGCAGTACATATTTCCTGCCAGAAGATGTCCCCACCTTCTGGGTTGAATGATGGCTGATGCTATTCAACCCCCTCCTCCTGAGCTAATGCTGTTCCCTGGGGTGATAACATCAATCAGCCTGGGCACAGATTTCTACTATTTTGCAAGGCACTAACAAGTGATTTTGATAGACTCGTTGATAGGGTAGTTGATAGCATTGCTGTAATAAACATTTGGACATTGTTGGGGATGCCTGAAATGTAACCTCAAGCTCTGTGCAATTTAAATGAGCAAGAAGATTCTGGGAAGAATTCAGGAAAGTTTTGCAAACAAGCAGGATACCGTAGCCACGGTTGAATCATATGAAATGTGAATTTCTTAGCGCTACTTGAGAATAATGACAGTCTAAAATTGGAAGGTAATGTTTTATAACATTGGATTACTAATTGGATTATGTATCAAATAATTATATGTAACTTTTTTCAAACCAAAGTACATTTTTCCTTTAAAGTCATATAGCTATTGACGGTAAACACATTAATCATTTTCACCTATGCCTGTACTTGAGGCATTTACTAATTATAACTTTAATACTAGTTCTATGAAAGCATGAGTAGAGCCATATGTAAAACACATATTATATGTAATATGTAATTATATGTAAAACACATATTATATATGTTTCTAACGTAATGAAGCTGTAACAAGATATACGGTACATTGAATTACATTCCAGGGAACTATTTGTTTAGTAATATACAGCACTGGAGCATTCCTGCTCCACCACCCAGAGTTGAACAATGTCAGCTCTTCTGCCCAGGAGCATTAGACCTTTTAACATATCAGATATAGTCTTCCACTTGTCAATCTTTATTTTCATGATAAAAACTGTAATTACAGTATCTCACAAAAGTAAGTACACCCCTCACATTTTTGGAAATATTTTATTATGTCTTTTCATGTGACAACACTGAAGAAATTACACTTTGCTACAATGTAAAGTAGTGAGTGTACAGCTTGTATAACAGTGTAAATTTACACCCGCCACTCCATAGAGGAGAATGAAGGTTACGATTGGGTCCGCCTGGAAAATGGACAGGCGGACCCGATCGGAACATTCGTGTGAAAGGGGCCATAAGTGTGCATAAAAATGCACAGAGATGCACATGGAAATGTGTGGAAACACAACAAAACAACAAGGCACATTTTTATGTGCGTTGTAGTGTGAATGGGTCCTTAGACTTGGTTCACACCTGTGCGATTCGTAATGCATTTGCTGAAGTACTACAATGTACAACAAGCTATTTATAGTACAGTATCTCAGAAAAGTGAGTACACCACTCACATTTTTGTAAATATTTTATTATACCTTTTCATGTGACAACACTGAAGAAATTACACTTTGCTACAATGTAAAGCGTGTGTGACAGCAACCAGGTCAGGAGTACAAAGGCAAGTGTGTCTTGCCTACAGTCAAGCATGGTGGTGGGAGTGTCATGGTCTGGGGCTGCATGAGTGCTGCCAGCACTGGGGAGCTACAGTTTATTGAGGGAACCAAGAATGCCAACATGTACTGTGACATACTGAAGCAGAGCATGATCCCTGGAGACTGGGCCGCAGAGTAGTATTCCAACATGATAACGACCCCAAACACACCTCCAAGACGACCACTGCCTCGCTAAAGAAGCTGAGGGTAAAGGTGATGGACTGGCCAAGCATGTCTCCAGACCTAAACCCTACTGAGCATCTGTGGGGCATCCTCAAACGTAAGGTGAAGGAGCGCAAGGTCCCTAACATTCACCAGCTCCGTGATGTCATGATGAGTGGAAGAGGACTCCAGTGGCAACCTGTGAAGCTCTGGTGAATTCCATGTCCAAGAGTAGGGATGAGCCGAACACCCCCCGGTTCGGTTCGCACCAGAACCTGCGAACGGACCGAAAGTTCGCACGAACGTTAGAACCCCATTGACGTCTATGGGACTCGAACGTTCGAAATCAAAAGTGCTCATTTTAAAGGCTAATTTGCATGGTATTGTCCTAAAAAGGGTTTGGGGACCCGGGTCCTACCCCAGGGGACATGTATCAATGCAAAAAAAACTTTTAAAAACGGCCGTTTTTTCGGGAGCAGTGATTTTAATGATGCTTAAAGTAAAAAAAAAAAAAGTGAAATATTCCTTTAAATATCGTACCTGAGGGGTGTCTATAGTATGCCTGTAAAGTGACGCGTGTTTCCCGTGTTTAGAACAGTCCCTGCACCAAATGTCATTTTTAAAGGAAAAAATCTCATTTAAAACTGCTTGCGGGTTTAATGTAATGTCGGGTCCTGGCAATATGGATGAAAATCAGTGAGACAAACGGCATGGGTACCCCCCAGTCCATTACCAGGCCCTTTGGGTCTTGTATGGATATTAAGGGGAACCCCGCACCCAAATTAAAATAAGGAAAGGTGTGGGGCCACCAGGCCCTATATACTCTGAACAGCAGTATACAGGCTGTAGGTTTGTTGTTAAGTAGAATCTCTTTGTAATTTTGAACGGGTACATTTTTAACGTGTTTAGCTCCAGCCAAAAAATCTTTTTTAAGCTTTTTGGAAAACATAGGGAAGGGTTATCACCCCTGTGACATTTGTTTTGCTGTCTTTCCTCCTCTTCAGAAGATTTCACCTCACTTTTTGTCCCAATGGATTGGAAAGAATCAGTGGAAAGGAGAAATGTTTTTCCCATATTAACTCTTACAGGAGAGAATTTCCCTTCCTAGGGGTAGATTTATTCTCACTTCCTGTTGTCTCCTTCCGTTTGCAAGTAGGAGTTGTTTGTAAGTTAGTTGTTTGAAAGTAGGGTCCTGCCCTATATACTCAGCAGAAATTTGGGCCTTAGGTGTTGCTGTGGCCACAACACTGTAAGCCCTCACAGGGCTCTGCTGTGAAATATTAGATCAAGAATTGTAATTACATGCCCCTGTTGAACAGGAGCTGAAAAATTAGGCCTTAGGCACTGGTGCTGGTGCCACAACAATGCAACCCCTCACAGACACTCTAGTTGGAATGCAGGAACGAGCCCTGCTGCAAAGTATTGCATCAAAAATTGTAATTACACGCCCCTGTTAAACAAGGGCTGAAAAATTGGGCCTTAGGCACTGGTGCTGGTGCCACAACACTGCAACCCCTCACAGACACTTTAGTTGGAATGCAGGAACGAGCCCTGCTGCAAAGTATTACATCAAAAATCGTAATTACACAGGGGCTGAAAAATTGTGGTTTAGGCACTGGTGGTGGCACCCAGAACCAAAAATGTTCTTACAAGCTATCAGCGTGATGATTGAGGAGGAAGAGGATAATTACTCAGGGATAGTCACTCAGCATCAGCATAGGCAGTCTTTGAAGGGATCTGAGATTTCAAAAAAAATTATTCGGTTACATCAGCATCAGGTGCTTGGTAGCTGGTGGTGATCCAAGACTCATTCATTTTTATGAAGGTCAGTCGATCGACCGAGTCAGTGGACAGACGCACCCTGTGATCGGTTACCACGCCTCCAGCAGCACTGAATGTGCGTTCCGAAAGAACGCTGGATGCAGGACAGGCCAGTAGCTCAATTGCATACTGTGCAAGCTCTGGCCAGTGATCCATCCTCAAGACCCAGTAACCCAGAGGATTTTCGGTGGGAAAGGTGTCCAAGTCTGATCTTGCCCCTAGGTATTCCTGCACCATGTAAAACAGACGCTGGCGATGGTTGCTGGGACCGATCATACCTTGGGGCTGCGGACCAAAAAATTGTCTGAACGCATCAGTCAGACGGCCATCTTCTCCACCGCTCCTTCTTTGACTGACTGAAGCCTCAGCAACACGTTGTCCAGAAACAGGAGTTTGTAACCTCCCAGTCTCTGGGAACGCGTTGCACAGACCTTTCTGCAAGGCCTCCCGAAGATGTTTCATCCTCTGCTCCCTCTGCGATGGCAAGATAAGGTCCGCAACCTTACCCTTGTAAATTGGATCAAGGAGGGTTGCCAGCCAGTATTGGTCCTTCTCCTTGATACCACGAATACGAGGATCCTTACGCAGGCTTTGCAGGATCAGGGAGGCCATGCAGCGTAGGTTTGCTGAGGCATTCAGTCCGGAGTCCTCTGGGTCACTAAGGACGACATGGTCCGCAGCCACCTCCTCCCAGCCACGTACAAGTCCATGTGTTTCTTGGGACTGATCCCTTAAAGACTGCTGCTGATGCTGAGTGCCAGGCTCCACCTCCATACTGACACAATCTTCCTCCTCCTCCTCCTCCTCTTCCTCCTCGTCCTCTTCCTGTGTGATCGGCGGGCACGCAGGAACACTGTCTGGATAAAGGGGGCCTTGAGAGCTAAGGAAGTCCTCCTCTTCCTGCCTCTGTTCTGCCTCAAGTGCCCTGTCCATTATTCCACGCAGCGTGTGCTCCAACAGGTGGACAAGGGGGACAGTGTCACTGATGCATGCACTGTCACTGCTCACCATCCTCGTGGCCTCCTCAAATGGTGACAGGACAGTGCATGCATCCCTGATCATGGCCCACTGGCGTGGGGAAAAAAAACCAAGCTCCCCTGACCCTGTCCTGGTGCCATAGTCGCACAGGTACTCATTGATGGCCCTCTGCTGCGTGTGCAGCCGCTGCAGCATGGCCAACGTTGAGTTCCACCTGGTGGGCATGTCACAGATTAGGCGGTTCTTGGGCAGGTTAACAAGAAGGGGGGGTTGGGACTTTAAATGAAGCACCCGAAGGTACCTCCATCCCGATAATTTGGTTCAAAGTACAAGGAAGTTGGGACTTTAAATGAAACAACTGGGTAGTGGAGGTATATGCAAATTATAATTTATTTGAGTAACATAAATACATAATTCATCTTGTATATAGCAGGGTTTGCATAAGACCTGAACATGATGTATAAAAAGATGTATAAAAGTACATACAGACAACGTATGAGTAGGGTAATGAGCATATATATAATAATGGCAAAAAGCCCAATACTGGTACATGCGTCCACATAGTATGAATGTATTCATAAATGAGTATATAGATAAAATCAAAGAGTAAGAATGGTAAAATAGGTAAGTATCAGTCCATATAAGGTGTAGTTGTGGCATCAGATGTAGCTTGACGCGTTTCGTGGGTTTTTCCCACTCGTCAGGAGCAGATGCAATAGACATATCTATGGAGTATATAAGTAAAGATGGAATAAGTCATTCTCTAAATAGAATACGTATATATTATTTTAGATGTATAAAACTAAAAAAACGTCCACACTCACCCATTCAGACAGCAAATGCAATGCGGGGCAGTCAGCATAAGGGTGGCCGAGGACATAGCTCCCCCACGGGAGCTGAGGCGGCATATTTCATAGAAGCAATGTCGGGCAGTGTGGGGACGTGTGTGGTGGGACTGAGATATCCATATAACAAACCACAGTGTATAATCCATAGAGGACCATCTGGGAACAAATATCAAAATATATGTATAGTATAGAAATGTAATTAAAATATAATTAAAAGTAATAATGGTATATAGATAATGAACCCAGTAGGTGTCAGAGAAGAAAGAGGTGAAAGTACAGTGCTAATAGGAGTATGAAGGAAAAAGGGGGGGGGGGCTGAGTGTAGGGGTGATGAATGATTATATAGATGTGGAGGGATTATTTGGAAATAAGAAATTGCCACGTGAAAAGAATAATAATGTGAAGACTGCATCATACAAAAGGAGGGTGGAAAAAAGAAGAGAGAAAATAAGGAACAAAACAAAAACAGGAAAGTGCCTTACCCCAACATTGTATCAAAACACCAACCAGCAAGCCGATACAGCTGGTGTGTAGAGACCCCAGATGGAGACTGTTCATAAAGAGCAGCTCACTACACTGGGGGGGATGAATTTATGCCGCCAACGCCACGTCAGTGAACCAATAAGGGGGAGAATAGCGCACCTGAGCCGAGTCTACACTCCGCAACAGGCGCGGGAACTCCCCCATATGGATACACCAGATGACATGGCCGAGCGTCGGCGCAGTGACGTCATTGCTGACGTCACACGCACGGCGCATCTGCCGTCACATACCACGTGACAGACGTGGCGCCGATGCGCAAAGGGGCACCCGCCCGCTCCCCCAGAGAACAAAGGAAGGAGGGGGAGGGGCCGCTGAGCGCATCGCAGCTCCCGTGATGGAGAAAACCGCGGCAAAGCCCGAATGCCCGACCATCCACACAAGCGAACTTGCCAATCAGAAGGAAGGATGTGTCGGGTATCTTAGTAGAAACAAATCATGTGGAAACATATGCGCCAGTATGTAGAAATATTACATGTAGGGGGATACCATATGCAATAGTCAAAAACATGAACATAAACGAGAAAAAGAAATATATATAATTGATAATGACAATCAATAGGCTTATACAAAGATACCCTATAAATGAGGGCCAGCCTCACACAAGGATGGCAGGGGAACACTGCCAATCCTACATACCCAGTTGCTTCCATCCCGGTATACATTGGTAAACAAGAAGGGGGGGTTGGGACTTTAAATGAAGCACCCGAAGGTACCTCCATCCCGATAATTTGGTTCAAAGTACAAGGAAGTTGGGACTTTAAATGAAACAACTGGGTAGTGGAGGTATATGCAAATTATAATTTATTTGAGTAACATAAATACATAATTCATCTTGTATATAGCAGGGTTTGCATAAGACCTGAACATGATGTATAAAAAGATGTATAAAAGTACATACAGACAACGTATGAGTAGGGTAATGAGCATATATATAATAATGGCAAAAAGCCCAATACTGGTACATGCGTCCACATAGTATGAATGTATTCATAAATGAGTATATAGATAAAATCAAAGAGTAAGAATGGTAAAATAGGTAAGTATCAGTCCATATAAGGTGTAGTTGTGGCATCAGATGTAGCTCGATGCGTTTCGTGGGTTTTTCCCACTCGTCAGGAGCAGATGCAATAGACATATCTATGGAGTATATAAGTAAAGATGGAATAAGTCATTCTCTAAATAGAATACGTATATATTATTTTAGATGTATAAAACTAAAAAAACGTCCACACTCACCCATTCAGACAGCAAATGCAATGCGGGGCAGTCAGCATAAGGGTGGCCGAGGACATAGCTCCCCCACGGGTGCTGAGGCGGCATATTTCATAGAAGCAATGTCGGGCAGTGTGGGGACGTGTGTGGTGGGACTGAGATATCCATATAACAAACCACAGTGTATAATCCATAGAGGACCATCTGGGAACAAATATCAAAATATATGTATAGTATAGAAATGTAATTAAAATATAATTAAAAGTAATAATGGTATATAGATAATGAACCCAGTAGGTGTCAGAGAAGAAAGAGGTGAAAGTACAGTGCTAATAGGAGTATGAAGGAAAAAGGGGGGGGGCTGAGTGTAGGGGTGATGAATGATTATATAGATGTGGAGGGATTATTTGGAAATAAGAAATTGCCACGTGAAAAGAATAATAATGTGAAGACTGCATCAAACAAAAGGAGGGTGGAAAAAGGAAGAGAGAAAATAAGGAACAAAACAAAAACAGGAAAGTGCCTTACCCCAACATTGTATCACAACACCAACCAGCAAGCCGATACAGCTGGTGTGTAGAGACCCCAGATGGAGACTGTTCATAAAGAGCAGCTCACTACACTGGGGGGGATGAATTTATGCCGCCAACGCCACGTCAGTGAACCAATAAGGGGGAGAATAGCGCACCTGAGCCGAGTCTACACTCCGCAACAGGCGCGGGAACTCCCCCATATGGATACACCAGATGACATGGCCGAGCGTCGGCGCAGTGACGTCATTGCTGACGTCACACGCACGGCGCATCTGCCGTCACATACCACGTGACAGACGTGGCGCCGATGCGCAAAGGGGCACAAAGGGGTTCTTGGGCAGGTTAAACTCCTTTTGGAGGTCCGTCAGCCGAGCACTGGCATTATATGACCGGCAGAAATGCACACAGACTTTCCTGGCCTGCCTCAGGACATCCTGTAAGCCCGGGTACCTGCCCAAGAACCGCTGCACCACCAAGTTAAGGACGTGAGCCAAACAGGGCACATGGGTCATTTGTCCCTGTCGGAGGGCAGAGAGGAGGTTGGTGCCATTGTCGCAAACCACCATTCCTGCCTTAAGTTGGCGTGGCTTCAACCACCTCTGAACCTGCCCCTGCAGAGCTGACAGAACCTCTGCCCCAGTGTGGCTCCTGTCCCCCAAGCACACCAGCTCAAGCACCGCATGGCATCTTTTGGCCTGCGTACTTGCGTAGCCCCTTGAACGACTACGGAGCACCGCTGGTTCCGAGGAAGAGGCCATGGAGGAAGAAGAAGAGGAGGGGGTGGAGGAGAGAGGTGTGTCACAATCATTAGCATTTTGGAGGCGTGGTGGCGGAACAACCTCCAACACTACTGCACCTTGTCCTGCATCCTTCCCAGCTGCCAGCAGAGTCACCCAATGCGCCGTGAAACTTAGGTAACGTCCCTGTCCATGCCTGCTGGACCATGAGTCAGCGGTAATATGCACCTTACCGCTGACCGCCCTGTCCAGCGAGGCATGGACATTGCCTTCCACATGCTGGTAGAGAGCCGGAATCACCTTCCGTGAGAAAAAGTGGCGTTTGGGTACCTGCCACTGAGGAACCGCACATTCCACAAACGCAGAGTCTACCAACTGAAAAGGCAGCAGTTGAAGTGCTAGCAATTTTGCCAAGCTAGCATTCAACCGTTGGGCATGTGGATGGCTGGGAACAAACTTCTTTCGGCGGTGCAGCAGCTGGGGCAGGGAAATTTGCCTGGTACAATCTGACGTCGGTGTACCAAAATCAGATTGCCCACAAGTACGTGGCTGTGACACACCTAATTCTACACCTTCATTCCTCTCAGTGCAGGTCTCAGAGAGGACTGAAGGTCTAGTGGGGTTGGAAATCTCAGCTGATGAGGAGCAAGCAGAGGTCCTCTTTGTTCTTTGGTGTGGGTCTTTTAGATACGCTTGCCAACGAACTGCATGGCAGGTCAACATATGTCTGGTCAAGCATGTGGTACCCAAGCGGGAGATGTTTTGGCCACGCGAGATACGCTTGAGACATATGTTGCAAATAGCAGCGGTGCGATCTGATGCACTCGTCTCAAAAAAGGCCCACACCAAAGAACTTTTTGAACAACGCGCAGAGACTGCAGCGCCCTGCACATGTGGAGCTTTGGGGTGTGATGCAGTCAATGTGCTGCCCTTAGGCTGGCCCCTGGAGGGCATCCTGCCTCGTTGGTGATGTGCCGCCTCCTCCTCCTCCTCCTCCTCCTCTCTCCTATCAGGCACCCACGTTGAGTCAGTGACCTCATCATCCCCTCCCTCCTCATCACTGGAGCAAACCTGGCAGTATGCTGCAGCAGGGGGAGCATGACTGCCAGATTGCTGTCCTTCTTGGGCACCCCCTCTGTCCGTGCTCGTGTTACTGCCTTCATCGAGCTCAGTATCATCATCAGAGCCTTCCAAACGCTGGGCATCCTCCTGGAGCATGTACCCAACACTGTGGTCAAACAGTTCGAGGGACTCCTCAGGAGGACATGGTGGGGCTAGGGAAGGAGTCACTGATGACATTGAGCCGAGGGAAGAGGCCGCTGCTTTGCCAGACAAAGTACCCTGGGCATGGGTGAGAGAGGATGAGGAGGATGAGGACGGCTTGGTCATCCACTCGACCAAGTCTTCCGCATGTTGCGGCTCAACATGGCCAGCTGCCGAAAAAAAGGCCAAGCGTGTCCCATGGCCACGTGCTGATGAGGATGCACCGTCTCCACGACCAGCACTAGACACAGAGCCTGCTTGCCCTCTCTTATTGGCTTGTGACTGTCTGCCTCTCCTTCTTGGCCTTCCAGACATACTAATGGCCTGTAGCTGCACTAAGCTGGGATATATATATATATATATGTACTGATACTGCAGCTAGCAAAATCAACTGCCTGCCTGTAGTATGAGAACACCACCAACCTTCTACAGGTAGCTTTAGCTGAACACTGTGAGGTGGACGCACCCCACTAACTTGTAGGTTTAGCAGAACACTGTGAGCAGGACGCACTGCACTAACTGTAAATAGTCTAGCTGCCTGACTGTGGTACTAATAGGATCAAAAGAACACCAGCAATTTTCTTCAGGTAGCTGTATTTACTGTAACAAGACAAGCCTGCCTGTCAGTAAGAAGATAACAGAAACGGATCTAGCTGAACACTGTGAGCAGGACGCACCCCACTAGCTTGTAGGTTTAGCTGAACACTGTGAGGTGGACGCACCCCACTAACTTGTAGGTTTAGCTGAACACTGTGAGCAGGACGCACCCCACTAACTTGTAGGTTTAGCAGAACACTGTGAGCAGGATGCACTGCACTAACTGTAAATAGTCTAGCTGTCTGACTGTGGTACTAATAGGATCAAAAGAACATCAGTAATTTTCTTTAAAATACTGTAACAAGACAAGCCTGCCTGTCAGTAAGAAGATAACAGGAACGGATCTAGCTGAACACTGTGAGCAGGACGCACCCCACTAGCTTGTAGGTTTAGCTGAACACTGTGAGGTGGACGCACCCCACTAACTTGTAGGTTTAGCTGAACACTGTGAGCAGGACGCACCCCACTAACTTGTAGGTTTAGCAGAACACTGTGAGCAGGACGCACTGCACTAACTGTAAATAGTCTAGCTGCCTGACTGTGGTACTAATAGGATCAAAAGAACACCAGCAATTTTCTTTAAAATACTGTAACAAGACAAGCCTGCCTGTCAGTAAGAAGATAACAGGAACAGATCTAGCTGAACACTGTGAGCAGGACGCACCCCACTAGCTTGTAGGTTTAGCTGAACACTGTGAGGTGGACGCACCCCACTAACTTGTAGGTTTAGCTGAACACTGTGAGCAGGATGCACCCCACTAGCTTGTAGGTTTAGCTGAACACTGTGAGGTGGACGCACCCCACTAACTTGTAGGTTTAGCTGAACACTGTGAGCAGGACGCACCCCACTAACTTGTAGGTTTAGCAGAACACTGTGAGCAGGACGCACTGCACTAACTGTAAATAGTCTAGCTGCCTGACTGTGGTACTAATAGGATCAAAAGAACACCAGCAATTTTCTTCAGGTAGCTGTATTTACTGTAACAAGACAAGCCTGCCTGTCAGTAAGAACATAACAGAAACGGATCTAGCTGAACACTGTGAGCAGGACGCACCCCACTAGCTTGTAGGTTTAGCTGAACACTGTGAGGTGGACGCACCCCACTAACTTGTAGGTTTAGCTGAACACTGTGAGCAGGACGCACCCCACTAACTTGTAGGTTTAGCAGAACACTGTGAGCAGGACTCACTGCACTAACTGTAAATAGTCTAGCTGCCTGACTGTGGTACTAATAGGATCAAAAGAACACCAGCAATTTTCTTCAGGTAGCTGTATTTACTGTAACAAGACAAGCCTGCCTGTCAGTAAGAACATAACAGAAACGGATCTAGCTGAACACTGTGAGCAGGACGCACCCCACTAGCTTGTAGGTTTAGCTGAACACTGTGAGGTGGACGCACCCCACTAACTTGTAGGTTTAGCTGAACACTGTGAGCAGGACGCACCCCACTAACTTGTAGGTTTAGCAGAACACTGTGAGCAGGACGCACTGCACTAACTGTAAATAGTCTAGCTGCCTGACTGTGGTACTAATAGGATCAAAAGAACACCAGCAATTTTCTTCAGGTAGCTGTATTTACTGTAACAAGACAAGCCTGCCTGTCAGTAAGAAGATAACAGGAACGGATCTAGCTGAACACTGTGAGCAGGACGCACCCCACTAGCTTGTAGGTTTAGCTGAACACTGTGAGGTGGACGCACCCCACTAACTTGTAGGTTTAGCTGAACACTGTGAGCAGGACGCACCCCACTAACTTGTAGGTTTAGCAGAACACTGTGAGCAGGACGCACTGCACTAACTGTAAATAGTCTAGCTGCCTGACTGTGGTACTAATAGGATCAAAAGAACACCAGCAATTTTCTTCAGGTAGCTGCATTTACTGTAACAAGACAAGCCTGCCTGTCAGTAAGAAGATAACAGAAACGGATCTAGCTGAACACTGTGAGCAGGACGCACCCCACTAGCTTGTAGGTTTAGCTGAACACTGTGAGGTGGACGCACCCCACTAACTTGTAGGTTTAGCTGAACACTGTGAGCAGGACGCACCCCACTAACTTGTAGGTTTAGCAGAAAACTGTGAGCAGGATGCACTGCACTAACTGTAAATAGTCTAGCTGCCTGACTGTGGTACTAATAGGATCAAAAGAACACCAGCAATTTTCTTCAGGTAGCTGTATTTACTGTAACAAGACAAGCCTGCCTGTCAGTAAGAACATAACAGAAACGGATCTAGCTGAACACTGTGAGCAGGACGCACCCCACTAGCTTGTAGGTTTAGCTGAACACTGTGAGGTGGACGCACCCCACTAACTTGTAGGTTTAGCTGAACACTGTGAGCAGGACGCACCCCACTTACTTGTAGGTTTAGCAGAACACTGTGGGCAGGACGCACTGCACTAACTGTAAATAGTCTAGCTGCCTGACTGTGGTACTAATAGGATCAAAAGAACACCAGTAATTTTCTTTAAAATACTGTAACAAGACAAGCCTGCCTGTCAGTAAGAAGATAACAGATAGCTGAACACTGTGAGCAGGACGCACTGCACTAAATGTAAATAGTTTAGCTGCCTGACTGTGGTACTAATAGGATCAAAAGAACACCAGTAATTTTCTTCAAAATGCTGTAACAAGACAAGCCTGCCTGTCAGTAGGAATATAACAGGAATGGATCTAGCTGAACACTGTGAGCAGGACGCACTGCACTAAATGTAAATAGTCTAGAAGATAACAGGAATGGATCTAGCTAAACTGAATACAGTGTATATATATATATATGCAACACCTGGGATGCATATATATACACAATACACTTTAAGTGCAGCTAACTGACTGACTGTCCTGCCTAATCTAGCTAACTCAAATGAAATGACACTGTCTCTCTCTCTCTCTAAGCACACCGGAACACACTGCACAGGGCCGCCGTGCAGGCGGCCTTATATAATGTGGGGCGTGTACTAAATCCCCTGAGCCATAATTGGCCAAAGCCTCCTTGGCTTTGGCCAATTATGGCTCTCTGTTAAGGCGGCGCTGTGATTGGCCAAGCATGCGGGTCATAGTGCATGCTTGGCCAATCATCAGCAAGCAATGCACTGCGATGCCGCAGTGAATTATGGGCCGTGACGCGCCACACGAATTTGGCGCGAACGGCCCATATCGTTCGCAATTCGACGAACGATCGAACAGCCGATGTTCGAGTCGAACATGGGTTCGACTTGAACACGAAGCTCATCCCTATCCAAGAGTATTAAGACAGTGCTGGAAAATAATGGTGGCCACACAAAATATTGACACTTTGGGCCTAATTTGGACATTTTCACTTAGGGGTGTACTCACTTTTGTTGCCAGTGGTTTAGACATTAATGGCTGTGTGTTGAGTTATTTTGAGGGAACAGCAAATTTACACTGTTATACAAGCCGTACACTCATTACTTTACATTGTAGCAAAGTTTCATTTCTTCAGTGTTGTCACATGAAAAGATAGAATAAAATATTTACAAAAATGTGAGAGGTGTACTCACTTTTGTGAGATACTGTACATTTGCCTAAATAGGCCTTATTATGCTTTCAAACTTAGAATTAGGTATTCAATACATTTAGGACAGACAAGATGCACTAGAGGACTGCTGCCAGAGTCTGTTTATGACTTCGCAAACCTGCAATCAACATGCAGTAAACCCACAGTCACCAGACGTAGGTCAGGGTGCTTGCGCATCAAGTATATATACATGGTCTAAAACCAGATGTTTCATCATTTGCCATAAAACATCAGAAAACTGGCCTTTGTCATAATAAGAGTGAAAAGCCAACCTTAAACAATTGTTGCCCCAAATGTTATTTTTCACAAAGCATCCCATGGAAATTGCATAGCGTTACAAATGCTATCATATGTGCAGGCATGTATTTGAAGTCATGTAGATATGTTTTGCTTCTTTTGAAATGATTTAATTAGAGCTGTCGTTAGATTTTTTTTTGTAAGTGAATAGAAAATGCTGAACAATTTGTCATGTCCTTGTACAAAAACGAAAATTATTAACAGGAACAAACAGCTGCATCAGCTATTCCTCTAATTTGAGCAAAGCTCCTTAATAATTAACATAACTAACCCAATGTATAGATGGGCAACTTTGCTTATGGCAGCACAAACACTTATAATTGCTGATCACAGGATTGTAAGACAAACTACCTTTGCATAATGATTTTTTGCATGTTCTATCACTCTATGAAATGTTAAGTTTCAATATCGAAACCTCAAGACATTGTTGCAAGGCTAGAATTAATTGATAAGGCTGCTAAAGGCCCCAGTAAAGCAGGGTCCCATTCATTTACAACATTATTCTACATTTACTATGTATGCAATGATAGCAAGTACATAATTCTCATTGTTCAGTAAACTTGGATCTTTAGCTGTCCAACTGACAACCTTTTTTTTAATGCAATACAATACATTTATTGGTGATCCAAAAATATATTAATTAAATTAAATAATTAAAATGAATGATTTGAAATATTTATATTTTCTAGTTATAATTCCAATAGCCAGATTTCCACAAATATAGCAAAGAGGTTGTCAGGAAGATCAACACGTGCAACAAATGATTGACAAACAGCCAAGCCTAACCTCTTACCCATGGACTAAAAATTCTCATGATTTTTATCATTTAAAGTCTACATTTTATATTATTCAAGACAAAATATATAAAATGTATAAACATGAATGAACTCATTTTGTTATAGTGTTTCATGTAAATGCAATACATTTACTAAATAAGCTGGTTTTGCTACTATACTACAAGCTCTAGGGCTCACACTGATAAATTTGCAATGTGTTGTAGGGAAAGGCCTTCAGTTCCGGACATTGGAGATAATTTTCTGTCCAGAAAATTTCTTTGTATAATAAAAGGCATTCATATCCAAGCATAGTTCACATGCAAAATCTTATTAAATAACCCTTAAACCATATTTACCACAGTAGCTTTCTAAGCTTCTTTACCCTATTATGGGGGGAGAGGTGAGGCGGTAATTTATGTCTTCCTGATCAGAGCACAGTTCACATTTTTGGCTTGTGTTTCTTAAACTCTGAATTTTTTTTGGCACATTTCCATTTATTTGCTATTTTTTGCTGATTTCTTTTATAAAAGCTAGTCATTTGTATTATAGAAAATATTTATAATATTGTTCGTATTATGCTAAATACATATAATAGAAATCAATCATTTTTATTTGATTTATCTTAAATAGTAACTTTAACCAAACTAGTTCTCAAAGCACTGAACATTTTAGCAACAATTAAGTACATTTTATCATTGGAAAAACTAGACTTATTTTTATAGAGATTAATTTTCTTTAAAGCTAAAGTAAAGTATATTTTTAGTGATTACACCTTTTAATTTGTTATAACTGTAGTTGAACTTAAAATTTTGATATTTTTAAAATATTTAATTTTTGTTATTATATTAAATATACATACCTGTAGATTAGGCACAAGGTGGAGATTTGTACTTTACTGCAATCACTCAGCCCCTCGGCTAAATAGAAAATTGTCCCGAGAGGAATATGTTGGGTGCTACTGCTGACCTCACCTTCTGTAAATGCCAGTTGCTTGGCTGTCATACTAACAATTTGGCTTCAGTACTTTCCAGGTATTTAATCCAAAATAAGTATAGCAATAAGGAATTTCTCTCCAACTTGTGTCAGACAAATAGCATTTTTACAGGAAGGCCAGCAATGCCAGACCCAGTATTTCTTCCATGACAGATGCACTTCAATAAATGTTGGCTCTAGATATAAGCCACATAGGGAGTGCAGGGATTTCAGAAGGATGGCAGACCAATAGACATACACTGTGAGGCTGCAACGTGCAATCACTGTGAAGAGCTGCAAAATAGGAAGCATGTGCAACTAGCAAAATATTAAGGCTCCATTCACATATTGCGTAGCAGGAATGAGGGTTCCCGCTATGATTTACAAAGTGAGATTGTCATGTGATTCTGCATTTTCACATAAGGCTAGCCCATTAATTTGACTGGTCCTCCCTATGTGAGTTTGTCGCCTGAAAATGAAGTTCCTACTCCTTTTTTGGACAACATGCTTCAAACGATTTTTAAAGACACAGTTTGGCTGCGCAATCCTGCCGTGCGACAATCATGCCAGAATTGAATCACATTTGGGGTGCCATTGGCGTACAATGGCACCCAAATGCAGAGTGTGCATTTTGCAGTGATAGCCACGCAAGTTTGAATCCAAATCGCAAAGTGTGAATGAGCCCGCAAAAGACTATACAATACATGCCCTTTTTTTTTTTTAATATCTTTATTTATTCAAGCAGTTTTCAATTTTAACTTTACAACACTTACAATAATAAAAACAATCATACTAAGAACACATATACACCATAGATAATGATTATTTACTGTAATCTAATCCAACACTGGTCGCCTATATTCAAACATCAAACATCCTAACAGTCGATCCCGTCCAATTAATCATACTGTACCATTCATACCTAACCCAAAAAAAAAAAGGGGGAAGGGGAGGGAGGGGGGGAATATGGGGTCAAGGATAACAGATATAATCCCAATCCCCACCATACCATATATATTCCCATATCCCTAAGGGTACCTAGCCTCCTATGGATCACATAGTAATTCTGCCGAGGCGCTAAATGTTACCCACCGCTTCCAAATATCCGTTGTCCGTTTAATCTGTTTATTGGATCCTTCCTCTCTCACCTTTCTTTCTTCCAGGGTCCGCATCTCCATCATCTCACACTCCCATTCTACCATGGAGGGTGCATCTGTACATTTCCATTTTCTGGCTATACACGTACGGGCAGCCGTTAGGAAATATTTTAATGGGCCTTTCTTTATACTTTTCATTGATCCAGGGATCATGGATAATACTGCCATTTGTATATCTGGATATATTTCCTTCGCTGTCATGGCCCTAAAGATTTCGAAAATTTTCTGCCAGAATGGAAGGATTTTAGAGCAATAGTACCAAATATGGGACATTGTACCACGTCTTTCTTGACACCTCCAACATACTTCTTTATTCGTAGGGCTTATCCTATAGAGGTCTACGGGGCACTTATACCATCTAGCTAAAATATTATAGTTTCTTTCTTGATGTTTAGTTGAAACAGAGAGTTTGTGCGTGACTGCTAAGGCTTTTTCCCATTCCTTCCTGGGGATCTCCATCCCCAGTTCCTCTTCCCACTTCTTAATATATGGTAACTCCAACTTCTGGCCGTCCTCAATTAAAATTTTATATACTTTCGATAGCACGTGCGAGGGTCTTTCAGCTTGAATAAAGATTTCTTCTAACGCCGTTAGAGGTCTGGTTATTTCTGCTTCTTTTAACAGGGATATAATATACTTTTGGAATAAGCCATAGTGCAACCAATCTTTTCTATGTTCCTCCCCATGGACTCTAGAGGAGGAACCTTATTTCCCACCAGTGTTTCTATTACCCTTGTATCCTCATGACTGTACCACTTAAGGAATGATTTTACCCCGAATGAATACGGGAATTCTGGGTTGTCGAAGAGAGCTGTCATGGGTCCTCTAAAGGTGGAGACACGCCCCGTTTTAATCAGAATGTCCCACGCTTTCATTGTTGAGGTCACTAAGAAGGGTGTATAGCCATACGGTGAGTTATATGTCCTTTTGATCCATGGCAGAGATTTCAGTTTCAACCCTGCAATCTCTTCCTCCAGTCCCACCCACTGTTTTTTGTTCCTATTATGGAACCAGTCAACTAGCCTAGTGACCATTACCTTAAGATATACTGCTATTTCAGGGAGGGATAGGCCCCCATTTGCTTTGGTCTTATTTAGCACTTTTCTACTAATTCTGGGGGTCTTACCTGCCCATACAAATTGTCCCATTATCCTAGAAACCTTTTTCAAAAAACCCAATGCAGGAAACACAGGGATCGTTTGTAATATATACAGTATTTTTGGGAGTATGTCCATTTTTATGACGTTTACCCTACCCAACCATGAGAAGGTACCCCTATTATATTGCTGGAGAGTTTTTGTTATTTTTTGCAACATCGGGACATAGTTATACTCTTCTAATTTCTTTAAATCGGTAGGGATATAAGTGCCCAGATATTTAATAGCATTTTCCTGCCATCTGAAGGGGAAGTCCTTCTTGAGCAGTTCCACCATATTTCTAGACATGTTGATATTCATTGCCTCAGATTTATTATAGTTGACTTTAAAATTACTCAAGATGCCAAAACGATTAAATTCCCTTATCAGGTTTGGTAGTGTTATCAACGGGTTTGTGACATACATCAAGATGTCGTCTGCATAGACAGACAGCTTGTATTCTGTATCCCCCACTCTTATACCCTGTATATCCTTATTCGCCCTAATTGCATTTAATAGATGTTCCATAATTAATATATATAGTATTGGGGACAGTGGGCAGCCCTGTCTGGTTCCATTCGCTATTATTATTTCTCCGGACAGGTTACTATTCGCCCGGATCTTGGCCGTTGGATGTTGATACAAGGTCATTATCTTGTCTATCATTACAGTTCCAAGCCCCCACTGTATAAGGGTCTCTTTGAGGAAGCTCCATCCCACCCTGTCAAAGGCTTTTTCAGCATCTATTGCTAACAAGCAGGATGGGATGGAGCCTCTCTGTACGTATTCTAATAGAGTGAGCGTTTTCAGGGTATTGTCCCTGGCTTCTCTTCCTTTAACGAATCCCACCTGGTCCAGATGGATATAACGAGGTATTATAGGGGTAAGTCTATTAGCGATGATTTTGGAGTATATTCTGAGATCAAGGTTTGTCAGAGATATCGACCTATAATTCCCACATAGGGTATGGTCTTTATCCATTTTTGGTACGAGGGTGATATAAGCCTGCATACTCTGAGAACCAAAAGGTACTGCAGTGGAGACTGCGTTAAATGTCTGTTTCATTATGGGCATAAGTTCCGTTTTAAATGTCTTATAGAACCTAGGGGTGAATCCGTCCGGTCCTGGGCTTTTCCCAGGTACTAATGAGTCAATTACTCTTTGTATTTCTTCCATAGAGAAATCACACTCAAGCTGACTTGACTCTGAGGATGTTAAAGTCGGGATTGCGGTTTCCTTAATATACTGTTGTACTTTTTGCTGGGCCATCTCAGGGTTGCCATACGTCTTCCCATTAGGAATATTATACAGCTCTGTAAAAAATATTTGAAATTCTTTTAGAATCCCTTTTGGATCATATCTCATGTCTCCATCAGCTGACTTTATCTTGGCAATGGGTAGTGTGCTGCTTCTGTTTTTTAGGGCCCTTGCCAGTAGTTTACCTGGCTTGTTGCCCTGCTGATAAAATAGGGCCCGATTTTTATCCCTAACATACAGCGTCTTTTCATTCAATAATATTTGCAATTCTGCCTTTAATTCTGTTACTATCAATAGTGTTTCCCGCGTTAGGTTTTGTTTATGTTGTGTTTCTGCCGTCTCTATTTCTTTAAATAATTGAGTAATTCTCCAGCTTTTCTGTTTTTTCAATCTAGACCCATGTTTTATAAATAAGCCTCGTAACACACATTTCAATGCTTCCCATTGTGTAGGCAGTGATGTAATATCTCCAATATGATCAGCAGCAAAGTCCGTTATTGCTTTTCTTATTTCTAATACACACATCTCATCATAAAGTAAATTATCGTTAAGACGCCAGTTACCCCTACTGTTCTCCCCCATATGTAGGTCTACTTTTAGAAACACGGGTGCGTGATCAGACCATATTGAGTTACCTATTTCTGCCGCGAGGATAGCATTTATCCCCTCTGATTTATTAAGAAAAAATCTATACGGTGATATGATCCATGCACTTTAGAGTAAAATGTGAAGTTCTTCTCAGTTGGGTGCAGTACCCGCCAGATATCCACTAATTGACATTTAGCCAATAAATCCTTAAATTTCCTCTTATCTTTACTACACTGCACTATCGTCGGTGCTGTGGTGTCAATCCCGCCATCCATAACGAAGTTGAAATCACCCCCGACTATTATTATACCTTCTGCTTTTTCCATGAGTTGATTAATCAATTGTAAGCCTACTTTGATCTGGTTTTGATTAGGTAGATATATGTTTATCAAGGTGTATTTTTGGCCATATATATTAAGCTTAAGTAGTATTGCTCTTCCATCCCTATTGCGCCATTCCTCTAGCACTTGAATTGGAATTGTTCTATGGATTGCGATAGACACCCCTCTCGATTTAGAATACCCATAGGAATCATGGAACCAAGTGGTATAATATTTATTTCGTAGGTTAGGAATATGATCCGACCGGAAATGCGTCTCCTGAAAGAAGATAATCCCCACCTTCTGTTTGTGAAGAGAATATAGAACCTGTGATCTCTTTGATGTCGAGTTGAGACCCCTAATATTGTAGGAACATATATTCATTACTAATCAAGGCTTACGGGAAATGGACCAACAAGGGGAAGAAAAAAAAAAAAAGGGAAGAGACAAAAATTAACCCCCCCCAAAAACTATCCTACCCACCCCCACCCACCACATACACACCAATTCGTACCTAATTGACTATAAACAGTCTATCTTACTTTAACGTAAGTACCCTATACTAGGGAGAGCGGAGCGTACCCTCGAATTACCGCCCACCAGTCGGTGGCTACACGCTGAATTTTAGTGTATTATAGACCTTTTTAATTCATTACATTTCCCTTTGTCTGGTTGGTTTCGCTGGTTACGGGGGAGAACAAACTTTCATAGAGGATAATAACCTTCACCAATATCATATCTATGTCGCTCTATACCATGTTTAAGAATATACATACTATCTTAATGGCCTAAATAGGCCATACCTAAAAAAAATAAAAAAAAAAAATAAAAAAGGGGGGGGGGGGAGAGAAAAAGAGAAAAAAAAAAAAAAAAAGGGGGGAGGGAGGGGGAAAAACCTCCACCACCCCCTATACCCTAGCATCTACGCACATTTAGTACAATGCTTATCCCTATACAAAAACAAACCATTACATCTACTTTGGACTAATATTAGTGCTCAAAATTATATCCAAAACCTATGCGTTTCTATATACAAATCGAGACAACAACAAAAAAAAAAAAAAGGGGGGAGGGGGGGTCCCCTTACCTACCCCCACTCACATACGTACATCATTCAGTGCAAAACCAAACATTGTGCATAATGTGTCAAAACAAAAATACCATCATCATATCATCATCTGTGCTACTATTAGATATTGAAACCATTATCTGTGAAAAACCTAAAATCAAAAATCTAATATACCCTCTTGTATTGATATACTAAAGAAAAAAAAAAAAAAAAAAAAACCCCATCACCCAACCCCCCTACCCTCACACAAACCCATCATCATAAATACAGTGATAAAGCAAATACATAAGCTAATAATAAAATATTCAATTTGGACCACAGGTGGCCAAAACAAATATGGTGAAAATCTTTATGCTCATGTGTATTCGTAATAAAAAAAAAAAAAAAAAAGGGGGAAGGGGGGATCCCCTTACCTACCCCCTCTCACATACGTACATCATTCAGTGCAAAACCTAACATTGTGAATAATGTATCAAAACAAAAATACCATCATCATATCATCATCTGTGCTACTATTAGATATTGAAACCATCATCTGTGAAAAACCTAAAATCAAAAATCTAATATACCCTCTTGTATTGATATACTAAAGAAGAAAAAAAAAAAAAGGGTGGGGTGGGGGGGGGTAACCCCATCTCCCCCCTATCACATACATACACATTGAATGTAAGGCTAACCGTGTGCATAGTGTATCAAAAAAAAAAAAAAACCCAACCCCCCCTCATCACCCAAACCTCCTACCCTTACACATACCCATCATCTTTGATACAGTGATTAAACACATGCATTGACTATATGAAAAAAAAAAAAAAAAAATCCCTTTTCTTCCCTTTTTTCCCCCCCTTTCCCCTCATCTCTATTCAATTCAGACCACAGGTGCCCAAAACAATTATGGTGAAAATCTTTGTACTCCTGTATATTAGTAAAAAAAAAAAAAAAAAAAAAAACCCCTCATCACCCAAACCTCCTACCCTCACACATACCCATCATCTTTGATACGGTGATTAAACACATGCATTGACTATATGAAAAAAAAAAAAAAAAAAACCTTTTCTTCCCTTTCCCCCCCCCCCTTTCCCCTCATCTCTATTCAATTCAGACCACAGGTGCCCAAAACAAATATGGTGAAAATCTTTGTACTCCTTTATATTAGTAAAAAAAAAAAAAAAAAAAAAAAAAAACCTCTCCCCGGATCTATCTAGACATTTTTATATATGGGATAGGCCAGTCCGGTAATTCTATTTCTGGCAAACTGAGAGTTGACACAAACTGCGGCAAGTCCTCTAGGTCTCTAAATACAGCAATATGTCCTTCTTTCTGTGCTTGTAGTTGGACTGGGAATTTCTATCTATACTGGAGATTACTCTTCTTTAGCTGTTCCACTAGGGGTTTTAACGCCCTTCTACGATCTAAAGTAAATTTGGAAAGATCCTGAAAGAATTGTATTGGGGCCCCTTCAAACAGGATAACATTCTTTACACGTGCAGCATGCATAATCCTGTCTTTGATATGCGCATAATGCATCTTGCAGATGACATCCCGTGTCTTGTTAGGATCCAATCTTCTTATTCCTGCTGTTCTATGGGCCCGATCGATTATCAGTTCCTTTACTTCTATCCCCGGAATTAACTCTTGGAAGATCTTTTGTAGGGTATTTGTTAGCTCTCTAGCCCCCACTTCCTCCTTTAATCCTCTTATTCTAATATTAGATCTCCTACTTCTATTTTCTTGCTCGTCGATGCTGTTAATTAGGTGATGAATTTGCCTTTCTTGTTTATGTATATTTGCTTTTAGTTTCATTGATTCCTGCTCGACATTCGAAAGTTTAGTATCTAACGTGGCTGTTTTTTCTTGTGTATTTTTAATAGACACCTTAAGCTCAAGCACCTCCTTTTTGTATAAATTCTCCAGTCTAAACACATATTGGTCCATATCTTCCCTAGTTGGCAGGGATTGGATGTATTTTCTCATATCCCAATTCTCTTTTTCCACTTCTTTTGGATCACTACCCGAGCCTGTGGTATCTATTAGTGAGCTACTTCTGGGGTGCTGGGGTTGAATTTCCCCTGATGATCTGGATCCCCCCGAGATTTCTGCTATGTCTGAGATATCCTGTGGCGTTTGTAAGGCTTGTATTACGCGGGGAGATTGTAGCTGTAATTGTTGGAATATCTCCTTGATATCTGCCGTTTGTGTAGTTTGTGACCCAGTGGGGTTTTTACTTTTATTTTCTTCCTTATCTTTCTTATTCTTCTGGGGTTGCGGTGTTTTATTTCCCTTTTTTGGTGCCATAGCTATGTATCTTTTACTAATTTTTTTTTAAATCAGAAAGGTTTTTATTTTGCATAAGAAACAAAATCATACATCATACACGTTGAAACATTGAATGTATACATATTTTAGAGTATTAGTGCAGTTCGTCATGAATACAGTTATCAACATTTTAAGATTGCCAACAGGAGGTTCTATTTGCATTCTAACAAAAGTAAAGGCAATTGCACTATTATCCTTTAACAATAAATTTGACATATAATATGCCTCGTAGAGAGTATATGTCTGAATGTCAGATGGTATACTCGGATATTGACTGGAATAGTATCTCCCTTGTATAGGAAAACTCCTGTGTTATATAATATCTTTAAACTGTAAAAAGGGGAGACACAATAATTTTCCAATAAAATCAGTGGGATCAATCTCAGTATAATATAGCTCTATTATGCTTGTCTGTGTTCATTGTGTTTAGTGCAATATAATATTCTCCAGTATAGGGAGGAGAAAGAAAATATCAATCAATAAAAAGAAAAAGAAAAAAGAAGGAAAGAAATAGAAAGAAAAAAACCATAACAAAACAAAACCAAATCTTGCCATACATTGCAACATTGCATATTCTGCCTCATACCTCTCAAGGAGCGTATTGCCCTGTCTATCCCTTTCTTTTACATACTTTTATTATCCGTATAATGGTCATGTCCACATCAGCCCAAAAGTAACCTATCTTTGATTAGTTGGTGTGGGGCTAGACCAGGAACATCCAGCCATGCTTGCCATATCGATAGAAACTTTTGTGGGACTTTTCTATGTTGGTAGGCAATCTTTTCTCTTATTAAGAGCCTATTGACACTGTCTATCCATTGCTTCTTGGTGGGCACTCGCGGAGTGATCCACCACTGAGCAATTAATTTCCTTGCCATGTATAACATTCGGATGAGCGCTATGCGGGTGGGTGGTGGTATCGACTCGTCATCTATTCCTCCTAATATACATGTTACTGGGTTTCTCTCAAGAGGTATCATAAATATTTCTGTTATTGTGTCTAGCACATCCTTCCAGTACCTAAATAATTTGGGGCACTTCCATATCATATGGAGTAAGTCTCCATGATCACGTTCACATTTTGGGCACATGGGAGAATCTCTAATTCCCCACTTATATAATTGAAGGGGAGTTCTATATGCTCTGTGAAGTAAATAGAGGTGTGAGATTTTCTGAGATGCAGATAGAGAGACCAAGGGGGCGTTTACCAAGCATACATCCCAACTATCTCCGTCTATTGCCCCTATGTCTTCCTCCCAGCGCTGTCTACATGGTAGTCTAGAGGAGTCTTGTATTCGCGTGACAAGGGTGTTATAGCAGCGGGATCTTTTACTAATTTTTACACACCCCCTCCCTTTACGTTACACCTTCCAACCACCTACACTAGCAGGACTTATATGTGGTCCAAGGGTTAAAAAAGCCTCTTCTGCTCTTTAATATATATTATAAGGGAGTGATATCAAATGTTGCCTCTATCTTAGATTGCTTGTCCTTCTCGTATCTCTTTCTCGTCACTTCTCCTCCAGGTCAACTTCTGATTTATAGTGTAACTTAAATTATATGTATTGCTTATCTTCCTTTGGCCATTAGTTTGAGCACAACTCTAACAAGCCACACAGACAAGTCCATATAATCAGCTAGCATATAATTACAAGCAGAGTATCCAATCAGAAGTGTCAGTCTTCTGAACTGTGAGGGTTACCACATTCTTCCCATGCAAAAATTGATTTTTTATCTTAGTATTACAGAGAAAAAAGGGAGAAAAAAAAAAAAAAAACACAAAAAGAGAAAAAAAAAGGACTACTTTATGTCACAGATACTGTCCCTTGATAGTTATTTATAGGGGGGGATAAGTGTTGTTGATATAATGTCTCTTTAAGTTAGCCAATTCAACCACAGTCTATATACCCCTCAAATGTTTAAGCTGACTCAGGGTCCTTTAATCTTCCCAGTGACACTTTTTCCGGATTAAACCTTATATGATTTCTTATGCAGATTTTATGTACTTTGTGCAGCTCTTTCTTCCCTTTCCCTCTCTCCTCTCCTCTTCCCCTGCTATCACTTTACACAGCTTCCATAGTCATACCTGGTATTTGGGATATGAATCTCTTCCTTCCTTCGGTATGACACGGCGTCTGTATAGGTAAGGCTTTTCCTGGGTACCTGATAGCCGGGATATCTCTTGGTCCTCCTGCTCTCTGCTGTATGAGTCCCGAGGGCTTCCACAGGAGTGCGCGTCCCCGCAGCGAGCCGCCCCTGCTGCCTGTGTATGCAGACAGACAGAGACACCCGCCCGGCTTCGATCTGTCTCCTGGGTCCTTCCTCGGTCTCGCTCTCGGCACCGGACAGATACCGTTCCTTCCTCGATTCCCTGTGTAAGTCTCCACCTCCTCACGCCGCCGCTCTTATCAAGGCGGCTTCTCTCAGCTGGCTCGGTCTCTTGTCAGGGGAAATCTTAGAGGTCAGCCCAGCCGCTAAGCATATGAACCGTCTGCCTCAACCCTCCTTCTCTATGGCGTCTGTAGCATTGCAGCGTGTCTGCCACTCGATCTCTCTAGGCGGCCATCTTGGGCATCAGCTCCTCCCTCCAATACATGCCCTTTAACGCCAGATTCCAGAAGAACATTACAACGGTTAAAATATATAAAGTGTTCATACACTGTCTTACCTGGTAATTCTATTCTGTCTTGAATAAACATATCATTGTCAGGTCAGTGACCACACTTCTCTGCACTCAAAGTGTTACTAAACCCGCAACAGTAAAATCAGTCTGTATGTGCAGTAAAACATGCTTGTTATACTCACTGTGGAACCTAAAGGGGTTATTCCTCCACATTGTGTAAAAAGGCTGTTTGATCCTGTCTTCTCTGATCCTCCCCTTCTTTTACTGTCCCCTAACCATCCCCTGATAAGACAGAGCCTTTGGAGTCACTCTGTACATGCTCAGTTTGGTGTGTATTGCTAGAGAGTTTTTTTTTATTTATTTTTTTATGGGAGGGTGCATCTGATCAGCACAGGGCCAATCAGCACTGTCTAGACAGAGGGTCAGGGGTCATGCAGCCTCATAGGACAGTCAGAGTGGAATGGAACGCCTCCTACAAGCTTTTACCAGACTCTGATAGAAATCATAAGACTGCTATATACTGCTGATGAGAAAAGGTATTTAGCAGTTTATATTTACTAAAATAATTGAGTATCCATGTTCTGTGTACAGTGTGAAACAAGATACAGTGAATGCAGGGTCCTGGGTTTAGTAACACTTTAGGCAATACAGCTTGGTCACTAACCAACTCCCAGCCTGATAACCGGACAATGAAGGACCTTCACTAAACTCACTCTGCTCTCCTCACCTATCATTACGCTCCTAGTCACCAATGGTGCAGATTCCTGACTGCCTCCTTCTAGTTTAAAGGGCTATAATAAGGGTTTGGGTACAGATTATTATTATTATTCAGGATTTATTCAGGATTTATATAGCGCCAACAGTTTACGCAGGGCTTTACAATATAAAAGGGAGACAATAGTTATAATACAATAAAATACAAGAGGATTAAGAGGGCCCTGCTCAGAAGAGCTTACAATCTAATATTAAAGATTAAATTATTATACAAAATTATTTAGGAATGCAGTTAACACGTTTTAGTGAATTCATAACTAGATAAAATGAGGATCTTTTATATCTGACTGGAATTCAGCTTTATTTTATTACATTAGTAGAAATACAGTGACATGCAGTTTTGTTTGACTTCTGTAATCTCATCTTAATTCCTCTATAATAAAACACGTATTAAATGCATACATCTTGATACTCCACACTCCTCCTGTGAGTTTTATAAGAACATTTCTGTGATTCCAAACTATTCCCAGTATGTGAGGCCAAACAATGCACAACTACAAAGTGAGAGCATGTTTCCACATTACAGAAGCAGCGTACAGTGGAGATCCAGGGCTAGTGAAAAAAGAACAAGTTTTTCCACAGGGTTTAGCAATGACGCAACAAGCCACAACGACGCCTGAAGCCTCACCAGGAGGCCTGAGCTCTGCGTCAGAGCAAGCGAACTCTGAGGGTGTGAATATTACTGGGCAGGGTGGCATTTAAAAGAGCATTGCCAATTTTTGAGGTGGAGCAACTGTAACAGTGAGATTGTTGATCCTTCAGCAGATGTTTTCACTGGGCCCCAGCCAGGCTCCACTTACTGACCAGAGATGATCATCTAGTTAATTCACTTTTAACGGTACTTAAGAGTGCATTGCTATGTAAAACAGCCCAAGCCACTCCTTCAGAGTTTAAAGTGATCACCTTGTAAAACAACCCATTCAGTTTAAAATAGAAGTGGAAGGCAAACATTTTTGTATTAATATATACATATAAAAATAAAACATTATAAATACCTTTTTTTTGCCTTTTTAAGTGATCACATTCCCTTTGTTCTCAGCTGCATAAGAGCTGGGGGAGGAGATGCAGCAGCACACTGAGCTCCCAGTGAATGGCTGTGCAGCGAGGGGGCATGTCAGGACAAGTCTGATCATTTGAGGAGAGCACACTGAGTTCCCAGCATAGCTAGAGAACTGACCATGGTGCGTTCTTCTGCTTAGTGTGGTCAGTTTTTAATAGGAAAGCAGAGGAACTGGAAGGAATACCAGGGATTTCACATAAAGGAAGCAATACAAAGAGAACAGGATACTTCCTCATACAAGTACGTTGTACAGCAGGCACATATCAGGAATATGAAGTGTTGGGGTAACAAACGCTTTATCTCATCCAAAAATGATTAATTGTACTGTATAATAAAATATAGAGTTTTAGTGTCATGTACCTGGAAATAGAGCTTGACGTAGGAAGGAATAGGATCTCTTACACCTCTGGCCTGGTATCTCTGATAAAGTAAACAGGAGGCACGAAAACCTGGAGGGGAACGAGTGCCTAGAAGTTTGGATGGTGAAGGCTGCAGATGAGAGGTCTGTGCGTACTTGGATGCAAGCTTGATCGTGACGCAGGGCAGCAGGTACTTGGCAGGCTGGCAGGTGGCAGACAGCAGGTACTTGGCAGGCTGGCATGTCACAGGCAGCAGATATAAGGATGGCTGGGCTCGGAGCAGGGTCAGCACTTCAGGAACAGAGCAGTAGGCAGCAGAGTATTCAGTTTCAGGTTGAAGTTGCCAACAGCAAACAGATAGACAGATGTATCAAGCAGAGACATGGTCGAAGGGCAAGCCAGGGGTCGGTTCAGGTAGAGTACAAGCATGGTCAGATGGATCAAAAGGGCAACAGAATCAAACACAAGAAACAGGTAGCAGGTAGCAGAATGCTGTAGACCATAAGGCAAAGTCATAGTGCAGCAGAGGTGTTTATATTGACCACTTGGCGCCACAGGCATGCGCTCGAGTCAAGCAAACAGGAATTCTCTGTCCATAGGTTTGGCTAATAGGTTTTCTCCCTCTGGTGATTTGGCTAACAGAAATTCTCAGTTTGCACATAACTATGTGCCTGGGCTTATTTCTTCCTTCCTGACACTTATTCCAGATTTAAATAGATTTAATTGTTGTCTGAAGTAAAAACTGGCTCTGTTGCCTTTTCACTGTCAAATCTTTACTGTGATTAAAGTGGTTGTAACCCTAAAAAAAAAAAAAAAAAAAAAGCTTCTGTTCCTTTAAAGCATGATAAATATCACAGCCCTTTTGCTGTGTCAATTGTCCTATTCTATGTTGCAAAGTACCTTGTTGATCCTGCCTGTTCTTGTGTCCCCCTAGCTGTACTGGTCACAGCAATTATGCCTGCTGATCCATGATATCTTGGTCAGTTTACCTGCCTCCGTCATCCTGCTGTGTGCTCAGAGTCTCTCCCCCTCCCTTCCTGCCTGTCATTTCTGTGTGTGAGAGCCTATCCCGCCCCTCTCCTCCTGCTGCTTTTCCCTGCAGTTGTAAAGTAATGCTACGTACACACGATCGGATTTTCCGAGAACAAATGTTGGATGTGAGCTTGTTGGCGGAAAGTCCGATCGTGTGTATGCTCCATAGAACATTTGTTGTCGGACTTTCCTCCAACAAATGTTGGCTAGCAGGTTCTCAAATTTTCCGTCAACAAATGTTTGTTGTCAGACTTTACGATCGTGTGTACACAAGTCCGTTGGACAAAAGTCCATACATGCTCGGAATCAAGTACGAGCTAGAGATATAACTAGTGTTCGTAATGGAGATATCACGTACGTCTTGTACGTCACTACGTTCGTAATTGTTGGCCAACATTTGTGTGACTGTGTGTATGCAAGACAAGTTGGAGCCAACATCCTTTGAACAAAAATCCACGGTTTTGTTGTCGGAAAGTTCGATCGCGTGTACGAGGCATAAGATTGACAAATAACTGGCATCCCCTCTGTTGTATAAAGATATAAAGTACCGTGGGTCAGTTTTCCTAAAATTATAATCTAAATACCCTCTTGCACAGCACCGCTGTGCGGTCACCCGATCTTCCTCTTCTGGCCGGTGTTCTGCCGAGAAAGGTCCCCTGTCGGATAGTGTCCGCCCTGTACTGCGCAGGTGCAGCGCTTGCGCAGTATGGAGGACAAAGGAGACGCCAAAAGTCTCCAAACATGAAGAGCTGTTCATCAGCTGTACATGGCGCCTGCGCAATTAACACTACATAGTGCCACATGCTCTTGCACGCTCCCAATGCTTGTGCAACTCTGCAAGGGGCGGGTGTAGGGGCGGATGCATACAGAAGAGGCCGCATGATGCATCCGCCCCTTACACGCTTCTCAATAATACATGTGCCCCTTTGAGAAATCCAGCCCCATCGTATGAATTCTGGCCATCATGCGGCCTCTTCTGTATCCATCCGCCCCTACCCCTGCCCCTTGCAGAGTTGCACAAGCATCGGGGGCATGTGGTACCTTGTAGTGTTAATTGCGCAGGTGCCGTGTACAGCTGATGAACAGCTGTTCATGTTCGGAGACTTTCGGCGTCTCCTTTGTCCTTCGTACTGCGCAAGCGCTGTGCCTGTGCAGTACAGGGCGGACACTATCTGACGGGGGACCTTTCTCGACAGGACACTGGCTGATGTCAGAGGGGAATCTCAGCCCCTCCCACTGCTCTAGTTAGAATGAGGAAGGAGAGCGGAGGGAGGTCATGTGACCGCACAGCAGAGCTGTGTAAAAAGGTATTTAGGATTATCATTTTAGAAAAACTGACACACAGTACTTTATATCTTCATAAAACAGAGGGGCTGTCAGTTTTATATCGATGACACTTTGCTACAATGTAAAGTAGAGTGTACAGTTTGTATAACAGTGTCAATTTGCTGTCCCCTCAAAAACACACAGCCATTAATGTCTAAACCGCTGGCAACAAAAGTGAGTACACCCCTAATTGAATATGACCAAATTGGGCCCAATAAGACATTTTCCCTCCCATGTGTCATGTGATTTGTTAGTGTTACAAGGTCTCAGGTGTGGATGGGCAGCAGGTGTGTTAAATTTGATGTTATCGCTCTCACTCTCTCATACTGGTTACTAGAAGTTCAACTTGTCACCTCATGGCAAAGATCTCTCTGAGGATCTGAAAAAAAGAATGACAGAGTCCATTGCTTGAAGAAGGAACCAATCAGCTGTTCCGAAACGCGTCGCATGTTGATGACATTACTTCCGGCTGGCTGTCCTTGTTGGTTGCTGGTCCCTTCCTGCCAATGTCACTTCCTGGATTCGGCTTCCATGCTGTCTCAGACAGCCTAGCCGTCTTCCCAGTATCCAGGAGAGTTGTGGCTTCCATCTTTCAGCCACTTCAGAATATGCTGCCATAGAATCACACCTGCGGATATCACTGAGACTCCTTGGGACGACCAGAATGCCATACCACCTACCATATTACTAATATGATGTGCTTCTACCCATCCATCCTTTTGTAAGTGTTTTTAACCCTTTTGGGAAATATAAAGTTTTACTTCTGCACTTAGAGGCGCCATTTTTTCTTTTCATTCTACATAAAGGTGGCCTAGGCTATAAGAAGATTGCCAAGACCCTGAAACCGCAGCTGCAGCACAGTGGCAAAGACTATACAGCGGTTTAAAAGGACGGGTTCCCCTCAGAACAGGCCTCGCATGGTCGACCACAGAAGTTGAGTGCACGTGCTCAGCGTCATATCCAGAGGTTGTCTTTAGGAAATAGACGTATGAGTGCTGCCAGCATTGCTGCAGAGGTTGAAGGGGTGGGGGGTTAGCCTGTTAGTGCTCAGACCACATGCCACACACTGCATCAAATTGGTCTGCATGGCTGTCGTCCCAGAAGAAAGCCTCTTCTAAAAATGATGCACAAGAAAGCCAAGACAAGCAGACTAAGGACATGGATTACTGGAACCATGTGGTCTGATGAGGCCAAGATAAACTTATTTGGTTCAGATGGTGTCAAGCGTGTGTGGCAGCAACCAGGTGAGGAGTACAAAGGCAAGTTTGTCTTGCCTACAGTCAAGCATGGTGGTGAGAGTGTCATGGTCTGGGGCTGCATGAGTGATGCCGACACTGGGGAGCCACAGTTCATTGAGGGAACCATGAATGCCAACATGTACGGTGACATACTGAAGCAGACCATGATCCCCTCCCTTCGAAGACTGGGCCACTGTCAAGGCTGGGCTCAGCCCTCCCTTCGCTCAGCTGTCGGCTCATTGCCAGCTCTTATCTTGCCACAGTGACTCACCTGTTGATGATATCCTGCTCGTCAGTCCTGGTTACTTAAGCCAGGAGTCCAGATCTTCTCTGCCTTCGCTTGGTCACATCTCTAGAGACGCTTTCCTGTTTTCCTGTTGAAGACTTGCTTGTCTGATGTTCCTTCTGGCTCCAGATCCTGCTTGCTGTTCTACTATGCTGATCTCTGGCTCCCTGATGTTTTGGCTATCCGTTCCAGTTCCTGAACTCTGGCTATGTTTTGACCATGTTTACTCCGTTTACCTTTTTTTATTATTATTAAACAAGTGTGATTTAACTGTACGCATGTCTCGGTCTTATTCACGGTTTCTGACAGCCGCAGGGCAGTATTCCAACATGACAACGACCCCAAACACACCTCTAAGATGACTACTGCCTTGCTAAAGAAGCTGAGAGTAAAGGTGATGGACTGGCCAAGCATGTCTCCAGACCTTAACCCTATTGAGTATCTGTGGGGCATCCTCAAACGGAAGGTGGAGGAGTGCAAGGTCTCTAACATCCACCGGCTCCGTGATGTCATCATGGAGGAGTGGAAGAGGACTCCAGTGGCAACCTGTGAAGCTCTGGTGAACTCCATGCCCAAGAGGGTTAAGGCAATGCTGGAAAATAATGGTGGCCATACAAAATATTGACACTTTGGGCCCAATTTGTCCATTTTCACAGCTGGAGGCTGCAATAGGTACGGCTCACCCATAGAATTGAAAGGGACTGTGTTGGACATGCGCAGTATAAAGAGTAGTTGGGTGAAATCATGCCAAAGAAAAGATTGCTGGATCATAGCAGAAGGTAGATATTATCCTTGGTGGGGTGCACTTAAGGGCAGGGCAGTTTTTTCCACTGGGCACGCTGGGCAGTTGCCCGGGGGCCCCACTTGCCTGGAGGGCCCCATCCAGGGCCGATCCTCAGCGCTGCAATCTGCTGCTTAAGTTGACTGACTGCACTGGTTGCTCACTTGCTAGAATCGCCGGCCGCCCAGCATCTAGCTAGCAACCAGTGACGTCAGTCAGAGGCCGCGGCCGCCCCAGCATTCATAGTGCACCGTGGCCGCCCCTAGTGGCTAGTGAACAAGCTCCGCCCACCTCTGCCATGTTTTTCAGACAGTGTGGAGAGGGAGCAGAGTGGAAAGACGGCCCTGATTGATAGCTGGCGCTGCCTTGCTGCTGTGAGTGACACACTGTACTGCACCAGGCCGGTGGCCCTTAAGTAAGCCTAACACTGTCTACTTAAGTAAGTTCAAGTTGTGCATCAAACACAGCCACTGTCTGTGCCCCTCAAAAGCTGCCACTGTGCCCATCAAACACAGCCACTGTGCCCATCAAAGCTGCCACTGTGCCCATCAAACAGCCACTGTGCCCATCAAAGCTGCCACTGTGCCCATCAAACGCAGCCACTGTGCCCATCAAACGCTGCCACTGTGCCCATGAAAAGTTATATTGTCCAAACCTTGTGTTAATGTTTAAATACTGATTTTGTTGAAAGTACCAATAAATATAGCCTTATTGATAATTTGCATTTTTATTCTCGTGCGTGATTGTGTAGACAGGGCCCCAGTGCACTGTATTGCCCGGGGGCCTATAATGCTCTTAAGATGGCCCTGCTTAAGGGATATTATAAAAGACAACTTCATCAAGGATAAAGTTGTCCTTTACATACAGTTATCCTTTTCCACTTTCTCCAGCAACCTCCCAAATCTTGGCCTTGCCTGTTCTTGTTCCTCTAAGATCGTTGCTGTGCATTCTGCTAAGAGTGACACAGCCTCTTTGCTCTTCTGGAATAGCTCTGCTCAAAGCTGGGAACATTTCAAAACTAACCTTGCAGTGAGGCTCTCCCTGCATTGCAAGGGTTTAATACTTGTTTTTGTCTAGGGTACCATTAAAAAGCAGTTTTACTTACCCTATTCCTTGTTCCCCCGATTGTGGTCAGGCCCTCAGGATCCCCACTGCTGGCCCTGCATTGCATGTAATTATGTCAGAGTGCCTGTCACTGACATAGAGGGGAGGAGGAAGCCTGCAGGAGCGAGTGATAAGGTAAGTAAAACTGCTTTTTAATGGAACCCCTGACAAAACCTAACTGTTCCTATGAAAAAACTTTATTATTCACCCAATAGTCAGTCTTTCCATAGGTATGAATGGAGAGCTTGCTTATAAGAAGCTCTGGTAGACATTACTTGAAGAGGCTTTGGGGTTACATAGTTACATAGTAGGTGAGGTTGAAAAAAGACACAAGTCCATCAAGTCCAACCTATGTGTGTGATTATGTGTCAGTATTATATTACATATCCCTGTATATTGCGGTCATTCAGGTGATTATCTAATCGTTTCTTGAAGCTATCAATGCTCCCCGCTGAGACCACCGCCTGTGGAAGGGAATTCCACATCCTTGCCGCTCTTACAGTAAAGAACCCTCTACGTAGTTTAAGGTTAAACCTCTTTTCTTCTAATTGTAATGAGTGGCCACGAGTCTTATTAAACTCTCTTCTGCGAAAAAGTTTTATCCCTATTGTGGGGTCACCAGTACAGTATTTGTAAATTGAAATCATATCCCCTCTCAAGCGTCTCTTCTCCAGAGAGAATAAGTTCAGTGCTCGCAACCTTTCCTCATAACTAAGATCCTCCAGACCCTTTATTAGCTTTGTTGCCCTTCTTTGTACTCGCTCCATTTCCAGTACGTCCCTCCTGAGGACTGGTGCCCAGAACTGGACAGCATACTCCAGGTGCGGGCGGACCAGAGTCTTGTAGAGCGGGAGAATTATCGTTTTATCTCTGCAGTTGATCCCCCTTTTAATGCATGCCAATATTCTGTTTGCTTTATTAGCAGCAGCTTGGCATTGCATGCCATTGCTGAGCCTATCATCCACTAGGACCCCCAGGTCCTTTTCCATCCTAGATTCCCCCAGAGGTTCTCCCCCCAGTGTATAGATTGCATTCATATTTTTGCCACCCAAATGCATTATTTTACATGTTTCTACATTGAACCTCATTTGCCATGTAGTCGCCCACCCCATTAATTTTTTCAGGTCTTTTTGCTAGATTTCCACATCCTGCGGAGAAGTTATTGCCCTGCTTAGCTTAGTATCGTCTGCAAATACAGAGATTGAACTGTTTATCCCATCCTCCAGGTCGTTTATGAACAAATTAAATAGGATTGGTCCCAGCACAGAACCCTGGGGAACCCCACTACCCACCCCTGACCATTCTGAGTACTCCCCATTTATCACCACCCTCTGAACACGCCCTTGTAGCCAGTTTTCAATCCATGTACTCACCCTATGGTCCATGCCAACGCACCTTATTTTGTACAGTAAACGTTTATGGGGAACTGTGTCAAATGCTTTTGCAAAATCCAGATACACCACGTCTACGGGCCTTCCTTTATCTAGATAAGTAGGGTTCCCTACTTGTTCTGGGTCAGGGGTCTAAACTTTTTAAACAAAGGGCCAGTTTACTGTCATTCAGACTTTAGGACTGTGGCCAGTGGGAGTAGAAAAGTCCTAGCATCAGTGGGAAAAAATAATGCCCCATTGTTTGTTTTAATGAGAAAAATTGTGCTCCGTTATTGGTGTAAGTAGTGTATTGGTGTAAGTGGGGGGAATTGTACCCTTTTGTTGATGTCATTGGGCCCCATCTTTTCTGTCATTGAGAGGAATTGTGCCCCATCATTGATATCATTGTGCCCCATTGTTGGTGTCAGTGGGAGGAATTGCGCCCCTTCATTGGTGTGATTGAGAGGAAATGTGCCCCCTTCATTGGTGTCAGTCGGGGGACTTATGCCCCATTGTTGGTATCAGTGGATGAAATAATGCCCAAAGGGCTGGATAAAAGCAAGCAAATGACAGCATCTGACCCCTTGGCCGCAGTGTGGCGACCACTGCTTTGGGTCAAAGACATACAAAAAGTAGAAGCTAGAGGACTAGGATAACAGCTGGACAACTATAATTTTAAGAGGGAAGTCATCAGTAGTCATGTATTTGTCATAGGACAAGTTTACTTTAAAATAAAGCACTACAGCAAAGACACATCCTGTATAGATTAGTTGTTTCTGTTGGAATTAGGTTGGCATTTTTCTTAAGCAGAGGGCATGTAAGTCATCTATCCTTTCCCGAAATTCGCAGACTTCCCTAATAGTTGCCAGAAATACCTAATTTTATAGTTCCTAAGTGTTGAAGAGAAATGGAGTAGTTTATATTTGCACTGTACAACACAGTCCTGGAATGTTCTATAAGTAGAATATTATCAGATCTGTGGAAGCTAAGATTGCATTAACTGTGTAATTACATCTGATTACATTTGCCCCTTGGCTTTCTGCCACTTGAAATCAAGTTGGAGCACCAGCCTGTAAATGATGTTTGGTGTGTAAAAGGAAATGGGTAAACCCATTAGATGTTAAGATTGTAATCAACTATTATGTCTTATATTTTACCAGTATTGATTACAGTGAATTGTACAAGCTGGAAACTCACATTTTCCTCCAAGTCTAGTAAATCCATGTTCACATTTGTTTCTCAGGTTTAGCAACATGACAATTATAATAGCATTTCCCAGAAGGTTATGTTTGTATTCTCCTTTTATATATACAAGTATAAAGAAAACCATATGCTGGAACTCTATGGTCTTCACTGAGGGTGGAAGACATATGGTACAACACAGACAAATAGCACGTTTTACAGTAATGTGCATTGCTTTACATTGTACATGTGTTTGTTTTGTGTGTTTGTGTTTATGTAATGAATTTATAACCTGCCCTTCATATTACTGACAGATTTACGGTCTTATGGAAAGAAGTTTTGTGGGAGAAGTAGCCCAGTCTGTGATTGCCGGCATCTGTGTGGCTCTATTTGTACCTGCCTATCTCCTCTATAAAAATACTAACTAAACTGGGTACCATGGCTTATATTCTTCAGCTCATGCGATCAATTTTCTCTGGCACACAGTTTCTGCCCTAAACTCGATATGTGTAAAGTCATGGGGTTGTCATTACTGTGTTCTTTTGGGGACTCAATATAGCTTACTAGGAATTTGCACAATGTGTAAATTACAATACACAGAAGTTCTTCAGCATTAGTGCAGTTCATCAGCATAGGCTATCACATTTTTGTTTGCTATCTATGTTCGCATTAGGGGGATTTAGGGCTGATTTAGATGTATGCATTGTGAGAATGTGTGTGAAACTGCAGTGTGTGGCAATGTGCATAAAATGTGTTGACATGGTTCAGTGACATTCATTTGCAAAAATGCAAGTATGACATAATGCATGGCAAAACACCATAAGGCGCTGAGTCAAAAACGTTGTGGCACGTCCAATATTTTGGATGTTTTGGCAAATTTATCAACACACTGCACAGATGTAAATGGGCCCTTACTTTGTTTGTGTCCTAGTGACCGCCATGACTGGGACTTTAGAGAGATTTTGTCATGCTTTCTGGTTTCTCTACAGGACAGAAAATGAAAGAAATCTCTACAATGAAACAAAAAGAAAGAAGACAGTGGTAACCATTCCATACGCCATATAAAGTGCCTAAACATATGGTGAAGGTATTGAATTATTAAATTACTACTTGTTATTTCTGCAATTCACTTATTGCTTAGGAGTGTATCTAGGGGAAGGGTAGTACAGGCAGATGCCCAGGCTGCAGTAAGGGGAGAGCAATATAAGAGAGGATGCAATATAGCAATGGTCTCCAAACTGTTGCCCTGCGGCCCTTTGCTTGCCTTTATCTGGCCCTTGAGGCATTATTCTTTTCATTGACACCAACAATGGAGCACTTTTCCTTTCACTGACACCAATAATGGGGCATAAGTCCTTCCACCGACAACAAAAATAGGGCACTATTCCTCCTACTGACACCAACTATTTCTCCCTCTAATACCAGAGATGGGGCATTGTTTACTCCCACTGGGCACTATCCGGAGTATTCTATTTTTGGCAGAACACTTATTGTTCTGGGATATTAAACCTGAACAAGACAATTGCAATTATGAAGGTGGATGCAATTTGGCAAAAGTTTTGCTTCAATATTATTCCAAACTTTGTGCTTAGCTTTACTATTGACATCATTCTTTATCTTATTGATTATGAGTCATCACTTACTACGTAATTGTAGGAATCATCTTGACTATGAATAATGATCAAAGAGAAAGTGTTCTTCAGCTGAAGACAACATAAATTGATATGTTGAACGAGTGGCGGAAAAGGAAAAAAATCACAGATGAATATACAGTGGGGACGGAAAGTATTCAGACCCCCTTAAATTTTTCACTCTTTGTTATATTGCAGCCATTTGCTAAAATCATTTAAGTTCATTTTTTTTTCCTCATTAATGTACACACAGCACCCCATATTGACAGAAAAACACAGAATTGTTGACCTTTTTGCAGATTTATTAAAAAAGAAAAACTGAAATATCACATGGTCCTAAGTATTCAGACCCTTTTCTCAGTATTTAGTAGAAGCACCCTTTTGATCTAATACAGCCATGAGTCTTTTTGGGAAAGATGCAACAAGTTTTTCACACCTGGATTTGGGGATCCTCTGCCATTTCTCCTTGCAGATCCTCTCCAGTTCTGTCAGGTTGGATGGTAAACGTTGGTGGACAGCCATTTTTAGGTCTCACCAGAGATGCTCAATTGGGTTTAAGTCAGGGCTCTGGCTGGGCCATTCAAGAACAGTCACGGAGTTGTTGTGAAGCCACTCTTTCATTATTTTAGCTGTATGCTTAGGGTCATTGTCTTGTTGGAAGGTAAACCTTTGGCCCAGTCTGAGGTCCTGAGCACTCTGGAGAAGGTTTTCGTCCAGGATATCCCTGTACTTGGCTGCATTCATCTTTCCCTCAGTTGCAACCAGTCGTCCCATCCCTGCAGCTGAAATACACCCCCACAGCATGATGCTGCCACCACCATGCTTCACTGTTGGGACTATATTGGACAGGTGATGAGCAGTGCCTGTTTTTCTCCACACATACCGCTTAGAATTAAGGCCAAAAAATTCTATCTTGGTCTCATCAGACCAAAGAATCTTATTTCTCACCATCTTGGAGTCCTTCAGGTGTTTTTTAGCAAACTCCATGCGGCTTTCATGTGTCTTGCACTGAGGAGAGGATTCCGTCCGGCCACTCTGCCATAAAGCGCCTACTTGTGGAGGGCTGCAGTGATGGTTGACTTTCTACAACTTTCTCCCATCTCCTGACTGCATCTCTGGAGTTCAGCCACAGTGATCTTTGGGTTCTTCTTTACCTCTCACCAAGGCTCTTCTCCCCCGATAGCTCAGTTTGGCCAGACGGCCAGCTCTAGGAAGGGTTCTGGTCGTCCCAAACGTCTTCCATTTAAGGATTATGGAAGCCACTGTGCTCTTAGGAATCTTAAGTGCAGCAGAAATTTTTTTGTAACCTTGGCCAGATCTGTGCCTTGCCACAATTCTGTCTCTTAGCTCTACAGGCAGTTCCTTTGACCTCATGATTCTCATTTGCTCTAACATGCACTGTGAGCTGTAAGGTCTTATATAGACAGGTGTGTAGCTTTCCTAATCAAGTCCAATCAGTATAATCAAACACAGCTGGACTCAAATGGGGGAATCTAGGATGGAAAAGGACCTGGGGGTCCTAGTAGATGATAGGCTCAGCAATGGCATGCAATGCCAAGCTGCTGCTAATAAAGCAAACAGAATATTGGCATGCATTAAAAGGGGGATCAACTCCAGAGATAAAACGATAATTCTCCCGCTCTACAAGACTCTGGTCCGGCCGCACCTGGAGTATGCTGTCCAGTTCTGGGCACCAGTCCTCAGGAGGGATGTACTGGAAATGGAGCGAGTACAAAGAAGGGCAACAAAGCTAATAAAGGGTCTGGAGGATCTTAGTTATGAGGAAAGGTTGCGAGCACTGAACTTATTCTCTCTGGAGAAGAGACGCTTGAGAGGGGATATGATTTCAATTTACAAATACTGTACTGGTGACCCCACAATAGGGATAAAACTTTTTCGCAGAAGAGAGTTTAATAAGACTCGTGGCCACTCATTACAATTAGAAGAAAAGAGGTTTAACCTTAAACTACGTAGAGGGTTCTTTACTGTAAGAGCGGCAAGGATGTGGAATTCCCTTCCACAGGCGGTGGTCTCAGCGGGGAGCATTGATAGCTTCAAGAAACTATTAGATAATCACCTGAATGACCGCAACATACAGGGATATGTAATGTAATACTGACACATAATCACACACATAGGTTGGACTTGATGGACTTGTGTCTTTTTTCAACCTCACCTACTATGTAACTATGTAACTATGTAAATGAAGGTGTAGAACCATTTCAAGGATGATCAGAAGAAATGGACAGCACCTGAGTTAAATATATGAGTGTCGCAGCAAAGGGTCTGAATACTTAGGACCATGTGATATTTCAGTTTTTCTTTTTTAATACATCTGCAAAAATGTCAACAATTCTGTGTTTTTCTGCCAATGTGGGGTGCTGTGTGTACATTAATGAGGGAAAAAAATGAACTTAAATGATTTTAGCAAATGGCTGCAATATAACAAAGAGTGAAAAATTTAAGGGGGTCTGAATACTTTCCGTCTCCACTGTATATTTGCTTTACCATCACAGAACTATCATTTATCACACCATATCATATCAGATAAGTAAAGACCAAACAAGTTAATCTTACATGAACTAACTACTAATATAATTAGTGTTTAGTACTAGAATCACCAAAAAAAAAAAAATACCCTGGGTACTGATAATATTAGTATGAAGGGTAGAAAATAAATATACAGTACCTTAAAAAAGTATTCATACCCCTTGAAATTTTCCACATTTTTGTCATGTTACAACCAAAAACATAAATGTATTTTGTTGGGATTTTACATGATAGACCAACACAAAGTGGCACAGAATTGTGAAGTGGAAAGAAACTATTAAATGGTTTTCAAATTTTTTTACAAATAAATATCTGAAAAGTGTGGCGTGCACTTGTATTCAGCCCCCTTTACTCTGATACCCCTAACTAAAATCTAGTGGAACCAATTGCCTTCACAAGTCACCTAATTAGTAAATAGAGTCCACCTGTGTGTCATTTAATCTCAGTATAAATACAGCTGTTCTGTGAAGCCCTCAGAGGTTTCTTAGAGAACCTTAGTTAACAAACAGCATTATGAAGGCCAAAGAACACACCAGACAAGTCAAGTTTAAAGCATACTTAGGTTTAAAAAAAATACCCAAGCTTTGAACATCTCACAAAGCACTGTTCAATCCATCATCCGAAAATGGAAAGAGTATGGCACAACTGCAAACCTACCAAGACAAGGCTGTCCACCTAAACTGACAGGCCGGGCAAGGAGAGCATTAATCAGAGAAGCAGCCAAGAGGCCCATGGTAGCTCTGGAGGAGCTGCAGAGGTCCACAGCTCAGGTGGGAGAATCTGTCCACAGGACAACTATTAGTAGTGCACTCCACAAATCTGGTCTTTATGGAAGAGTGGCAAGAAGAAAGCCATTTTTGAAGGAAAGCCATAAGAAGTCCCTTTTGCAGTTTGCGAGAAGCCATATGGGGGACACAGTAAATATGTGGAAGAAGGTGCGCTGGTCAGATGAGACCAATATTGAACTTTTTGGCCTGTTGTGGAAAATTTTATATTAATGTATTGTCATAAGTCTCCCAGTGTCTGATCTCTTGCAGCCCGCTCTAAACAGCTGACTGGGGCAGACTGACGCTGGTTGAGACCTGTTAGGTAGTGGAAAACTTCCTGGTGTTTGGAGAGAGGTGTTTGCGGAGAGAGGACATGTCCGCCAGCAAAGGGCCCCTGTGCAATGCACAGAACGATCGTCTGGTGGGGATGCGTTCACTCTGCAAAGACATTATCGGTTTAGCGGTGGTTTGCTCTTGTCACCCCTGGTATGCCTGATCAACATGTTTGGGGTGCCATGACATACACCTGCAGATAATATCCCATGCACGAGGAACTTTAGTCATCGTCATTTAGTGTATTGTATCATGTCCTGTAGTAATTGGTGGTTGTTTTGTGTTCTGTTGTTAAATCCTTATATGGTCACTTACATCCTGTGAGGTCATATCCTGTGAGGTCACAAGCTTTGTAAGAGGTGTGTTTGGTTGTTGGAGGCCCAACCCTCGAGCTTTGGGACTTCCTATTGATATGCTTATAAAGTGGCTCACTCAGACAGCTGAAGGAGGCTGGCTGGCAGTGTGATCTTGGAACTGGAACCGTGAGGATGTGTTTTGTTTAGTTGGGTGGCTGGGGCACACACACACCAGAGGATGGATACGATCAAAAGGTGAGATGCATTTATATCATTAGACGAAATTGTTATTATGATTAGAAACAGGAGATTTGGCTGTGTGCTCTGCTTACAACCAAATTTCCCTGACATGGCCTAAAAGCAAAACGCTATGTGTGGTGAAAAACGAACACTGTTCATCACCCTGAACACACCATCCCCACTGTGAAACATGGTGTTGGCAACCTCATGGTGTGTGGATGCTTTTCTTCAGCAGGGACAGGGAAGCTGGTCAGAGTTGATGGGAAGATGGATGGAGCCAAATACAGGGCAATCTTAGAAAAATAGAAAAAAACCTGTTAGAGTCCGCAAAAGATTTGAGCCTGTGGCTGAGGTTCACCTCCCAGCAGGACAACGACCCTAAATATACAGCCAAAGCTACAATGGAATGGTTTAGATCAAAGCATATTCATGTGTTAAACCGACCCTGTCAACGTCCAGACCTACAGTACATCCAATTGAGAATTTGTGACAAGACTTGAAAATTGCTGTTCACAGACGCTTTCCATTCAATCTGACAGAGTTTGAGCTATTTTGCAAAGAAGAATGGGGAAAAATTTTACTCTCTAGATCAGTGTTTTTCAACTCCAGTCCTCAAGGCGCCCCAACAGGTCATGTTTTCAGTAGGGGTGCACCGAATGGGATTTTTGGTGCCGAAACCGATACCGAAAATGAAAAATACACTAGGCCGAAAACCGAAACCGATACGGAAACTGACCGATAACGAAAATGACTGTTTTTAAAAAATATTTTTATACAGGAGATGGTCAGAGACTGGGGACATGGTACAGGAGATTGTCAGAGACTGGGGACATGGTACAGGAGATTGTCAGAAACTGGGGAAATGGTACAGGAGATTGTCAGAAACTGGGGACATGGTACAGGAGATTGTCAGAGACTGGGACATGGTACAGGAGATGGTTAGAGACTGGGGACATGATACAGGAGATTGTCAGAGACTGGGGACATGGTACAGGAGATGGTCAGAGACTGCAGTCATAGTACAAGAGATGGTCAGAGACTGCAGACATAATACAGGAGATGATCAGAGACTGCAGACATAGTACAGGAGATGGTCAGAGACTGGGGACATGGTACAGGAGATTGTCAGAGACTGGGGACATGGTACAGGAGATGGTCAGAGACTGCAGACATAGTACAAGAGATGGTCAGAGACTGCAGACATAATACAGGAGATGATCAGAGACTGCAGACATAGTACAGGAAATGGTCAGAGACATGGTACAGGAGATAATAAACTGCTGGTATTAGATATATGAGCGCCCCTGATATCCTATACCACCACTGCGCCAATGAAACAAAAATGTGAATAAAGCTGCCACTTAGGAAAAAATATGTAGAATAACAGAAATTAAACCTATAACCATGCACATTGAGAAATAGGAAAAACGAGTGAAAAAAAAAAAAAAACTGGTGAAATATAATAACAATGACTGTGAATCGATGGTTATATAATGTGTGTATGACATATATCACCCAGTGACGTGTGACAAAAGTTGGATGAAAAAAAGTTGAATGAAAAAAAGGGTTCAAGCTTCTTAAAACTTTAAATCTTCCACCACACCAACGTGCTTGTGACACCTCTCCCTCTGAAAAACGCACTCACTAGCTTATATTGCCTCCCACTCTCGTGCTTGGCTAAAGAGTAATTTAAACCACACCTGGGTTAAAAATGACCACCCACTGTATCGCCGTACTTCAAATCAAGATTTCTCCATATGTTCAAAAAAATTAATAAAGTGCTCCAAATAGCGTGATAAAGTTTCAACCAGTTTATTAAAAATTACACCAACACTTCAGTGTTTGCACTCACATTTCAAACGATAAAAATCAGCATCAAATAAGTAACCACAGCAAGCAGAAAAAGATGGCTCAGCGGTGCACTGCGGCCGCGGCGGACCTGAAGTGTGCGTTTGTAGTATATCTCTCACCCACTCCAAAGCCCCAGCTCTCAGTGTCAGTGTATTGTTCTTAGCAAGCGGCGTCTCACGTCAGTAGGATTGATTGCCGGGTAGCCACGCCCCTGAGATGTTTCGTCACTAAGACTTGTTCATGGGGTTGGAGATGGTCAGAATGCAGAGATGGTACAGGAGATGGTCAGAGACTGCAGACATGATATAGGAGATGGTCAGAGACTGCAGACATAGTACAGGAGATGGTCAGAGACTGCAGACATGGTACAGGAAATGGTCAGAGACTGCAGTCATAGTACAGGAGATGATCAGAGACTGCAGATGTAGTACAAGAGATGGTCAGAGTCTGCAGTTCCTATGGACGTTAGTAGATAATGGCCGATTGGCCCTCTCACCTGACCCAGTTATACTCCCCCAGAACAAACCACCCCTCTCCATTAGTACAGACCCCCCCAGGACAAACCAACCCCCTTCATTAGTACAGACCCCCCAGGACAAACCAACCACCCTCCATTAGTACAGACCCCTCCAGGACAAACCCCCCTCCATTAGTACAGACCCCCCCAGAACAAACCAACCGCCCTCCATTAGTAAAGACCCCCCAGGACAAACCCCCTTCCATTAATCCAGACCCCCCAGGACAAACAAACCCCCATCCATTAGCACAGACCCCCCCAGGACAAACCAACCCCCCTCCATTAGTACAGACTCCCCAGGACAAACCCCCCTCCATTAGTACAGACCCCCAGGACAAACCAACCCCTCTCCATTAGTACAGACCCCCTCAGGACAAACCAACCCCCCTCCATTAGTACAGACCCCCCAGGACAAACCCCCCTCCATCAGTACAGACCCCCAGGACAAACCTCCACTCCATTAGTACAGACCCCCCAGGATAAACCCCCCTCCATTAGTAAAGACCCCCTCAGGACAAACCCCCCTCCATTAGTACAGACCCCCCAGGACAAACCCCCTCCATTAGTACAGACCCCCCTCCATTAGTAAAGACCCCCCTCAGGACAAACCCCCCTCCATTAGTACAGACCCCCCCAGGACAAACCAACCCCCCTCCATTAGTACAGACCCCCGCAGGACAAACCCCCCTCCATTAGTACAGACCCCCCTCCATTAGTAAAGACCCCTCTCAGGACAAACCCCCCTCCATTTGTACAGACCCCCCAGGACAAACCCCCCTCCATTAGTAAAGACCCCCCCTCAGGACAAACCCCCCTCCATTAGTACAGACCCCCCCAGGACAAACCCCCCCTCCATTAGTACAGACCCCCTCAATTAGTACAGACCCCCCAGGACAAACCAACCCCCCTCCATTAGTACAGACCCCCCAGGACAAACACCCCTCCATTAGTACAGACCCCCCAGGACAAACCCCCCTCCATTAGTAAAGACCCCCCTCAGGACAAACCCCCTCCATTAGTACAGACCCCCCCAGGACAAACCCCCCTCCATTAGTACAGACCCCCCCAGGACAAACCCCCCCCTCCATTAGTACAATTAGTACAGACCCCCAGGACAAACCAACCCCCCCTCCATTAGTACAGACCCCCCAGGACAAACACCCCTCCATTAGTACAGACCCCCCCAGGACAAACCCCCCTCCATTAGTAAAGACCCCCCTCAGGACAAACCCCCTCCATTAGTACAGACCCCTTAGGACAAACCCCCTCCATTAGTACAGACCCCCCCCAGGACAAACCCCCCTACATTAGTACAGACCCCCCTCCATTAGTAAAGACCCCCCTCAGGACAAACCCCCCTCCATTAGTACAGACCCCCCAGGACAAACCAACCCCCCTCCATTAGTACAGACCCCCCAGGACAAACCCCCCTCCATTAGTACAGACCCCCCAGAACAAACCCCCCCTCCATTAGTAAAGACCCCCCAGGACAAACCTCCCCTCCATTAGTACAGACCCCCCAGGATAAACCCCCCTCCATTAGTAAAGACCCCCTCAGGACAAAACCCCCTGCATTAGTACAGACCCCCCCAGGACAAACCCCCCTCCATTAGTACAGACCCCCCTCCATTAGTAAAGACCCCCCTCAGGACAAACCCCCCTCCATTAGTACAGACCCCCCAGGACAAACCAACCCCCCTCCATTAGTACAGACCCCCGCAGGACAAACCCCCCTCCATTAGTACAGACCCCCCTCCATTAGTAAAGACCCCCCTCAGGACAAACCCCCCTCCATTTGTACAGACCCCCCAGGACAAACCCCCCTCCATTAGTAAAGACCCCCCTCAGGACAAACCCCCCTCCATTAGTACAGACCCCCAGGACAAACTCCCCTCCATTAGTACAGACCCCCTCAATTAGTACAGACCCCCCCAGGACAAACCAACCCCCCCTCCATTAGTACAGACCCCCCAGGACAAACCTCCCTCCATTAGTACAGACCCCCAGGACAAACCCCCCTCCATTAGTAAAGACCCCCCTCAGGGCAAACCCCCTCCATTAGTACAGACCCCCCAGGACAAACCCCCCTCCATTAGTACAGACCCCCCTCAGGACAAACCCCCCTCCATTAGTACAGACCCCCCCAGGACAAACCAACCCCCCTCCATTAGTACAGACCCCCAGGACAAACCCCCCCTCCATTATTACAGACCCCCCAGAACAAACCCCCCTCCATTAGTAAAGACCCCCCCAGGACAAACCCCCCCTCCATTAGTACAGACCCCCCCCCCAAGGACAAACCCCCTTCCATTACGGTACATAAAAGCAGATGGGAGAACAGGTGGAGAACAGACTGCAGCAGATCGCAGCAGGCAGAAGTTAAGACAGAGAGGAAGAGGAGGAGAACACATGTCACTGCAGGCACAGACGACCCCCTCAGCAACGTCACTGCGTGGCTAGTCTCTCTCCACACAGAGATGCGTGGGAGAGCCGTATCTGGACACAGACAAGGAGAGCAGGAGGAGGATGAAGGGAAGCACTCTGGCGCTCCAGCGCCCCCACCTCTGTGGCGCCCAGGTGAACTGCACCTGCCTAGGATTGGCCCTGATGACATCCCTGTAATGGTTGGCACCAGGGGTGGGGTGGGCCCCCCGCCCAGGCCCCCTGCCCAGGCCCCCCGCCCAGGCGCCGCCCCATTTTCGGCACCATTATCGGCGTGATTTCTCTTTCAGTAAATTACCGAAAAGGCCATTTTCCGCCAATATGTTTCGGCTGCCGAAACTTCGGTGCATCCCTAGTTTTCAGGCTTCCCATTATTTTGCACAGGTGATTTGATCAGTTTCACTGCCTTAGTAATTACCACATCTGAGGGAAATCCTTGAAACATGAGCTGTTGGGGCACTTTGAGGACTGGAGTTGAGAAACACTGTTCTAGATGTGCAAAGCTGGTAGGACATACCCCAAAAAGACTTGCAGCTGTAATTGCAGCAAAAAGATATACAAAGTATTGACTCAGGGGTGCTGAATACAAATGCACTTTTCACATATTTATTTGTAATAAAAAATGTGAAAACCATTTATTTATCATTTTCCTCCACTTCACAATTATGTGCCACTTTGTGTTGGTCTATCACATAAAATCCCAATATAATACGTCTACCTTTTTGATTGTAACATGACAAAATGTGGAAAATTTCAAGGGGTGTGAATACTTTTTCAAGGCACTGTATAACAATGGTCAAAGGAAATGTTAAAGATCAATTATAGCCTAAATGTGTCCAATTAGATGTGGGTAAAGTTTAGCAGCCCTGTCAGGTTTTTATTGTTATTTGTGTCTCTGATGGGGAGATCTGTACTGTATGTGCCTGAAATCACACAGGAAGTAATAGGGATCACTGCAACAGGGGTGCAGACAGCTGCAAAAAATTACAAACACTATTCCCCATTATACTAAAGTGTATACTATAACTGCTTTCTATCTTCTTATTGGAGAGATTCTTCACTCTGTCTAGCTATAGCTAAGAATGATATATGGGTAAAAAATAAATCCACCCTTTCTAACCCACCCTATTGAGCTAATAGCTAAAGTTTATTTAGAAAAAAAAAAGGTTCTGTTTACTTACCTGAAATTGAAGCCATATGACAGACCAGGTCCCATATCTTCATGCCGGTCTTTAATATAGAAGGGTTCTTCTTATAATGCTCACATTGTTCCTGTCCATTTGCTGCCTAAAGAGTCCATCAGAGCGGTCTCTACTGGTGATCATAATGCTGTATCAGTTATGTTGCTGCCCCTTGCATAGTCTTGTCAGGATACCATTACTTGAAGTTTTCAGGATCATGTTAGGGCTCCTTGAGTGCCCTATAGAGACCGCTCCGATAGACTCTTTAAGCAGCAAATGGGCAGTGTTCACGCCACCAGGAACAATGTGAGAATTATAAGAAGAACCTTTCTATATTAAAGGCTGGCATGAAGATATGGGACCTGGTCTGTCACATGTCTTCAATTTCAGGTAAGTCCTAACGTGATCCTGAAAACTTCAAGTAATGGTATCCTGACAAGACTATGCAAGAGGCAGCAACATAATCGGTACAGCGTTATGATCACCAGTCTCTACTTCCCATAGAAGCACTGCAGAGGGTCACTTGATTGTGGATTTAGGCTACTTTATGGGTGTTTTACCACTTTTGCTATGTACTGGTGGGATGGGAAATGTTTTTTATCCCTTTGTCTTGAGCGGGGCTTTAAATAATTAGGGATTTAACTATTGATTTTAAAGGAAAAGTTTTATGTGTTTATTTTTATATAGTAAGTGCTTTTTAAAAAAAATAATTTTAAAAAATAAATTACTTACAAGCTAATGCGAATGGATAAGGATTGTTATACTTCTCTCGTTCAAAGTTTTTATTGAAAGATCAACATATGGTAACAAGTATAATGTATCAATTAAAGGTATTTTAGTAGTTACATGTAGAATAAAGAAGCAGGTTACGGCATTGTATTAATATAACACACAGATGGTAAAATTAATGTTAGATAAGTTCCCTATTTAACAAAATGATACAGTTTTCAGACTGTTTCAATATTAGCCTACATTAATATTTAGAGGATCATTATCAGTTAATGAAAGAAATTTAGGTCTATTTGTGTCTGAGTTCTGATGTGTGTTAAACATTTGAATAAAGTATATGTATCAAACTACCGAATGTGATATAAATATATTCTATATCACCTGTTGCTGTTAGATACCTTATGAAATGATAATAAGAGAGAAATAAGGAAGAGAAGAAAAAAGAAAGAAAGAAAATAAGGGTAAGGAAAGGAGGGGGGCAGAGGGCATGGGGTGTTCCGGAGGCATAATCTATTCTTTTAGTTTTATCATTGTTACATATAAAAATGTTAGTTACCATGACTGGAGTACCTGATGGTCAAAGTTTATAGGTAAACAATGTGTGATCCATGGTTTCCATAGACCTTCATATCCTTTCATATTTTCTTTATCTAGGGCTTCCATTTTTGCATGCAACAATGACCGATTCATTCTGTGCTTGGTTTCTGCTAGGTTTAGTAAGAGAGTTTTTCATGCTTTAGTTATTGCCTGTTTCGTCGCCGTCATAAGTTGTATGAATAGCTTGAATTGTTTACGAGTCATGTAATCAGGTTTTATATTTAAAAGGGCAATTTTTGGATCTGGTATTATTGTTCTTTCAAACATTTCTGAAGCGAGTAAAAAAACCCTTTTCCAGATTTTTTTTTATAATAGAACAATTCCACCACATGTGTATATGTGTTCCTTGTTCTGAATAGCCACAAAAGCAGAGACCTGAGTAATCAGGCGCGAATTTAGCTATTGTAGCAGGAACCAAATACCAGCATGAGAGTACCTTGTAGGTGGTTTCAATAGCTGTCACATTAGGAGAAAAAGATTTGATAATGGACCAGATTGCAGACAATTCTGTTTTATCTATAGTTCCATCAAGATCTTTTTCCCATTTCACCACATAAGATGGTAATTTAACATCTGATTTAACAAGCAATGTGGAGTATATTGTTGATATAAGATCTCTGGCATGAGGGTCTTTCATGCATATATTTTCAAACTTAGTAAAATCATCTTCAGAGTCGTCAATGCTTAGGAAAGGAATACAAAAGTTCTTAATTTGAAGGTAACAAAATATTTCTGATTGGGGAGCCCAAAAGACTTGCATATGTCTGGGAAGGGATGGATTGTTGTATTTAGGATCATGTGATGTAAACATGTTATACTTGCTTTGGACCAAACCCGAAAAGATATGGCATAAGTCCATGCTGGATAGAAAGCTGAGTTTTTGAGAAAAGATAGAAGTGGATTATGTTTGGATTGCAGACCATGGGGGATCTTAAGTCTATCCCAGATAGTTAGAGAATGTTTAGTGATTGGGTTTTTAAAAGTTTTATGATCTATAAAGTATTGTGTATGAAGAGAGGGTCACAATCTATTTCTTCGATGGTGACCCACAGGGGAATCTTAATTTTGGAGTGATATTTTATGGATTGTGCTAGTTGAGCGCCTTTATAATATAATGAAATGTTTGGAAATCCTAGGCCACAATAGATTTTGGGAAGGAATAAGGTTTCTCTAGATATTCATGAATTGAGTTTCCCCCAAGTAAATTTTATACATTTTTGTTGTATTATTCTAAGGAAATAGGCCGGGATGTGTATTGGAAGAACTCTGAAAAGGTACAGGAATTTAGGAAGTATGGCCACCTTTATTATATTTATTTTTCCAGCCCATGAAGATGGTATAGATGACCATTTTAAAAGCAAGATTGTAGTTCATTTTAGTAAAGAAGGATAGTTGGCGAAAAATAAATCCAAGTGGCTGGCAGTGAGCTGGAGTGGTTAACGAGATGTTCAGTGCTGTGTAGATTTTTGAGTATTAACCGTAAAGGCCTGAGATGATCGAATAGTTTTTTAGTATATTCATAATGTTAGGAGCTGAAATTTGAGGTGAAGATAAAAATACAAGGATGTCATGTGCTTTTGGAATGTTAGAGGCTATAGTGGTAAGTATTGCACTATGATCCGACCATGGGATCGGTAACATTTTGGATGTTAGGATTTCAGGCACCATACCTGTAGTTAGGAATATGTGGTTTATTCGTGAGAATGAGCGATGGGGATGTGAATAATGGGTAAATTGTCTTTTAGTTGGATTCAGTTCACGCCAGGAGTCTACTAAATTATATTTTGTAATAAGTTGTGAAAAAGAGTGTCTATTAGGGACATTTGATTGAGATATAGATGATTTGTCTAGAAAGGGAAAAAGAGTTGGATTGGAATCTCCGCATAAAAGTAACGTTCCTATTTTATGTGATTCGATTAACTGTAAAAGGTGAGAGAGGAACGAAGTAGGACTTTTGTTGGGGGCATAATATGAAATTACTGTTATGGCAGTATCATGCAAATATCCTGTTAGAATCAGATATCGCCCTTCCAGGTCTTTAATCTCCTTTAATAATGTAAATGGGTTATTGCAGTAAAATGCAATAAGTATGCCTCGCTGTTTAGTTGAAACTGAGGCTGTGTTTACCTGTGAGTACATTTTGCTGAAAAATTTAAGAGTGGATTGTGGTGTGCTGTGGGTTTCTTGAAGGTACACGATATGTGCTTTTCTAGTGGAAAAGGAGCCAAAGGCTTTGGTGTGTTTTTGTGGGATGTTCAAGCCCTGAACATTCAGAGATAGTATATATATCGGAGCCATAGGGTTATGAATGCATGAGGTAAGATATCATGTTTTCCAAAGCATTGTGTAGATAGACCTGCCTCTGGAAGGGGGGGGGGGGTGTAGGGAAGGATAGAAAGGGAAAGGGTAGAAGATTTAATAATAAAACATAAATATTCTTCATTTTGAATAGTAAATAGAACATATATAATCTAATAACACTTCCGTGGGGGGGGGGGGGGGTAAAAAACTCCCCCCAAGGGTACATTGGCCACTCGTCCACTATATCAATGAACTAACCGAGAATACCAAAAAGGAGCGCAAGAAACATTCCTGAAAGAACAACAAAGCCAACTAGTAGCAAGTTTCCATAAGTATATAAGTAACGAGAATATTATAGTACTAGCAGGAACTGGGGGACAAATAATGGAAAAGAAACATGAATATTGAAAATTGATCCATTTTGACCATAAAGCCATTTATCTTGGACCTGGAGTAAAGCAGTTGTTACAGTATGTTATATTAAGAAATTGTTAAGACAATTAAAGTATCTCCTTGAGATGATAAATGACAAAAAAAGATAATAAAGATAATAAGACTGATTAGCTGTCAAGAGATAGATGAAGAATGGATCCTAGAAATATGAAGTTATGAAAATGGAAAAGATCAAGCTCATTTTCACATTATCCTAACCGAGTGTGTCTAAATACTGTATAATAAGAATTAATTGCAAAATATGAAATAGACAGTAAGGATTGGTGAACTTATTCATCAAGTAGAGAGAAATATGAGTATATAGTATTCTTCTTCAGTCCATAATGTCATCAGGGGCTTGATCAGGCGATCAATATCGGCCCCTTTTATGTGAGCTCTGGTGCTCATTTCTCCTTGGCAATGCAGAAGATTAATTTGGAGAAGATGATATCGGTCTTCGTCGAGTGGTTTCTTGATTCTGTGTCAAGTTCAGCAGATGCATGTCTTGAAGGATAGTTTGGAGTTCGTTAGCAGAATGACATGTCAATTTAGAGCCTTGAAATGCGAAACGCACCGAAAAAGGGGGATCCCCATTGATATGTAATTTGATTGTGTTGTAATACTTGTAGTAAGGGTTTAAAGGCCGTTCTTTTATTTATTGTAAGTTGGGACAAGTCTGTAAAAAGCTGGTAATTATGTCCTTGGAAGTTAAGAGTTTCTTTGTTCCTTGCTGCAGATAGTAGTTGTTCTGTAGAAATGAAACTTTGCAATGATATCGAGGGGTGGACCATCAGATTTTTTAGGTGTTAGGGCTCTATGAACCCTGTCCATTTCCAAATGGTCTATTGGGATGGCTGGTTGTAGTTCCTGAAAAAGTGCTGACATTGTAGCTTGTAAGTCAATTACAGTTTCATGAATACCTCTAATACACAAATTAGACCATCTAGCATGATTTTCGTAGTCTTCCTATCTGGTCTGTAATGTTGCATTTTCCTCTTTAAGGTTGTCAATTTCATTATAGCATTCAATATTGTTAATTCCTAAGTCATCTACTCTAGTTTCAAGTGTGGATAAGCGCTGATCCAGCTCTCTTATTTCCTTGGTAAGGCTAGTAGTAATATGGTCAGAGGTGCTTTTCAATGATTTTTGAAGCATTTTTTCTATTTTTTTTCAGTGTAACTGGTGAGGTTAATTTCGTTCTGCAGTGAATCTTATAAATACTCACAGTGTACTTCAGAATCATATGGTGCAGTCTGTGTGACAGTATATGCCTTTAAGTTGATATCATCACCGCTGGAGGTACCTGGGGCAGACTGCTGCAGCGCTATTTTGGCTGTGCTGTGAGGTGGCACTGTTTTGTTGATTTTGGGACCCATTTTCTGTTCAGCGACAGCGGAACCAAGACCCCCGAATTCAGAAGAGCTGTGGGCACAAATTGATATATTTTATGTGCGGGTGTTTGGCAAACACCCGCCATTATTTGGCTTTATCGTTCTCTCAGAGAGGAGAGCTTCAGGCAGGCATGTCTGCTCCACTTGGCTCCGCCCCTCGGCTCCGCTAAGATTGTTATACTTCTCAAGCTTAGCACCTTGTCATTACTACACAGTAATAATTTCTTATATGTAAACTCATTTCAGTAGAGTAGTGCAGACTCTGTCCCATACACTTCTGAAAAGCATTTTGCCTAAAATAAATGCTTTTTTAATGTGAACCATACAGCTATTAAGCATATTGAAATAATTCAAAATCCCTTCAAGCTAAAAGCAAGGCAAGGCAGCCTTGTAAACTCATGCTGATTTTTATTATATGTACATGACAGGAGTCAATAAATTTCCATTCAAATACTACCTTTGTTTAGTTTACTGACAAAACACATTTCACCGGTTTGCCATCTATGCCATCTATTTTATGATCATTCATTGGGAACTGGTTACTGATAATTGTAGAAAAAATTATGTGATATAGGTTTGTCACATAGAGATATGATTCTAGGGTGCGGTATTACTTTAAAATGAATATCCACCTTAATACATTTAAAGTGTATGTAAACCTTAACCATAATCTTCTATTATTTGCTCCCTTTGGTATGTTTAATATACCACTGAATGTGATTTTTGATGATAAGTGTTCAAAAGGTGCAAAAAAGTTTGTTGATTCTGCCAGAAATTTTGTGAGTTTATAACAGTGCTCTCTGCCTCTGCTGACTGTCATCAGTTAGTATTGTTCTGAGTTCTCTCTGACTACAGAACAACTCTTCCCTATGTCATGGAGAAGAAGAAATGGACAATTTTGTGTAGTCCTAAAATACTTGATGACTTATGCTGGCCATACACTATGCGAAAAATCGTCTGAACCCATTTTCGAAAAACAAACATTTGGCCGTGAGAGTAAACGATAGTGCCATCATGTAATGACTGATAAATCGTTCAGTGGACATAAATTAATCAATTCAGATGCAGTGAGTTACGGTGAGTGAGCATTGTTACACTAGGAAAAACTTGTGTTACTGCTGGACCAAATTATAATTTTTGACGAGAGGGGAGTTATTTTCTTACTTTTTTGTTATGAAGCATCAACACATTTGTGCATCATTTATTTGAATACTCCTGATGAAGCCATGATAGATATGGTGAAACATGTTGGGTGGTTGGAGTAAGTTTTGCTATTGGCTTTGAAGCCTTTGTTTTTGGAAGGTAGATGGCTGACTGTTTGGGAGACTGAGATTAGTTAGTCTATTTTGGAGTATTTAAGCAGGGACACCCTTTTAAGTTTAAGGTGACCTTTAATTAGAGAGGTAGAGAGCTTTATGTCGGAGGAAGAAGCTAATCCTTAAATGGACCAGTTCTATTAGATCTTCCAAAAAGGGAATATTGTGAAAATTGAATTGAAGGTGTAAGTGAAAGTTTTTTTTGAGCACTCAATTTTTGGCTTGCTGAAGCAGCAGCCACAAGCAGAGGTTGCATTAAGATTTTAGCTATGTACAGCTTTAAATTATTAATCCCCCTGCACCTCTCAGCCAGCCCCCCTTAAACTATCTATGATTGTAAAAGACAGAATTGTTTGGGTTCTCCATTGCTGGCGTGTTCCATGTGGAGCCATGCAAATCGTTTCTTTTTCCTCAAGAGGAGGACTGGCAGTGACAAAATGAACCGACAGCAGAGAGCATAGCTTTCATGAAAAAAACAGCTGGTGATACTGATATAGAAATCCCTGTTTGTGCACTTTGTGTTATGGATTGACAACACTCTGCCCATTTCCCACAATCTCCTGCCTGTAAATCACCCCGTCATGCTTTTCCAAGGAAACTACAAGCTGCTGTGCTTATGCACCTTCCTAAGGCATATTTTTCTGTTGTCAACATTTAAAAAAAAAATGAAAAACACATACAGCCTGTTATCACTATGGTGCATGTTAGCATGGAGGAACTGCATGCTGATTAATTCACATTGTTTCACATGTGAGTTAGCAGCATCTCATGGCCAGAGGCCAAATTACTTCTCAAGGCCCCACATACAGAAGGATACACCTATCCCGGCTCTGACTCCAAAGGCATTTTGAAGACAATAGCGCTCAGCACTATCCTCCACCAGCGCTTCATAATACGCTTTACTCCTTACTCTTGTTCAGACTCAAAGGCAAGTATAAAAACCATCGCACTTGTTTTGTGAGCCCTTGCATGCCATGATTCAAGGCCCAGTCCCTTAGAGAGTTCTGTTCTGCAGTGGTTCCCTGGTGACAACCATGGATTCTCTCATTTTGGATGGATTTCCTCTCACTTCTTGTTTTGGCTGTGGGAAAGGAAGGGAAATTTCCCCAATGGGATACAGATGGCAAAAAAACAGAAGTTATAACCCTCTTATGCTCTATCCAAAATGAAAAAAAATGTTATCTTTAGTTCAACTTTAAGAAAATAAATACCTAAATAGAATTGGCCATCCAAGAATTCCCCCCTACAGGATGCTCCTGTCTATTACCTTATTTTATGCTCGTAAACCCATACTTTTATACTGGAAAAAGTCTGAGGCTCCTTCTCTATCGCTTTGAAAAGGCCTTATTAATAAAATAAAATTAAAAATGTGCGAGCGACTTATAACTTGCTAGCACTCACTTTACCTTATGTTTTTGCATCTTATTACCACTTGCCAATATACGTCGGCAAAGTGGCACGGGTGCGCATAATCACGTACCCACGCATGCCCCCACCGTGCTCACGGGGATCGGATTCCTAGCAGAACTGATCAATCTTCAGGTCCAGGCCAATGATTTCTGGCCTGGACCTGCTGATCGGTTCTGAAAATGTTTTCCCTTGTCTGTAAGCGTAAACACAGTCAGGGGAAGTGATGTCATCTCCCCTTGTAGAACTTTTTTGCGTTCCAGAGAGAGTAGAGAGAACATCTTACCGTGAGCTGCACAACACTACACTAACACCAGTACAGGTAGGTACACTTGTCACCCCCCGATCGCCCCCCCCCCAGTTAACCCCTTCACTCCCTGTCACTGTGTCACCAATTGCAGTTTTCAGATTTTTCACTTATCGCTGCATTGGTGTCATTTGTGACTCTAATCAGTGTTAGGGCAATTAGTAGTAGGCCCTGTTAGGTCTAGGGTACCCCACAATATATCCCTAATAAAGGTTTAACCCCTTGATCGCCCCCCCAGTTAACCCTTTCACCCCCTGTCTCAGTGTCACTAATAGATCTTTTTTCTGATCGCCGTATTAGTGTCATGGGTGACGCTAGTTAGCCAGTTAGTCGATTAGTTTCACTGTCAGGTTTTTATAGCATCAGGTACCCCCATATATTACCTAATAAAGGTTTTAACCCCCTGATTGCCCCCTAGTTAACCCTTTCACCCCCTGTCACCAGTGATCACCGTATTAGTGTCACGGGTGAGGCTGGTTAGTTAGTTTTTTATAGCGTCAGGGCACCTACCATATATTACCTAATAAAGGTTTAACCCCCTGATCACCCGGCGGATGACATCAGTTAGATTTTAGCATCAGTCAGGGTCTGCGTTGCACCAGACAACATCAGATTAGTGCCAGTAGTGCTAACACCCACGCACCATACACCTCCCTTAGTAGTATAGTGTCTGAACGGATCAATATCTGATCTGATCAGATCTATACTAGCATCCAAAGTAGTTTAGGGTTCCCAAAAATGCAGTGTTAGCGGGATCAGCCCAGATACCTGCTAGCACCTGCATTTAGCCCCTCCGCCCAGCCCAGCCCACCCAAGTGCAGTATCAATCGATTACTGTCACTTACAAAACACAAAACACATAACTGCAGTGTTCACAGAGACAGGCCTGATCTCTGCGAACGCTAACAGGTTTTTTGTAGCGTTTGAAGCAGTCGCTGACAATCAGGTGCTCTTTTATCCTATGAGTTTCACTAGTTGTACCAGTAAATTTGAAGGCCACAATGTCCAATCGAAGGTACACTAGTGAAGAGTCCTACACGTCTCTGAGCATGACAGATGGGAGTGAAGAGGAAGTCACCCATCTGTCAGATTCAGGCTCAGAATATGATCCTGTAGATAGCAGCGGCACCCTGACAGATAGCTCTGATGACAGAGTAGTGGCCCCTGCCAAGGTCAGGCATACCCGTTCTTCTACTTTTGTTGAGGTGCAAGGACCGCAGGGCTCTCGTATGGAGCAGAGAGCCAGTACTAGTGCCGTTCATCCTTCTGGTGAACTGGCAAGCACCAGCGGCCTAGTACACCCTGGTCGTAGTCAAACCAGCACTGCAGTATCACGTGGTGACGTGGCGAGTCCCATAAGTGCAGTTCAAGCTGGTGAGGTGGTTAGCACAACTAGTGTCCCGCAGTCACCAAAAAGACAAAGACAGGCCCGTCGAGTCCATATTCCCATTTCTGCTGCATTTGCCAGTCTGAATTGGGAGCCCACCACTTCTGCAGCACCCATAATTCCCTCATTCACTAGCCAACCCGGAATTCAGGTGGAAACAGTTGATTTTACGTCACTTGATTTTTATTCACTTTTTTCACGGAAGATCTCTATAGATCTATTGTGGACCAAAGCAATTTGTATGCTGGTCAATTCATCGCCGCTAATCCCCAGTTGGCCCTTGCCACATATTGGAGACCTATCACGGTCTCCAAATTTAAGACCTTTCTGGGCCTAACTAAAAAAAAAAAAAAAATACGAGCAGATCTTGCGATTTATGCACTTCAGTGACAATGAACTCTGTCGTCCTTGGGGTGACCCTGAATACAATCGGCTACACAAAATTCGGCCCCTCGTAAACCACTTCAACCAACAGTTTGCAGCCTTGTTTACTCCCAATCAAGTTGTCTGTGTTGATGAGTCCCTGATTAAGTTTTCTGGCCGCTTGTCATTCAAACAGTATTTTCGCAGCAAGCGTGCCAGATATGGGGTCAATATGTATAAGCTCTGTGATAGGGCAATAGGCTATACATATAGTTTTATGGTTTTCAAGGGAAAACATAGTCACTTGGAGCCGGAGGACTGCCCAAACTACATAGGGAGCGCTGGTAAGATTGTGTGTGACTTGGTGTTACCTTTATTCGGAAAGGGGTACCACTTGTATGTGGACAATTATTACACAAGCGTGCCACTTTTTCATCACTTGTTTGATCATGGAATTGGCGCATGTGGCACCGTGCGATCTAATTGCGGGGACTTACCCCAGCGGCTTGTAGATTCCCATCTTAGGCTGGGGGAGAGAGCCTGCTTGAGAAGTAATAATTTGCTCGCAGTGAAGTGGAGGGATTCACAGAATGTTTTCGTTCTGTCCTCCCTTCATGCAGACACAATGGTCCAAATTCAAACGGCGACTGGTGTTGTGGAGAAACCCCTCTGTGTCCACGAATACAACCTTAATACGGGAGGGGTGGACCTCAACGACTAGTTGATGGCGCCGTACTTAATTGCCCGTAAGGCCAGACACTGGCATAAAAAAGTGTCTGTATGCTTATTCCAATTGGCTCTGCTGAACGCTTATGTGCTATACAAGAATGTGCGATACAGGATGAACTGGATCCTTCCCTAAATTCCAGGAAGAGATTGTCACAGCCCTTCTGTTTCCAGATGGTGCTGTGCCCCAACTTCCTAACGCAAATGCAGTAAGCCGGCTGCATGGGAGGCATTTTCCGTATGTCGTCCCTGGTACCCCTACCCAACGATCACCCCAAAGAAGATGTTATGTCTGTAGCAAGCGTGGATATAGGCGTGACTCCCGCTATTATTGTCCCTGACCATCCTGGTCTTTGCATTGGTGAATGTTTTGAACGCTACCACACACTAATGGAGTATTAGCATAGGGTACAGCACTGCACAGATGCCATCGCATTTTGAGAGACCCCAACCTGGAACCATTACAGTTACAGTTACAAATAAAAGTGTAAAAAAAAACTTAAAAAAAAGAATATGTGTATATATATATATATATATATATATATATATATATATATATATATATATATAAAATAAAAAAGCCCAAAATAGTTGTCGTTTTATTGCTCTCTCTCTCTATTGTTCTCTCTCTATTGTTCTTCTCTTTTTACTGTGTTTACTATGTTTTATCATGTTTGCTTTTCATGTATGTAATTATTTTATACTTTACTGTTTACTGTGTTTTATTGTTAGTCATTATTTTCTTTTCAGGTATGCTTTCAGCTGCAGCACTGATTTATTTATCTTGACAGCAACAGCGTTTGCTCTCACGATACGTAAATCAGCGACTCCAGCGCTGTAGGAGGTGATTTCACCATCACAGTTAAAAAAAAAAGAGCATATATGCCGAAGCATGGGGGCAGGGTTGGAGGGGTGATTTGCCATTAACATTAGGGGCAGTTTGCCCCCATGCTTTGGCATACATTTTTTTACTTTTTTTGGCACAGATTCTTGTGGTTTTATTGAGTTAATGTTTTATTGTTACCATTGTTTGCTTTTCAGGTACACCATTCAGCTGCAGGACTGATTTATTCATCTTGACAGCAACAGCGTTTGCTCTCACAATACATAAATTAGCGACTCCAGCGCTGTAGGAGGTGATTTCACCACCACAGTTAAAAAAAAATGGTGCATGTATGTCCATTATTATTATTATTATTATTATTCAGGATTTATATAGCGCCAACAGTTTACGCAGCGCTTTACAATATAAAAGGGAGACAATACAGTTATAATATAATACAATACAATACAATAGGATTAAGAGGGCCCTGCTCAGAAGAGCTTACAATCTAATAGGGTGGGGCAGGTGGTACAAAAGGTTGTAACTGTGGGGAATGAGCTGGTGGAAGTGGTAGGAGATTAGTTGGAGACGTGATAGGCTTTCCTGAAGAGATGAGTTTTCAGGGATTGCCTGAAGGTAGCAAGAGTAGGGGCTAGCCGGATAGATGGAGGTAGCGAGTTCCAGAGGATGGGAGAGGCTCTGGAGAAATCCTGGAGACGAGCATGGGAGGAGGAGATGAGAGAGCTTGAAAGCAGGAGGTCTTGAGAAGAGCGGAGAGGACGATTTGGGTGATATTTGGAGACAAGATTAGTGATGTAGCTTGGGGCAGAGTTGTTAATGGCTTTGTATGTTGTGGTTAGAATTTTGAATTTAATTCGCTGGGTGATTGGGAGCCAGTGTAGGGATTGAAGTAGAGGGTTGGCAGACATTGAGCGGTTGGTAAGGTGGATAAGTCTGGCAGCAGCATTCATGATAGACTGAAGAGGGGATAGCCTATGGAGCGGTAGGCCAATGAGAAGGGAGTTGCAATAGTCAAGGCGAGAGATAACAAGGGAGTGAATGAGGAGCTTGGTGGTTTCATTTGTTAAAAAAGGGCGAATTTTAGAGATGTTACGGAGGTGAATTCTACAAACTTTTGACAGGGTAGCCTGAGATATGGACATTGTTCTTCCACGAAGCCAGTTCGAAACTGGGGAGTTCCCACCTGTTCCAGTATGCTTCTACTAACGGATAGATTTACTTGGTAAAGTTTATTTCTGTTTTTATCCCTTTTTATTTTCATAGCAAATTGCCAATTGTGTGTCTTTCTGCATTTTTTGCATCTTTTTTTCGTAACTCCTTTTTCTTTGTATATCGTATATGCACTGCCCACTTTTGGGATATTAAATGATAAAATTAATAAGTGACTTCTGTGTACTAAGCTAGGACTCATATCTCTGGAGAGGTTGTTGTATTTTAGTGCCTAAGTACTCGGTTTAAGTTACATGCCAATCGGTATGCAATTGCACTGTGTGTTGGCAGATTGCATGAAGATTGTAAGCTAACAGATCTGCCAGACAGAGATCTGTGTGTGTGGTGGCTCAGCAGACCAGTCTGCGGACAAACTGTTGGGTGGTGGCAGGCTATCGTTTATTGTGTGTCTGGTGTGTGGGTGTGGGGACAGTGGGAAGAGTGATTAACACTGGGGTTCAAGCTTGCAGGATAGCTGGAGGAACCCTAGAAGTGTATAGTAATTGCTAGACTGCTCCCCAACCCTTAGAGTGCACCAGATTGTATGTAAGATTTGTATCTGCCTGTGTGTGGTCAGCTAGCTGGATTGGAGTGGAGTCTCCCTCTAGCGGTGGCCAAAGGTAGTGCAGGCTGTGAAAGTACCGCAGCCGGTCTTACATGCGCAGTATAAGTTCCCCCTTATTCCCTTAGTTCCTCATATACCCCGGTCACGGAACGCACGTCGCGGTTAGTTAGTCGCCGTTGGGGTGCGAATTCGTGACAGGTTGGAAGTGGATGCAGGGTGGTATTCTAATGGTGGGCATACCCACCGATCAATATCTTTTTTTCATGCAGCCCACAGGCTGCATGAAAAAAAAGAACATTACAATATATGCCCAACAAGGACCAGCAACATACTGGTATGTTGCTGGACTTTGAGTGGTTATACCAGAATGATGTCTGCAGGTTTAGGTATCATTATGGTATCATTCTTTTCAGCCAGTGATCAGCTTTTTAACCTCTAGACTGCTTTTACAAGCAGCGGGAGGGAACGTCCCCCCCTTCCATCGTCTTCCTTGGTTTTCTCTGGCTCTCCTGTCCCACCGGGTAACCTGATAATGCAGTCGGTGGCTCCGCCAGCTGACCATAGAGCTGACTGAAGATCAGAATGGCTCCAATCATCTCTATGGCCTAAGAAACTGGAAGCTACGAGCATTTCATGACTTCGGTTTATCCGGTTTTAACAGCGCCATTAGGAAAGCATCTTATCACACCGATCTTGGTGTGGTCAGATGCTTTGAGGGCAGAGGAGAGATCTAGAGTGTAATAGACCCAATTTTTTAAAAAAAAGAGTACCTGTCACTACCTATTGCTGTCATAGGGGATATTTACATTCTCTGTGATAACAATAAAAATAATAATTAAAAAAAATGAAAGGAACAGTGTAAAAGTAAAATAAAAAAAGCAAAATAGATAATTAAGAAAAAAAAAGCACCACTGTCCCCCTGTGCGGACGCAAGTGTCGGTCTTGCGTCATATGTAAACAGCAATTGCACCATGCATGTGAAGTATCACCGGGAATGTAAGAATGAGGGCAGTAATTTTATCAGTAGACCTCCTCTGTAAATCTAAAGTGGTAACCTGTAAAGGCTTTTAAAAATGTATGTAGTTTGTCGCCGCTGCACGGTTGTACGCATTTTTAAAGCATGTCGTGTTTGGTATTCATGTACTCGGCATAAGATCATCTTTTTATATTCTATCAAACATTTGGGCAATATAGTGTGTTTTAGTGCATTACAATTCAAAAAAGTGTTGTTTTTTTTCCAAAAAAATTGTGTTTGAAAAATCGCTGCGCAAATACTGTGTGAAAAAAAAATTTGCAACACCCACCATTTTAATCTGTAGGGCCTTTGCTTTAAAAAAAATATAATGTTTGGGGGTTCAGAGTAGTTTTCTATAACAAAAATAAAAATTCCATGTAAACAAAAAGTGTCAGAAAGGGCTTTGTCTTCAAGTGGGTGATGTGTGGCATAAGCTTCTAATGTTGTGCATAAAATACCAGGACAGGTCAAAACCGCTCCAAATTACCCCTTTTTGGAAAGTAGATACCCCAAGCTATTTGTTGATAGGCATGTTGAGTCCATGGAATATTTTATATTTTGCCACAAGTTTCGTGAAAATTACAAACTTTGTTTTTTTTTTGTTTTTTTGCACAAAGTTGTCACTAAATGATATATTGCTCAAACATGTCATGGGAATATGTGAAATTACACCCCAAAATACATTCTGCTACTTCTCCTGAGTATGAGGATACCACATGTGTAGGACTTTTTGGGAGCCTAGCTGTGTACAAGACCCTGAAAACCAATCACCGCCTTCAGGTTTTCTAAGGGCGTAAAATGGTGATTTCACTTCCTCACTACCTATCACAGTTTCAGAGGCCCTGAAATGTCAAGATAGCACAAAACACCCACAAATTACAATATTTTGGAAAGTAGACACTTCAAGCTATTTGCTGAGAGGCATGTTGTGTCCATGAAATATTTTGTATTTTGCCACAAGTTTCTGAAAAAATTACATTTTTTTTTTACACAAAGTTGTCACTAAATGATATATTGTTCAAACATGGCATGGTTATATGTGGAATTACACCCTAAAATACATTCTGCTGTACCCCAAAAACCAAGCACCGCCTTCTGGCTTTCTAAAGGTGTAAAATTGTGATTTTACTCCTCACTACCTATCACAGTTACGGAGGCCCTGAAATGTCCAGATAGCACATCCCCCCCCCCCCAAATGACCCCATTTTGGAAAGTAGACACCCCAAGCTATTTACTAAGAGGCATGGTGAGTATTTTTCAGCTCTCATTTGTTTTTGAAAATGAAGAAAGAAAAAAATTCTTTTTTTTCTTTTTTCAATTTTCAAAACTTTGTGACAAAAAGGGAGATCTGCAAAATTCTCAGCATGCCTCTCAGCAAATAGCTTGAGGTGTCTGCTTTCCAAAATTGGATCACTTGGGGGGGGGGGGGGGGTTGTGCTATCTGGGTATTTCATGGCCTCGGAAACTGTGATAGGTAGTGAGGAGTGAAATCAAGAGTTTACGCCCTTAGAAAGTCTGAAGGCGGTGATTGATTTGTGGGGTCCTGTATGCGGCTAGACTGCTAAAAAGTACCACACATGTGGTATCCCTGTACTCAGGAGAAGCAGCAGAATGTATTTTGGTGTGTGATTTCACATATTCCCATGGCATGTTTGAGCAATATATCATTTAGCGACAACTATGTTAAAAAAAAAAGTATTGTAATTTTCCTGAAACTTGTGGCAAAATATAAAATATTCCATGGACTCAACATGCCTCTCAGCAAATACCTTGGGGTGTCTAATTTCCATAATGTGGTCATTTGGGGGGGGGGTTATGCTATCTGGGCATTTCATGGCCTCCGAAACTGTGATAGGTAGTGAGGAGTGAAATCAAGAATTTACGCCCTTAGAAATCCTGACGGTGGTGCTTGGTTTTTGGGGTCCTGTACGCGGCTAGACTGCCAAAAAGTCCCACACATGTGGTATCCCCATACTCAGGAGAAGCAGCAGAATGTATTTTGGAGTGTCATTTTTTCACATATGCCCATGGCATGTTTGAGCAACATATCATTTATTGACTAATTTCTGGGGAAAAAAAATTATTATTATTTTTCCGAAACTTGTGGCAAAATATAAAACATTCCATGGACTCAACATGCCTCTCAGCAAATAGCTTGGGGTGTCTACTTTCCAAAATGAGGTCATTGGGGGGGGTTGTGCTATCTTGGTATTTCATGGCCTCCAAAACTGTTATTCCCCGTACACACGGTCAGACATTGATCGGACATTCCGACAACAAAATCCTAGGATTTTTTCCGACGGATGTTGGCTCAATCTTGTTTTGCGTACACACGGTCTCACAAAGTTGTCGGAATTTCCGATCGCCAAGGACGCGGTGACGTCAACCACGTACGACGAGACTAGAAAAGGCCAGTTCAGAACCAAGCGCGGCACCCTTTGGACTCCTTTTGCTAATCTCGTGTTAGTAAAAGTTTGGTGAGAGACGATTCACGCTTTTTCAGACTCGTGGCTTTCAGATCGTTTTCTGTGGTTCAGTTTGTGCTAGTGGGTTTGTATCTGCTCTTCAGTGCGTGCAAGCAAGCTACGTGTGACTCAGTCATTGTGTTCTTGTTCGTTCGTTACTGTTTTTCAGGTCGCTCTTCACAGGCCTTGCTGTTCTTCAGTGCGTTCTGTTACTTCGTTCTGAGCAGCCGACCGTTTTCTAGCCATGTTGCGTATACGTACTCCTTGTAGAGTTCATGCTGTGCGGGGGCTTGGTGTTGGGGTCCTGACCTTGACACAAGTCCAGTCCATGAACAGGGTGGGGAGGAGTTCATGGACCAAGAATTGGTTGCTTCAGCGTGACCAGTTCTGTCACATGCCTTTGCTCCGTGAGATCGGTGAGAATAATCCTGATGATTTCAGGAACTTTCTCAGGATGACGGACCCCGTATTTCACCGTTTGTTGGCTTTGCTGACCCTCTATATCAGCAGGCAGGATACCTGCATGAGGCAAGCCATCACTCCGGAACAGAGGCTCGTCGCTACCCTGCGGTACTTGGCGACAGGGAGAAGCCTGCAGGACTTTAAGTTCTCAACAGGCATCTCCCCCCAGGCTCTGGGGATCATTATCCCAGAGACCTGTTCTGCCATCATCCAGGTCCTGCAGAAGGAGTATATTAAGGTAAGATTTTTATCCTTTAATATCACATTTTATTGTATATAATGTTTGCTAATGTATTGTATTTCTTTTCTCATTCCCTAATTACCATGATTGGAATATGCTGTGAATGTCCCCTTTGTCCTCATGCATGCAGGAATTTTTTTTTTGGCCTTCATACATATTTGCCCTCACTTACCTCCCCAGCATGGTCTCCTGTCCTATATTCACCTCATGTAGTCACTTAACAATGTATTTTATCAGCTCCATAGTAGTGCTTTACCCCAAACACCCCCTAAAATGTTTTTAAATGTGATTTGTGCTTTAAATTCAGGCAGAGTGCCAGAGGCTTTTTTTGTGGTGTCCCCAAATCATTTTTAACCCTCCCTCCCCCCAACTGCTAAGTCAGCTGATACCAATTCTCTATCTATCCTCAATCATCTATCTGCTGACTTTGCCAAACCCATACACACTATACCCATCTCTTTTGTGGTCAGATTTATTGATGAATTCCCCAAAGCATGTAGGGCAAGGGCCTGCCGGTATACTTTCAAATGGTACTGTTTAAAGTTTTTGTATCCTATTATTATCTTGATAGGTAATAGCAGAATGTCCAAATGTGCTCAAATGTGTACTGTGTGTATTTATATCTTTGTATTATGACACTTCTTACCTGTCCAGTGGGCTGCCAATAGTGTAACTAAGGAGGGGCTGGCCAAAGTAATACCCATTATTTAGGCATTCATCTCTCAATGAAGTGGAGAGGGTTACCTGTCCAAGATCCCCCCCCATAATGTTAGAAATGGCCCATGAGGGGGGGGGGGGGATATGATAGGTGTACCTTATACTTTGTTGTTGTAAAATTCCCCTTAATAAATGTTTTCTGGATGTTGGCCAAGAATGTTTGTGTCTAATCTGCTTTCCATGTTTGTGCAAAAATACTAATTTATTTTTGTTTTCCTCAACAGTTTCCTTCCACGCCACAGGAATGGCAGACTGTGGCCTCCTCCCACTTTGCCCAGCGGTGGGATTTTCCTAATTGCGGAGGGGCAATTGATGGGAAACACATCCACATCGTCCCACCACCCAACTTGGGGTCGTACTATTTCAACTATAAGGGGTTCAATAGTATTGTGATGTTGGCAGTGGTGTCAGCTAATTACGAGTTCCTGTATGTGGACGTGGGGAAGAATGGCCAGATGTCCAATGGTTGAGTCATCGCCCAGACAAAGTTTTACAGGCGTCTCCAGAATGGCAGCTTGGACTTGCCACCTCCAGAAGAGAATGTGGTAGGACTCCCATTCGTCTTCGTTGCGGATGAAGCATTTGCTCTGGGGGATCATCTTATGCGGCCATTCCCGATGAGGACCCTCACCCCGGACCAGAGGGTTTTTAATTACCGGCAACATTTTGCCAACTATGCTGGCTCAGTTGGGCCTGAGGCTGGAATTATAAATGAAACAACCCTGACGGCGCTTGAAAGTGGCCGTCCTGGCTTGCCCTCCCTGAGTGCCCGTGATGTCAAGCTAAGATACCTTAAGTTCTTTGCGGGTAGGGGGGCCATCAATATGCCAGACAATTTTTGAAACCTTGATCAAATAAAAAAAATTAAGCAAATCTTTGGTGACATTTACTACTTGTGTTTGTTTTAGCTGACCCTGACCGAAATGTGGTGAGTCCTGAAAATGGCGTGATTGTGTAACCTTATACAAAGCACTGTTGGGTGTTATTTACTAAAGGCAAATACACTTTGCACTACAAGTGCACTTGAAAATGCACTGAAACTGCACTTGTAGTGCAAAGTGGATTTGCCCTTAGGAAATAACACCCATTGTCACAGAAAGCAGCAATTACATCACCACAAAAGTGTTGTAGCGTTGAGACAATAATCCACAAATTCTTGATTAACAATCTTTTTAATACCTGCACATTCACATGTGCATTTAGAAAAGGTTTTTTAAAACAAACCAACATGTTTGCTGTATAACAATTTTTGGGGTGGCATTATCAAAAATAGAAATGTCCATTTAAGATAAAACAGGCATGTTTCAAAACAACAGGAAAGACACAAATCTTGAACTTACAAAGTTCACATATGGTAAAACTTGAAGTCAATATCAGACATGAGTATTTAGGAACTGTGTTTGATATTGCGTTCAGATGGGGTGAAGTCACCCCAGGAAAAGCCAAATTTTGAAGATGCACACCAATTTACGAATGTCAACATGTGCTAGCTGCCATCACGGGGGATCAAGGGGCGTGTTTTGGGGGGAGCAACCCCTTTCTCTCAGCTACTTTATTATTGAGGAAGGGGTTACACCCCCAAAACGCATCCATTGATCTCCCGTGATGGCAGATAGCACACGTTGACACACTGTGTGCATCCTCAAAATTTGGCTTTTCTAAAAATCGCTTAAACATTTTTAACATTGTAGCACACAAAAAAACAAAGGGATTTGGAGGGGTTTTAAACTCTCCCCAAAACATCAATGATGTTATTTTTTTTTGAATAACATCATTGATGTTTTTCTTGATGTTTTCCAAAGCTAAATTACACCCCATGATCTCCCCAATCAGGATCTGTGCATTTTCCGAGGTGAAATGCCCTGGATCCACAACATCACGATCACCTAAAAAGAGAGAAACCCAAAAAAAACAGGTATTAATATATATGAATTAATATTTTATAAAATATAAAATAAAAATCTGTGGTCGCAGACACTCACCTGTTGTGGTGCCAATTTTCACCACGTCTTCTTCCTCCTCCTGCTCTTCTTGGGTTGGGGGTATTTCCCCTTCTTCCCAAGGTGGGGGGTCTGTGGTCTCCTCGGATGAGGGGTGTCCTTCGAGTCTTTTCTCCCCTATGTAAAACAAAAATGGTATAATTAGCACACAGATATTTGATGGCCGAAATATAAAGATGAAACATTGCTTGGAAGTGGTGTACAATTGTCTATTTTTGCAGAGTTCCAAGATGTAGAATTTTTATTGTCCGTTGTCAAGCTTCAAGACTTTACCTGTTTTGTACAAGCTTGACAGATGGAGACCCCCCCTATAGTATACACTGGAGCACCTGTGTGGGCCCCCCAATAAAAAGGGTGTTCTGGTGTCCCACACTAGTGCTCCAGCGTCCAGATGTGAAAAAAGCTGCTGAGTGTCCTCTCCTTACACAGAATCTAGTTTGCATTTCATTCTAGTAGCAAACCCATCTACACAACCAAATATTTTTCATACAAGTAGGCCCTAAAAAATGTGGGCAAATGCATATGGCCTAAACAGTGGTGTTTTATAGGCCGAAAGAAAAATGTTTGATACGAACGAATAATGTGCCCATGAACATAAAAGTTGCCATTTTAAACCGTACAACACTTAAGAAAAGCACATGGAGCAGCACGAACGTAATAAAGACAAAAAGAATAGGAACACAGCACTACTTACTTTTTTGCAACACTCTCCGGATCTTTCTGTACTGCTCGTGCTCTCTTAATTTCAAGTCCGACCACCGCTTCCTGAGCTGATCTTTCGATCGATGTACCCCGAAATTCCGGTGTAGACTTTTGACCACTTTCGCCATGATCTTGGCCTTTTTGATATTGGGGTTGGGGTAAGGTCCATACTTTCCATCATAGTCGGCCTTCTTCAGGATGTCGACCATCTCCAACATCTCCCCAAAGGACATATTTGATGCCTTAAATCGTCTCCTTCTGGATCGGAACGTTTCCGGATCCGGGCTTTCCTCCTCCTCCTCCTCGTTTCTATAATTAGCACGCACCTGCTCTGACTCCGCCATGTGCTCTTCACCCACTGCGCCGAATGAAAAGGGACGGGGAATAGACTAGAAAGAACGTCAGGGGCGGGCGGAGTTACACGCATACGCAGTGTGTATAAAGCGTAGCACGCGTGCGTAGTACGTACGATCTGTGAGCAGAGGAAGGAGTATCGGAGATGCCGATTGTGATAACGAAGGTAAGAGCCAAACTTGGGCCTATACTGCTTCTAGATTGAGGCCTATATTGTAACTAGATTAGGAGAGTTTTGCCTGACATTAGGGTTTGTCTTGTGTTGTGTCTTGCAGTGAAAATGGATATCTTGAAAGATACCGACTTTATGGCAATCTTCATAGATATGTTCAGGGAGCTGCCTTGTCTTTGGGAGATAAACCACCCACATTATAAGAACCAAACAAAGAGGAAGGCAGCACTGGATCAATTGCTGGAATTTGTGAAGACGGTGATCCCCACGGCAGACACGACCTATTTGAAGATCCTAATTGGTGGCCTGAGGAGCACTTATCTAAGGGAGCACAAGAAGGTCCAGGATTCCCAGAGATCCGGAGCAGCAGATAACATCTATGTCCCCAGGATGTGGTACTATGACAGGCTGCATTTTCTGGCAGGCCAGACTGAACCCAGGTTATCACTCTCCAGTCTACCTTCCCCCCAGCTGAGGCTTCTGACGCCCAACCTGGGCCTTCCAGGCAGCAACATGTGGAGGAGCCCAGCTTGAGCCAGGTATAGCATTCCTCTAAATATTTCAGGTTGTCCAATCAATGATGTTAACTAGATGTTAGTTTGGAGTACTAATTTATGATTGGGATTGATGATGCAGAAACTAAAACCATGTCCCTTTTTCATACACAGGGAAGTCTCAGCCAGGAGGTGGCCGGCCCGAGCAGGCTGCCTGATATCCAGGTCCCTCCCCTACACCGCAAAGAGAAAGTGGCAGGAAGAGGAGTACCCTGGAGGAGGCTGCCATAGGCCTCTTTTGGAAGGCTACAGAGGCCCTGACAGCCCCCCACACTGTGGAGGAGGACTTTGCTGGCATAATTGCCTGCAAAATGAAGGGGATGGAGGAGGGCCAACAACTGTGTGAGTCATTAATTTTGGAAGCTCTCAATAAGGGGTTGAGGAGCCAAATAACATCTGCTACCCACATTTGTGACCTCACACATGGTCCTCCTCCTCCTCCTCCAGGTCCTTCTACTTCTCCTCCTCCTCCTCCTCCAGGTCCTACTAGTCCTCCTCCTCCTCCAGGTCCTACTCCTCCTCCTGCCACATCTCCAACAGCAGAGCCACAGCCAGGAAGGAAGCGTGGAAGGAAGACCAGAAAGTGATGACCCTGGATCCAGTCTGGTCTGGCAAAAGATGCAGCCTCTTGTGGTACCACAGCCTGGGGACACAGATGTCATCTGCTGCTTTCCCGATCTCTGGGACTTCTGGACCAGACTGCACTCCCTTACATATGGACTCCTCAAGCCACCAATTTTGATGTTAAAGAATTGATGTCTGCAATGGGGGTCCAAGGCTTCGCTAATTTCTGCTGTTTCTCCAGCGTTGCCTCCCTCTTTGTTTGGTTCTGAGCCCTTAATAAAGGATTTTTGGTTTCAATTATACTCTCCTATGTGTGTGTTCCTTCAAAAAGGACAGTTTGTTTGTGAGGATTCACAAACAAAACACACACAAAAATATTCTGGAGTAAAACTAAAAATAAAATAAAACAAAGATCAGCCTTGGAAAAAATACAAACCTAAAAAAAAAAAAAAAAATTCTGCCTTTAAAAAAAAAAAAAAAAAAAAACAACACAAAAATATTTTTGTCAGATGTGACAAATCAAAATATATGAAGGGAATCCCGATAAATAATAAAGAAAGAAGTTTGTGAGAAGTCTGTGTGAATATGAGCAGCAAAACTACTTCATTCTTCTCACATTATAAAGAAGAAGAGAGTGCGCTATATTAAACCATTTTTTGCACCGTGACGAAAGTGTTGTATCCATTGCGAACGCTAAGTTTACCAGACGAGCTGTTCTGTCTCGGAATTTCTTCTGAGCATGTGTGGCACTTTGTGCGTCGGAACAGGCCACACACGGTCGGAACTGACGCGATCGGATTTTGTTGTTGGAAAATTTTATAGCCTGCTCTCAAACTTTGTGTGTTGGAAAATCCGATGGAAAACGTCCGATGGAGCCCACACACGGTCGGAATTTCCGACAACACGCTCCGATCGGACATTTTCCATCAGAAAATCTGACCGTGTGTACGGGGCATTATAGGTAGTGAGGAGTGAAATCATAAATTTACACCCTTAGAAATCCTGAAGGCGGTGATTGGTTTTCGGGGTCCTGTATGCGGCTAGACTGCCAAAAAGTCCTACACATGTGGTATCCTCGTACTCAGGAGAAGCAGCAGAATGTATTTTGGGGTGAAATTTCACATATGCCCATGGCATGTTTGAGCAATATATCATTTCAGTGACAACTTTGTGTAAAAATGTATGTATGTATTCTTTTTGTAATTTTTCAATCAGTGACAAAAAAATAAAATATTCAATGTGCTCAACAAGCCTCTCAGCAAATTCCTTGGGGTGTCTACTTTCCAAAATGGGGTCATTTGGGGGGGGGGGGGTATTGTACTGCCCTGCCATTTTAGCACCTCAAGAAATGAGATAGGAAGTCAAAAACTAAAAGCTGCTAAATTCCAGAAAATGTACCCTAGTTTGTAGACACTGTAACTTTTGCGCAAACCAATAAATATACGCTTATTGAGATTTTTTTTGGCCGAGACATGTGACTGAATGCTTTTTGAGTTTATTGTATTTTTTTTATAGCAAAAAGTAGAAAATATTTTTTTTCAAAATTTTCAGTTTATATTGCAAAAAATAAAAACTGCAGAGGTGATCAAATACCACCAAAAGAAAGCTCTATTTGTGGGGGAAAAAAAGAACACACATTTCGTTTGGATACAGCATTGCATGACCACGCAATTACCAGTTAAAGCAGCACAGTGCCAAATTGTAAAAAGTCCTCTGGTCAGGAAGGGGGTAAATCCTTTTGGGGCTGAAGTGGTCAATAAAATGCTGCAGTTCTGTAAGGCAACCTATTTGAGTAGGGGTGCTGGAAAAAATTTGAAAAGGAATGGCAATGTTGGTTGGCTGATACGTCCATTATTTGATGAGACTTTTCCATTGACTTATGGTTAGCTACCTGTTTATGGTTCAAACAATTGTGATCACCACATTATTTTTGTGTTGGAGTGCTATTTATTTACCATTTCTTGCCTACTAAATACAGTGGGGTTCTGATCCTGAGATGTATGTTTCCAGCCAAGGATACCTTGCGGCCTTTAAGGATCCAGTCTTATGCAGCGTACACACGAGCGGACTTTTCTATCGGACTGGTCCGACGGACCGAGTCCGGCGGACAATCCGATCGTGTGTGGGCTTCATCGGACCTTCAACGGACTGATCCAGTCGAAAATCTGATGGACTTTAGATTTGAAACATGCTTCAAATCCTTACGTCGTAACTCCGCCGGACCCAGTTCCTATCGAGAAATCCGCTAGTCTGTATGCTAGTCCGACGGACAAAAAATGACGCATGCTCTGAAGCAAGTATGAAACGGAAGCGCTCAGTCTGGTAAAACTAGTGTTTTGTATTGTATGTAGCACATTCGTCACGCTGCAAATTCTGTGTTCGTTTAATGCAGCGCATTATTGCCTTCTTTATAATGCTAGAAGAACGAAGTTGTTTTTGCTGTTCATATTCACACAGAGTTCTCACAAACTTATTTCTGAATTATTTATCTTGATCTCATGAATTATATTGTTTTTTTTTTAAAAGCCATATCTCCATACTAATGTTTACACAATTGTTTTTTGGAGTCATCTTTTATTATTTTTTATTTCATCAAGATCATTTTTTAGGATTGTTACAAAATTATTTTATATTTATCTCCATATATCTTTTTATTTTTGGTGTAAAGTTACCACAAAAAACCTTATTTTTGTATATATATATTTTTTTTTTGTAAAGTTACTACAAGAACATTATATAATTTTTTTTTTTGGAACCTTAAGGAGGTTGTTGTCCCTTGTTAATTTTACATTGTGTATAAAAAAATTATGTTAATAATAAAAACACATAGGCAAGTATTTTCATAAAATAAAATATCCATTTATTGTTTAACAAAATAAAGATGAAGTCAACGCTGGAGAAATTTTTGGAATTTGTGAAGACTTTTGGCCCCAGGGCACACATCAAGTCTGTGGAAAAGAAAATTGGGATCTTGTTAATCTAGGTATGCTTGCATATTTCTAAATCGATCTTTTTAGCATCAATTTTAGGTGATGTGGTGGTGGAAGGGGAAGAAGCAGTGAAAGCAGGTCCAAGTGCCAGCGCCGCCCCCCCCCCCCCCCCCCCCCCCCCGAGGATGTGTACGAAGGAGAAGTGGAGAAAGTGGGCGACATGTGCACCCCCATCGATATGGGAATAAGTACAGCGCTGCGCCGAAAAAAATATATAGTAGTATACAATTAGCAGCTAACACACCTCTAGACACAGGCAAGGATAGAAAATGGTAAAAAAATATAGTGTAGCGCTATGTATATATATAGATTACAAATATAACATGTGACGACAGTGAGTCTGTTCGTCCTTTACGGGACAAAAACAGTAATGAAACAATACTAGATTGTACAAATAAACATTAGAGATAAAGTAAATATAAATCAGTGATATAAAAATAAATGGTGGGTCTAAAAAAACCATACATATGTGACAAATCAAATAATATGGTCCATGAAAAATTGGCAATTAAATTGATAGTGACCAGTGAAATAGAAAACCATCACCAAAAAGTCTATAAGAGTTGAGTATTTGAAAAATTGTAAATAAGAAACTCCCGGGTTTCCTCATAAACGATATTGTTCACTCCAGGCGGATGAATGCATAAATAGGAAACCACAGATGAATGGGGGGTCTAAATAGGTGGCGGAACCATCACCGAAGCATCAAAAGAGGCTTACCAGAATCAGGTGACTTGCAAAGACCTACGTCTTACAAGTCTACGAAAGCTTAATGATCACCAGGTCTGGCGAGATGAATCGTCAGATTATCCTCGGCTTCCAAAAAGGGGGGGAAGGGGTCTCACCACAGTATCAAACATCCCCAAGACAGTCCAACAGGCCCAATGGATGTTTCAAATATCATGCAAGAAAAAGGAGCTCACATGGCATGATAACGTATAAAAACATCAATTTATTAAAATGGTAAAAGAAAACGCTCACATGGTAGGAGATTGAAAAAATAGCTCAATAAGAATCGCGGTAATCGTGAGGGGTCCACCCGACATGTTTCGGCTACACAGCCTTCATCATGTGCACCCCCACCAGGTCAGTGTCTGACACCCCAGCTTATAGTAATCTATGTATGCCTGCATATTTCTAAAGACATTTTTTTCCTCAATTTTAGGTGATGTGCCGGTTGTGGAAGAAGGGGAACCATTTACCAAAGACAGTGCCCAAAGATTAATTGGGCAGATCATGGCCTGGAATGGGGATAGAGATGCCATGCATACTAGCCTTGACCCAATGCACAATCGGCTGGACAATATGCAGCAGGAAATGAAGAACATAATCGATGTTTTGGGGAGAATCTAAAAAACTTTTTCACAAAAAAACATTGATCATGTTCTGTAGTTCCTGTTTTGCTGACCCCATTTTGGGCTTTGACTTTTTTAAAGATTTTAGGCCTGCTTCTAAAAAAATTGTGTAAAAAAACAAATAAAAAATATATATAGAGGGCTGGTTGTTGTTAAAACTTGCAAAAAAAAATAGAGGCCTGTTTGTAAAAAAAAAAAAAAAAAAAAAAGAGGCCTGTTTGTTAAAAAAAAATAAAAAAAAATAGAGACCTGTTTGTTTAAAAAAAAAAAAAAGAGGCCTGTTTGTTAAAAAAAAAAAAAAAAAATAGAGGCCTGTTTGTTAAAAAAATAAATAAATAAATAAAATTTGAGGCCTGGTTGTTCTAAAAATTTTCTAAAGAAAAAAATTTTTTATACAAATAAAAATTTGATTTAAAAAAAAAATAATTATATCTATTTGAAATCATAACATTATCACAAACGCACATGTGAATGTGCACAGATTAAAAACATCTGTTATTAAACAACAAGATGTGTGGCTTCTTCTTTCAATGCTCAATATCAGTTTTGGAAGTTATTTGGTGTTTACAGTGACAATGGGGCTTATTTACTAAAGGAAAATACACTTGACACTACAAGTGCACTAGGATAACCTAGGAGACAGACAAAAAGAAAGGCAAGCAATAAATACAATTCTAGATTTTATCTGATCATTATTTTTTATTCAAAAAAATTAGAGATTGTCTGGCATTGCAATGGCCTCCCCACCCATAAAATAATCAACATATTGATCTCGAACTTGACGGGCGCTTTGGGGGGCCAAGCCAGTACGGCCAGTATCCAGGCCCGTCAGAGGATTCTGTATAAGTCCGGCCTCAGGCCCAAGTGATGCAATATAATTGCTGGAATGTTTGTTTAAAAAATTGTGCAGGATGCAGCACACTAGGACAAGGTGATTTAGTTTGTATTCTGCCATGTGGATAGCTGTCTGAAACAGGTGGAACCAGCTGGCCATGATCCCGAAGGCATTCAACACAACACTTCTCGCTCTGGCCAGCCGGAAGTTAAATCCCCTCCTCTCCGGGGTGAGGGTCCTTTGGGGGAATGGCCTCATCATGTGGTTGCCCAGACCGAAGGCTTCATCTGCAATGAAGACAAAGGGGAGTCCTTCCACGTTATCCGCATCAGGTGGCAATCCCAGGCCACCACTCTGGAGACGCTGGTAGAACTCCGTCTGGGCGAAGACTTCTCCATCCGACATCCGGCCATTCTTCCCCACGTCCACAAACAGAAATTCATATTGTGCCAACACCACCGCCATTAAGACAATACTATGGAACCCCTTATAATTAAAATAGTATGACCCCGAATGGGGTGGTGGCATGATGTGGACGTGTTTCCCATCTATAGCCCCTCCACAGTAGGGAAAGTCCCAACAGGTGGCAAAATGGGATGCCACAGTCTGCCATTCCTGTGGCGTTGAAGGAAACTGGGGAGTCAAAGAAGAAATAAAAATATATAAGTACTTTTGCACATAACATTGCAAGCACATTACATAAAAAACATTCTTGCCCAGCATCAGTATAACATTAATTGCAATAAGTATTATTTAAAGACTAAAATATAAGGCCCACTTATCAGATTCATCACCCCCCTCTGATGACACATTGCTAAATTTTAGGGGGGATTGTAAATCAATTTAAGGACAAACAGACCATTTGCAGACATTTTAGGGGGGAATGTAAATCAATTTAAGGACACACAGACCATTTGCAGACATTTTGGGGGGGGGGGGGGATTGTAAATCAATTTAGGACACACAGACCATTTGCAGACATTTTAGGGGGGGAGGGGATTGTAAATCAATTTAAGGACACACAGACAATTTGCAGACATTTTAGGGGGGAAATTGTAAATCAATTTAACGACACACAGACCACTTGCAGACATTTTTGGGGGGAGGGGATTGTAAATCAATTTAAGGACACACAGACCATTTGCAGACATTTTAGGGGGGGATTGTAAATCAATTTAAGGACACACAGACCATTTACAGACATTTTAGGGGGGAGGGGATTGTAAATCAATTTAAGGACACACAGACCATTTGCAGACATTTTGGGGGGGAGGGGATTGTAAATCAATTTAAGGACACACAGACCATTTGCAGACATTTTAGTGGGGGAGGGGATTGTAAATCAATTTAAGGACACACAGACCATTTGCAGAGATTTTAGGGGGGGAGGGGATTGTAAATCAATTTAAGGACACACAGACCATTTGCAGACATTTTAGGGGGGGGGGGTAGGGGATTATAAATCAATTTAAGGACACACAGACCATTTGCAGACATTTTAGGGGGGAGGGGATTGTAAATCAATTTAAGGACACACAGACCATTTGCAGACATTTTAGGGGGGGGATTTTAAATCAATTTAAGGACACACAGACCATTTGCAGACATTTTAGGGGGGAGGGGATTGTAAATCAATTTAAGGACACACAGACTATTTGCAGACATTTCAAGAGGGGGGAGGGGATTGTAAATCAATTTAAGGACACACAGACCATTTTCAGACATTTTAGGGGGGGGAGCAGATTGTAAATCAATTTAAGGACACACAGACCATTTGCAGACATTTTAGGGTAAAGCAATACAATGGAGCTGACAAAATATAATTGTTAAAGTGACTACACTAGGTGGATATGGGCCCAGCATAGCATGCTGGGTAGGTTAGTGAATTCTAATATGCATGCAGTACAAAAAACATCATTAAAATATTACAGCATGCATAAGGACAAAGGGGACATTCACACTATATTGCAATCATGGTAATTAATGTTTGAGTAAAGAAATACATTACATTAGCAAACATTATATACAATAAAATGTGATGTTAAAGGATAAAAATTCTTACCTTAATATAGTCCTTCTGCAGGACCTGTATGATGGCAGAACAGGTCTCTGGGATAATGATCCCCAGAGCCTGGGGGGAGATGCCTGTCGAGAACTTAAGGTCCTGCAGGCTTCTCCCCGTCGCCAAGTACCGCAACGTGGTGACTAGCCTCTGCTCCGCAGTGATGGCTAGCCTCATGCAGGTATCCTGCCTGCTGATATAAGGGGTCAGCAAAGCCAACAAACGGTCAAAAACGGGGTCCGTCATCCGGAGAAAATTCCTGAAATCCTCAGAATTATTCTCACGGATCTCACGGAGCAAAGGCATGTGACAGAATTGGTCACGCTGAAGCAACCAATTCTTCGTTCATGAACTTCTCCTCGCCCTGTTCATGGACTGGGCTTGGGCTGAAGAATGAACTACAGCACCAAGCACATACAATGCACGTGCTCTACGACGAGTACGTACACGCAACATGGCTTCAAAACGGTCGGCTGGTCAAAACGCACTTAACAGAAGAACAGTAAGACCTGTGAAGAGCGAGCTGAAAATCAGCAACGAGCAGACAATAACACACTGAATATATCAATGCGAACTGACTACACGCACTGAAAAGCAGATACAAACTTCACAAGCACAAACTGAACAACAGTTAAACGATCTGAAAAATACGAGTCTCTCAATCGTGAATCGTCTCTCACCAAACTTCTACTAACACAAGATAAACACGAGATTGGCAGAAGGGGCCCAACGGGTGGGGCACGAGCTATTGAACTTCTGTTTTATAGTCTCGTCGGACCTGGTGTACGTCACCGTGGGGGGGTTTGGAGGGGCATGGGTGTTTTTCTACCTCGTAGTTGTTAGTTAGGAATCTGGTCCAGGAGACTGATGTATGTTTTCCTGCATGTTTTTTTTTTCTGCTGTTTGAAAACAATAATAAAATGGCAGGTAAAACATCTCCATGCATGTATTCCATGTGTGTATTTAGCTGCTTGCCTTCAGCTTTACATGACACCTGGTATGTTTTAACTATGTAAGTTGAAATGCACAGGTAATCTATACTGGCATTGTGTAACGCAGATGAAGCCGTTACAAAACACTCACATGGGTAATCCATGAAACGTTTAATGTGGTATTTCTCAGAAGAAACCAGAGCCCAGCTTGGTGTTGTACGAGACAGTTGCAGCTTACTAATGATTACTGAAACTAGTGGCAGGTGCTGCCTTATCTGAAGTAAGCTTCTCTGCACTCTCTCCAATATCAAAAAGATCAGCCTTTTTGCTGAGTAGAAGGGCATACAGTCTATTTTCCTTAATTAGTTACTTTTCTACTCGCCCCTCCCTTCCATCCGAGCCTATTCCTCCCACGCTGTGTATGTGTAAGGAAAGGAGAGGAAACAATGTCAGTAAATTGTTTACACCGATAATTAGTGCCCTGATCATTAATGCAGCCTATCAGTGCAATCTATCTGTGCTCATCAATGCCACCTATTAGTGCCTATCAATTCCGCCTATCAGTGCCTCCTATCATCGCTTATCACTGCTGCCTATCAGTGCCCATCAATGCTGCCTATCAGTGCCCATCAGTGCCACCTCAATGGTGTCTATCAGTGCCACCTATCAGTGCTCAATGCCCATCAGTGCCGCCTATCAGTGTTCATCAATGTTACCTATCAGTGCTCATCAATGCCGCCCATCAGTGTCACCTATTAGTGCTCATCAATATCACCTATCAGTGCCCATCAGTGCAGCCTATGAGTGCTGCCTATCAGTGCTCTTCAATGCTGCCTATCAGTACCACCTATCATTGGTCATCAATGTTGTCTACCAGTGCAGCTTATCAGTGCCGCCTATCAGTGCCACCTATCAGTGCTCATCAATCCCGCCTATAAGTGCCTCCTTATCAGTGGCCATCAATGCTGCCTATCAATGCCCAATGCCCATCAGTGCCATCTATCAGTGCTCATTAATGCCGCCTATCAGTGCCACCTATCATTGCTGCCTACCAGTGCAGCTTATCAGTGCTGTCTATCAGTGTCGCCTATCAGTGCAGCCTATCAGTGGCCATGAATGCTGCTTATCAGTGCTCAGTGCCCATCAGTGCTCATCAATGCAGCCAATCAGTGCCCATCAGTGCGGCCTATCAGTGCCCCTCAGTGCCACCTATCAGTGCTCATCAATCCCACCTATCAGTGCCACCTATCATTGGTGCCTACCGGTGCAGCTTATCAGTGCTGTCTATCAGTGCCTCCTCATCAGTGCAGCCTATCAGTGGCCATCAATGCTGCCTATCAGTGCTCAATGCCCATCAGTGCTCATCAATGCAGGAAATCAGTGCCAATCAGTGCTGCCTATCAGTGCCCATCAGTGCCACCTATCAGTGCTTATCAATCCCACCTATCAGTGCTGCCTATCAGTGCCCATCAGTGCCACCTATCAGCGCTCATAAATCCCATCTATCAGTGCCCATCAGTGCCACCTATCAGTGCTCATCAATGCTGCCTATCAGTGCTCATCAGTGCTGCCTATCAGTGCCCATCAGTGCCACCTATCAGTGCCCATCAGTGCCACCTATCAGTGCTTATCAATCCCACCTATCAGTGCTTATCAATCCCACCTATCAGTGCCCATCAGAGCTGCCTATCAGTGCCCATCAGTGCCACCTATCAGTGCCCATCAGTGCCACCTATCAGGGATTATCAGTGCTGCATATCAGTACCCATCAGTTCCACCTATCAGTGCTCATCAATGCCGCCTATCAGTGCCCATCAATGCTGCCTATCAATGCCATTCATCAGTGCACATCAATTCCGCCTATCAGTGCCACCTATCATCGCTCATCAATGCCACCTATCAGTGCCCATCAGTGCCACCTATCAGTGCTCATCGGTGCCACCTATCAGTGTCCATCAGTGCCACCTATCAGTGCTTAACCCCATGTATCAGTGCCCATCAGTGCCACCTATCAGTGCTCATTAATGGCACCCATCAGTGCCCATCAATTCCACCTATTAGTGCCACCTATCATCGCTCATCAATGCCGCCTATCAGTGCCCATCAGTGCCACCTATCAGTGCTCATCAGTGCTGCCTATTGGTGCTCATCAATACCACCTATCAGTGCCCATCAGTGCCACCTATCAGTCCTCAACAATCCCACCTATCAGTGCCCACCAGCGCTCATCAATCCCACCTATCAGTGCCCATTAGTGCCTCCTGTCAGCGCTCATCAATTCTACCTATCAGTGCTCATGAATGTCGCCTGTCTCCTCAGCATGACTTTACTCAGTAAAAAACTGATCTCACCTCTCTCCAGGGCAGCCATGAGAAATTTTGGGGCCTCTCACACAGCTTTAGGCATGGGCCCCCCTCCCCCCCAGCCTGACCACCAACATTACCCAGAGTCCAGAGTTTAAGACCCCTTTCACACTGGGGTGGTGCACTTGCAGGACATTAGAAAAAGTCCTGCAAGCAGCATCTTTCGGGCGATGCGGGAGCGTTGTTTACACCGCTGCTCCACTGCCCATCATTTAAATAAATTGGCACCGCTGCTGATGCACCTGCAAAGCGCTTCGGCAGTGGCACTTTGCGGGCGCTTTTAACCCTTTCCTCAGCCGCTACCGGGTGCTAAAAGCGCCCTGCTAGCGGCCGAAAAGCGCCACTATAACAGTGGTAAAGCGCTGCTAAAATTAGCAGCGCTTTACTGCTAGCGACCCCCCCCCCAGTGAAAGTAGCCTAAGACCCCTTTCACACTGGGGCGCTTTGCAGGCACTAGAACGCTAAAAATAGCGCCCTGAAAGAGCCGCTGCTGTCTTTCACACTTTCACACTGGAGCGGTGCGCTGGCAGGACGGTAAAAATGTCCTGCTAGCAGCATCTTTGGAGTGGTGTGTATACGGCTCCTCCACCGCCCCTGCCCATTGAAATCGATGGGCACTGCAGCTATACTGCCGGCAAAGTGCTGCTGCTGCAGTGCTTTGCGGGTGGTTTTAACTCTTTTACGGTCGCTAGCAGGGGTTAAAAGCACCCCGCTAGCGGCCTGAATACCCCACCGCAAATACGACGGTAAAGCACCGCTAAAAATAACGGCGCTTTACCACCAACACCCCAGTGTGAAAGGGGCCTAATGCATAGTTTACCGTTACCATCAAACTGCCTATGCATATAAGGGATGTCTATAAAAGCGTTTGGAGCCAGAGCTGAGGACCAGCACTGTGTGTAAACTGCTGCCTGCTTGTAATCTGTGTCAAAGAGACAGGAGCTTCACAACACTCGGGCTTACCGCTGAAGATTGGTCCTCTGTCCCCCATGGGGTCAGGATCTCAAGTCTGACTCCAGACTGTGGGGGAAGTGAAAGGAGGATTCTTTCTCTATAGCAGCCGGCCGCCGTGCAGGCTAGCGACAGCACAAAAGGTCATAGATTTCATGTGCTGCTGTAGGTGGAGCGAGCCCTGGCCAATCGGGCCCCTTGGGATGCTTGGGCCCCTCACTTGAATACTGCCTGTACCCCCCTGATGGCGGCCCTGCCTCTCTCCCTGTAGTGTGAGCAGACATCCTGGCCAGCAGTAGCTACAGTGAGCTCCACCCCCTCAGCACACAGCACTGGTGATCGGAGGAGGGGGGAGGGAGGGGGTTGAGTCAGATCTCACAGTGCAGGAGACGGAGGGAGAGAAGAGCTTTGGAGGTTCTAAATACATACACCTCCGGTACAGTGTATGTATTTAGAAGCTGCTGTCCCCACAGTGGCAAGTGTACCCCCCCATCCACTTACTCTGGGCCCTCAGTCCGCTCTAGTCAGAATGAAGGAGACTGGCTCCATCGGCTAGGTGTGCTGCTGTGATAATCAGCCGACACCTGTCACAGAAGTGCTTCATTGCCGCGCCGGTCCTCAGAGGATATGCGGGAAAGTACCCAAAGCAGCGGTTCCCACTCAGGCCCCTAGGGAGGCCGGGACTACTTACAATTATATGGGCTGTACCCCCCTGATGGCGGCCCTGCCGGGGGGGTCACTCGCCCCCCCTTGCCCCTACCTGCGGACGCCCATGACCGGCTGTCTCCTCTCTTATCCCGTGCGAGAGAGGATGGAGGGGGGAAGGAGGGGGGAGGGAGTACGGGAGGCAGTATTCAAATGAAAACCAACTCTGAGCTGTACGAGAGAGACACTCTCCACCCACAGCCGTGCAAGTAGCAACCCCGCTGGGGGCCCCTGACAGTGTCAGAATGCCAGGGCCCGGTCGCAAGTGCGACTGTTGTGACCCTGGTAGTTCCACTACTGGTACTTGTTCCCGAGTCCTGCTGCAGGTGCCCCCACGGAAAAGCCACTGTACCTGGGGGCACCCATGCATGCTAGCTCCCGAGTCCTGCTGCTGCGTCCATTGACAGACAGCGGGCCTCAGTCCCACCCCCCGCTCCCATGTAACAGCTTTTGATTGACAGGAGAAAGGAGATAATGGCTCCCGCTGCTATCAACCAGTCCAATGAGGAGGGAGACAGCGGTGGGAGCCGCTGTGCTTGTGCACATCGCTGAATCGGATCGGGCTCAGGTAAGAAAAAGCAGCCCAGAAGGTGAAAAACTTTAAGGCTTTAGAACCACTTTAAATATTTTGCCACTACCTCACTATATAGTTAGTTCCACACTTTTTTCATTGTGCCTTTAGTTTCTATTCTGAACAAATGTACAGTATCTTGAAAAAATGGTAAATGGACCAAGCATTCAAATGGATGTGTCAGGGATCTAATCAATTCAGGTGTGGGTGAATTTGCCCTGCTTTACTTAAAACATCCCAGTCATGGTTGTAAAGGAGTCATTTGCCTCTGCTGTGCATCACATGGCTTCTCCTTCTTCAGTATGGAGGGATACAAAACTTTTCCCAACACCCAGGGCCCCGACAGCCTCCTCAGAAGCTGGGAGCCCAAGCTTTCCCAGGTTAATTCTCACTGTCCACTTTTCTACTGGCAAAGGGATCACTTTTTCGAATCCCAGCTTCAGCTTTCAGAGACACAAAGAGGGGTTTAGCCCTCCAGGTAATTTCTATAGACACAGGGACACACAACCTTCAAGTAAGTGTGTAAACCAGCACTTACAAGATATACAAAACAGGCATCGGGCAAGTGTCAGGCGTTAACCTCTGAAGTCTCTACCCAGCTCAAACATCTAAGATACATGTTCTACATACACATAATGTTCTATTTTTATCTTCAACCGCCTCTAAGAAAGAAGAGTGACACTCGGTTGACATATTGGAAAGCTTTACTTTGTAAAATTCTTTAACACATATTCCAGCATTCTAGCAATCTCTTCATATATTACTATGCTCCAATTACTATGCTCCAGACTCAAGGAACTCATATTTCTATAGTGTTGTCGTCCCTCTAAAAGAAAAGTCCCTCTCCAGTGCGCAACAACCATTAGGCTTCTCCCACCCCTCTTCACATATGCTGGGTGATAACCACACTCCCATGGTGACTACCAGGACAGGATCATACCTTAAATGGTGTAGCACCCTCTATCTAGTGTGGTAGTTTAAATAGTAGTTAGAGTAGGTAAATTTGGCTTGGCTGGGAGCCAAGCCTGGGTTGAATCTGTGTAAGAGATGAGTGACTCAGGGAGGCTGGATGGCTCATGAAGCAGCACCTCTGGTAACTCCCCCTGCTCTCTGGAACCTTGGGGAAGCTTCCAGAAGTAGAGGGCAGAGTCTAGGAGTATTGACAATGGCCCCAGCCAATCCCTATTAAAGTAGGTTGGCAGGGGGTGGGCAACTCATAAATACTCTTGGGTCATGCCAGCAAGGGCAGTCGGGTGTAAGATGGAGAAGGAGTGCTGAGGAGGCTGCCGTGGCCCTTGGGGGGGTGACCTCAGGCCTGGGGCTCGGGGGCTGGAGGGACCCTCTACAACACATGGAGGAATCCTGTCCTAGATGCACGGGAGCAAGTGTGAGGACAACGGGAGAGAGTCAGCACATCCAAGAGTTCTCCAGGAGAAGTCAGCCAGGTGGGCTGGTGAGTGTGCAGTCTGGAAATACTGTGGTGAATTAGCCAAGAGGGCTAGTGAAAGGGGCAGCTGCAGCTAGGTGGGCTGGCAGTGCCTGAAGAGGTGGTGCTGGGATCAGTAGCCACAGGGATGTAAGCTGGGCACTGGACTTTGATACACAACCAAATATGCTCAGGGTCCCTGCCTGTAAAGGGCTTTTGCTTTGACAGATCTACTTAAAGTGTCCCAGCTGGGACTGTTTGCAAGCGAGTGCTGGAGGCAGAAGAGGAGTGTACATAGAGACTAGCTATATAGATAGCTGTATATAGGAAAAGTTGTCCCTGATGAGTTTTTCTGAAGTCAAATTGGCATCCCATAATACCCCTATCCCTATCCAAGTTCAAATCCCTCAATAAAACAAAACAAAAAAAAACAAAGTACTGGACTGTTCACTGACTCAAGTGCGCCTGTGGAAATTCAGTGTGCCTGGCTGTGCAGGGTGGGGGATGGCTAAATGGCTAAATTTCAAAGGATATCAGGAGCCCCCCATTCAGCTCCTGCCCAAGTACAAACATGTATTAGATATGTAGAACCCTCCTAGATAGGTGCTAGGAAATAGATAAGTTAGAATTAATTGTGTTTTTGATAGGGAAATTTAGTTGCCACACTGTAGTCTGTGTGACTGTAATCGTTTGGCAAAAGTATAGTTTCCTCACTGTAGTCAATGGAGCTGTGATTGTTTAGTTAGGACTGCTCTGTGTGCTCAGCTGCTGCCAGTCTGGTCTGATAATTCGCTCTGTATTCAGGGAACTTGAGTAGTTTCTCAAAGATAGCTGTGGAGCTATGCAGATAGCAGCATGAATATTGATACAGCCCTGGCCTATCCCAGAGAGGCAGGCGCTGATGGAATGCTGGGTAACTGTATATACAGTATTCTGTAAGCACATGGAGATCAGGGTCTTTTCCCATTGTGTATTAGTCCAGCCTGAAGGGGCCTGCTTCTCTTCCCAGACACTGCTGAGATGTCTCCTGCCATGAGGCCTCAAATGGGAGACCTGAGGGCCTGAATGCTGAGACCCTGGTGCTAAAGAGAAGCTGACCAAGGGGGGCTGTCTGCTGAAGATCTGTCTGGTATAATGGGAAGGTTTCACTTGGATGTTTGGAGGAGGCTACCATCTGTCCTTAGGTATTCCTAAAGATCTTGGGGACTTTTGTTTTGTTGCCACCCCTCTGTTGCAACATAGTCAACTGTGGGTCTTTTTAAAGGAGATACCAGCTGGTGTACTGAAGAGTCCAGAGTCCAGATAATCTCCTACTTAAAGGGACTATGCTCAGTTACTACTACTGCTACTTTAAAGGGGAAGTAAACCCTGATGGGTTTTACTTCCTCTTTCCTGGTGCCTATCCATGGCAGCATACTGGTGATAGACCTCCGCCTCGACTCCTCCCTCAGGACTAGTGAATAGCAAAAATTAAAGACATAGTCCCTCCCCCAACATTCTCCTTTTTTCCCTCATACCTCTTGTGCTGGTGAAGAGCAGTATGTCCATACCTCTGCCTTTGGCAGCTTCCGACAGGTTTAGCCTTTCCCGTGCGCAGTCCCTGTTCTTGGGCCGCTCACAGCGCTGATAAGACTGGGAACCCCTCTGTGGATCTGTTGGGGTCTTCTTACAGAGTTTCCTCACAGGAACGCAGTCTGCCACCATTTCCTATGATGAATGCAAAGGAGTCGCAAAAGGATCAGCTCCCATTCTCCCAGGCTTGTGGTTTTTCGTTTCATTTTTCATTTTTTTTTAAAAAGAAAGAAAGAAAAGAAGCACATGTTGTTTTTTCTTCCCCTCTTCCCTTTCTATTTCCTTCCCTTTGCTTTCCCTTTTATAAAAAAAAAAAAATAACAGGGAGTAAGATGGTTTTTGTTTACCTGTACTAGTTTGTCATCCCATCATATTCCCATGCTGTGTCCTTAAATCAGCATCCTTCTTCCTGTTGCTGCGGGTGCCTTGTCTTTCTATTAACATTCCCTGCAGGAGAAAACAGCGCGGGCCGGCGTCCCCGCCGCCGTACTGCGCATGCGCGATCTGGGGAGCTAGAGATCCGTTGTTTGGCAGGGTTTTTTTCTCTGCTTCTCAGCGTCGGCTCTATTGCGCATGCGCGGGCGCATGCGCTGTCTCTCGGTGCCTCGGCGGCCATTTTTGTTCCTGGAAAGAAGGTCAGTTTTTTGTCCTTTTTTTCTAGATTTAAAAAAAAAAAAAAAGAGAGAGAGAGAGAGAGATTGGGGGTTCATGGGATTAGCACACCCACCCTCAGGGTATTTAAGGTCAGCTTTAGGGGTTAGCGGTCAGTCTCCTCGGCTGTGCCCTGTTAGGTTTCTCCGAAGCTGCTCTGTGGTAAGTATTTAAAAAAAAAAAAGCAAAGGGGGTAATGTGTCCTTTAAAAAAAAAAAAAAAAAAAAAACTCCTTTTTTTTTCTCCTATCTTGCTACATTTCCGCAGCTGATCCTTATGCCCAACTCCGCAATGAGCCATTCACCTCGCAACAAAGATCCTCACACTTCTGTTAGGTATGGGACCAACCATACGTGAGCATTAAAAAAAAAAAAAAAAAAAGTGCGCTCGCTGGCCTGACATGGTTTTTAAATCATAGCCCTGTCCACTTCAAGAGGACCAAAAAATGACGACAGCCCAAGTCGCAGGTCTCATTCTTCACGCCGCCGGTCCCGCTCGTCAGGACATAGGTCCCACTCTTCACGTCATAGATCAAGATCCAGAAGACGGGATCGGTCCCCCTCTCCTAGATCCTATGCAAAGAAGAAATGCTGGACCTGTGGGGCTAGTCCGCTGACGAACAAAGTTGTTCGCAAGGACTGTTTTGCGGACTATGCGTTCAGCCGCGATTTAGAAAATCAACAGGTTGTGGACCTGCTCAAAAGAACTATGAAGGACTCCTTCTCTGGGCTTGCGGCTTTGGTTCCCGCTCAGCCAGTCCCGCAGATGTCCCAGGTTCAGGATGTTGAACTTAATCTTCCTGGTCTTTCTGCAGTCAGTACTCCTCTGCCTCCATCAGGCGGACCGGCCAGAGATTCTCCACCTGAAGACCTCTCGGGGGATTCGTCAGATGAGTCAGATCCCTCTGGCTTCAGCCATTCATTGGTAAAACCATTCATCCAGGCAATCAAAGCTGCGATAGCCTGGGAGGACGCAGAAGAACCTTCCCAGGAAGCAAAAAGCTACTTTCCGTTCCTTAAAAGGAAACAGGTTTTCTTCCCTTTGATGGGCGAAATTAGTCAAATCATTCAAAATGAGTGGTCAAAGACTGATAAAAAACTTTCGTTGGGCAGTTTCAATAAACTGTATCCCTTACCAGAGTCGGGAACGCAGTCATTAAACTCCATGCCTGTGGTGGACGCATCAGTGGTGCGCCTCGCAAAAAATATCACTCTGCCTATGGAAGATTCCGCTTCCTTCAAGGATCCTCTTGACAGACGAATCGACCAGGACCTCAAGAGGAGCTACTTAGCTGCAGGAGCAGCGTGTAAGCCAGCGATCGCCCTCACCTCCGTGTCTAATGCCATCAGAACTTGGACAGATAACATCAAAACAGCTCTGCGCCAGGACGTCCCCAAGGAGGACATAATTAAAGCCTTGGAGGAAATTAGGTTGTCAGCAGTCTTTGTCGGAGTAGCAGCTATAGACACGATTAGGTGTTCAGCAAGGCCTATGCTGCACTCGGTAATGGCGAAAAGGTCCTTGTGGCTGAAACCCTGGATGGCGGACTTAGCTTCCAAGCAAAATTGGTGCAAAATCCCATTCGATGGGAAGGCATTATTTGGAGACAAGATGGATAAAGCCATCTCCAGGTTGTCAGGAGGAAAGTCCGTTATGCTTCCCCAAGATAGAAGGATGCGAAGATCCAGAGGGGGTTCTTCTAGGTTCCACCAGTCAAATCCTAGGGATTTTAGACAATCAAGGCAGCCCAGAGATGGCAGAAGACCCTGGAAGGGCACTCAGGCATCCTTTTTGGGCAGAAAGATGAAGGCCCCTCCGACTCTACATGAGCAGAAGCAATCCTTTTGACGCCAGATTAGCCCAGACACTCCCGGTGGGAGCCAGGCTAAAGTTCTTTTTTCCAGTCTGGGACAACAGATGCCAGGATTCCTGGGTCCTGTCAACAATCCAATGGGGGCACTTTTGGAGTTTCTCTCATCCTCCACCTCAGAATTCTTTCAAGAGAACAGAAATTCCATCCTCTCCGCTGAAGGCTCAAGCCCTAAGACACTTCGTATCGTCACTCCAGCTTCAGGGGGCAGCTGTGCCGGTTCCCTTGGCAGAGCGCTTCGCAGGCTTCTATTCCACCCTGTTTCTGGTCCCAAAGAGAACGGGTGGATGGAGGCCTGTGATAGATCTAAAGAGGCTCAACAGGCACATACACCCTGAAAGCTTCAAGATGGAATCTCTGCAAACATTTATTCAGGCAGTGCAGCCAGCAGATTGGATGATTTCAGTCGATCTGCAGGATGCGTACCTACACGTTCCAATTCTACCTGCCTTTCAAAAGTATCTAAGATTTGCAGTAGGACGGACCCACCTGCAGTTTCAAGCGCTGCCCTTCATTCTGTGCACCTCCCCCAGGGTATTCGCCAAGATTATAATATCCGCCCTGGTTCCCCTGCGGGAGAGGGGTTTGAGGATATACCACTATTTAGACAACATCCTCCTCCTTGCAAGCAGTCCGGATCGGTTGGTATATCACCGAGATATTCTTCTCCAGTCCCTGAGAGAACTAGGATGGCTGATAAACTCCGAAAAGAGTCAGCTTGCACCTACACAGCGGATGATCTATCTGGGTGCAATGTTCAACACTCAGGAGGGGACAGTATCATTACCATCTCCAAAGATGAGGATCATCATCCAGAAGATGGTCAAGACCATCCGGAGCCTGTATCTAACGGCGTCACAATGTCTGAGCCTCATTGGCACAATGTCTGCCTGTATACCAATGATTCCTTGGGCCCATTGGCACTTGAGGTATTTCCAGATGGGTTTCTTGGCGCAGTGGAAGAAACAACAACTCTCTCAGATAATCCTGCTGACGGGAGCAATGCGCAGGAGTCTTCATTGGTGGACCCTTCCAGGAAAACCTCTCCGAACCTCGTCACCTGGGTTCCCTCCCCTGGATAACAGTTACATCCGACGCAAGTGGACAAGGCTGGGGAGCCCCTTGCGGGAAACCAGGATACAGGGAAGATGGTCCTGTTCCACCCAGGGAGTGGTATCCAACATCCTGGAGATGAGAGCAGCGTTCTTGGCATTGACTTCGTTGGCATCTCAAATCAGAGGCCAGAGAATACTTATACGCCTGGACAACAGGGCAGCTGTCGCGTATCTGCAGAAGCAGGGGGGCACTCGCAGCAGATCACTCCTCAGGGAAGTAAAGCCGATTATGCTCTGGGCAGAGAAGAACATCCTAGACCTCAGGGCAATGTATCTCCCGGGCAGGTTGAACACAGAAGCAGACACGCTGTCGAGGAACTTCCTTGACAACAACGAGTGGGCTCTTTATCCCCATGTCTTCCGTCAGATTGCCAACCTTTGGGATCCTCCTCAGGTAGACCTATTTGCCACTCCGGAGAATGCCAAGCTGACCAGATTCTTCTCTCGCCTGCTGTACACGCAAGCCGAGGAAGTGGATGCCCTGTCATGCCCCTGGAGGTTCACCACCGCATATGCCTTTCCCCCCCGGCCAATTAATATTCAAGTTCCTCCTGAGGCTTCTCAGAGAGACAGTCCAGGTACTGGCAGTACTTCCATATTGGCCGAAGAGACCCTGCTTTCCTCTAGCTATGCGCCTCAGTGTGAGCTCTCCAATCAGGATCCCTCCTTTCCCTCAACTTCTGGCGCAGGGCAGTTTAGTTCATCCAAACCCTCAGAAGCTGAATCTTCTAATCTGGAGGTTGAGAGGCGAAGGTTCAAGCCCCTAGGATGTTCCCCAGGGGTCATAACAACCCTTCTAGAAGCCAGGAAGTCAGCAACCAATGCTATATATTCAAAAATATGGGACAAGTTCTTGTCATTTGCTACCACAAATGAGTTTCATCCAATCCTTCCTTCTACATCAAATGTTCTAGGTTTTCTCCAGGCAGGACTTGATCTGGGTCTTGGTCTAGGTTCCCTCAAAGTGCAAGTAGCAGCAATCTCTGCCGCAACAAATAAAAGATGGGCAGAAGAACCTTTAGTAGTCACTTTCCTCAGAGGAGTATTAAAGATTCGCCCACCTGTCAGACGGTCTTTTCCTAAATGGGATTTATCCCTGGTCCTTGAAGTCCTCTCTGACCATCCCTTTGCTCCAGTGGAACAAGTAGCAATATGGAACCTAACACTGAAGACGACTTTCCTGCTAGCCATTACATCTGGCAGAAGGATTTCAGAACTTCACTCTTTAGGGATAGGTGATGACCACATCTCTTTCTTCCACGATAGAGTGGAGCTTCGTCCCCTTCGGGGGTTCACACCTAAGGTCACTACTCCAAGCCACCTTTTGGAGCCTTGGGCACTACCAGTATTTGCTGAAACGGATTCGGAATCGTGTCACGAGCTGGACATATCTAGAGTGCTCAGGGCCTACCTAGAGGCCACCAGACCCTTCAGGAACTCGGAAAGACTTTTTATTGTACCATTCGGTAAATACAGGAGCAAAGAAGCTTCCATCAGAACTCTGGCATCTTGGGTTGTAAAATTAATCCAGAAGGCCTACAGGATGAAGAATATGGAACCTCCATCCCGAGTGAATGCTCATTCTACAAGGGCAGTCTCAACCTCCTGGGCAGCAAGGGCTAATGTTTCATTGGAGACAGTGTGCAGGGCCGCCACCTGGTCTTCTCACAATACTTTCCTCAGACACTAACATATTGATCGAGGACTCACAACGGTTGAGTTCGGAAGGAGGGCAATTCAGGTTGCAATGTCCCATTCTAATTAAACATGTATTGTTAAGCATTATCCCACCCGTGTCAGCTAAGTTACTTATCACCAGTATGCTGCCATGGAGGCACCAGGAAAACAGAAAATTGTATCATACCTACCGTAATTTTCCTTTCCTGGTGCCTATCCATGGCAGCATACGCTCCCACCCTCGGTATTCTATTTTACGGAGAATGTTGGGGAAGGGACTATGCCTTTAATTTATGCTATTCACTAGTCCTGAGGGAGGAGTCGAGGCGGAGCTCTATCACCAGTATGCTGCCATGGATAGGCACCAGGAAAGGAAAATTACGGTAGGTATAATACAATTTTCTGTTTTTGTTCCCTGCAAAGTAAAAGCATAATGGGCTAGTGCATTGCATACTAGCCCATTATGTTCCACCTACCTGCAAACGAAACCCGCAATGTCCCCACTGGTGGCCTTGTCCATCTTCACCCCTCTTCCTCCTGGGGCCGTGGACTCCGGCTCTGTGACTGGACGGAGTCGCATGATGTCACTCCCGTGCATGTGCGCAGGAACCGACAGTCACAGCACGCTGCTGAAGAAAGGCCATGATCATGCCCTTTCTTCAGTGTGCATGCGCCGAAGATGTCGGTGCAAGCGTACATGGCAAATATCTCCCAAACCATGCAGGTTTAGGAGATATTTCCAGTACCTACAGGTAAGCCTTATTATAGGCTTACCTGTAGGTAAAACTGGTATGTAAGGGTTTACAACCACTTTAAAGCTGAAGTCTTCTGTTTGTTTCAAGCCCAGACTTCACTATAACTTGCTTAGAAAGAAATACCAAAGTCCTCTAGTTGTATATAGTTCTTGTTTTTGGAGTATCATACCACTACCCTCAACCCTATCCAAGTTCTTCAAAAATAAAAACAACAAAACCAACACCCTGTGGATCTCAGCACCAACAACAGATTCACCCAGGGAAGACCAGTGCTGTGGCCAGTGCTTGACCCCTTGGGTCCTGCCACAGACCCCTCACTGTTATCCATTTACCTTAAGAACCGCAAAATTCTATGTGGCAGATACATCCCATCGACAACTGACGGGAACTGTTTGTCAGAACCCCTAGACTGGTTATTGAAGAAACGTGTGAATGAGCCTGTGTGCCTGGCTGTGGGGCAAAGCTTGTGGGGAAGACCTGTACCATAAGCGATGTTGTAATGCCAGTCAGACAAGCAGTAATGAGGTGCTTGCTGTCTAACATGGTTATTAGTAAGAAGTTTTCCAATCAGGAAATCAAGCAATTCAGAGCAAAAAATAACCAAGCCACAATTTAGATAATACATGATTATTATTTCTCCACATGCTAAAAAGCTAGAAAAGCTAGCTTAAAGTGCCCTGTAAAAGTTAGTATTTACTCTTATCTCTTGAGAAAATCTATCACAATCTTTTTCATTGCAGATATGACCTAAACTCTATAATAATGTTGGGAGAAGGGTAGGCACTCTATTCATTTTGCCTTGGGCCCTAAATAAGAAATTCATCACTGTGTCTCAGTGATCATTATGAGTTTTATTTAGAAGTTGTGTCATAGGAAAGAAGCTACATTCAATATTTAACAGTATAAATGTCAATTTTGAGAATACTGACTTCTCATGAAATATTCAAGTCAAACTGACAAATGGTAAATGATGGCTATTTGGTTGTATATCAGTAAATATTAATTCAGCAGTTTAAAAAAATCAGCAAACAAAAGTCCCTGATCCGGTCTTTATATTAGCTGTTTTTATAAAACCTTTCCACCATGCACAGCAGGACACAGACTGTGGGAGAAGAAGAGAGCATTATATAGCTAGGCATAGACAGTAATTCGGCCTCAGCAGGAAGCAGCTAAATTTTCGATCGGTGTGGTCCCTGTTCACCAGAAGTCAATCGTTAGATCAACTTTTGTTAAAGGAACAATCTACAAAATGTTTCTCAAACAGCAGCTGCAGCCTCTGATCAATGTATTCTGAGACAATTGTCATCATTGGGGGAGATTGCTCCATCCACATTGAACAAAAAAAAACTAACTATCTATGGCCAAGCAGATTTATTTACTGCATATAGCTTTGGTCCATAATGACACTCTAGTAAAGCCACCACAAAAAAATTATTATAGTGAAGACAAGCGCTAGAGTTCCGGAAATCACCTTCATACAATGTACTTTAAAATATATTCTTTGGAAGCACATCACAGTCATGGAGAAAGTCATTGTGGGCTCTAGTTATGTTGTTGGTTCCAGTGGCTAACCTCTAACCTCTAATTGTATCAGCATGTAGCTTGCTTCTTGGATTTTTCAGTGTATTTTAATGCTATTGTCTGTTATTGCACAACGTCAGGATGATTCTTAGAAGTTGTGTTCATTTGGGTCATATCTGTCGTCTGTTCAGAAATACTTGTCCCTATAACAGAAACAAGAGTACAATATGTCTTTAAAATGTTTTGTTCCAATGTATAGCTATCCACAAATGTCTGTAAAGTGCAACAACCTACATCGGCTTCACTAAGGCTTATCATTTAAAGGGCCTAACATTATAAGTGGATTTTAACCTTTGATGCAGTTACACTTATATTAAAGCGGTATTAAACCGAAAAACAATTCTTAGATTGCAGATTACCAATTCTGAAATGTGATAGCTGCATTCGTTTTCATTTGTAGACTTTCTATTTTTTATTTTCACCTGGTGATCTGGCCAGTAAGTCTGCTGTTTTTCAACAAAACAAGATTTATCAGTTAAAGGTGTTGAGACAAACCATTTGCCACTTACAGGAGTTCTTACAATGATCAGCTTTTATTTATTTATGTAAAACCCTTATCCCAAAAGAAAAAAACAAACAAACCTGTTGCTTGTACACTGCTTGCGTAACTGCAGTGTGAGCTGGAGTTTGACTTTAATTTGTTAGTGTATCTAAATCTGTTAGTGCATCTAACTTTTTCCTCCCCCAGATTAACTATGCTGCTGTCCAAATGTGCCCCCTGTGCTCCTTTCTCCAGAGTGGGGGAGGGGGCTCTAATACAGAAGGGGTGTTCCTGGCCAGATCACCAGGTGAAAACTGAGGGGGGGAAGCCTAAAAAAAAGAAAATGAATGCAGCCACCATATCTAATTTATTGGTAAGCTGCAATATATTACATTTTTGGTTTTGAGTTTAATATTGCTGTCCCTGCCCCTAACCCCCCTGCCATCCACCAGTCTTCTAATCCCTTGTCCCATCTAGCAAGATTTAAGGGACAACACCAGACAGAGCCTCTTATCAAAATCTTCTGAGCCGAGTCCGTGCATGCTCTTTGCATTCACCATCCAGTCCTGTAGATCGTACATACTTTATGTACAAGTGAAATACATACTCTAGATTTTATTAAATGGAGAATGCACAAGGCATGCACAGGCCCGGCTCAGATGATTTTGACAAGGGACTCTGTAGTCTCATCCGTAATATCTTGGTGGATCAGTGATGGGTGTGTATAAGACTGGCAGGGTGGGGACCCAGAGAGTTCAAAATAAGAGGTTCAAATTTATTTTTCTTCCTGTCATGCCTTCTTTCCCAGCATGTCAAAGCTGAAAATATTTAAATCATGAGAAAAGCTGTTTTTCAGGGTGCAACCGGAGCTTCCCTGCTCTACTGGGCTGCTAGTATAATGTAGTATAGAGCTGAACATTTTCATACAAAGAAAAATGGGTTATATTTAAAGTGTTATTAAACCCAAATAAAAACAAAATGGCATCACATACCACACTTACATGTAAACGTGTTTGGTCATTCATCTTGTAGTTAGCATGGGATTTTTTTTTGTTGTTTCTAAGAGCACTTCTATTTTTGCAATGGCTCCGCTGACATGCATAAGTGACACAGAGGTGCTAGATCCTAATGGGACATGTAATCTGCCCATCTCCCTGCAAATTGCTATGAGAGTCATTTTGGCCACAGCACTATCTTAGGGCTGCCACATTTTCTTAAATCCAAACACGAACACTTTAGCGGCGCACAGCAATTTATTTTAAGGGGGAACGCTGTGGACTCTGGTATAAAGAGGAACTCTGATGTAAGGTGGTTTCTGCTCACCAAAGCTCTCACTTACTTTAGAGTTCCAGGCATTTCCCCTAAATCAGGGTTCCCACAGCCCCCTTACATCAAAGTCCACAGGGCACCCCTTATATCTGAGTCCCTCTTATCTTAGTGTACACACTCGCTCAGAGGCAGGAGAGAGAAGGAAGGAAGGGGGGAGACTTTAGGCATTGGATGTTGAGCTTACTCACCCGAGGATGGAGGCTCAAGCATTGACACCTTTCATCCACAATGCATCTGCCGGCTGCTGAGCTTCAAATTTCCAGCCCAAGCATCCCTTTCCCGAGCATTGAATGCTGGGGAATGGAGTGTGGGTGGGCAGACAGAGGGGTAAGGGCAGAAGGAGCAGGAGGTCTGAAACCCGGACACACAATTCCAAACCCGGACTTTCAAGGGTGAATTCCGGATGGGTGGCAACCCTACACTACCTGCATGTTCTCCTTGTGCCTGCGTGGGTTTCTTCTGGGTACTCTGGGTTCCTCCCACACTCCAAAGACATGCTGGTGGGTTCATTGATAAATTGGACCTAGTGTGTGTACATGAATGTGGATTAGGGACCTTGCACTGTAAGCTCTTTGAGGGCAGGGACTGATATGAATATACTGTATATGTAAAGTTCTGCATAAACTGACAGTGCTATATAGACTGCAGACATGGTACAGGAGATGGTCAGAGACTGAGGACATGGTACAGGAGATGGTCAGAGACTGAGGACATGGTACAGAAGATGATCAGAGACTGAGGACATGGTACAGGAGATGGTCAGAGACTGAGAACATGGTACAGGAGATGGTCAGAGACTGAGGACATGGTACAGGAGATGGTCAGAGACTGAGGACATGGTACAAGAGATGGTCAGAGACTGGGGACATGGTACAGGAGATGGTCAGAGACTGCAGACATGGTACAGGAGATGGTCAGAAACTGCAGACATTGTACAGGAGATGGTCAGAGACTGAGGACATGGTACAGGAGATGGTCAGAGACTGAGGACATGGTACAGGAGATGGTCAGAGACTGGGGACATGGTACAGGAGATGGTCAGAGACTGCAGACATGGTACAGGAGATGGTAAGAGACTGAGGACATGGTACAGGAGATGGTCAGAGACTGAGGACATGGTACAGGAGATGGTCAGAGACTGAGGACATGGTACAGGAGATGGTCAGAGACTGAGGACATGGTACAGGAGATGGTCAGAGACTGGGGACATGGTACAGGAGATGGTCAGAGACTGCAGACATGGTACAGGAGATGGTAAGAGACTGAGGACATGGTACAGGAGATGGTCAGAGACTGAGGACATGGTACAGGAGATGGTCAGAGACTGAGGACATGGTACAGGAAATGGTCAGAGACTGGGGACATGGTACAGGAGATGGTCAGAGACAGGGGACATGGTACAGGAGATGGTCAGAGACTGGGGACATGGTCAGAGAGTCAGAGACTGCAGACATGATACAGGAGATGGTCAGAGACTGAGGACATGGTACAGGAGATGATCAGAGACTGAGGACATGGTACAGGAGATGGTCAGAGACTGAGGACATGGTACAGGAGATGGTCAGAGACTGGGGACATGGTACAGGAGATGGTCAGAGACTGCAGACATGGTACAGGAGATGGTCAGAAACTGCAGACATTGTACAGGAGATGGTCAGAGACTGAGGACATGGTACAGGAGATGGTCAGAGACTGAGGACATGGTACAGGAGATGGTCAGAGACTGGGGACATGGTACAGGAGATGGTCAGAGACTGCAGACATGGTACAGGAGATGGTAAGAGACTGAGGACATGGTACAGGAGATGGTCAGAGACTGAGGACATGGTACCGGAGATGGTCAGAGACTGAGGACATGGTACAGGAAATGGTCAGAGACTGGGGACATGGTACAGGAGATGGTCAGAGACAGGGGACATGGTACAGGAGATGGTCAGAGACTGGGGACATGGTCAGAGAGTCAGAGACTGCAGACATGATACAAGAGATCAATGCAGCCTCACCAGTGCCCATCAGATGCAGCCAGCCAGTGTCCCCAGTAGGGATGAGCCGAACACCCCCCTGTTCGGTTCGCACTAGAACATGCGAACAGGAAAAAAGTTCGTTCGAACATGCGAACACCGTTAAAGTCTATGGGACACGAACATGAATAATCAAAAGTGCTAATTTTAAAGGCTTATATGCAAGTTATTGTCATAAAAAGTGTTTGGGGACCTGGGTCCTGCCCCAGGGGACATGGATCAATGCAAAAAAAAACTTTTAAAAACGGCCGTTTTTTCAGGAGCAGTGATTTTAATAATGCTTAAAGTCAAACAATAAAAGTGTAATATCCCTTTAAATTTCGTAGCTGGGGGGTGTCTATAGTATGCCTGTAAAGGGGCGCATGTTTTCAGTGTTTAGAATAGTCTGACAGCAAAATGACATTTCAAAGGAAAAAAGTCATTTAAAACTACTCGCAGCTATTGCATTGCCGGTCCGACAATACACATACAAGTTCATTGATAAAAACGGCATGGGAATTCCCCACAGGGGAACCCCGAACCAAAATTTAAAAAAAAATGACATGGGGGTCCCCCTAAATTCCATACCAGGCCCTGCAGGTCTGGTATGGATATTAAAGTGAACCCCGGCCAAAATTTTAAATAAATGACGTGGGGAACCCCGTATATTCCATACCAGACCCTTCAGGTCTGGTATGGATTTTAAGGGGAACCCCGCGCCAAAAAAAAAAAAACGGCGTGGGGTCCCCCCAAAAATCCATACCAGACCCTTATCCGAGCACTCAACCTGGCAGGCCGCAGGAAAAGAGGGGGGGACGAGAGAGCGGCCCCCCTCCCTCCTTAACCGAACCAGGCCACATGCCCTCAACATTGGGAGGGTGCTTTGGGGTAGCCTCCCAAAACACCTTGTTGTTGTATATGTTGTAATATGTTCACCGATTTATGTGGGACATTATATTATATGTATGTATACATACAGTCAATATTGACCAGGCCAGAATTCAATTGACAATTGTTGATTTGTCCAACTGAATTTTAACATAGCAAGGGGACAGCTGAAGACCCTTTGATGTGTTAAACTTATGCAAGTCTATATGAACATTTCAAAGGGTGTTCAGGTGGTTGGTATCTAATCTAATTACACATATCTAAGGGGACTTGTTGATGTTGATATGCGGGAGTGCAAATTGGGGCCGTTTATGACTGCAGCTGTTCACGGCTGGGAGTTGTTGTCTGTCTGAAAGACTAAAGTATATAAAAGGCCTGAATGGAGACGGCCAATCAAATTGCTCAGCCATTCAATATCTAGTGAATATAACATGGTGTTCAGTCTATAGTTTTTAGTTAGGCTTGTCTGTGTATGAACAGGCAAACCTAGAAAGAAATGGGACTCTGAATTATATACTCTGTCGGATTTTTTGTCATCTGTAGACTTTGGACTTTGTTCTGTGTTGGAAGTCAATAAAGTGCATCTCTCTGGAAGAATTGGGTTGCTGCGGAAGAGTACTTACTAATTAATTATCATACCCACTCTACAGCATATCACCCAGTATATTTTTACATCACTACACTTGTCCCCATGTTGATGAGGACAAGGGCCTCATCCCCACAACCCTGGCCGGTGGTTGTGGTAGTCTGCGGGTGGGGGGTTTATCGGAATCTGGAAGCCCCCTTTAACAAGGGGACCCCCAGATCCCACCCCCCCCTGTGTGAAATGGTAAGGGGGTACTAGTACCCCTACCATTTCACTAAAAAACTGTCAAAAATGTTAAAAATGACAAGAGACAGTTTTTGACAATTCCTTTATTTAAATGCTTCTTCTTTCTTCTATCTTCCTTCATCTTCTTCTTCTGGTTCTTCTGGCTCTTCTGGTTCTTCCTCCAGCATCTCCTCCGTGGTATCTTCTATCTTCTTCTCCTCGGGCCGCTCCACACCCATGGCATGGGGGGAGGCTCCCGCTCTTCTCTTCATCTTCTTCTCTTCTTCATTTTCTTCTTCATCTTCTTCTCTTCTTCATTTTCTTCTCCGGGCGGCTCCGCATCCATGCTGGCATGGAGGGAGGCTCCCGCTGTGTGACGGCGTCTCCTCTTCTGACGGTTCTTAAATAACGGGGGGCGGGGCCACCCCGTGACCTCGCCCCCCTCTGACGCATGGTGACTTGACGGGACTTCCCTGTGACGTCACGGGGAATGCCACAGGGAAGTCCCGTCATGTCCTGTGTGTCAGAGGGGGCGGGGTCACCGGGTGGCCCCACCCCCCATTATTTAAGAACCGTCAGAAGAGGAGACGCTTCACACAGCGGGAGCCTCCCTCCATGCCAGCATGGATGCGGAGCGGCCCGGAGAAGAAAATGAAGAAGAGAAGAAGAGAAGAAGAGAAGAAGATGAAGAAGAGAAGAAGATGAAGAGAAGAGCGGGAGGCTCCCCCCATGCCATGGGTGCGGAGCGGCCCGAGGAGAAGAAGATAGAAGACGCCGCGGAGGAGATGCTGGACGAGAACGCCGGAGGAAGAACCAGAAGAGCCAGAAGAACCAGAGGAAGAAGAAGATGAAGGAAGATAGAAGAAAGAAGAAAGAAGAAGCATTTAAATAAAGGAATTGTCAAAAACTGTCTCTTGTCATTTTTAACATTTTTGATAGTTTTTTAGTGAAATGGTAGGTGTACAAGTACCCCCTTACCATTTCACACAGGGGGGGCCGGGATCTGGGGGTCCCCTTGTTAAAGGGGGCTTCCAGATTCCGATAAGCCCCCCGCCCGCAGACCCCCACAACCACCAGCCAGGGTTGTGGGGATGAAGCCCTTGTCCTCATCAACATGGGGACAAGGTGTTTTGGGGGGCTACCCCAAAGCACCCTCCCAATGTTGAGGGCATGTGGCCTGGTACAGTTCGGGGGGGCGCTCTCTCGTCCCCCCTCTTTTCCTGCGGCCTGCCAGGTTGCATGCTTGGATAAGGGTCTGGTATGGATTTTTGGGGGACCCCAGGCCGTTTTTTTTTTTTTAATTTTGGCCGGGGTTTCCCTTAATATCCATACCAGACCTGAAGGGCCTGGTATGGAATTTAGGGGGACCCCCACGTCATTTTTTTTTTAAATTTTGGTTCGGGGTTCCCCTGTGGGGAATTCCCATGCCGTTTTTATCAATGAACTTCTATGTGTATTGTCGGACCGGCAATGCAATAGCCGAGAGTAGTTTTAAATGACTTTTTTCCTTTGAAATGTCATTTTGCTGTCAGACTGTTCTAAACACGGGAAACATGCGCCCCTTTACAGGCATACTATAGACACCCCCCAGCTACGAAATTTAAAGGGATATTACACTTTTATTGTTTGACTTTGAAGCATTATTAAAATCACTGCTCCTGAAAAAACAGCCATTTTTAAAACTTTTTTTTGCATTGATCCATGTCTCCTGGGGCAGGACCCAGGTCCCCAAACACTTTTTATGACAATAACTTGCATATAAGCCTTTAAAATTAGCACTTTTGATTTCTCCCATAGACTTTTAAAGGGTGTTCCGCGGCATTCGAATTTGCCGCAAACACCCCAAATTGTCCGCTGTTCGGCGAACTTGCGAACAGCCAATGTTCGAGTCAAACATGAGTTCGACTCGAACTCGAAGCTCATCCCTAGTCCCCAGTAGTGCAGCCAGTGTCCTCAGTAGTGCAGCCAGTGTCCCCATTGCAGCCAGTGTCCCTAATAGTGCAGCCAGTGTCCCCGTCCCCAGTAGGGCAGCCAGTGTCCCCATTGCAGTGTAGCCAGTGTCCCCAGTAGTGCAGCCAGTGTCCCCAGTAGTGCAGCCAGTGTCCCCAGTAGTGCTGCCAGTGTCCCCATTGCAGCGTAGCCAGTGTCCCCAGTAGTGCAGCCAGTGTCCCCAGTAGTGCAGCCAGTGTCCCCAGTAGTGCAGCCAGTGTCCCCATTGCAGCCAGTGAAGGAGAGGAGAGCCGCCGCCTGTTTGATTACAGCGTCGGGAACATCACAGCTTTCATTTCAATAGCTGTGTGTTCCCTGCTGTGCGCCGTCACATACAGCCCCTCCCCCTTGTCCGGGGAACTTTGATAGACAGATCACCCATCCCAGGATTGGACGGGTAATCTGTCTATCAAAGTGCCCAAAATCATCGAGTCTGTTCCGGGATTACATGAAGAGACAGAAGGAATTGAGGCAGCCTACATCTACAGAAGATCTGTGGTTAGTTTTCCAAGATGTTTGAAACAACCTACCTTTTCAGTTCCTTCAAAAACTGTGTGCAACTGTACCTAGAAGAATTGATGCTGGTTTGAAGGCAAAGGATATTGATTTGATTTGGATTTCTCTTCTGTTCATTTACTTTCCATTTCATCAGTTGATAAAAATAAACTAACACTTCTATTTCTGAAAGCATTCTTAATTTACAGCATTTTTCACACCTGCCTAAAACTTTTGCACAGTACAGTATATATAATATTTCTAATTGCTTTTCAGCTTTTGTACAACAATATTATGCTCTTCAGTTATTTTGGACTTATTTTAGTAGAAGCTTTGCACTCATTAAAGCGGAGTTCCACCCAAAAGCGGAACTTCCGGTTTAAGTACTCCTAGCCCCCTGACATGCCACAATTGGCATGTCATTTTTTTTGAGGGGGGGGGGGGGGGGGGGCTGGGTACCGGGTTTGAATAAAGCAAGTTACAAAAAAACATTTATGCTTTTAGGATAAATCAATTCCCTTTAGCATCAGCAATTACCTCAAAGCAGGAACCAGTAATTGGATATTTAGAAAATGATGTTTCAAAATAAATGAAGATAACTGCACCTATTGAACAGATGTAGTGGTTTGTGCCTGAGAATAAATAACGCAATAAAATAAGGGCAGTATCAGAGCCATGTGCAGAATGAACATATGACTTCAATGGACCTTTTTGAAATGATTCTCATTCCCATGGGCTAACCTACAGAAGACTGGAGGGCCTTAGGGGTCTTTAGAAAAAATAGAACCGGAAATATTTTCTTATTTTGGAGCAGCACGCTATGGGGGTGGGTGAAAAGGTTAAGAATCAAGGGCAGAAAACAAGTTCCAAAATTATATTCAAAAACAAAACAGAAAGCCGCTGTGTCCAGAGAGAAAGGAGACTCTGAAAAAAGGATTGCTTTAACCCCTTTAATGCCAAAGAGCCCTCTGGCAACAGAGAGAAAACAAGAGGCGCTTCTTAAACTCAGCACACAATAAGGGTCTTATTTACTCTTTTCTGCTATTACACGTTTTACATTTGGAAATGTTATATTTTGTGTTTGATACAAAATGAAAAAGCGATGGTAGATGCAATAGTAGAACTTGAGTATGATTATAACTAAGAATTAGAACAAGATGTCAGTAAAGGATAATTTGTGTTTCCTCTTCTTCATCATCATTTGGTTTTTCAAATGTGTGCTCCTATGACTAAATGCCAGATGTTTCCTTTTTAATGAATATGCTGGGGAATCAATTCTGGAAGTGCCTGAACACATGGGCACTTTCTGCAGCTCATTTAGCTGCCCTAAGGCCCATGCACTTATAGCTTAAAGTGTAACTTCAGCCTAAAACAATTATCTTTTCTGGATATGAGGGGGAAAGATTAGAACTTTGGTCAGTGGTGGCTGGTGCTCAATATTTTGGGGGGTGGCAAACAAACCTGCTGCCACCACGGCCAGGCCGGTCTTTGTACTCACACTGCTCTGGCTCCCGCTCATCCTCCCATCTGCTGCTGCAATCTCCTCCTCGGCGGCCAATACACAGTTCTGGCCCGGGCTTCTGCTATGGTCTCTGCTAGGAGGACGGGATGGGCTCTATGGAGCCAGGAAGGCGACAATTAGTGCCAAGGGGCTATTGCTTCTCCACATGGTTGAACAGGAAGTGGGTCCTGAGACCCGATTGGCCGGGAGTCCTATTAATTCGCTAATGTCACACTACTGGGTGGGCTCAGAGCGCAGTGCTTTGCGCTCCATGCCCAGCCTTTTTTGAAGCCAATTAGAGCCTCGGGCTCTAATCATGTGCTACAAAAAAGAAAAAATCTCCATTGGAATGAATGCGTCCGGTGCCCTGCATGTAGATTAGGGGCAGGGCACATGGATTAGGGGGGCAGCGCCCCTGTGCCCCGTATGAATGGGCCGCCTCTGACTTTGGTCAACATTTTCTTGCTGTCTGAAGCTTGGTAGGGGAGATTTTCCTTCACTTCCTGTCCTGGTGAAAACATTGCCACTGAGACAGGATGTGAGGGAAAATCTCCAATAAGAACATAGACAGCAAAGTTGTTGGGTGTTCTAGTCTCCTCTTATGCAGGCCATACATGGGTCGAATTCTGAACAAATTTTCTTTTGAAAATCTGAAATGTTGTGCATTTTGTAATCTGATGATGACACCAATGATTTCGAAATTCGACTAACCAAGCCTTCAATTTCACCTCATTTTGCTACAGAAAATAATTTTTGTGGCCGGGAATCTTTTTTTCTTTCCAGGAATTTTCTTTTCTTTGCAGGAATTTTGTTTTCTTGTGCTCATGCGCATTTCTTTTTCGGTTATATTTCTCACACGATTCTCCCATCATTGATTAGAAAGACATTTGTTTTTCACAAAATTTCCAACATGCCCGATCACTCAAATTCGATGGCTGCACAAAAATTGGCTGCTGCTGCCAACTACTAGTGCGAAATTCGAGCGAATATTCTTAGAAAAGATTTAAAAAAAAAGAATTGTTACGGAATTCGACCAATGTAAGGCCAGCCTTACTCTGTTAATAAAGGGGATTTTTATTTTGTGTCCCTATTGAGGATTTTGCCTAAATTCATCACTTCATATCTTGAATTCTCACAGAGAGCAGAAAAAAATTGAGAAATATTCTATTTCTTTTTTACGTTTTACTGGAAGATGTAAGTTCTGGCTGAAAATACATTTTATTGATAGAATGTTAATTCAGTACTAATGAATATGTTTTAAAGAAGTTACAAATAGAGGTGGGTTCCTCGGTGGTGGATTATAGAGGTAGAGAGCTGCCCACGTCCCCTTACTCCAGGGGGCCTTTGGGATGATCAGAAGAATGTCAGTTCTCCTATTTCTCTCTTTGGAAGTTTATTTCAGGCTTACTTTGAATGATCATGGACACTCCCTGTACCTGACAGTATAATTGCCATATTATCTACCACTATCACATTTGTGTTATTTGCAAAGAGTATAACTGCCGAGATCCAGTTCAAACGTCAAACACTGCATTCCAAATCTTTCAGCAATGTTTCACAAAACTAATTTCAGAAAAAACACAAATGTCTATGTACACTGACCCTAATGCATGATCCCATTAAAGTTGCGTGTGGCGCATGAATTGAAATCAACCTATGGCCCATAGTACAATTAATCTACCACTGGGGTTTCTGTATCTCTAGCAGAGATGGCAGACTATTTAGCTATGAATAGCAGATATTTAAAGGCTAAAAGAAAAACTCATAACATGAATTTTTGGGACAAAATTGGCGATTTTTTTGAAAATAAAAAAAATTAAATAATAAAGTAAAACCTGGACAGCTAAAAGAAAACCAGAGGATCAGAGAAAAGCCAATGTTTTAATAATTATGTACAGTGCCTTGAAAAAGTATTCATACCCCTTGAAATTTTCTACATTTTGTCATGTTACAACCAAAAACGTAAATGTATTTTATTGGGATTTTCTGTGATAAACGACCACAAAGTGGCACATAATTGTGAAGTGGAAGGAAAATAATAAATGGTTTTCAATTTTTTTTACAAATAAATATCTGAAAATTGTGGCGTGCATTTATATTCAGCCGTATGTTTAGGGTCATTGTCCTGCTGGAAGGTGAACCTCTGCCCCAGTCTCAAGTCTTTTGCAGACTCTAACAGGTTTTCTTCCAAGATTGCCCTGTATCTAGCTCCATCCATCTTCTCATCGACTCTGACCAGCTGCCCTGTCCCTGCTGAAGAAAAGCATCCACATATCATGATGCTGCCACCACCATGTGGGGATGGTGTGTTCAGGTTGATGTGGGGTGCTAGTTTTCCGCCACACATAGTGTTTTGATTTTAGGCCAAAAAGTTCAATTTTGGTCCCATCTGACCAGAGCATCTTCTTCCACATGTTGGCTGTGGTCCTACACATGGCTTCTCGCAAACTGCAAACAGGGCTTCTTATGGCTTTCTTTCAACAATGGCTTTCTTCTGGTCACTCTTCCAAAGAATGGCAGAGTTTGTGGAGAGCACGACTAATAGTTGTCCTGTGGACAGATTCTCCCACCTGAGCTGTGGATCTCTGCAGCTCCTCCAGAGTTACCATGGGCCTCTTGGCTGCTTCTCGGATTAATGCTCCTCTTGTCCGGCCTGTCAGTTTAGGTGGACGACCATGTCTTGATAGGTTTGCAGTTGTGCCATACTCATGATACTGTTTGTCCACTAAGGTTCTCTAATAAACCTCTGAGGGCTTCACAAAACAGCTGTATTTATACTGAGATTAAATTACACACAGGTGGACTCTATTTACTAATTAGGTGACTTCTGATGTCAATTGGTTCCACTAGATTTTAGTTAGGGGTATCAGAGTAAAAGGGGCTCATTATTAATGCACGGCGCACTTTTAACATATTTATTTGTAAAAAAATTGAAAACCATTTATCATTTTCCTTCCACTTCACAATTATGTGTCACTTTGTGTTGGTCTATCACAAAAAATTCCAATAAAATACATTCAAGTTTTTGGTTGTAACATGACAAAATGTGGAAAATTTCAAGGGATATGAGCACTGTATGCTACTTTTTATAAATGTGGTGAATTTCAATGTACCGTATAAAAACAGTCACAAAATCATACAAATGTGGAAAATGAATGAATGGAAACCGCAAACTATAAGCGGTCTGATTTGCAAAATGGAAAAATTTTAAAAAGAATAGCAAACTAATTATTTCAGAGAGACAGATTAACTGAACAGTGCAACATAGGTGGTAATAAACTTGAAGGGGGTCTTAAGGCAAGGTTTTTCATACTTTTGCTGCAAAAAAAATTTATTCCTATCAACAAATTGTTCGGGAAGCACATGTTTCCTATGGGGGAGTAGACCGCTCCCTCAATAGACAACTTAAATGGGTCAGCACAAGGACAGGAAAAGATATGGACTCCCCATGGTCTCATCTCTCCTTGAGCAGCAGGTCATGATCATAGAAAAGACAAAGTAAATAAGCTGTCTAGGCTGCTTGGATTTATTATTTAACTTCTCAATTAAAATACATGGCTGAATATTCATCTATAAAATATTCGCTCATGCTACTTATTACTATCAAATGCATGTGGTAACTACAATTTTATTTTAGTGATGAATTTAGAAAAGCTTCTTAAACTTCCTAGACATTTGTGTGCCAATAGGCAAAAATGGATTTAAAATATCACTAAATCCTTACTTAAAACATGTTCAAGATCATTCCTCATCTTCTGGTGTGAAGCTCGAGCAGTGCCACATACCATCATGTTCACATGTCCTGCCAGGCTAATGCCGCGTACACACGATCGGATTTTCCGACGGGAAATGTTGGATGCGAGCTTGTTGGCGGTAAGTCCAACCGTGTGTATGCTCCATCGGACATTTGTTGTCGGACTTTCCACCAACTAATGTTGGCTAGCATGCTCTCAAATTTTCTGCCAACAAATGTGTGTTGTCGGACTTTCCGATCGTGAGTACACAAGTCTATTGGACAAAAGTCCAAAGTACAAACACGCATGTTCGGAAGCAGAAGCGGTCGGTCTTGTAAACTAGTGTTTGTAATGGAGAATTAACATTTGTGACTTCGCAAATTATGAAATCTCAAAATGCAGCGCACATTCTCTTCTTCTTTAGTGGGATAATAATGAAGCTGCTTTGCTGGTGATACTGATGGAGTTATTGCAAACAAATTTTCAAAGGCTTTTTTTTCTAGTGATATCAAGAATAATATTATTATGTTTTTTTTTTTGTTTTTTTTTTTATTTGTGCAAGTTACCACAACACCATTATCCCGTAGTTTATAAGAACAAAGATACAACTATGTTGGTGCCCCTTGTCAATTTTACATTGTATTTTTTAAAATGTAACTGCCTACTCCCAAACTGTCATTTGAAGTAAAACACATATTCGCCACAATTTTTTTATTGTGCATTAAAAAATTCAAACAAATAAAATTAGACATGCTATCTGACAATAGAACTTAACCAAAAAATGCATTATATGCATCCAAAAATATAGAAAATATACCAAATAAAATCATTATTCAACCAAAAAAATAATGTCACAGCAATAACGCCAAGGCCAATAATAAATAACACGTTATCTCCTCTGATTCCACAACATGGCTGGTTGACGAACGGCCATTCAGAAATGAACTGAAAAGCACGACTCAACACTCACTAAACTTCTACTAACACAAAATTAGCAGAAGGAGCCCAAAGTGTGGCGCTAAAGAGCTGAAAAACCACATAGTATGTCTAGTACGTCACTACATTCGTAATTTTTGCCCAACATTTGTATGACCGTCTGTATGCAAGACAAGTTTGAGCGAACACCCTTCGAACAAAATTCCAGGGTTTCGTTGTCGGAAAGTCCAATTGTGTGTACAAGGCATTAGACTTCATCTCCCAAGAGGACTTGCACCAGCCTTCAGTAATGTGTAAGTGTTTCCAATTTGATGCTGTAGAAAAAGCATCATGTTGAGGAAATTGGGTGGAGGCTTTTGCACCCACAGGTGGCATGGTCCACATGCAGAATTGTAGTACACTACAAGGATGTGCTAAGGTAGGTTGGCTACACTAGACATACACTCACCGGCACTTTGTTAGGTTCCTTGCTTCAACCCCCTTTTGCCCTCAGAACTGCCTTAATTCTTCATGGCATAGATTCAATAAGGTGTTGGAAACATTCCCCTGAAATTTTGGTCCATATTGACATGATAGCATCACGCAGTTGCTGCAGATTTGTTGGCCGCACATGCATGATGCGAATCTCCCATTCCCTCACATTCCCAAGGCGCTTTATTGGATTTAGAATCTGAAGGCTGTGGAGGCCATTGGAGTACAGTGAATTGTCATGTTCAAGAAACCAGTGGTGAGATGATTTGAGCTTTGTGACATGGTGCATTACCCTGCTGGAAGTAGCAATCAGAAGATGGGTACACTGTAGTCATAAAGGGGCCCAAAATGTGCCAAGAAAATATCCCCTACACCATTACACCACCACCACCACCACCAGCCTGAACCGTTCATACAAGGCAGGATGGATCCATGCTTTCATGTTGTTTATGCCAAATTCTGACCCTGCCATCTGAATGTCACAGCTGAAATCGGGACTCTTTAGACCAGGCAACATTTTTCCAATCTTCTATTGTTCAATTTTGGTGAGTCTGTGCGAATTGTAGCCTAAGTTTCTTGTTCTTAGCTGACAGGAGTGGGACCCGGTGTGGTCTTCTGCTGCTGTAGCCCATTTGCTTCAGCGTTCGATGTGTTGTGCATTCAGAGATGGTATTCTGCATACCTTGGTTGTAATGCGTGGTTATTTGAGTTACTGTTGCCTTTCTATCATCTGGAACCCGTCTGCCCATTCTCTTCTGACCTCTGACATCAACAAGGCACAACTGCCGCACACTGGATATTTTCTCTTTTTCGGACTATTCTCTGTAAATCCTAGAGATGGTTGTGCAAGAAAATCCCAGTAGATCAGCAGTTTTTGAAATACTCAGGCCAGCCCGTCTGGCACCAACAAACATGCCAAGTTCAAAGTCACTTAAAACCCCTTTCTTCTCCATTCTGATGCTCAGTTTGAACTTAGGTGATTAGCAATTTGTGTTACCAAGCAATTGAACAGGTGTACCTAATAAAGTGGTCGGTCAGTGTATATGAAGACCATGGAGCAGCCACCCTGATAAAGGAAGTGCAAAACCTACTTGTTTGAAATAATTATATCTAAACATCAGAAGAGGCATTGTTTATTTCTCATGCAATACAAGGGATACATATTGAATGTTCACCTTTTGAACAATGATAATGTAAAGAAAGTTCAAAAGTACAGGGGTTTGAGTGGTGAAAGGTGATAGACAATAATTATTTACACCAACTCTTTATTAAAGGATTCTTTAGAAGATATAACCAAACAGGTCAGACCAAGTACAATACAGCCTTCTAAGACAGGAAGTATCTGCAGGTCTCAATTTTATTATAAATCCAAAAATATTAATCCAAAAATAATAGGTTTAATCCTCATTTAATCCTCATTTTACAGACAATGGGTGGAGCAAGTACATTAAATGATTGCTCCTTGCCACTTGGCAAACTTTACTTCCAGAAATGCTGGTTTACAGCACACATTTTGTGTAATATTATAGGACCATATATTTCACATCCAGGGACGTGCGGTGAGGTCAGTGGCTGGTGAGACACTGGCTAGTATCAGAGTACACTGGTTACATATGCTGCGATCGTTAGAGCAATAATTCTAGCACTAGACCTCCTCTGTAACTCTAAACATGTAACCTGTAAATAATTTTAAAGCATCACCTATGGACATTTATAAGTACTAAAGTTTGGCGCCATTCCACAAGTGTGCGCAATTTTAAAGTGTGACGTGTTAGGTATCTATATACTTGGCGTAACATCTTTCAAATTATCTAAAAAAATCGGGCTAACGTTAGTGGGTTTTTTTTTATTCATGAAACTGTTTTTTTCCCCAAAAAAAACATGTTTAAAAAAATTGCTGAGCAAATACTGTGTGACATAAAAAGCTACAACGACCACTATTTTATTCCCTAGGGTGTCTGCTAAAACAATATACAGTGGGGACAGAAAGTATTCAGACCCCCCTAAATTTTTCACTCGTTGTTATACTGCAGCAATTTGCTGAAATCATTTAAGTTAATTTTTTTTCCTCATTAAAGTACACACAGCACCTCATATTGACAGAAAAACACAGAATTGTTGACATTTTTGCAGATTTATTAAAAAAGAAAAACTGAAATATCACATGGTCCTAAGTATTCAGACCCTTTGCTCAGTATTTAGTAGAAGCACCCTTTTGATCTAATACAGCCATGAGTCTTTTTGGGAAAGATGCAACAAGTTTTTCACACCTGGATTTGGGGATCCTCTGCCATTCCACCTTGCAGATCCTCTCCAGTTCTGTTAGGTTGGATGGTAAACGTTGGTGGACAGCCATTTTTAAGTCTCTCCAGAGATGCTCAATTGGGTTTAAGTCAGGGCTCTGGCTGGGCCATTCAAGAACAGTCACGGAGTTGTTGTGAAGCCACTCCTTCGTTATTTTAGCTGTGTGCTTAGGGTCATTGTCTTGTTGGAAGGTCAACCTTCGGCCCAGTCTGAGGTCCTGAGCACTCTGGAGAAGGTTTTCGTCCAGGATATTCCTGTACTTGGCTGCATTCATCTTTCCCTCGATTGCAACCAGTCATCCTGCCCCTGCAGCTGAAAAACACCCCCACAGCATGATGCTGCCACCACCATGCTTCACTGTTGGAACTGTATTAGACAGGTGATGAGCAGTGCCTGGTTTTCTCCACACATACTGCTTAGAATTAAGGCCAAAAAGTTCTATCTTGATCTCATCAGACCAGAGAATCTTATTTTTCACCATCTTGGAGTCCTTCAGGTGTTCTTTTAGCAAACTCCATGCGGGTTTTCATGTGTCTTGCACTGAGGAGAGGCTTTCATCGGGCCACTCTGCCATAAAGCCCCAATTAATGGAGGGCTGCAGTGATGGTTGACTTTCTACAACTTTCTCCCATCTCCCGACTGCGTCTCTGGTGCTCAGCCACAGTGAACCTTGGGTTCTTCTTTACCTCTCTCACCAAGGCTCTTCTTCCCCAATAGCTCAGTTTGGCCGGACGGCCAGCTCTAGGAAGGGCTCTGGTGGTCCCAAACGTCTTCTATTTAAGGATTATGGAGGCCATTGTGCTGTTAGGAACCTTAAGTGCCGCAGAAATTTTTTGTAACCTTGGCCAGATCTGTGCCTTGCCACAATTCTGTCTCTGAGCTCTTCAGGCAGTTCCTTTGACCTCATAATTCTCATTTGCTCTGACATGCACTGTGAGCTGTAAGGTCTTATATAGACAGGTGTGTGGCTTTCCTAATCAAGTCCAATCAGTATAATCAAACACAGCTGGACTCTTATGAAGGTGTAGAACCATCTCAAGGATGATCAGAAGAAATGGACAGCATCTGAGTTAAATATGAGTGCCACAGCAAAGGGTCTGAATACTTAGGACCATGTGATATTTCAGTTTTTCTTTTTTAATAAATATGCAAAAATGTCAACAATTCTGTGTTTTTCTGTCAATATGGAGTGCTGTGTGTACATTATTGAGGAAAAGAATGAAGTTAAATGATTTTATCAAATGGCTGCAATATAACAAAGAGTGAAAAATTAAAGGGGGTCTGAACACTTTCTGTCCCCACTGTATATATATATAATGTTTGGGGGTTCTGAGTAGTTTTCTACCAAAAAAAAGATGATTTTTACACGTAGGAGAGAAGTGTCAGAATTGGCCTGGGTGGCAAAGGGTTAATTACCATAAGTAAGTAATATACAAATAATTATTATATATTGTTTTTAAGGTAAATTACTATATTTTCAAAATCTGTACTCAAGCAGGTGGCTTAACTGACAAATTACTGAAGTTTGAAGTTATAACTTCCAACCAGTAATTTCACAGTAAACAGATAAATAATAAATAATTATGTTCTAACATATAGCATATAAATATATGATTTAGCTTGAATATAACAGTACCTTTTCAACATAATCAGTTTCTCCCTCTTAACTGTGTGAGAAAAACATGGGATTGTGGGTAAATCTTATACCCATAACCCCATGTTTTTTCCTTGTAGTTAAGAGGGCTGGGCTGGAAGGGAGCATTTGTCTTTTAGACACATGCCCCTTCTATGACACTGCAGTGAGTGGTGTGCCTCCACTCCAGCATTTTTATTGGACAGCTGGTACTTTACCATTGGTCCAAGACTCCAAGCTGTTCATTGAGCTCAGTGCCTCCGACAAGAAGTGAGACGCACTGTGAGCCCATCCTCTCAGTCTGCTGCAAACAGAGTGTGCAAGCTTGTATTTAAAGTGGCCACTCTGTATTTAGCTTCTGACAGGCTGTGCAAGGAGCCCCACATCTCTGGAACCATAGGTCGTAGAAGCCCCAAATTTTTACCAGTGGTGGGGTCTCTGTGATGCCAGGTCACAGAGCTATGACCCTCAAAGCTCAATTTTTATTTATTTATTTATTTATTTATTTATTTATTTATATGTTCATGGCAGGTGAGGCCCTGCCTCACCTGCCTCCCCTGACTGCACGTCCCTGTTCAAAATTGTACACCACATAATCATTTTTAAGGTTGGTTTGTGTGTTTCGACAGCAAATTGGTGGTGGGGGGAGCTTGGACAAGGTAAGTATGGCCAGTCTATAGTGCCTCCCACACAACAAACCTATTACTTTTTCAAGTTCATTTGTGTAGCCAGAAGCTGGATGTCTGCTTATTCCTGCAATCAGGGGACACTGTGTGGCATTGTTTTTAGGGGGAGCTTTTTCCCTCTAGTGTTGAGTGTTTTGCTGACCTGTTACCTTCTTAATCAAGAGACATGACAGACATGTAGTCCGTATGGATGGGATTCGCCCTCTGGCTGATTGATGCAGAACTACCAGCTGGCTGATGGAGAAGAGCAGACCACTGGGACAGACTATAAGAGAGATGGATTGTGGCCTAGCGTGCTCTCTTGGGACCGGCATGGATCTGTATGCAGGGAATCTGTAGAGTGTGAGCTGCAGTTGAGTCACGGCCTTCTCGAGCAGATTTATCCAGCGGCAGCCTGGTGGCGTCTCTTATCCCATCCATCCTGCAGAGGCTTCAGATTCGGGTGAGCCGTGGTGCGGTGCGGCGGAGGCCAGAGGTCATCCCTTGAGCCACGTTCCTGAGAGATTATCACCATCATAACCATCACCATCATCATCTCTTGTTCCAGTGTGGTGAACGGGCGATAACCCAGTCTTATAGACACTGTATATAGACACCATTATCATCTTTAGTTGCAAGGATCTAAAACATCATAGACCCTATACACAGACATCTTTACTCTCCATTGTTCTGCTGTTGCTTGTAGTTCCACAGAAAGAAATATCTTTAAGTCACTGATCACTGTGAATTCAGTTACAAGTTCATTTACACAGGAAGATTGTTTGCTGTTATTCACAACTGATTAAAGTGTAAACTGAAGTTGACTCTCTGATTTCTTTTACTTTTATTGCATTAAGTAAATTATATTGATTTAATAAATTCTGCTGTAGTACCTTTTTTTGCTGTCATTTGAAGAGAAGAGAAAAAAGAATTTATGAACCCAGAGTGTCAGAGGTGGCAGAGGACTCACAGGGTCAGGGCAACCAGGGGGGTATTGCTTATCTTGCGACCCTCAAGAGGGCAGCGCTACATTTGCATACAGCAGGAAGTAGCACAATGGAAAGCTCAAAGGAGAGCTGCTGAACTTTTACCACCCATGGTGTTTTAAAGGCAATAAATACAAATACGACTATTTCTCCAATATCTTTAACACTAGACACAATGAACAACTAGTATGTTTTTCCTGTTAAAAGTTATCCTGCTATCTTCAAAGTTTCAAAACAGTTCTGTGGGTCTCTATCAAATTAAACTGAGATATACCAAAATGGTCTGTTTAATATTCTTTTTTTATGATGCTCTTTTTTGTTTAATATTCTTAAAGTGTAACTGATACATATGTAAATAATGACATGATTCGCTATTAGCTGAGCGTTTTTGACTGCATTTTAGTGCATATCAAAAAGTGTAATAAAAACTGTACTTAGGCCGTTCACACCTGAGCGATTTTCTGCTTGAAGCTTGTAGCTCTAAAATGCTCAACATGCCAAATTCAATACATTTCAATGGCCACTGTTCACCTATGAGCGTCTGTCACCTGAAGCAAAACGCCTGCCACTCAAAAAAGTACATGAGCTTCTTTTTGGCAGATTACAAGCGTTTTTGGCCACATAGACTTCAATAGAAAAGCCTGACATAGGCGTTTTACAAGCGTTTTACAATCGTTTTCTGCAAGCAGTAGATCTCCACCACTAATTTCCTCTCCCTCTCCTCCCCCTGTAGCTTTCTATAGGCTAAACAAAAACACCTGAAGCTGTAAAACGCTTGTAATACACTTCTTTAAAAAGCTTGTAAAAAGCTGCAAAAACACTTTAAAAAAACACCAGAAAATTGCTACACTCAGGTGTGAATGGAGCCTAAGATATATCTAGAATGGGTTGCATTCCTGGACCATTGAGTTAGATTAGAATTGTACAAGCAAAAGTGTGCCCGGGATGGACAAGGTTGGGAAAGATGGCAGGTGTGGTGGGAAGAACAAATGGGTTGGTGTGGTGACAGGTGTAGTGGTAAAAGTAGGTGTGATAGGGGTCAGTGATATAGCATGGGGGGGGGGGGGGTGCAATCATGGTCATGGGTGAGTATTGTCCAAGCGTTGTGGTGAGAGGGGGCCATGTAGGTGTGCTCGTAAAAGCAGGGAGAGGGAGCATACAGGTACAGTGTTGAAGGAGCATGGAGGAGCATACAAATGCAGTGTTGACAGTGGGAAGGGGAGTGATAATGCAGTAGGGTGAGATTGTGTGCAAGAAAAGGTGATGGCAAGGGTGCAGCTACATAAGTGGGAGCAGGGAAGGGGGGGTGGTGGTTATATATCAAGGTAAGGGTGAGTGTGGGAAAAGGGAAAGGGTCTGCAGAAATGGTGGTAATTGTGGGGGATGTGCAGGCATGTGTTGGCAATGTGGGGTGCAAGTGAAATGATGAGATCAGGGTTAGATGCAATTTATGAGGCTGGGTGAGGGTGCAGGGGCCTGTTGGTGACAGGCTCTGGGGTGGGGGTGGGGAGGATGTTGTGTAAGGCATGGTATTAGAGAACATGGGGTATGTTACTGGCAGGGTGCCTCTCAGAAGCACCCTCCCAGCAAGTTTAGTTTGACTAATAGAAATGATAAAATGTAAACAATATCTGCAAGATACATGCACGTGGTAACAGTACTGTTTTCAGCCTCCCAGGACTTGTACCATGTATGCATGGGATCTTGCAGCTATATTTCTGACATTGCAGACCTTACAGTGCATGCACTCTATTAGAGAACTAGTCTCTAAGGTCATTACTGCTCATACATGGGATCTCGCCACCATTTGTTGACATCACACACCAGGACTGTGCATGCACTTTATTAGAGGACCAGTGCATGTGCAATGCAGAAATGCCATTGGCAATATGGCAGCAGTAGTAACATCAGAGATCATTTGCTACTGCACATGAGCAGAATCCTGCTATGTGATGTGCTACTGCGAATATATGGGGTATATCATGCACATGTGTGGTGACAGAGGATACATGCTTGGAGATATGAAAGCTATTTTAAAGACATCTTAACAACTGCACACTCACCATATTGCGATAGAAACCCAGAGCACATCTTCAAGAAGACCAGTATAATTAATCTTCAAAATGTTTTAATTTTTCAGAAAAAGTTTTCAAAGCAACTGCCAAAACATTATTTGTCAGTTTTTACTGAAATATGGTAGTGTCAATACCGCAGTGACATTGTACTGAGGAATCCCATTAGTTATTGAAAGACAAGAATACAGGATGTAAAATGGCATTTTAGTTTCCCCCTTAGACCCCTCTCACACTGGGGCCACCCGTGCATTAGCGCTAAAGCGCTGCTCGTTTTAGCGTTGCTTTAGCGCTGTTTAAGCTGCGCTTTTCGGCCGCTAGCAGGGCACTTTTAACCCCCGCTGGCGCTCCCAAACCACCCCAAAGATGCTGCTTGCAGGACTTTTTCTAACGTTTTCTTGGGCTTTGACATTTGGGCGGCATGGGAGGCAGTTATCAGGCACTTTACAGGAGCTATTTCTACCGTTAAAACCCCTGAAAACTGCCTCATTGTGAGAGGGCTCTTAGGTTAGTTGAGAAATACATAGGGGTTGATTTACGAAAGGAAAATAGACTGTGCAATTTACAAGTAAATTGTAATATGGTAAAGCTTCACTTTGTAAAGAATAGATGGAAAATAACAATAGTAATCTTCATACTGCGCTCTCAACAAAATACATCTTCATATAAACTATATAAAATAGTGAACAATATACAGTATCTCACAAAAGTGAGTGCACCCCTCGCATTTTTGTAAATATTTTATTATATCTTTTCATGTGACAACACCGAAGAAATGACACTTTGCTACAATGTAAAGTAGTGAGTGTACAGCTTGTATAACGATGTAAATTTGTTGTCACCTCAAAATAACTCAATACACAGCCATTAATGTCTAAACCGCTTTAGCAAGGCAGTGGTTGTCTTGGAGGTGTGTTTGGAGTCGTTATCATGTTGGAATACTGCCCTGCGGCCCAGTCTCCGAGGGGGGGGGATCATGCTCTGCTTCAGTATGTCACAGTACATGTTGGCATTCATGGTTCCCTCAATGAACTGTAGCTCCCCAGTGCCGGCAGCGCTCGTGCAGCCCCAGACCATGACACTCCCACCACCATGCTTGACTGTAGGCAAGACACACTTGTCTTTGTACTCCTCACCTGGTTGCCGCCACACATGCCCATCTGAAGTTTATCTTGGTCTCATCAGACCACAGGACATGGTTCCAGTAATCCATGTCATTAGTCTGCTTGTCTTCAGAAAACTGTTTGTGCGCTTTCTTGTGCATCATCTTTAGAAGAGGCTTCCTTCTGGGACAACAGCCACACAGACCAATTTGATGCAGTGTGCCGCGTATGGTCTGAGCACTGACAGGCTGACCCCCCACCCCTTCAACCTCTGCAGCAATGCTGGCAGCACTCATACGTCTATTTCCCAAAGACAACCTCTGGATATGACGCTGAGCATGTGCACTCAACTTCTTTGGTCGACCTATCCTGTTAAACTGCTGTATGGTCTTGGTCACCGTGCTGCAGCTCAGTTTCAGGGTCTTGGCAATCTTGGCAATCTTCTTATAGCCTGTGCCATCTTTATGTAGAGCAGCAATTCTTTTTTTCTTTTCAAATATTTTATTGAATTTTATAAGTTACAACAAAATTCTAATACAGAAGTATTAATAGTAATATAATAGGAATAGGCATAGGCAGTCAGGAAGCTTCTCCTTTGAAAAGTAAATAACAATAATTAACACATAGGATTGTTTGTAGATGCAATATAGCCATAATCATAGCTTAATTTCAGATATTGACAACAGTTAACATTGAAAAATTAAACAAAGCAATGTGACTAAATCGTCAATTAAGAGTATAAACTGTAGTGAGTCGTTATAGAGATAAGGAGTCAAGAAGTTGTAGGATAGTTGGCAGAATATATTTGGCAATTCCAGGGGCAAGTTCCTACATTTTGGCTTGGCATTATCTGGTGTATATGTCAAGAATCCCAACCATTCTAAACGTCACCTGCCTTCGTTAGTAGATCAGGTATATGGAGAAAAAAGAATAAATTGGGTGTGGGGATAGGGGAATGGAAGGGGGAAGGGAGGAGATGTCAAGGGGGACCAATGTTTTAGAGAACCAGTGAAGGTTTAACATTGTAATTAGGTGGGTATTATATACTCTCAGGGAAGTAGTAGAGAGCTGTCAAGGCCTGAGGGTAAGTAATGTTTAATCCCAGGGTTCCATAAGGATACAAATTTAGATACTTTATCAAGCAGAATTGCTTCTGTTTTTGCATGTATTATGGATTGTGTGACTCTCTGTTTAACTGACACTATGCAAAGTGAGTCCGATTGCCACACTTTTGCTATAGTTTGCTTAGCTGCCATGGTTATAAAAAGTAGTAATTTAAATGGACGTTGGGTTATGGTTTGTGGTTTACTGTTCAGGAGTGCCATGGACGGATCAGGTGTTAAGGTTATATTGAACATGGTAGAGAGAATTTTGAAACCAAAAGGAGCTTACTATTGGACATTCCCACCAAATATGTACATGTGGGCCTGGGGCAGTACATCCTCGGAAACAGTGGGAGGGATATTGAGGGAAGGATTTAGATCTTCTGGTTGGGACCAGGTATCATCTGGTTAGTACTTTATAATTGGTTTCAAGAGCCACTATATTTGGTGTGGCTGATTTGGTCGCTTGCCAGATTTGAACCCAATCTAGTTCATTTGGTTGGAGATGAAGATCAGTTTCCCATTTGTTTGTGTAGGTAGGAGGTGAAGAGGTTATGGGAGAGAGTAATTGGACATATATCTATATATTTGGAGGTATCAAAAGGTTTCTGTGGATGGAAGAGCAAGCATGTGCTTTGTGTAAGTCTGGGAAAGGTATGATATTTGTGGATTTGAAGAAATGGTGGGCTTGGATCAAACCTGCATTTGACCACGCTGAGAAAGAAGTCAGGGAGGACCAGGCTGGGTAGAAGGAAGGGTTACGTAGAAAGGAAAGGAGGGGGTTATGTTTAGATTGTAGTCCAAATCGGGTTTTCAGTCTGTCCCAAATGATAAGACTATGTTTGGTGATAGGATTTGTGATTGTCTTCCACTCTGCAGGGGTTAACCATAGTAAATTTGCGGTGGATAAGGGATCACACTGACGGACTGACTCCAATGCCACCCATAGCGGAGTTTCCTTTGTGGTATGATATTTGGGCAGCTGTGCTAATTGAGCTGCATAATAGTATTTGGTGAAATCTGGTAAACTAAGACTTCCTCGGGTACGGGGGAAAATAAAGTGGATTTTGGTAGACGAGGTTTAAGTTTGTCCCAAATGAATTGAATGGTTTTGCGTTGTAATATGCGTAGGAAATGTGAAGGGATCGTTATAGGCAGCACTCTAAATAGGTATAAAAGTTTAGGGAGGGCAGACATTTTGATCACTGTTATTCTATCCATCCATGCCAATGGTAGGGAAGACCAATTCCTTAAGAGTTTAGTAAGTTGTGTAAGCATTGGTGGGTAATTAACAGTGTAGAGATCAGCCGGGTTTGCTGTAAAGTTAATACCTAGATAGGAAATATGTGTAGTCCACCAGACAAACCGGAGAGAGTCATGTAGTTGAGTTTGAAGAGTAGGTGGTAATGAAATGTTTACAGTTTTAGATTTATGAAAATGTATTGTTAGGCCCAATAGTTGTCCAAATTTGGAGAGAATTTCCATGAGAGGTGGTGCTGATAACAGGGGCGAAGTCAGAAATATCAGGACAACATCTGAAAACAAGCATAGCTTGTTACACAGTTACATAGTTACATAGTAGGTGAGGTTGAAAAAAGACACAAGTCCATCAAGTCCAACCTATGTGTGTGATTATATGTCAGTATCACCTTGTATATTCAGGTGCTTATCTAATAGTTTTTTTAAACTATCGATGCCCCCGCTGAGGCCACCACCTGTGGAAGGGAATTCCACATCCTTGCCGCTCTTACAGTAAAGAACCCTCTACGTAGTTTAGGGTTAAACATCTTTTCTTCTAATTTTATTGAGCGGCCATGTGTCTTGTTAAACTCCCTTCTGCAAAAAAGTTTTATCCCTATTGTGGGGTCACCTGTACGGTATTTGTAAATTTAAATCATATTCCCTCTCAAGCGTCTCTTCTCCAGAGAGAATAAGTTCAGTGCTCGAAACCTTTGTTCAAAAGTAATATCCTCTAGACCCTTTATTAGCTTTGTTGCCCTTCTTTGTACTCGCTCCATTTCCAGTACATCCTTCCTGAGGACCGGTGCCCAGAACTGGACAGCATACTCCATGTGCAGCCGGTCCAGAGTCTTGTAGAGTGGGAGAATTATCGCTTTATCCCTGGAGTTAATCCCCTTTTTATTGCATGCCAATATTCTTTTTGCTTTGTTAGCAGCAGCTTAGCATTGCATGCCATTGCTGAGCCTATCATCTACGAGGACCCCCAGGTCCTTTTCCATCCTAGATTCCCCCAGAAGTTCTCCCCCTAGTGTATAGATTGCATTCATTTTTTTGCCACCCAAATGCATTATTTTACATTTTTGTACATTAAACCTCATTTGCCATGTAGTTGCCCACCCCATTCATTTGTTCAGATCTTCTTGCAAGGTTTCCACATCCTGCGGAGAAGTTGTTGCCCTACTTAGCTTAGTATCGTCCGCAAATACAGAGATAGAACTGTTTACCCCATCCTCCAGGTCGTTTATGAACAAATAAATAGGATTGGTTCCAGCACAGAACCCTGTGGGACCCCACTACCCACCCCTGACCATTCCGAGTATTCCCCATTTATCACCACCCTCTGAACTAGCCCTCATCGCCAGTTTTTAATCCATATACTCACTCTATGGTCCATGCCAACGGACCTTATTTTCTACAGTAAACGTTTATGGGGAACTGTGTCAAATACTTTTGCAAAATCCAGATACACCACGTCTACGGGCCTTATTTTATCTAGATGACAACTCATAGAAGGTTTGGCAAGAACGATTCTTCATGAATCCATGCTGATTACTGCTAATGATACAGTTTTCATTACTAAAATCTTGTATATAGTCTCTTATCATCCCCTCCAAGAGTCACGAGGATAAACACTGCAGTCTTGGTTACTGAAGCCCCCGATTCCCTCGTGAAGACTGAGGAGAAGAATAAATTCAATACCTTTGCCATCTCTCCATCCTTTGTAACCAGATGTCCTTCCTCATTCTTTATGGGGCTAATATGGTCTGTCCTCCCTTTTTTACTGTTTACAAACTTAAAGAATTTCTTGGGATTTTTTTTGCTCTCCTCCATGTGTCTTTGTGATGATGGCCTCCAAGTTCCAGACCTTTAATGTTTGGGTTGGAATGAATGAGTTGTGCTAGGGCAAAGAGGAGAGGGGATAGGGGACATCCCTGTCTAGTACCTCTCTCGATAATAAAGGGGTCTGAAACGGTATCCTGAGTAAGATATATAAGCCTTTGTGTGCTGAGTATCAATTCATCGTAGGAAGCACGTTCTGAATCCCCAACGTTGAAGGATTGTATGTAGATAGGGCCAAGCGAGTCAAAAGTTTTTCGTATATCTAACGAGAGGAAACAGGTAGGGATGTGGCGAGAGCGAGCTGCGTGGGCTAGAAGTATAGCTCGGCGAATACTGTCCGAAATAGTAGTCTATAGTCCTATGAGCCTCCAAGTACTATCAGACCAAATATGGTCTGAACTGATGTATCCTACAAATGGTCAGCTGCTATACATGTCTCATAAACCATGGAAATGATCAAACAAAGTTATAAGTACGCTGCGCTATCAAAATGACAAATATGTCAAATGTTGTGCTATATTGCAAATAAAGTGATACTGTGCTCTCTCATAACATGTGGAATATATATATATATATAACATCCAAAATATAAAATCAGTTATAAATATATACTTATATGCGACACTTCAATAAATGAATAAAGTGCTCCAATATACTTGTGCAATGTCCAAATAATGATAGATGAGTACCCCAATGTGCTTGTGCAATGTTCAAACAATAATAGATAAATATTCCAAAAAATCATCCATGCGATTCAGTGCTGCATCCATGCGATTCAGTGCTGCAGTGCTTTGTGCAATAATCAGATTGGTAGTCCATAAATATTCCAAAATACATCCATGCGTTTCAGTGAACAAAAGATAAAGTGCTATGTGCTAAAAACCCCACAATGGGTGCTCACAATGTAAAGGTGCTTACAGGGCGCCACTCTAAAATAGCAATAACGAACGGATAACGGCGGACGATATCGAGGTGGCGTGCTGATCGTTCCCAACAGGTTGTTTGTGTGACGTTCCGTCCTGTTCCGGGGACCATTGTGGGGTTTTTATTTTGGTTTTAATAAATGCTTAGTATATACTGCACCATGAAGTTCTCTCTGTGTTAATATACCGAGGTCATAAGCGGAACTGCTGTGAGGAACAGAGGCACAAGTGTAATCCATCCAGGATCCTGCATATAATACCGAACCCATAGAGGTTCTAAGGCATATTTTGACCAAGCCTAATAGCAAGGTCACACGCCATAAGGTGAGGGGCTATCACCTGGGGGGGGAGCACTTGCATGAGCACATAGCACTTTATCTTTTGTTCACTGAAACACATGGATGTATTTTGGATTATTTATGGACTACCAATCTGATTATTGCACAAAGCACTGCAGCACTGAATTGCATGGATGCAGCACTGAATCACATGGATGATTTTTTGGAATATTTATCTATTATTGTTCGAACATTGCACAAGCACATTGTTATACTCATCTATCATTATTTGGACATTGCACAAGTATATTGGAGAACATTATTCATGTATTGAAGTGTCGCATATAAGTATATATTTATAACTAATTTTATATTTTGGATGTTATACATATATATTCCACATGTTATGAGAGAACACAGTATCACTTTATTTGCAATATAGCACTAAATTTTACATATTTGTCATTTTGATAGCGCAGCGTACTTATAACTTTGTTTGGCGAATATTGTCAGCAGCTTGTCTAAAGGGGATAAATCCAGTTTGGTCCTTGTAAATTAATGTTCCTATAATGGGATTATATCGGGTTGCAAGAATTTTAGCCAATATCTTGATATCTAAATTAAATATGGATATCGGTCTGTAATTTGACCATGAGGTGTCATCTGTATTTGGTTTAGGGATCATAGAGATGGAAGCGGTAAGAGATTCTGCACTTAGGGATCACAGAGATGGAAGCGGTGAGAGATTCTGTATGAAAGGATTGACCTGTGAGTAGAGAGCTAAAGGCTTCAACCATAAGAGGGGATAAAATTGAAGAGAAAAGTTTATAGTGGGCAGATGAAAAGCCATCCATACCTGGACGTTTATTGGGCTTCATTGTCTTTATTGCAGTCTGGATTTCTAATACTGTGATAGGTTTGTCCATGGTCTTTTGGTGAGATAGGGAAAGAGAAGGAAGGTTAATAGAGGATAACAGCATAGTCAAACGAGATTGATCAAATAAATTTGTGTCTTTGTATAGTATAATATGTTTTTTATGGAATTTGTGTAGAATTTTGAGTGGGTTACTGGTATAATTATCTTTTGTTAATTTTAATCGAATAGGTTTCAGGGTATTATCAACCTTTCGAAGTGCTTGGGCTAGGAATGTGTCTGATTTGTTTGCCTTCATATGGAAGGAATGTTTAGATTTACCGATAATTTTTTCTGCTGATTCTGTCAAAAAAAGATCCAGTTCTGAATGTGCTTTGTCATAAAACAGTTTATTTGATGGAGAAGGTGTAATTTGAAATTCCTCCGAAGCTTTATAAAATGCCTGTTCCAAACGTTTGTGAAGTTGTTGTTTTATCTTACGATTGTGGGAGGCTTGGCTGATGCAGACCCCTCTGATATATGGCTTGAGGGCTTCCCAGAGGGTCAGGGGGTCTGTATCGGTGATACTGTTATTTATAAGATAATTTTGTATGGCAGTTTCTATTTCTTGTCGATATACGGGATTTGTCAATAGACTATCATTTATGTACCAAGTATGGAGGTTAGATCGTGGGACCAGGGAGGAAAGGGTTGTTACGACCGTATTATGGTCTGACCAAGCACATGGTACAATAATTGAATTAAGAATAAGTGCTGAGATACTAACATTCACCAAAAGATGATCTATGCGGGAAAACTGTTTGTGGGAATGGGAATAATGTGTAAATTGTCATGTGGCAGGATTATGTTCTCGCCATGTGTCTAGAAGAGAATATTGATTAAGAAGTCTCTGGTAGGAGAGGCGGGGGTTGTTGTTGGAGCTGGAGATTTGTCAAAAAACGGGTAAAGTATTAGGTTTGAATCACCACCAAGTATGAGTGTGCCACGTTTGTGGGATTCCACTACTGAAAACAAATGGGAGAGAAACGATAAAGGATTTTTATTAGGAGCATAGTAAGAAACATTAGTGACTTCATCGTCTAACAGAAGACCAAATATTATAAGGTATCTACCTTTGGGATCTTTAAGTCCCTTTAGTAGAGTAAATGGCGTAGTATCATGGAAAGCAGTCAAGACTCCCCTTTGCTTAGTGGCTGCCGATGCAGTGTAAACCTCTGGGTATTTGCGGCTAAAAATTTTTGGTAAGGACTAAGTCATAAAGTGCGTCTCCTGTAAGCAGACCACATGTGCTGAGAGTTTGGAAAAGGATCGCAAAGCTTTAGTACATTTTGGAGGAGAGTTGAGGCCTTAGGTTTAGGAATAGGTTTAGGGAAGTCATTTCAGAATGTGAAAAGGATAAAGGTTATGATTATTAGTTTTCAATCTGTAGGGGGAAATGAAGGGTTAGAAAGTAGGGAAAAATTAAAGCAGGGGAGAGAAAAGGTGGGAGTTGAGAAGTATGAGTAAACACTGATGAAATGAATATGTAGGAGAAGCCACTGAAATAAAAATAAAAAAGAGAGAGGGCAGGAGATAGTGGATGACAAAGGGGAAACCCCATCGATAGGATATGTGATGATATTGGAGCACTTGTAAGTGTGGTTTCATTGCTTTACGTTTGATGAGTGTCTGTTGAGATAGATCTTGGAAAATCTACTATTTATTGTGGGCAGCTTCCAGTAATTGCGCTTTGGTACAAAGTAATGTAGTTTTATGGCTATATCTCTGGGAAGATCCAGAATCTTTACGAGGAAACAGGGCTCTATGGATTCTGTCCATTTCTAGGAGTTCTATGGGGATAGAAGGGGCAAGTTCCTAGAAAAGCACCATGACTGTTGACTGAAGATCCTCGATCACCTCAGGGATTCCACAAATTGGGAGGTTAGAGTTCCTGTCCCTGTTTTCAAAGTCTTCAAGACAGGCTTGAAGTAAAGAATATTCTTCTTTGAGGAATTCTAGTTCTTCAGACTGATTAGAGGTAGTGACATCTATTTCATCCACCCTCTGTTCAAGGATAGTGGTGCAGCGGCCTACTTCACGGATCTCCCGCGTTAGTTTGTCAGTGATGTTATCTGAGGTGTTCTCTAAGGCTCTATGTAGGACCCTTTCAAAATGGTTTAATAGGCCAGAGCCATTTTAAATATTCTGTAGAGTGATGGAGGTCATCTTAGTATCAAAAATAGGCTCATTGTTCTTTGTGGAAGAGGGAGACTGGAGCGGCAGCTGTGTAAGAGGCTGTATGATGTGAGGAGATGACGTCGCCGCCATTTTAGCTGTGGTTCTAGTCAGCGTATTCTGTGCTTTCTGCATTTTCAGCTTAGCTTTCCCCCCGCTGTACATCCTGTCAGCATGTGCCCGGGAGTCTCAGGAATGTGTCAGTCACCGTAGGCTGATGAGACTCTGTACTATCCGGTTATGGGGTCCTAAACGGTGCGGAACACTAAGCGGACATGTCCTGCTTAGACGGCTTTGCGCATGCGCCTGACAATTCTTTTTTCAGATCCTCAGAGAGTTCTTTCTCACTAGGTGCCATGGTGAACTTCCAGTGACCAGTATGAGAGAGTGAGAGTGATAACACCAAATTTAACACACCTGCCCCCCATTCACACCTGAGACCTTGTAACACTAACGAGTCACATGACACAGGGAAAGGAAAATGGCTAATTGGGCCCAATTTGAACATTTTCAATTAGGGGTGTAGTCACTTTTGTTGCCAGTGGTTTAGACATCAATGGCTGTGTGTTGAGTTATTTTGAGGGGACAGCAAATTTACACTGTTATACAAGCTGTACACTCACTACTTTACATTGTAGCAAAGTATAATTTCTTCAGATAAGAAAATGTGACCTGACATACCCATAATGGCAAGCCTCCATCCCTGGGTATAAATACAGAATAATGAGGAAGCAAAAGTAGGACTTTGAGTGAGGCTTGACATGGCAAATGATGATATGTGAAATATAATAAACAGAATTCATAAGATTTATTTTTACAATCATGTTAGACATACTATGTTTATAAAAAAACTATTGTATCAATCAACAATAAATTAGTGGTCATATTGATTTGCACATAAAATACTCGTTTTCGATATATATAGGCTCATAACGTATAGTACAAATGTTCAATTAACATGATTGGTAAATCGATTAAAGACACTAGCTAAAAATCATCATATAAGCAAAATTGATAGGAAAAATGCATGGGTAACTCATACATCTAACATATAAACAATAAATAAATAAATGCTTGTTTTGAACCAGGCTTGTCTTGACACCTTTAGATTGTAAATCAACGCATTTTATAGCTTTTTGCTACTCATCAGGAGTTTTAAGGCAGGTACAAAAAAATGGAATCAACAATTAGTACCCTCCAAAGGAAAAAAACAAGCGGTTGCAGCATAACTGATACTTACAGATCAACTCCCCAGCTCAGCTTCTGGATGGGAAATTAAGAGGGGCCCTTGGATGAAATGTCTGCACCGGGATTGAGCCCCCCCACAGATAAGGATAAACAGCCGGAAAGCAAGCCAGGTCGCCAAGAAACTGAATGCACTGATCATGCATGTTAATCTACAAAAAATGTATTAATTAATTAAGTGAATAATTGATGAAGGAATGAGTGAATGTGTGTAGGTGATAAATATCTATGTGATCCCACAAAGCGACTACCATAGATGTGAGTGTGAATAGACCCAACAAAAAAAAGCCTAGTTGAAACAAAAAATTGGAAAATGTGATTGACGCCAGGTTGGAGTGCTCAAAAATCAAACAAAAAAAAACCAAGGTGACCCACCTGTTGCTTGATGTGTAGGAGACGTGATAGGGACAAGTTAAGTGGTCTGCCAGCTATTTCCGACTTATAAATTCCCCCACTACAGGGCGAATCCCCGCCAACGTCATGCTATTTGCCAGTGCAGCAAGGGGGAGACAAAAAAGGGCTAACCGCCCCAGTTCCGCGAAACCGCCAATGGTGGACCCATGCCCACCTTGTCTGCAGCATGAGATGGAACAAAAACGTCCCCACATCACAGCGTCATAGGATGCCATGAGTGAGGCGTGAACACATGACACAGAGGTGCAGGGGGTCAAATCTCCGCACCCTCATATCCAAGGGATGAGGAAGAGGAAATGAACCACCGCACCTTGCAACCCCGGAAGCAAAACAAAACAGGACCCAAGGTCCACCACCCATAGCCTGAGCCGGCCAGTAGTTGAGGGGGATTAATAGGGACAAACCCGGTACTCTGTAGTTAACAGAAGAATAGGTTGAAGCCAAGGCTGAATGTATGAGAATGGGATTGTAGTAGTAATTTAATGGCGTGGCAGGTCACTGAGGAGCGGGTGTCTTCCACATAATGGTTTGGAACACATAAGAAAATATGACATGACACACTCATAATGGCAAGCCTCCATCCCTGGGTATAAATACAGAAAAACGAGGACGAAAAAGTGGGACTAACTGAAACAAAAAATTGGAAAATGTGATTGGCTCCAGGTTGGAGTGCTCAAAAATCAAACAAACAAAAACCAAGGTGACCCACCTGTTGCTTGATGTGTAGGAGACGTGATAGGGATAAATTCTCCCGCTCCAGGGCGGATCCTATCCAATGTCATGCTATATGCTATAATTTCTTCAGTGTTGTCAGATGACAAGATATGATAAAATATTTACAAAAATGTGAGGGGTGTACTCTTTTTTGTGAGATACTGTATATGTGAAATGTCCATACACCACCACCAGATGTCTCAGATCAAAGTGAAAGTGATGTCTTCTTAAATTCTTATTGTGAATTCAAACGTGCCTTCTTTCACCAGCTCCTAGGCAAACATCCTACTCACCAGACGTACATGACACCCATTACAGGTAGTCATAACCAGCATGTTAAGCAGAGATGTATTCTCTAGGGAAGGAAACCGACCCAAAAGGTTGCATATCCACCAGGCAAAGGTATGGTATGTCACATGTGGCAAGAAGAAGAAAAGCTCCTCATGGTGCAGTATATAAAAATTTATTTTTACCGTTAAAAAATGTACTATACAATGAGCCGATCAAAGCAAGCTGATAAAAACAACCAGGGACGCCATCTGTGTTCCACCTGCATTCCAACAAATGGCGGACGTGATACGCACTATCCGAGCCGACGCGTTTCATCAGCAATGTCTGACGTCATCAGCACGTGACCCCTGATGACGTCAGACGTTGCTGACAAAATGTATCGGGTAGTACATGCCACGTCACTTCCGCCATCTGTTGGAATGCAGGTAGAACGCAGACGGTGTCCCTGCTTGTTTTTTTCAGCTTGCTTTGATCCGCACATTGTATAGTGCATTTTTAATAGTACAAATACATTTTTATATACTACCCTATGAGAAGCTTTTCTTCTTCTTGCCACATGTGACATACCATAGCATTGCCTGGAGGATATGCAACCTTTTGGGCCATTTTCCTTCCCTGGAGAATATATCTCTGCTTAACACGCAGGTTATGACTACCTGTAATGGGTGTCATGTACGTCCGGTGAATAGGATGTTTGCCTAGGGGCTGGTGAAGGAAGGCACGTTTGAATGCACAATAAGAATAATTAAAAAGATATCACTTTCACTTTGATCTGAGACATCTGGTGGCGGTGTATGGACATTTCACGTATATATTGTTCACTATTTTATATAGTTTACATGAAGATGTATTTTGTTGAGAGCGCGGCATGAAAACTACTATTGCTATTTTCCATCTATTCAGTCAGGCTGTTTGAGCCTTATTATGAGCTGCTCTTTATTTATTTAATAATTATGATTATCTGTCATTTCACTTCATTAATTGTTTAATACATATTTTGTTAATCCAGGGTGCGCAGGCTTATAGGTATACTTTGTAAAAAATACCCAATCAGGTGCAAGGAAAAAAAAACACCTAAATGCTTGGATGACGGAAATCAGCGGGGTTTTACCACAATTACTAAGCTCTGGTGAAAATGAGTTCAACTGCACTTGCAAAGTGCACAATCTATTTGCCTTTAGTAAATCCACCCCTTTAAAGTCCAGATTTATTTTAATCAAATTCTTAAAGAGTAACACCACATTTGTTGTGAAAACAATATCAATGATCAATGTATATTGCAGGGATTTTAACAAATTTTGTTGCAGATTACTGTTTTTGCTCTGCAGAAACAACTTTTTTGTGCGTCATTTTCTTTATTGATCAGCGGATGCACTTGCAGTTCTCTAATGAGGAAAGCTGCAAGGTCTGCATTCCTTCAGAAGTGAATAACCCTTTAGGAGCAGCTCACCAAAAATTACATTTTTGTTGCAAAAGATGCCTGAAATCTGACTTGTATCTTAGTGCAATATAGCATCACACAAGCAGGAAATTACATTACTGGATGCGTTCCATACACCAATTGTGTACAGAATGCCTCCAGGTTGCCATATTGCATTGAATTTCACAGAAAATTATAGCACTGCAGATTGAAAAAAAGGGTGATTTTTAATAGCATTTAATTACAAGATGGCTTGTGTCTCAATTATAAATGCTCTTTTTTTTTCATTTGCTATATTTTTTCTCATAAAAGTGGAGTTACCTTTTAAACAAAAAACAAATCCAACATGTTTCAAGGTTTGAAAAGGTCTCCCTTCATCAGGGTGTGATACTACAGAACAAAGTGTGTACTAGATAAAAAGGCTTAGCCAGCATCTGAGCAATCATACTAACTACTTCTCAGGATCCCTGCAATTTGATCAGTACATGCTTTTTTCAACAGTACCAAGCCTTGATGAAGGGGGACCCTTTGAATCCCTGAAAAGTATCCGATTTATATTATATAGGAGGACAGATAGAGAGAGTAAACCTTACTTAAATGGGACACAGACAGCATAAAAATACTGAGTGTGCAAGGAGAACATTTTTGTGTAGTTCTTTCTTGTGATTCAATTGCGCCATCCATGTGCACCCTTCCTCTGCAAAAGGTTTGAGAGGCTACCACATTTTTTATCTTTATATATTATTTCTCTTTTTTTTTCCTCTGTATTGAGAATCAATCTTTGTATTGCTTTATTTCGTTATTGCTTTATTTCATATTTTGTTCTTATCCTGCACTGGCTTTTTTTTTTTGCACATCCATGATGGAAGAATCTTTTTCATAGTTTTTACTTAATCTTTACTTGTCATAGTCTAATAGAATCACTAGGAGTATTAATAAATCTCCAGCACAGAAAAAAAAACTTGGAAGCACCATTGTGTGTACATGTGGGCATATGACTCATGGATAAATCAGATGAGCATTTGGCACATGGAGCAGGATATCTCTGCCGAGATCTACATAAAGGGGTTAAATAGCTGCCTGTGAAGATGTCAAATCTATTAAGATAAAGAGCCAGAACTGTGCAAAAGTCAGTGTGCCTGAGCCAAGAATAATAGATTTTACACTTAACACTCCTCAGATGGTACATACCAAATTGGTAACATTTTTTAACACATTGCTAGCTTTTGTCTCATTGCATTTCAACATGCAGCAAGGCCCAGTATTGGGAATCTGTGTGCTGTGTTTCCATTTTAACCTATTAAAGGGCAGGACAATCACATAAGTCAAAACCTAAATATGTGTTATTTAAAGTGTCTCTTGCAAGGCTAGACCATAGTGATGTAGGACATGTAGTAGTGTATTCATTGTACATTTCTATGAAACCACAATTTGCCATTTGACTGTAACAAACCACGCAGCGGGTTCCCCTGTCATTTGTGGCTGCTGCCACAGTTGTTGGTTGCAAAAGATGTGGAATGACAGTTAGCAATGGTTTGTACTAACAGACTGTTTGAATATCCTCTGACAGAGACCATGTGGGAAAGTTGGATTTTTGTTTTGTTATTGTGTGTGGCCACTGCTCCTTTTCAAACATTTCACAATTGGGAGTATGGCTGAACCAGGGAACAACTCAGCTACCGTGATACCATACAAACTAGAATTTCTTTAATCTGTGTGATCTTTACTGTCAATCTTCATAATGTAGAAGAACAGGTGGGCAGGAATGTTGTATTTACCAACTCCTTCTTATTAAAAATATATTTTATGTCCGAATCAGACTGAAAAAAGTCTTTAAAGCATAACTCAAGCTAAATACACAGGAACTGATCACTTTGGTACATACGTGAGTGAACACAGACATGGTAAGTTCATGGTCGTGCACCCACACCCACATGGATTGGGAGCAGCGTCTGTGTCCGTCCATCCATTAGACCGTCCATCCCTGGGGGTGCACGGCATACCTGTGCATCCCCCTATGAATAAACATGGCCTCTGCAATGATGTACGCTTTAGTACTCTCTATATGAACAAGGCCTAAGCATCCCTTTACAAGTACTTAACTTTTAGGTAGTATCCCACCAAAAATTAAATTTCTATTGCAGGGGTTATCTAAATTTTTACTTAACACTAGTGCAGACTTCCGGATAAAAGCATGAGCCAATCACACAAGCAGGAGATTAAATTTCTGGGGATGTTTTTTACACCACTGTGTACAGAAGCCCCCCACCAGTGACTATATTGCATTGACAGTTTTTGAAAATTAAGGAGGCTTCAAATTTAAAGAGAATTGATTTTTAATAACATTAAATTTAAAAAAAAAACAGCTTGTGTTGCAATTTTATATGCTATATTATTTATTTACTAAAGTGGAATTACACTTTAAACCATAAATAGCTCCTGCCATCCTGTAATGGAGATGAAGAGATGAGGATATGTTTGTAGTCCATATCAGAAGAGCAGTCTAGTGCAGCCTTTTTCAACCAGGGTGCCTTGAGGTTTCTTCAGGGGCGCCTTGGCAAAATGCCTAAAAATTGCCCAAAAATTGTAACACAGGCCAACGGGTGGATCAAGCCTGCCTTTTAGTTACTCAGTCATAGGTTTTTAATGTGCATCAATACAACCTTCCAGCCGCCAGCCTCCTAAAAGCCCTGTGCAGGCACTCATGGTCCCAACCGATGACATCAACAGTTGATAAGGAGGACGTTGGGCGCTTGCATAGCATCCTTGTTTGCCCCTTCCCTGCCTGTCAGCTCTGGGGTCACATTAGCTCTGTGAAGGAGAGAAACTGAGGGAGAAGAGGAACAATGGAATACTAGTCATTACCAGTGTGCAAAGATATATTTGCTTTGGAAAAAAAAATCACGTTGGGTGTCCTACATGTGTGAATGCTGCCGCATTATGTAAAACTATTACTTTTGTTTTTTACATTTTAGAATGGGGTGCCTTGAGATTGTGCTGAAATTTAAAGGGTGCCTTGTCTGAAAAAAGGTTGAGAACAATGGTCTAGTGTGATAACGTTGGAAATCCTAAAAAAAAGAAATGCAGCCATTACATCAAAGGACTCGATTGTAAGCTCCATGAGGGCAGGAACTGATGTGAATGTACAATACATATGTAAAGCGCTGTGTAAAATGATGGCACCATATACTGTAAGTACCTGTAATAAATACATTTAAATGTTCATTTCTACAGCACCCTCAATGTTTCCCTTCAGTATTACACAGAGCTACAACTGGGCTTTAAATGTAAACTTATTAGAAATATGAGCTTTTAAACATAGGTTTATGGAATTAGCACTTTTTATATAAATATTGGCTACTTACAGGATATATTATGCATCAGATAAGTATTCTTTCCTTGACAATAATAGAACTTAACAGCGCAGTAAAGGTATGTGGCATTACTTGAAACACATTCCAGTATTTATGATCAGCAGAGAAAGTCCTAAATCTCCCATAGTTCATTGAATGCCTTGAAGTTTTACCTAGGTTTTAACAAACAGTGGAAATGTTCTTGACCCCAAGGCTGTTCTCCAAAAGTGTTATTGTAGAACATCTTATTCATTGCCAAAGGCAGCTTTAAAATGTCAAAAATACCTTCTTGTACAAATTATATTTATTTGTTATTTCTGTTAAAGCTGACATTTTTGGCAAACCCCCCTCCCCCAGCACTTAAAAAAAAAAAAACTCACATAAATAAATACCTTTTTGCAGTCTTTAGTTTTGGCCAGTGACGTCTCCAGGCATTCCTGTTCTTAACTGATGGAATTGACTGAGCAGTGTTCACATAATGACATTTGAGCACTGCTTAGTGAAGGTGTTCTGTGAGCCAGGACTCTGATGATGCCACTCCATTATTCTTACTATTGTACAATTTATTGTCATGGCTGCATATTGTCATGATTGCCCGTCTGTTGCCATCATATTGTCACTGTTGCCTTTTTGTTGCCTGTGTATTTTCACATTTGCTAATTTGCTGCCCACTTATTACAATTGCTTCTTTGTAGTCCCGGTATTGTCAGGAATACTCTTTTTGCCTCTGTACTGTCAAGTCACTATTGTTTCTTTAGTGTGCCATATTATTTGCACCACTATTAAACAACTGCCTCCATTTCAATGCAGAGCAATGGCGTCCCTATGGGGGGGGCAGAGGGGGCCCTGATCCCCCCAAAATTATGCTGTGCCCCACCATGTGCCCCCCCCCCCCCCCCCCAATTAAAAAAAAATTTTTTTTTTTTTTTACCAAAAATCAATGTCTAAGAGGGAGAGAGTCCCCAGTCAGCACCTGCGGGTGATTCCTCCCCCCTCCCTCTGCTCGCTGACACTGCATAATGCGAGCGCTCACACAACCACAGCCGCCCGATCTGCTCCTTCCCCTGCATCCTCATTGGCAGGGAGAAGAGCGAGTTGCAGGAAGGACTCCACCAGGACTCTCAGTTACTGGAAAAACAGACTGATTTCTCCCATCCTTAGGACAGGAGAACCAGCCTGTAAATTCCAAGAGATGCCAGACCAGCGCTGTCAATAGCAGGGGCAGGACAGCAAGAGCAGGCTGGGGAACCCCACAGTGGCAGAACACCAGGGCCCGGAGGCAAGACAACCTTTGCAACCCTGATAGTTCTCCCACTGCTTTAGATCTTTATATTTTATTGGTATGCTGGTGACATATATCTCTTGTTTTCTGCCACCCTGGGGGGCCCCAATACAGTAGGAAGGGAGCTCACTGCAGAACATGTGAAAGGGCCATTGTGGGGTCATAGTAAAGGGCCCCAGGTCATATATATATATATATATATATATATATATATATATATATAAAATTGCATTTTATAGTTGCCCCCCTACTTTTGTCCCTGTCCCCCCATGTGCCCCCCCCCTAAATATGAAAGCTGGAGGCGCCACTGATGCAGAGAGCTACTCATGCTGCTATTAAAACATTATTTCTAGTTTCCATTTTTTCATGATGCTGATGGCCCTTCCTATTGCCCCAACCTATTCTCAGGCTCACCAACTTTGGAAAGTTCCCAGGTATGTCCATTACATCCTGGTTTCCTGGGAAGTGCATTAAATGATGGAGGTCATCATTCAACTTGGAAAACAGGTGACTTCTAGTGCTGGAAAGCAATAATCAGAGGTGACAGCTCCAAATTAAAGGTGATTATTGTAACAAAAGCTTCTATTTTATGTTTAGAAGTCCAAGGCAGCAAAAAATCCTTGGAGTTTAGCTTTAAAGGAGAAGTATGGCCAAAGCTTTTTTTTAGCTATACTTCTCCTGTGGATCACAGTTTGTTCTGCACTCCTGTGACCTGTTTTCAGCCAACGGCGGGCTGAAGTCCACTGTCAGTTGACTTCACAGAGGCGGTCCAGGCTCTGAAAAGATCCCAACCATATGGTTGGTATCCACCCAGAAGCTTGGAACGGCACCTGGCTCAGCCTCTCAGTGATCCACTGAGAGCATGGGCCAGCCCCTCCCTCCCCCTCCACAGCTCAGTGTTCCAGTGAGCACTGGAGAGGAGTGCAGAGAGCCGCTGACTGACAGTCATGGCTCTCTGCTCAGAGCGAAGGGGGAAAACTGAGAGCTCAGTGGTGTTTTATCGCTCAGTTCTCACTACAGAGGCAGCGGGGTACACCTAGGTGAGTATAATTTTTTTTTTTTTTTTTATACCCTGAACTTCTCTTTTAAGAAGGTTTGAGTTTTTTTGTTGTCTGTCTCAAATGACATTGCCATTTTCTTACTTCATCCATTACTGCATGTATCACTTAACTTCATTATTTATATCAGTGAAGCAGAACTTTATCAGGTCTGGATTCCATTTCTACAATACACTTCAAGAAATATTGAAAATATGTCCTGAGATGCATAGGAGAATAACTTATTTGCCTAGAACTTCTGGTTTTTATCCAGAAATAGCTGGCGTAGAGCAGACCACCTGGCTGCCAAAAATTGGTGCTGGTAAGCAGTTGTTTTGGGCACAACATCTTTTTAGTAATTGAAACAGCATCAGTGTTTCCAGCTTCACCCAGTAAACAACTATGAAAATATGCAGAGGATTTCAGGCCATATCTTCATACTGGTTGCATCCTGTAACACCCCTCAAACTGATAAAGACCGATCCATTTAAACTTCTTCTACAATGACAGTGTCCACCTGTGCCAGGACAAGGTCATTCAGTGCCCAGGAGAGGAAGGACCCATTACGGTGCGGGAATTATCACCCGAAAACATTCCTGAACACTGATTTTAAACTGTTTGCAAAAATTTTGGCTAACAGGTTGCTCCCACATACCCTAAGTCTTGTCCACAGAGACCAGGCAGGCTTTGTGCCCCTCCGAGAGCTAACACTATTCGGATGGTTAACTTGATCCATGCAGCCAGATCATCGAATCGGCCTCTTCTCTTGCTGTCTACGGACGTAGACAAATCCTTCGACCGGGTAAACTGGACCTTCATGCGAGCCACCCTAGAACACATTGGTCTCCGGTCCTCCATACTGAGTTGGATACTGTCCCTCTATTCCAACCCCACAGCCTCGGTCAAGGTCAATGAGACAAGATTCAACTTTTTTAACATCCACAACGGCACACGACAGGGCTGCCCCCTGTCCTCCTTGATATTTATACTCACCTTAGAGCCCTTTCTGTGCACAGTAAGGGGGGACTCTGGCATCAAAAAGCTTCAGGGATGCACAAGGTGGCCGCATTTGCGGATGACTTGGTTTTTTTCCTGACGGAACCACTTACCTTCCCCCCGAAATTACTCCAGTCTTTACATCTTCGCCATCTTGCGAAGCATAGGGGAGGAGTGGGCCTCCCAGATGTGAAAGCCTACTACGGAGACACACATATTACCAGGCTGGTGGACTGGCACTGTCATACAGAGGTGAAACATTGAGTGGCCATGGAAGTAGAAGACTCCAATGACACGTCTAAGAGCTGGCGATGGATCACTTCACCTCTACCAAAGGCCCTCAACGATCACCCTACCCTGGACAGCACACTATTGGTGGCCAGGGACACCTTCCGACACTTCTCAGTGTCACCATGAGTACCCTCCCCTATGGTACCAATACTGGGCAACCCAGAATTCCCACCTGGCCTCCAGAACCCTCATTTTCAGCGATTGTTCACGAGCAGACGGCTCCATCTCTGTGACTTTGTGGGTCCTGACATTCAACTCTGCTGTGGTGTCTGCTGCGGACCCTCCGTTGGATTTCTGGAGTGGTCTTCAGCTACGTAACTTTCTTCATGGGTGTTTTTGGATTCCGGGCATATCTCGCCAGCTCACGGAACTGGATCACATTTGTCGCTTGGGGGAGCCGGTCCGCCACAGTCTTTCAATAATTTATGCTTCTTTGACTCGCCCGGTGGAAGGGTTTGTTCCACTTTTCTTTTCTAAATGAGAGTCGGACCTAGGCACCCAATTCAGTGACAGGAGCATGGTTAGGATGAAGCATCTCTTCTGTTTCTCACTTACCATACATGTGAGTAGTGTGCGGGTCTATGCGACACCAGGAGGGGATCCCAGCACCTACCAGCCCACATTTAGTATATATGGGCCCCTAATTTCCAGAGAGCTTTTGTGTAGCTGCACAGTCTGAGAAAAGCAATGCTAATAATAGTTGATTATACTAAAACTTAGTGTATTCCACACAGACCTGTTGGGTGGGGCCCATGCCATGTACTCTGAATTTCCTCTTTTACATATAACCCCACCACTTTTACCTGACAGCTCTAGTGAAGCAGAGGGTGGTAGTTGTGGGGGGACCAGGTCAACCTTTGCAGAGGAGGCTCAAAAGCTTCAAGCTACGCCTCTGTAAATGTGCACCGATTTAGCAAAGATGGAAAATGTACTTACGTTTGTAAATCTGTTTTTGGAAGAAAAAAGCTTGCAATTTGTAAGTGTGTTTTTGTAGGCATGAAAAGTTCTTGTATGACTTTAGAGTCTGTAGGAGTCAATGATCTTAGGAATTACTTTTCAGCCTGAGAAAAACACCTTGTTAATGAAGATTTATTAGCAGTGAGTACACAATGGTTTCAATGATGCTACATTGAAAATTTACAAAATAATGTACAAATAAATGTTTCATTTTAATGTAGCATTTTGTTGGATTTTTTATTGTATTGGAACCCTTGTGCATCCTTTTTATATTCATTGAGGGGAGTTTTTTAGACTGGAGCAACCAGAATCTGAAGCAGCTGTGCATGACAACGAATCAGCTTCTAGCTTCCCTTTTCAAAGCTTACCTACACTAAGTGAAATTAAAAGTTGATTGGTTACTATGCACAACTGCTCCAAAATTCTCCCCATTGTTTTGTTTAATATGGGGACAATACCAGGTGTAAAGTTCCAAGTGCAAAGTGCAGAAAAGAAAACAATCAACTAGAATTCATCTTATCAAGGTCCGATTTCATTCAAATAGACATATTGTCTATTTACAAGGGGCATGTGTCTTCTTATTTTAATTCTGGTGTGCTTTGTGTATTTCTTTCACATCTGTGCAGTAATCCAATGTGACCCTTTACCTTTGTGCAGGAGTTTCATGTAATAAAGACCAGTCACTGCTGTTTTCTCTCCTTGTGCAAGATGACTAGTCTTGTCTCCCCCCTGTAGTTTTCCGCAGGCAACCTGTAGTGGGTGGAGCCTGCTTGGTCCCTCCTACTGCTCTGCTGTCTGCACAGGCTATATACATCACAGTGATGATGCTACTGCTACTTATACAAAGCAATATCTTGGTTTGTAAATGCATTTGGAACCCACAAAGTGGATTTATATAATTTGTGGCTTTTGAGAAATATATTTAAATATGATTAGTATAACATTAATATATATTATATTAATAATATAAATATTATCAGTATAATATTGAAATAAAAGTTTTTCTGACTGGAGTTCAGCTTGAAATTAATCAAATTGTGTTTATGTAGCACAGTTAACAATATTATATATGTATTAAATATTATCTATTCACTTTTATTTTTCACTGAGCAATTAAAGTGGTTCTAAAGGCTGAAGGTTTTTTAAAAACCTTCTGTGTGCAGCCCCCCCCCCCCCAATCCTTACCTGAGCTCCTTCTGATCCAGCGATGTTCACAATAGACTCGGCTGTCCCAGGACTCTCCCTCCCCATTGGCTGAAACCGCAGCGGAAGCCCATTGGCTCCCACTGCCTTCAATCACAGCCAGTGAGCCAATGAGGAGAGAGTGGGGGCGGGGGCCGAACCATGGCTCTATGAGTCTTATGGGCGCATAGAGCTGTGGCTCAGGAGCAAGCACGCAGCAGTGCCCTCAGAGCAAGTACTCAACTGTGTTTTTGTCTGATGAGCTAAGTTATTATGGTTTTATTACAGATAATATTTTTTCAACAAATCATTCAAACACAATAGCGAATTTCACATCACAATAAAACCCTCCTTTAAAATGAAATTTTGTACATTCCTGTTGCAACACATGTATGTACTAACAACACGACAGATCTCCACATTGCATATAATTAGATTAGCTTTGACAGGTACTTATTGTTCTATTGGAGCCCCTGAGTAATAAGTGCTAGACAATTCTAATGAATCTAATTTTACAGCAATTACAATCAATAACATAACCACATTTTCTGAGACTGTCAGTGTTATGGTGTGTACGGGGAACATCAATTATGTTATTCATCCCTGTGGTTAAAGTGTTTCAGAGCATGAAACCAAAATGTTTGTGTTTAAACAAATAAATCCTTGCCTGTCTCCTCCACTACAATCCTCCAATAAAGCCTCCACTGTGTGTATTTGTGTTTTGTGAACACAATCAATGTAGTCTAAACTTCCCGGTCTCCCAACGCTAATTTCATGGAGGCAGTTATAGAAGCCATTGATAGGCTGGGGTCAATCACAAGCTTTGGTTATAAGACTCGGCAGGGCACTGATTACAGTTACATCATGTGAGATCATCTGGGGTCCCTTGGGTGCTCTTATTTCAAGTCCTTTATACTTTGCCATAAATTTGATGGAGCTCTATAGCAGTGATGGTCTACCTAACTCTGAGCGCCTTTATTGTATAGGCACTGATGTTTTCCAAGGCCCATAAAGAACTGTATGGTTTAATCACAAATACAGAAAAAAGTAATATAGATGTGAGACCTGCTGGCATTGATCCACTTCCACAGAAAGCGCAGTAAGGCCGATTATGGTTTCTAATATGGCATTCACATTAAAGCGGAACTTCACCCAAAAGGGGTAGTTCTTCTCTTCTATGTCCTCCCCCCACCCTCTGGCATATTTTCTATATTTTTTATCCTTTTTGGGGAGTGGGTACCTAGTTTTGGCAGGTGAATATGATAATCGGATGGCTGCACTCCCAATCAAGAGAAAAAGTTTTTTTTATTTAGACATCCATAAAAGTAGAACAGCAATAAGCCAAAAGCAGCTACAAAGCAGGGGAGGAGGGTAGGTACCCACTCCCACTTCTGCTCGGATCGCCTAGGCAATCTGAGTGGAAGTTTGCCATTGCCTGCAGCCTTTTGGGACATGTCACAGGTCCCAGGAGGCTGCATAATTATTCACAGGGCGCAGCGTGGCTCACACATGTGCAGTGAGGAGCCAGCTGTGAAGCCGCAAGGAGTCACAGAAGACTTCCCACAGTTAACATGCCGTGCCAGATTTGGACCTTGGGGGTCCAAGGGCACCTAAAGTTCGGTGTCCTCTCAACATAAAAAATGAATTATATGACAAGTAAAAGTGAACTGAAATGAATGATAAACTCCATTTGTTCTAAAAGAAAAATTTAAGTTAGGTTCCGAAGGAGACAATTGTCTGATTTTTTTTTCTCAATTTATTGACTGTAAAGCCTCGTATACACAATTGGACTTTGCGATGGGAAATGTTCAATGGCAGGCTGTTGGCGGAAAATCCAACCGTGTGTATGCTCAATCAGACAATTGTTGTTGGATTTTCAGAGGACAGATGTTGGATAGCAGGTTTTCAAATTTTCCGCAAACAAATGTGTGTTGTTGGATTTTCCGAGCGTGTGTACACAAGTCCGTCGGACAAAAGTCCAAAGTACAAACACGCATGCTCAGAAGCAAGGACGAGCCAGAAGCGGTCGGTCTTGTAAACTAGCATTCGTAATGGAGAATTAACATTCGTGACGCGGCAAATTCTGAAATCTCGAAATGCAGCGCACATTCTCTTCTTCTTTAATGGGATAATAATGAAGCTGCTTTGCTGGTGATACTGATGGAGTTATTGCAAACAAAATTTCAAAGGCTTTTTTTTCTTTCTAGTGATATCAAGAATAATATTATTATGCTTTTTTTTTTTTTTTTTTATTTGGGCAAGTTACCACAACACCATTATCCCGTAGTTTATAAAATCAAAGATACAACTATGTTGGTGTTCCTTGTTAATTTTACATTGTACTTTTTAAAATGTAACTGCCACTCCCAAACTGTCATTTGAAGTAAAACACATAGCCAAGTATTATTCTCCACAATTTTTTTATTGTGCATTAAAAAAAGAAAACAAATAAAATTAGACATGCTATCTGCCAATAGAACTTAACCAAAAAGTGCATTCTATGCATTCAAAAATATAGAAAATATACCAAATCAAATCATTATTCAATCAAAAAAATAATGTCAAAGCAATAACTCCAAGGCCAATAATAAATAACTCGTTATCTCCTCTGATTTCGCAACATGGCTGGTTGACGAACGGGCATTCAGAAACCAACTGAAAAGCGCAATCTGAAAAGCGCAAACTGAAAAGCACGAAATGAAAAGTGCGAAATGAAAAGTGCGAATCAACACTCACCAAACTTCTACTAACATGAAATTAGCAGAAGGAGCCCAAAGAGTGGCGCTAAAGAGCTGAAAAACAACGTGGTAAGTCACTACGTTCGTATTTGTTGGCCAACAATTGTGTGGCCGTGTGTATGCAAGACAAGTTTGGGCCAACGCCCTTCGGACAAAAGTCCACACTTTTGTTGGCCAACAATCCGATCGTGTGTACGAGGCTTTAGAATACACATTACACAGGTAATTGGAACTGCCATGTCATACATCACAGTTATGTATCACACTACAATATTTACAAAAAGTCTTTCTTCCTGCACTTAGCATTTGCAAAAAAACTAACTCATCAAACTGTACCATCTTGAGGACACCTTTCTCCACAGCCAGTAGACACAGAGCACTTAGTCTTTCATGGGTTATCGTGGTTCTCACGTAACTTCTTTATTAGTGCCAATTTGCTGAACAACCATTCTCCCGAACAACTAGTGACCATCATGCACAAATATATTTTAAAAGCTACATTAACACCTGGAAAGGTATCAGCAAGCCTTTCATCATGTAATAAAACTGCCTGTTGAGATGGAGTGAGACATGAATGGAGCCTGGCAAAGGGTGCAAACTGGAAAATTTCCTCAACTAGCACACTACTGAAGTCTCGAGGGAACATACATTTTATTTCTTTATAAAGGAAGTCTGGGGATCCCTCTGGACATGAGGGCCTGAGGGCAATTGCCGCTTTTGCCCCTTATAAATAGCACTGGGTGCCAGGTACTTGAAGACTGGCAAAGAACTGGCCTGGTGAGGATGGCACTAGACCCCTGGACAGGTAAGTGTGTGTTTATTAAAAGTCAACTGCTACAATGGCTGAATCTCCTCTTTAACCGCTTGTCATCCAGGACACGACAATATACGTCAGCACAATGGCACGGCTGCGCAAATGGGTGTACCTGTATGTTCCATTTAAATCCTGGACTAGTGGGCGCACGCGCGCCTCGTGAGGGTACACGCGGGTCCCGCAGACTCGATGTCCACCGGGGGCCTGTGATCATGACACGGAGAGGCAGAACAGGGAGATGCCTATGTAAACAAGGCATTTCCCTGTTCTGCCTAGCAACATGACAGGGATCTACTGCTCCCTGTCATCAGGAGCAGTGATCTCTGTCATGTTGTAGTGAGCCCACCCCCCTACAGTTAGAACACAGTGAGGGAACACAGTTAACCCCTTGATCGCTTCCTAGTGTTTAACCCCTTCCCTGCCAGTGTCATTTACACAGTAATCAGTACATTTTTATAGCACTGATCGCTGTATAAATGTCACTGGTCCCAAAATAGTGTCAGAAGTGTCCGATGTGTCCGCCGCAATATCGCAGTCACAATAAAAATCACAGATCGCTTATTGTGATTTTTTTTTACCAAAAATATGTAGAAGAATACATATTGGCCTAAACTGAGGAAGAAATTATTTTTTATATATTGTTTGGGATATTTATTATAGCAAAAAGTAAAAAATATTGCTTTTTTTCAAAATTGTCGCTCTTTTTTTGTTTATAGCGAAAAAAAAATAAACACCACCAAAAGAAAGCTCTGTTTGTGAGAAAAAAAGGACGTCAATTTTGTTTGGGTGCAACGTCGCACGACCGCGCAATTGTCAGTTAAAGTGACGCAGTGCCGTATCGCAAAAAATGCTCTGGTCAGGAAGGGGGTAATTCCTTCCGGGGTTGAAGTGGTTAATGTCCATATTAAGGTATGGTGGTAGTTGCTAAGATGATTCAATTGGTATTTTCTACTGATCAGTCCTGAAAATGTACTTTATTCTGTGCTGCAAGAGCAGGTCCCTTGGTTAATGTATAGCTAGATATACCTATATAGCTTCACCCTATATAAATCTGCCCTTCTAAAATACAATTCATGCCTCCATGCTGCCAAACAAGCCTACTTTGCCTCTCTCTTATTAATTCCTTGTCATCCAGTCCCCGTCGGCTCTTCTCAACCTTTAACTCTCCGCTTCGTCCACCACCCCCTCTACCCACTAACTCACTCACTGCCCAAGAGATTGCCAATCACTTCAAAGACAAGATCGATGCAATTCGTGAGGATATCTCCACTGTGCGTACGTCTTCCACACCCATCATACCTTGCCTAGCAGCACATTCAACACTCTCCTCTTTTGAATTGGCTACTACGGAAGAGGTTACAAAAATTTTCTCGGATGCCCACCTAACCAATTGTCCCTTGGATCCTGTTCCCTCACAACTACTATGGTCACCCTCTTCTTCTATCCTATGCTCCCTCACATCTTCAATCTCTCCCTCTCTAGTGGCATTTTCCCCTCCCCTCTAAAACATGCGCAGATCACTCCCATTCTTAAAAAGCCCTCACTGGACCCTACCGACCTGAACAACTTAAGACCCATCTCATTACTCCCATTCACCTCTAAACTTCTAGAACGCTTAGTCTACAAACGTCTTAGCTCCTACCTCAATGAAAATAACCTTCTTGACCCCTTACAGTCTGGCTTTCGCTCGCAGCACTCCACGGAAACTACCTTACTAAAACTCACTAACGATTTACTAACTGCTAAAACCAACAGCCAGTACTCCATACTCCTACTACTTGACCTCTCTGCTGCCTTTGATACTGTTGACCACCCGCTCCTTCTCAATAAACTACATTCCCTTGGCCTCCAAGATTCTGCTCTATCCTGGTTCTCTGGCTATTTATCACAGCGCTCCTTCAGTGTCACCTACAACTCTGTGTCGTCCTCTCCATTGCCCCTTTCTGTGGGGGTCCCCCAAGGCTCGGTTCTTGGACTCCTTCTCTTCTCTATCTACACCTCCTCCCTTGGTCACTTAATAACTGCCCACGGCTTCCAATACCACTTATACGCTGATGACACCCAAATCTATCTGTCTACTCCTCACCTCACTCCTTCAGTCTCCTCTCGCATTACTAACTTACTAACTGACATATCAGCATGGATGTCGCACCACTTCCTTAAACTAAATCTCTCTAAAACTGAGCTATTAATATTCCCCCCGCCCGTGCCCCCCTCCATGACTTTTCCATAAAAATCAACAATGCAACCATCAGTCCCTCCCCTCACGCCAGGGTACTAGGTGTAATCCTAGACTCTGACTTGTCATTTCAGCCTCAAATCCAATCGCTGTCAAAAGTTTGTAGAATTCACCTCCGTAACATCTCTAAAATTCGCCCTTTTTTAACAAATGAAACCACCAAGCTCCTCATTCACTCCCTTGTTATCTCTCGCCTTGACTATTGCAACTCTCTTCTCATTGGCTTACCTCTCCATAGGCTATCCCCTCTTCAGTCTATCATGAATGCTGCTGCCAGACTTATCCACCTTACCAACCGCTCAGTGTCTGCCAACCCTCTACTTCAATCCCTACACTGGCTCCCAATCACCCAGCGAATTAAATTCAAAATTCTAACCACAACATACAAAGCCATTCACAACTCTGCCCCAAGCTACATCACTAATCTTCTCTCCAAATATCACCCAAATCGACCTCTCCACTCTTCTCAAGACCTCCTGCTTTCAAGCTCTCTCATCTCCTCCTCCCATGCTCGTCTCCAGGATTTCTCCAGAGCCTCTCCCATCCTCTGGAACTCGCTACCTCCATCTATCCGGCTATCCCCTACTCTTGCTACCTTCAGGCAATCCCTGAAAACTCATCTCTTCAGGAAAGCCTATCACGTCTCCAACTAATCTCCTACCACTTCCACCAGCTCCTTCCCCACAGTTACAACCTTTTTTACCACCTGCCCCACCCTATTAGATTGTAAGCTCTTCTGAGCAGGGCCCTCTTAATCCTATTGTATTGTATTATAACTGTAATGTCTCCCTTTTATATTGTAAAGCGCTGCGTAAACTGTTGGCGCTATATAAATCCTGAATAATAATAATACCTTTTATTGCACAATTATGTATATCAGCTATTCTGGGTTTGTCTGATAGCAGTGATACCTGGATGTCTTTAAGGGTTCCTTTTCACTTGTCTATTTTAAAGTATAACTAAAGTAAAAACTATTTTTAGTTTTGGATAGAGTGGAGAGGGATTAGAACACCTGGTAGGTTTTATTGCTCTTGGTGCCCCATTTGGACATATAGAGAGAGTGAATCTCCCTATGGGGACACAGATGGCAACTAATTAATACAAACTGTCAGGTGCACTAATCTCTCTCCACTCTAAAACTCTAAAAAATTATTTCTTTGATCAAAGAAATGTCAAATATTCCATATCAGTATTTCAGATTTATGCCTCATGCACACGGGTTTATTGTAAAACGCTATTTCTCCCGACAGGAGAGAATCAGAGTTAAAAACGTACCTAAGCTTTTTTTTTCAACCCAGTTTTACAGAGTTTGGCAGTGTTTGGGCGTTTATTTTATTGGCCAGAATTTTAATATATTCTGGCTGTTAAATGGAATAAACGCAGAAGTGATAAATGCGACTAGCCGTTAGATGCGTTTAAACGTGTTAAGCAACGTTTAGCAGCATCAAGCATTTTTCTGCTGCTTCTGGACGCACTGGCAATGGAGTTTTTTTTTTCCTGCCTCTACATGCTGCTAAAAGCCTATGTGTGCGTGGACACATGGGCTAACATGGAGGGGAAAAAAGACAAAAACGACAGACGCTCTGAGGAGCAGCTGTAAAAACACCCAGTGGGCATGAGGCCTTATTATTTCCAGAGGACAAGTAAAGCTAGATATCACAGGTTTCCTCCTAAAGTTGTTATAAAGCCTAAATGTTTCCGCTTAATTCATTAATTTAATGCATTTTCCCTAGGTGAAAATGGAAGCAGTGGGCCAAACTGTAGCAAGAAAAAAAAAGGTAAGAAAACAACAAGGAGGGAGGGTTGCATAGATGTTCATTTGTGAGTGAAGGTCTACTTTAAAGCGGAGTTCCACCCAAAACTGGAAACTTATCTGCCTCCTTCCCCTGTATGGTGCCACATTTGTCACCTTTCGGGGGGTGGGGTGGGGGGGGGGTAGCGGGTACCCTTTGTTGACAGATACCTCTCCCCATTTCCGAGAGATCTCGCCACGGCGAGATCACTCTGATGTTCAGCCCCCTCCTCCAACTTCAGGTCCCTCCTCCTCTAAACATCGGCTGGGTCGCCAACATCAATGGATTCCAGAACAGGTATGTCCTAATATTAAAAGTCAGCAGCTACAGTATAAGTAGCTGCTGACTTTTAATTTTCTGCTGGAGGGGCAGAACTCTGCTGTTTGTTTCTGCATGCTTGTTGCATTAGCAACATCTTTAACTCTAATTTGTCCTTCTTTTTCAATATTCTGATCCTGTCCTGATATTATCAGTGGTCAAATTGTACTTGGACCATCCCCGTTGTAAGATTTTATCACTTGAGATTCACTGGGCGATAACTTTCATTTAAACATGTTTCTAGAACTTTCCTAAAAACAGAACTCAAGTAAAAAATAACAAAATAAAAATGAATAGCCTATTAGAAGATTAAATAACAAAACCAGCTTTTGTTGCAATAGTCACTTCAATCCACAGATCTCCCCCATGGTCCCAGATGATTGCCAGCGCGCGAATGCGCAGTGAGTGCCTGGCTGTGAAGCCACAGCCAGGCGCCCACAGTGACAATGCTGGCGCCACAGAGAGGAGGGGGAGAGAATCGAGGCTTCGTTCGCCCGCATTGCTGGTCCGTGGCACAGGTGAGTATCCGATTAATAAAAGTTAGCAGCTACACTTTTTGTAGCTGCTGACTTTTATATGGGTGGAACTCTGCTTTAAGTTAACAATTTTGTTTCGTTATTTTCGTTATAACTCCTTTCCGTTATTGGCTTTGTATATTTGAATGTATATTGTATATGTGTGTGTGTGTGTGTGTGTGTATATATAAAAATATATGACAATATATATATATATATATATATATATATATATATATATATATGCCATGGAGGCACCAGAAAAAAGAAAATTTCACCAAAATCACTCCATTTGTCCCTATGTTTTATATACCAGAGGAAGTCACAAAAGGAGTCCCTTTTAGGCAAACACAAAAGAATGTTTGTCCTATCCTGCCTGTAAACATAAGATTGTCCAATGATCGTATGTCTGTAGGTCCTCTCTGATCCCAAGTAACATCTTCTTGACAATTTTAATTTTAATTTTATGGAAAAATGAATTGACTGTTCTACCAGTAATACATGACATATAATAATAATATGTCATATATGAAGTATGACCATGGTGATGCAGCTTTGGACAAATATCAGGATGCTTGTGGAGTGGGATAGACAAATATCTTGACATCTGCGTTACTAATGTTTACGATGTTACTAATGTTCTCTTTTTTGTGGAAAAGTGGTTTAAAAACGCTCCATTCAGATGCCACGTACAATAAACCTTTTTTATTTAGAGGATGTTTTTTTTGCGGTGGGGTAGATGTGTCAAGGTTAGTTTGTTTAACTGCTTGCCGACCAGTGCAGGATGATATACGTCGGCACAATGGCACAGCTGCGCAAATGGGCGTACAGGTACATCCCCTTTAAGAAGCGTCATTGTGGGCGCGTGCGATGTCCGCCGGTGTCCCGCGATCATGTCATGGAGTGGCAGAACTGGGAGATACCTAAGTAAACAAGGCATTTCCCCGTTCTGCCTAGTGACATGACAGAGATCTACTGCTCCCTGTCATAGGGAGCAGTGATCGCTGTCATGTCCTAGGGAGACCCCACAGCTAGAATCACTCCCTAGGACCACTTATTAACCCCTTGATCGCCCCCTAGTGTTAACCCCTTCCCTGCCAATGTCATTTATACAGTAATCAGTGCATTTTTATAGCACTGATCGCTGTATAAATAACAATCCCAACAGTCCCAAAATAGTGTCAACAGTGTCCGATGTGTCCGCCATAATGTCGCAGTCATGATAAAAATCGCAGATCGCCGCCATTACTAATAAAAAAAAATTAATAATAAAAATGCCATAAATCTATCCCCTATTTTGTAGACGCTATAACTTTTGTGCAAACCAATGATTATACGCTTATTGCAATTTTTTTTTACCAAAAATATGTAGGATAATACATATTGGTCTAAACTGAGGAAAAAATTCGTTTTTTTATATATTTTTTGGGGATAATCATTATAGCAAAAAGTAAAAAATATTGCTTTTTTTTCAAAATTGTCGCCCTTTTTTTGTTTATAGCGCAAAAAATAAAAACAGCAGAGGAAAAAAAAAAGATTTTTGTGTGGGTGCAACATCACACGACCGCGCAATGGTCAGTTAAAGTGACGCAGTGCCGAAAGGCAAAAAGTGCTCTGGTCAGGAAGGTGTAAATTCTTCCGGGGCTGAAGTGGTTAATTTTATTTTGTATTTTGTTTGTATTCACGTTTTTCCTGTTTTTTTTTATCATTGTATAGTGCCAATTTAAATTTTTTACTGTTTTTCACTGTCTGTTTTTTTCTAATGAGGGGTCTTTTTTTTTTTGTTTTTTTGCATAACCCTCAGAAGTAATTTAGCATTTCACCAACCTCATTGGTTGCAATTCATATCACCAAAATGGTAACTTTCAGTGAATGGCAAAAATTTAAAGAAATTTCTGGGCAAATAAAAACTCCTATTTTTGCTCATTGCTATTAAAATATAAACCACCGCTATTGAGAAAAGTCCTTTCAATGTCACTTAATACAGTCCAAGAATTCGTTGTAAGTCTTCTTGTCATTTCTCTTTTTAATTCTATTCACATCCTCCTTCCGGTTTGCTAAGTGGTAGGGTCTGCTTGCTGCAGTCACATGATCAGTTGCAATGTTGGGATAAGAGAAAACTCCTGGTAAATGCAGTGAGCCAATTGAGTGAGCAGGAAATTACTTGACCTCACAGGCAGTGTACAAAAAGTTCCCAGCTGTCATGTTCACAATGAAGCAATAATTTTTTTCTGGCAGTTATGTAAAAATCATAACTGTCTGCAGGATGAAATGAAGGGGGATTGTTTGTTTGGTAAGGGCCTAGTCACATCAGTGCACTTTGATAACAAGTGTTGTGCACATTAATGCAATATGGTACATTTTATTCTGAATGGCACCCTCAACACACCTTCCCAGCAAACTTGCGTTGCATTGTGGGAATGCACTACCACTGTGTTTTTGATGTACTACACACAGCGAATATTTCCCTAACAGCATCTACTTACCTAAACCTTGGAAGTCCATTGATGTTCATCATGCGGCTTTGTGGCACTACATGACCTTTTCTTCTAAATCTACCCAAACCACCCCCAACACAGATGTGCCTCAACTGCAAATGCTGGCAAGCTTTCCACTGAAAAGGATAGGAACTGTGGCACATGAGCACGTGCCTGCTGGGTAGATTTTGAGAGAAAGGCACATGGGAGCCACATGGTCAAGATTACTGCAGTCCCTCCTTTTAGATAAGTATATGCTATTAGCAAAATATTTCCTGTGTGAATGGGAAGCCCTAAAGCAGCCTTTCACGACCTTTTTATCCCAGAGAAACCCTTTAAATAAGTTTTAGGTATCATGGAACCCCTACTAAAATATTAATTAATTAGAACTTCCAAAGTTTTAAAGTGCAAATGCTTGTGAATGCATAAACCAAAATCAACAAACACAATACAATCAAACATGTGATGTAATATTGTATAACGTCCACAAAGTGTGTGATCAAAATAATCAAGGTGAATATTCAAAAAATTCAAAAATTAATGATCAAAAGAGTTCATTCAATTCATGTGTGTCTTCTGATTCTTGGTGTACAAAAAGGAATAGATCTTCCACCACCATCACCTGCCACACAGCCTACTCACCAGAATCCCATGACACCCATTACAGGTAGTCATATACGCCTATGGATAATGCCAATGGAGGATACTCACAGCCACAGCTCCGGTCCAAGCGGATGATCAATCAGGATCCCATAGAACCCGTTATAGGTGCTCATAAACGCTTGTGGTGGAACTCGATGTAGAAATTTTCATAACCACAGCATCAATCCAAACAGGCTTACAGCGGTGCCCAGACCAAACAGCATGCTGGGCTGCCCCGGCCAGGCGGCAGATAGTTAGTGCTGGAGCATAGGCCTATGCCTATTAATTATTGAATTTTTTGATTATTCACCTTGATTTTTTTGATCACACACTTTGTGGACGTTATACAATATTATATCACATGTTTGATTGTATTGTGTTTGTTGATTTTGGTTTATGCATTCACAAGCATTTGCACTTTAAAACTCTGAGAGTGTGGTTCTAATTAATTAATATTTCATTAATCATCCTTTTATTTAGTTCATTTACATAAAACGAGCTGCTCTTATCATTTTTATTATTGTAGCGCTGGTAGATTTGCAATCTACCGCATGTTAGGTAAATTTAGTAACTTGTTCGTTAGGAAGTTTAAGTTTGCCTCTGTTCCAGCTTGGCTGACGTTGTGTGTGTTTCCGTGCTGACCGGTGGGTGGAAAGTGGCTGTTGTCACTGGTTAGTGTTGGAAAGGCAACGTGTTGAAGCGTATGGATGCTCTTCTGTCCCAGAGACAACTCGGTGGAGGTGGTCCTCCGAGTTGCATTCTGGGCGAGGGTATTTATGGGACAGACGCCATATTTTGGGGTTCGTTTTTCAGCCACCTGCTGGCCCTCCTGGCCGACAGGTATGCATTAAGGAGCTACCTCGTGGTCCTCCGTTCCGGAGGCCCACGATACTGCGGCGCAGGGGTGGGTCCAGAGGCTTGTCTGGGGCCTACCACCGCGGCCGAGGAATGGTCCTGAGCTGTCGTCCTGTGTGACAAAGCTGGACAACCGAGGAGATCTCAGGGGAGGACCCGTCTTGGAGAGATCACGCAGCGTGCTGGTCTGTAGAGGGGCCTGGTGACTCGGTTGGAGGACGTATCCGAAAGTAACTATGCAGCATAGTGTTGCCGGGTTGGCTTAAAGGTTCAGGCACTGTGACTGACATTCATTACACAAAATCTGATACATCCTGTGGCAGAGGATCGTACGGATTTTGTTCCCAAGCAAGTCTGTGGCAGAGACTTTGATTCGTGCTGCGTACTGGCTGCTAGGCTGGTGAGAGAGGCCTATCCAGACGAGCAAGGAGTGTGTCCCACGAGGGGAGTGCATAACATACAATATCTGAATTCTACCCGAACATTTGTTAAAAGAACCCTACAAGAAGAAGTTTGAGTTTCTTCTGCAGTTTCCTTTCCGCCTCTTTCCTGCTATTTCCTAAGTCAAGTGTTTAATAAAGCATTGAAAACGTACTCCAGTGTTGGTGCGTGTGTCGTCCCGAGGTAAACTGAACGGAACCCTAGACCCGGTGCCGGTGAAACGGAGGGAAGCAGAGTGAAGGTAACAGACCCGCTTAAACCAGCAGCTCCACCGAGAGTTATTGCTACATTATTATTATTATATTTGCTATTTGCGCAGGTTTGGTGGTGGTTATTTACACACACATATATTTCCTTATCATGGAAACCCTACTAAAATTATATTTACAGCTCATTGTACATTAGCAAGATCAGTAAGGTATAGATATAATAATAAATAAAAAATAATGTGTCAAAGCTAAAGTATTTGATACCAGACATGGATCATTCTTTCAACTCTTCCTGCTCTATAAAATAAAATAATTTTGAGTAACATTTGTAACATTAAATTAAAAATAATAATAAAAAAACTGGAGTTGCATGTACAGAGATCCTGCGTCCTAAAGTTTCGACATGTTTCGCCGGATCGGCTTCATCAGGAAACTGTACATGTAACTCCAGTTTTTTCATTAGGTTAGGGTTTAGATAGGTGTGCATACCCAGGACCATGTAACTGTAGTTGCATATTTTTATTGTGTCTTAAATATGTATTTTTTCTCTGAATAAATGATTCAAACTTTTATCTAATTGTTTTTCCGTGTATACATGAATTACCTTTAAAGTCCCATTCCCAATAGATCTTCTCTTTATTATTTTTCAGGGATGTTGGTACATTTGTACTATATGTTTTTTGTTCGGTGCTGACCTCTTTCCATATACATTCAGACTAAAAATAATAATAATGTCCAGAAAAATAAGCACAAACAGATTGCTTTATACTAGTGGTTAATGGAGAAGTGTCTCTTTCCAATGGTGAAGGGTGCTCTTTCACCAGTGATCAGTGGGAATGGTGTCCTCTTACATATATATAGTGTGAGAGGAAGAGTTCCCCTTACCTTGGGGATCAGTGGAAATTATGCACCATTTATTGGGGGTCAGTGGAAACAATGCACCATTTTTTGGGGGCTCAGTGTGAGAAGTCATCCTTACATGGTGGTCAGTGAGAGGAAAAATTGCATTTACATTTGTGATCAGTAGGAAGAATACCACATCATTGGTGTTATGCCACTGGTGCTGTCAAGACATGTTGGCACCAGAACTATGCAGGCATCATCAGATGTGACTGCTCATCAGATCACTGCTCAAGGAACCCCTAGCTACCTATGAAGCAATCCTAGAGCTCCACGGAACCCTGTTTGAGAATGGCTACCCTAAAGGATAAGTGCACTTTTAACTAACTCATCTTATGAGCAGAAATTATACCTGGTATATCATTTTTTAAACAAAATTGGAGTTACCCTTTAGGCTAGGTTCTTTCTAGTGTGTTTTTTGGGGGCATTTTGCAGCACGTTTTTGCATGTTTTCAAACCTGTTTTTGAAGCAGTTTTACGATTCATGTATTTTTATTTTTTTTTTTGTTGCAGGAAGAGGAGACTAGTTGTTAAACACAAAACCCTACCAAAAACACACCAAAATTGCATGTACATTGAAGTCTATGGGACCAAAAGCACACTTTTTTGTACTGCAAGAAGTGTCTGCACCTCTTCCAAAAGCGCAATACATAGATGAGAATGGGCCCCTTGGAAAACAATAGATTGTTGTGCATTGTAGTACTTCAGCAAATGAATTACAAATCGCATAGGTGTGAAGCAAGTCTAAGGACCCATTCACACTACAACGCACATAAAAATGTGCCTTGTCATTTTGTTGTGCTTCCGTGCATTTCTATGTGCGTTTCTGTGCATTTTTATGCGCACTTATGGCCCCTTTCACGCTAAAAACAGACGGATGGGGATCCATTCCCCTTCTGTCCAGCGGATCAGATGAGATGGCAGTGGGGTGTAATCAGACAGGCGGTCCGTTTTACATCGGACCGCCCATAGAGGAGAGTGAGCTGTGTCCGTGTCCTACAGATCTCCAGCTGTGGATTGCAGACAGAGTCCATCCTATGTGAAAGGACCCTATGAGGTTGATTTACTAAACATGCATTATGTTCAAATCTTATTTATGAGCTCAAGGTAAGAGCTGTGACGTGCAACCAAGATCCTAGAAAACAAAGTACAGACTTCTACCTGACACTTAAACCTATAGGGGTTTATACTCAATTATTGTTTACCACCACGTGCTTCATATAAAGTCCCAATTTCTCACCCCTTTTTTTCTACTGATTAGGGATGGAGGCATAGAACCGCAGCAGGCCTTGCTTCATTTAAAGTCCCACAGACTCCTATTCTGTTAAATCAACCTATAGGGGTTGATTTACTATGGTCAAATAGACTGTGCACTTTTCAAGAGCAGTACTCTACAAGGGCATGTGCTCCAGAGCTTAGTAAATGAGCAGAAGCTCTGCTGACTTCCATCATACAATCATGTGCAATCAAAAATGCAGTTTTTTTTATTTTTCCTTGGATGTGATTGGGTATTCTTTGCAAAGTGAAGCTTTACCTCATTTACTAAGCTCTGGAGCAACTGCACTTGCAGAGTGCAACTGGAATTTGCAAAGTGCACAGTCTTTTTGCGTGTGTGTTTCCATGCACATTTTTATGCATGTTTTTCTGCATATATTCTTTTTTCAAGGCATTTTTTCTCTGAACTATTGCTGTGAGTGAGAGGTGCGTTGCATTGCAGTGCATTTTGACATGTTGACACACATTTCTGTGCGTTGTGCTGCAATATTATGCGAACATGTTACATAAAATCGCACAGTGTTGTGGTGTGAACATGACATATAGAAAACTATTGTTTTCTATGTGTCATTGCAGTTACCTGTGTTTTTCAGCATGTTAAAACACAGGTCATTGCACATTGGGGTTGATTTACTAAAGGCAACAAGACTATGCACTTTGCAAGTGCAGTTGCTCCAGAGCTTAGTAAATGAGCAAAAGCTTTGCTAAAGTCCATCATCCAATCATGTGCAAGCAAAAATGTTGTTTTTTTATTTTATTTTCCTTGCACATGATTGGGTACTCTTTGCAAAGTGAAGCTTTACCTCATTTACTAAGCTCTGGAGCAACTTCACTTGCAGAGTGCAACTGCACTTTGCAAAGCGCACAGTCTAGTTGCCTTTAGTAAATCAACCCCATAGTGGCCTAAAGCTTAACAAAGATGTTCTGAAAGCTAAATGATAATGATCTAATGGTGTATTTGCAGTGCAATGGGGTTGATTTACTAAAACTGGAGAGTGCAAAATCTGGTGCAGCTGTGCATTGTAGCCAATCAGCTTCTAACTTTAGCTTGTTCAGTTAAGCTTTGACAATAAAACCTGGAAGATGACTGGTTTCTATGCAGAGCTGCATCCGATTTTTCAGTCTTCAGTTTAAGTAAATCAACCCCAATGAACTTCAGAGATCATGGCAATTTATCTACAGAGAGGGTATTCATCATAAGCTTCAGTGCATATACACCAAATATATATTTTAGGTCGGGCGGGGGAGCAAAATATACATTTTATTGTACAGCATGGTATCAATGTTTCAATGAACCGCACCTTTGTATTTTAATTATATTTTCCTTAATGTCAGATTCCTTTTTTATTTAGACCCACTAGATATATTCTCTAAATTCAGAGTACCATTCTGTGTAGAACATGTTATATGGTATGTCATGCACTAGACAGGGCTCAGAGCTGCTACTGGAAGTTATTGCTGACACTGTTTTCATCTTTCATGTTAGGTGAACATCTTTGCAGACCCCTGTGGTAGCAAAGGGGTTAAGGTCAAGTAAAGCATTTCCTTCTATTGTCAATTGAACCCAGTCATAGATCCCTCCTGTATGGTCCCTCCCTGGCCTCCCTCCCCTTTCCTCTTCTTTCACTCTCTCTGTTCTTCAGACTGCTGCTACTCTCATTCTCTCCGGCATAGTGGATCTTGTGATATTTCAAACAAACTGCGCTGCTGAGCCACATCCTCTTACCATGGTTTCCCAGCCATAGGACTGCTTGACCACACCACCGGTGAGTGCCCCCATACATTCTATACATGACCAGTAGTGCCCATCCCCTGCTGTGCAATATTACAGTGTAATAATTCCTCTATTGAGATCTTTCCAGTATTTTTTTTTTTTATGCTGTGTTCTTACACAAGCCAAAATTCTCTGACCAACAGCCAAATTTCTATGGAAGAAAATATCACAACCCACACCCTTTCACATGAACCATAAATACTATCTGCTATCTCTAAAAGTTGGTCCTGTTGCAAACTTTGTACAGGGGGCTTATCACTTTCTACAAGTTGGGGAACTCCTCTGCATCTTGATTGACGTGTTCCCATTTGCAACCTAAAAAGAGGTTCATTTTGTTCACATTTGCTCAGTTAAGACTGTATTTATCCTCTCATAAAATAAACTTGCATAGTTTAACCTGTGCATGCTTTCTAGGAAAACCGAACTCTGGAATTTTCAGTAATCATCACTTGGTCAAAACAGTATTACTGTATCAATGAAAAACAAATAGTAAGGAACATTCTATTTATGCTAAATTGTTCTAAACTGACTGTATGCGATAGTCTACAAAAGAGATTTTTTTTATGTGTTTATTATATTGACATTATGATTGATGATATCAGGCAATGCATATGCCCCTCTGATGTAAGGTACCTGCAATGTGTACATAGTGTGCATTGTGGGGGTCTGTTTAACTGTTTTTGCAGCACAAGGTTGCATGAATTTGTGGAATATGGTCGTATGGTGTAAAAAATAAATTGTTGTAACAAAGTAGATTTTTCAAAATGCATGTATAAAGTAATCAAGGATATCATTACAAAGCCTATTTGTTATTTTTCAAGACTCAGACATGTGCTTTTTTGGATAGAATAATATGCTGCAAATGACTTTCACCCCAAAATACCAATACGAAGCAATTTTTGTTGAAAGCTAGTATGTGACTAGTTGCTATAGGTTATTCAACATCATCAATATTCAATGCAGTTCTTATTACTAGGGTCCGTTCACCACATGTGTACTAGGCAGCCTTTCCCAGGACAGTCCCAGTGCAAGACAAGTCAATTTGCCTTTTTTACAATCAGTTCACTCCACACGACTGTGATGCAGTGGTCCTCCTTAATAAAATACAGCATGGAGTACTTTTTTCCCGCACAGCTTGTTGCAACGCAATCCACTACATTGCACCACTATAGCTGATTGAACTATATGAAATGTCACTTTGGGGTTGATTTCCTAAAGCTGGAGAGTGCAAAATCTGGTGCAGCTCTGCATGGCAGCCAATCAGCTTCTAACTTCAGCTTGTTCAGTTAGGGTTTGACAAAAAAAAAAAACTGGAATCTGATTGGTTTCTGTGCAGAGCTACACCAGATTTTGCACTCTCCAGTTTTAGTAAATCAACCCCTTTATGACATTTCATTAAAGTTTGAAAAAAAAAAGCTGCTGTGCATTCTAACGCAGCTGCTAGTGTGAACAGGCCATTAAGGTCTCATTCATAAAAATTGTGAACTGTCCGTGCTCATTTGTCGTTTCTACCTCACTCTGTTGCGTAAATAGCAATTTGTTTTAAAAAATGTGGAAGAGCAATTTTCCCTAATGGGATGCATGGTGGTTTTTGTTGGTGGATGAGTCGAGAAGACCAGAGAACAAAGTTGCCATCACATGACTTTTTTTTTTACATAATGTGACAGGAAGTCTCTTTTTTTTATCCTTTCAGGTGGATAATATCGGTATTGCATAGTGAAATTAATTTCCGACATTTAAAGATACCTGGGCCGAAAAAAAATGGAGGCTGCCATTACTAACCTCTCCCTTTGAAAATGCTAATCATTTGGCTTTATGCTGAACCAGTGTCTTTGGGACTTTTTGAGTCACTGACATCACTCTACCTTTGCTGGCTGCATTCTTGTTGGGGATCAGCCAGAGACAGCCTAATATCAAAGGCTTTGCATCTTAGAAAGTGCCAATGAAGGTGTGCTAAATGAAGCTGGTGGGTGTGCAGGCTGTAACTTCAAATTGTATGCATCATAAGTGAAGTCTCAGATAACATACCTGTCACTTCTAGCATGGATGGATCAATTTATTACAGGGGTCATAAAGTTGCTGTATTTAAGTCCCAGGCTTTGTAAGGTCTGAAATGTTCCCCTTGTTGTCCACTGTTGAACGTGGTAGGAAGAGTCTCTTCTACAGACTGGGATTCATCAAATTAAATTCTAGTCAATCATTGTCTTTTACTGTGAAAATTGTTCATTTATTTGATATAGGCAACAAGAAGAGTTATGCCCTGTACACACGATAGGATTTTCCGACAACAAATGTTCGATGGGAGCTTGTTGTCGGAAATTCCGACCGTGCGTAGACTCCATCGGACATTTTCCGTTGGAATTTCCGACAAACAAAATTTGAGATCTGGATCTCAAATTTTCCGACAACAAAATCCGTTGTCAGAAATTCCAATAGTGTGTACACAATTCCGATGCACAAAATTCCACACATGCTCGGAATCAAGCAGAAAGCCGCACTGGCTATTAAACTTCATTTTTCTCGGCTCATCGTACGTGTTGTACGTCACCGCGTTCTTGACGTTCGGAATTTCGGACAACATTTGTGTGAACGTGTGTATGTAAGACAAGTTTGAGCCAACATCTGTTGGAAAAAAATCCACGTTTTTGTTGTCGGAAAATCCTACCGTGTGTACAGGGCATTATTCTTTCAGAAACTTTAAGTGGCCATAGAGATATGAAAATTTGGCTGGTTCAGTAGGAACCAGCCACATTTCAATCCATCTATGGGCAGGCTGGTTGTATTCAAAGCTGAACTATTGATTGACTTCAGTACATCCAGCCTGTTGAGTTTTTTTTTTTTTTGTTCGGTCACTGCCGGCAGCTATAGCTGCCAGCAGTAATCATTGTATTCTAAAGGCAGGGAAACCTCCCGCTGTCAGAATACAATAGCGCGGTGTGTTGATGGGGGAATCGAGCCATTTTCTTTCCTTTAACCTATGGTCTCCATATGTTTGTCCAATGCACATGCTCAGTGATGTCACTGTGATGATGGTATCATCTTGGATCCAAGTAGCAAATATTCTAGCAGACTGTTAGCTCTCAGAGCAACTAGGAATGACCAAAGAAGATCCATCATCAAGATCCACCACTCAACTGCTAAGATTGAACCTTACCATTAGACTCATTCATCGTACTGTATCTATGAAGGAGCAGTGTTGCCACCCTAGGACAGGACAACAGAATATATCACCTTGTTTTTTCTCTATTACTATATTATACAGGACTTTATAAACAGTACTGCCAACAGTTTGTGCAGCAATTTTCATTATAAGGGGAGATACAGTTGTATTACAGTTATGATTCAAGACAAAAGGGTTAGCAGAGCCCTACTCATGAGAGTTTACAATCTAAAGTTAAATAAATAAAGTTGAGGAAATAAAGGTTCGGTTGTTAGGTAGAGGTGGGATAGACCTCCCAGAAGGAATGACTTTTCAGGAATCAAATAAAAATGGACTGAGTAGATGATAGCCGGACAGATTGGGGTAGGGAGTTCCAGAGGATGGCTCTGGAAAAGTTCTGGAGGTGAGCATGGGAGAAGGTAACAACGGGGATAGAGCAGGAGGTCTTGGGATATGTAAAGTAGATGGTTTGGGTGATATTTTAAGAAGAGATTGGTGATATATATTTTGCATAGTAGTTGTGGATGCTTTATAAGTTGTTTGTATTTTGAATATTATTCATTGGGTAAGTAGAAGCCAGTGGAGGGATTGGCAGAGCGGGGTAGTGGACCCTGAGCGACTGATAAAGTGGATTAGTCTCCTTAACATAGGGGGAGGTGTTTGTAGTCCACAGATAACAATACTGTACAGGCAGAGAACACAAGAAGTTATCAGCTCATAAGATTTCTGGCAGGATTAGAAGGTATTTTTTTGCACTTATCAAACAGTTATAACAAAATACTTTCAATTCTACATTTAGCAGACCAAAAGGGAGCAAATAACATAAGTTCGCTGTCAGAGTTTACATGAACTTTAATGAATTCTTGCAAGGAATTTCTTTAAAGAGTATGATAACCCTTCTACATGACTCTAAACATGTAGGTTGGCACATAAACACCAAACAATCCACCCATAAATCGCAAGAATCTAAAAAGCAGAAATACCTTTTTAATCGTATTAATCCAGGTTATGTAATCAAATTAATTCTTCCTTGCATGCACGGCCCCGCGGTATGGGGGCAGTGCTAAGGCACAGTATGTCACATATCCTGATGATGTCATTGTCACATGTTAATTCCCATCTTCCACTATGTTAAATGCAAAAATATTATGTACTTGTCATTGATAAAAGTAATACATTTGCTGACGTTCATTTGGATTTTATTTGCGCTGCTGCTTTGTTCTGTCCAATTATGAGAGCGAGGCTCACTGGAGGGGCTGCTGTCAGTCACTGAGCTGAAGCCACCCCCTCCAGCATTCCGACTTTATGATGGTTGCTTTAGGTGTGTAGACATATTATTTTTTTAATATTGACTAGTAGTGGATGAATCTCTAATTTTACAGTGTTGTGTCTGCTGTTTTTCTTTGCCAGGACTTTGCTCAGTTTTATGGAGAATTGGAAAAAATTTTGTTTGAAAAAAAAAATAAAAATGAGCAGGGAAGTTGGGAACTGGAGTGAGGTAATATACTTGTGTTTGTGGAAATGTCTTGCTAGCCCTCTGGCATCAGACACATGGAAGAGTCATAACCCTGGACTGTTGTGGCTCTTCAGCATCTCTGACTCACTTCTGCTGAGGAAGCAGACAATACTTATGTCAATTAGGTGGGATCTGTAATAAAAATACTTGTACAATACATGGAGTGTTTTTTTTCATGAATTTAGGACAGCAAACATGGTCTCCCACTCCCACTGTGAACCTGCACAACCAACATTATTATAGTCTTCAGTACAAAATGCATCATTACATTAGAAGATATTACCAATGGGACACAATAAAGTCTATTTCAACCAGAAAGGTGATATGCAAAGTGCAGTAATCCATAGCAATCAAGCCAGTTTTCATCATCGTTAGATAAATTAAAGCCCAACTCTGGGAAACCTAAAATGTTCTCCTTGCAGTGAACTGCCTGTTCAGGGCAAAGAAAAGAAGATTTACTTACCCGATCCTCCCCTCCTCTGCACTGATGAACCGGTTCCCCAAACATCTTCTCCCTTATGCTCCAACAGTGGTCTAAGGTCTAACATCCTCAAGACCAATGTAGGGTTTTGGTTTTGCGTTGGACATAATGAAACAGAGGGACAGTCCGCTGCCGGAGCATTGGGGAGCACTGTCTGCCAGGGAAGCGGAGGATAGGGGGTAAGTAACACTGCTGCCAGGGGAGCAGAGGATAGGGTAAGTAACGCTGCTTTTACTCTAGCCTTGACCTAAACAAGCAGTTAAAGTGGTTGTAAAGGCACAAGGTTTTTTACCTTCATGCATTTTATGTATGAAGGTAAAAAAACCTTCTGTGTGCAGCCCCCTCCCAATACTTACCTGAGCCCCCTCTCGATCTAGCGATTCCGTAGACTCGCACTCCTGATGGGCTTTTGGCAGCAGTGGCAGCTATTGGCTCCCGCTGCTATCAATCACATCCATTGAGCCAAGAGGCAAGGCCGAGACGAATTTCCGTGTGTAAATGGACACACAGAGCCATGGCTCGGGAGCGCGCCTGCTTGGGTTCCCTCACAGCAAGCTGCTTGCTGTGGGGGAACCCAGCAGGAGGGAGGGGCCAGGAGTTTGGGACCCAAGAAGAGGATGATCAGGGCCGCTTTGTGCAAAACCACTGCACAGAACAGGTAAGTATAAGATGTTTATTATTTTAGAAAAAAACAACAATACTTTAATATTACTTTAACCCTCGCAATGTGGCTTGCAGGTCCAGGCCTAAGAGGGACTGGGAGGCAGGGGGAAGTGGGTTTAGGTGTAACTGGGCTTTACAGGAAATTCCCTTTTTGTAAATAAAAACAATTTAACATATATAATTAATACACAAGCCATTTTGCAATTTAATGTTTTGACAAATTCAAATTATAGGCAAGAGCAGGTGCATTTTTCATGAGATTCTTTCAAAAACTCTTACATGTGTTAAAGAATGATGAGACTGCAGCTTTTTTACTACAGCCCATGAGACTGATCAAGCAGGTATAGTAAAGGCTGATTCTCTTATCAGTCAGTTGGATAAAAGTGCTCCATCGCTGTCGCAAGAGCAGTTGGAGTCATAGGCTCCTGTCTGTGTCGGTCATCTGTGTCTATGGACGTATACAGCCTGTGACAGGAGTGCATGCACAGGTGCCCCCTGAGGCTGTCAATCACAGGCTGTGTGCTACAGATCCCTCCCCTGTCACCTTTTTATCTCTTGGTGTCAGGAACACTTGTGAGAATTGATTCATGCAGATAGCTGAGGAATGGGGCAGCAGACAGAAATAACACTTATATGCTCTGGATTGAGACAGGTACACACTATAGAAGGATATGCTTTGTTCATATTTCATGTCTGAGATTTACAACCACTAAGCCAGAAGACAACCGGTGCTTGATCATAGATAGTTGAGTCTACAGAGGCCAACATTGGAGAGGAAGTGAACATTGCAGCACAAGATGTTTTTTTTTATTTTAACAAGTGCTTATTTTTTTATTTTTTTATAAAGTAGAGTTGGGTTTTGAAACGCTTGTTAAGTTGATCATATCTTTAAACATCAGCTGCAATTCTTTGTATTCGACATATCAATAAATAAAGTGCAGCAAGAGCAACGTGCAACAGGAATTAGCAACCTCTCAGAAATTCATCTTTCAATCTGACCATTGGGCTATTGTACTTTAACTTTTTGTTTGGCTTTATTACTAAATAAGTCTGACAGCTAGAAGTGAAGAATTTATCTTCCTCTAATGTCGTGGCAGCTGAGTACTAATGGTCAGCCAGTTACCTGGAGCACAATTCCATACAATGTAAACATACTCAGAAGTTCCGTCGCACCCACTGGCCGCAGATTGAGCCAGCTTTGTTGGCTCTGTACTGTACTAATACGTTGGAACACTTGGCAAGCACTGGAATTTGCACTCTATGACATCAACCAATGCAGTGCTGATGACAGTCAGTAACAGACTCTCGCCAGCACCAAAACACAGAAGAGCTTCAGCAGCACAGGCAAATGTTGATTTCAAGCTTACGATTTCCAGAGAGATTTGTTTGCTTCATTTGTCTTTTTCTTTGTAGCTGTATCCTAGTGTCTGCTCCAAAAAGTGGATCACAACTGAAAGTAAAAAAATAAAAAGAGAAGAGTTGATTGCAATAGGTTTGTTCTAAACTTCAAATTTCAAAATGCCTTTTCCTGACTATAGATGTGATTTTGCAACAAAGTTTGCGATGCTGCCATTGGCTAATTTTCACCAAAGCAAATACTCAGTTTTGCTTATTGAGATGCTTAGGTAAAAATTGCCTTCATTTTTTTTTCTCTTTAGTTATAGTGTTTTTTGGAGGTTGAGGGAAAAAATATGTTTAGAAAAAAATATTTTATTTTATTTAGTGGTCCCTTTAATTCAGTTGTTTTCCCTTTTTGTGTATTTCGTTCTTTATTTGTGTACTTTGGCTTTATTTATTTGTATTTTTCTCTCTGTTTTCTCTTACTTTGAGTGAAAAAATAATAATAATAATAATAATAATAATGCTAACAAGGGTCTGTTTCAGGCACAAAAAACAGATCCAGGATCATTCAAAATAACTTGTAGTCTTCAGTCGTAAAGTGAAAACATACCTTCATTTTCCCCATTGACTTCAATGCAATTTACCAAAATGTCAAAATGTCTGGGAAATGGAAAACTCAATTACAGTGATCCTATTTCTGACAACTTCCTAACAACTCTAACTTGTGTATTCTTTTTGGAGGATTTTACAGGTAGACATCTGCCCCACTGTGTCTTCTCCCACAGGAGAATTTTGATCCAATGAGTACCAAAGGAAAATGTCTAACTTTTTTTATTTAAAAGGGAAACTAAAATGGGTTTAGGTCAATTTAATTTATTTGTTTAGGTTTGGAAATGTTAAAGGCTACACACAGCACTATAGGTGATCTTAAAGTTATTGTAAAGTCTCATTCTTTTACCTATAAAAATAACAAACATCTAATACTTACCTGCTCTGTGCAGTTGGTGGTGCACAGAGCAGCCCGGATCCCCCTCTACTCAGGTCCCTCTTCTGTGATCCTGGCCCCTATCTCTTGTTGAGTGCCCCCACAGCAAGCAGCTTGGGGGGCACCCGAGCCGAGTCACAGCTCCCTGTCTCCATTCAGACACGGAGCCATGACCCGGCTCCGCCCCCTCTCTCCCCTGATTGGCTAGCTGACAGCCAATGGCGCAGCTGCTGTGTCTCAGCCAATCAGGAGGGAGAATCTCGGACGACTGAGACACTCATGGACATCACTGGACAGAGAGGGACCTCAGGTAGGTGTTAGGGGTGCTGGGAGGGTCGGGGGGCTGCTGCATACAGAAGGCTTCTTATCTTAATCAATAGAATGCATTAAGATAAAAACCCTTCTGACTTTACAATCCCTTTAAGAGGCAGCACAGCAGTTGTAATGTCCTTTCAGGCCAACTGTCTCCTAGTGAAACCTTAGAGAGAGTGAGGGGATAGGCCATTGTTCTGCTTGAGTTATTGAGATTTATAAACAACAGACTTTTTAATGTGACTGAAATAAGGAGACCTTTAAAAATGAAATAATGATGGGTTCCGAAGGGAAAATGATCGGAAGATGGGTTTCAATTACTTGAAATTAAGCTAGTGCATTTTTCCATAAGTGTGATAACTTAGAGGGCAGCAAAGTTACATAGTTACATAGTCATTAAGGCTGAAAAAAGACAATAGTCCATCCAGTTCAACATGTTTATGTGCATGTTTCAGTGTCTATGCTGATTTTCCATATACCTGTATGTTATCTCCTTTAAGATGTATATTTAAGAGTCTTTTAAAGATATCCATATTCCCTGCATCCACCACCAATTGTGGGAGAGAGTTCCACATCCTTATTGCCCTGACAGTGACGAACACCCTACGCAGTTTAAGGTTAAACCGCTTCTCCTTCAGTCTCATTGTGTGGCCCCGTGTTCTTTTACACTCCCTAGGACTGAATAGTTTATTTTCTATGCTGGAATCCCCATTGAGATATTTGTAGATCGCTACCATGTCCCCGTCAAGCGTCTTTTCTCCAGCAAGAATATATTTAGTGTTTGCAGCCGCTCCTTGTAATTGAGGTCCTACAGTCCCCTTATTTAGTTTCGTTGCCCATCTTTGGACTCTTTCTAGCTCCAGCACATACCTTCGGAGGATTGGTGATCAGAACTGAACAGAAAACCCCAGATGAGGTCTAACCAGAGCTTTATACAGTAGAGTGGCATAATTATAGTTTTATCCCTGGAGTATATCCCCTTTTTTATGCATGCTAATTTTCTGCCTGCTTTGGTAGCTGCAGCTTGGCACTGCATGCTATTGCTCAATCTGTTATCTATTAGCACCCCTAGATCCTTCTCCATCCTTGATTCTCCCAGCTGTTCTCCACCTAGTGAGTACTTTTCATGAATGTTTTCTGACCCCAAGTACATTACTTTACATTTCTCCACATTAAAACTCATTTGCCATTTGTCTGCCCACTCTTTTATTATGTTCAGGTAGTTCTGCAAAATTTCTATATCCTGATGCGAGTTTATTACTCTGCTTGTCTTTGTGTCATCCCATACTCTATCATTTATGAATATGTTGAATAGAATTGGTCCCAAGACAGAACCTTGGGGTACCCCACTCACCACTCCAGACCAGTCTGAGTACATGTTATTTATCACTACCCTTTGGACACGTCCCTGTAACCATTTTTTTTTACCCAAGCACAAACCCTATGGTCCAAACCTGCGGACGTCAGCTTGTAAATTAAGCATTTATGGGCGGCATTTATGTATCAAATGTTTTTGCAAAGTCCAGATACACCACATCAACAGGCCTCCCTCTATCTAGATGGCTGCTTACTTCCTCGTAGAATGTTAGCAGATTGGTCTGGCAGTTGAACAGTGCTATTAGGGTTCACATCTATGCATTTTTTATTGTTTTTTGTAGAAACGCACTACAGTCCATTTAACACTATCCTATGGGACATGTTTACATCTATGCTTTTTTCAGCCACTGCATTTTTGGAAAGGGTAAGGGACTTTGTTAAACACAAAGCGGTGCGTTTTTGGTTCAATAGACTTCAATGGAGAAACTGCAGAAAAGCATGTAGTGTGTTTTTGCCGTGTTTTGCATTTTTTAATCTGCCCAACAACAAATTGGCCCAAAAAAAACACAGAAAGCATAAAAAATGCAAAAAGCAAAATTCATAAAAAAAGACGTTAAAAATGCGTGTGCATATACTATTTATATTGATATCATCAGATAAATATAATTCTTGGCTAAATTAAAGAGTTTTTATGTAAAAAATTCGATAATTGAATTGGGATTGTGTACATGAGTGCCAGACTTAGAATCCAATGCATTATTTCTGTAAAAAAAGAGTTACTTCTGAGCCATGGTGGTCCTTGCTCCTGTACGGAATGGCACTCATGTAATGACGTGTAGGTGCTTTTCAGTACTCAAGTACTGTGAGCCTAGGCCGGAGATGGTACACTGCTGGTGGGTGGGTCCATGACACCTTGGTCTCATAATTAGTAGTTTTAATTATGCTGGGTGTTATTCAAGAAGAAGAGATATCACACAAAGGAGCAAAAAAATCACATATCTGCATGTGTGGTACACAATTTGGACTAAACTATATGGATGACTTCATCAGCATGTACAATTCAACTTTTTTTTACTGTTCATCAAATTAGGTGAATGCGAGCAAGTCGGTAAATTTCTCAGTAGCATTCAGTTATTAGTTTTACAATATAGTTTAACTGCTGACAACTTATGGGTAGGCACAGACAGCTAATCTTGCAGTTTTTACATTTTTTAGAACATCTGGCATGTCGACTGCTTGTAGCTCTGGGCCACCATCTGCATTTAAAGGCTGCAGGAACATTATACGCTTTGTCAGGGGCAGATATAGTTGTCAATGTTTTTACATACTCTATATTTCGTATTATCTATGCACTATAAAAATATAGAAGCACTTTGTATTTAATAGGGCTGTGTCATGCTGATGTATTAGGATAATACAGCGTTTATTTATTTTTTATTATTATTGAAGTGTATACTGTTCTTATTCCAAAGTATTAAGTAATGGCATAGCTCCCAACTGTCCCTGATTTTGAGGGACTGTCCCTGATTTGGAACAAAGTCCCTCTGTCCCTCTTTCCTCCTCATTTGTCCCTTATTTTAGTCTGATCTTTATAGTTGTATATAAAATGCACTGCTTATTTATCAAAAAGTGTTTCCCAGTGCTAAACCTTTCCTCCAATTTCTAATTTGCTGCATTTGTAAATTCCAAAAGCCAATATAAAGGAGTGGTAGTGGTAAAGAAGCACTTGCAAGTTTAATCATTTTTTTTTGTACAATTTCCTTTAACCGCTTCAGCCCCGGAAGATTTGGCTGCTGAATGACCAGGCCATTTTTTGTGCGGCCAAGTACGCAGTCGTGCGCCACTGCACCCAAACAAAATTAACGTCCTTTTTTTCCTACAAATAGAGCTTTCTTTTGGTGGTATTTGATCATCTCTGCGGTTTTTATTTTTTGCGCTATAAACAAAAAAAGAGCGACGATTTTGAAAAAACACAATATTTTCTACTTTTTGCTATAATAAATATCCCCATTTTTTAAAAAAAATTAAAAGCAAATTTTTTCTCAGTTTAGGCCGATATGAATTCTTCTACATATTTTTGGTAATAAAAATCTCAATAAGCGTATATTGAATGGTTTGCGCAAAAGTTATAGTGTCTACAAAATAGGGGATAGATTTATAGAATTTTTATTATTATTTTTTTTTTACTAGTAATGGCGGTGATCTGCGATTTTTACTGGGACTGCTACAATATGGCAGACAGATCGGACACGTTTGACACATCTTTGGAACCATTGGCATTTATACAGTGATCAGTGCTATAAAAATGCACTGATTACTGTAAAAATGTCACTGGCAAGGAAGGGGTTAACACCAAGGGGCGATCAGGGGGTTTTACTGTGTTCCCTCTCTGTGTTCTAACTGAAGGGGGGATGGGACTGTCTAGGGGGGAAAAACAGATCGCTGTTCATACTTTGTATGAAGACACGATCAGTCTCTTCTCCCCTCAGAGAACCGGGATCTGTATGTTTACAGATCTGTATGTTTGCAGACAGGGAACCGCAGTTAGCGAAAACAAACTGATCAGCTTTTAAAAATATTGATTACTGTAGATGCATACCCGTAGGCCATTTTCTGTTCCCCAAAGCCTGGCTAGAGTACTCCCACCTTTGTTTCTACTCCATCCCGGCTAGTTTCCAGGACACAGCAGGTGTTAGGCACTCGCCCCCACTCTCACAAGCACGAGCATCTCCCTGATTGAAAAGTCACGCATGCGCAGTGTACTCTTATTTCCGCTATTGTAGCAGCAGCTATCCAGGATGGGAATGGAAACAAAGTAGGGAGTATTTCAGCCTGGCTTAGGGGAACAGAAAATCCCTAAAAAGCCCTAAAAAAGCCCTAGACAAAAAAGCCCTAAAAAGAAAACGAATGCAGCCACCACATCTAACAGTGGCGGCCGGTGGTAGTTTTTTTTTTGGGGTGGAGTGGCAAACAGTGCTCCACCACCATCCAAACAGCCCCCCGGTCGGTCGGGTCCGGAGCACTTACCCCATCTATTGGTGGGCAGCGCTTCTCCCGGGCTTCACCGGCGGCTCCCCTGCTCTTCGCGGGCATCATGGCAGCGGCTTCCCCTTCTCTCTGTGGTCATCATAGCAGCGGCAGCTTCCCCTTCCCCTGCTCTCCGCAGCTTCCTTTTCCTCTCTCCTCCTCAGCAGCCAATCAGGACGCTTCTCTTTTTGGCCAATCAGGAAACAGGTCTCATACCCGCTTCCTGATTGGCTAGGAGGAGAATCAGTGTTTCAAAAATGAATATTTATTTGCTTTTGGTGTAACACACCTCGGTGGGCTTGTAGTGCAATTCTCTGTGCCCCGAGCCCACCCTATTTTGAAGCCTATTAGAGCCGAATGCATGGATAGACGGAGCAGCCGTGGATAGCGGAGGCGATGCCCGGGTGCCCCTAATGGACAGGCTGCCCCTGATAATGATTGGTAAGTTGCAATATATGACATTTTGGGTTTTGGGTTTAATACTGCTGCAAGTGTATCTTTAGCCAAAATGTATTTTTGTTTTGGGTAATAAATGGTTAACATGTTTGTTAGTTTCTCTTTTTGTAGTCTGTGTCTCAATGGAGAGATTTCTCTCTACTTCTGGTTTTAGAAACACTTTAAGAAATAAAAAGGAATCTTTCCAAAGTGAGGGGTAATTCCCTCTGACAAAGGGAAGACAGGGGGTCCTAGTAGGTTAAAACAAACCAATCAGCTTTTAATAATGTTCACTATCGATTTGGCCAGTAACATACCTCCTGTATTGGGGCGCCTACAATTTGTATAAAGGAGCTTTTTAAGTACCGTAGTTTATCGCCATTCCACAAGCGTGCACAGTTTTAAAGCATGACATGTTAGGCATCTACAGTAAAACCTTGGATTGCGAGCATAATTCGTTCCAGAAACATGCTTGTAATCCAAAGCACTTGTATATCAAAGCATTTTTTTACAGGGTATAAAAGAGAAGAAAGGCACCTCTAAGTGTAGCAATAAGTTGCTAAATGTTGTACCTTCATTAAATGTAACCATATTGCTACACTTAGAGGCTCCTCTCTTCTTTTTTATACTCAGTTGTGACATGACGCTACTCGTATATCAAGACATTGCTTGTATATCAAGGCAAAATTTATTAAAACGTTTTGCTTGTGTTGCAAAACGCTCTCAAACCAAGTTACTCTCAAACCAAGGTTTTACTGTATTTACTCATATCAACTATCTAGATCTATCATAACATCATCTTTCACATTATACAAAAAAATGGAATAACTATTGTGTTTTTTTTTATTATTAATTATTGTTTCCCCCGAAAAAAATTGAGCAAATACAGTGTGACATAAAATATTGCAACGATCGCCATTTTATTCTCTAGGGTCTCTGCTAAATTATTAGAAATGCCAATAGGTTTATTTAAATGTGATGCCCATTTCACAATAGTCTCCCCCCAACTCTTCAAAAATCTTGGTTTATGTGTGTGCATATTTTATACCGCAGTTTAGGTATCTTGCAATAAAGAATAGAGTCTGACCGGTAATCGGAGAACGAATGAAGTTTGTTTACTACATGTGATATCTTCTGTTTAATAATAAAAATAGAAAAGTCAAGTATTTTGCTCCACTTCCTAGAAATGGAGACCCCCCTCGGGCTTTTGAAACTAGATGATCCAATTCCCAATGCACCTCTTTACAGGGGTTTAGAGCATTCAAACTTATAATGAATATGAATGGAAACCAGATGGATCTGAAGTATGCAGCAAACACTACAAAGGGCTGTGACTTACCTCCAGGCTGTGCTGTGTGCATTACTTCCCTCTCTTGCCATACGTGGGTGAAAGTTCTAATGTGCTTTTACTCTGACAATTCCACATAATTCATGCTTGCCTAATTTGGAACTAATCACTGCGCACTGGTGACATCATGGATCAGAAGGCTACATGTTGTTAATTACAGGGCTAGTAAATATTTACTCGTCACATTATTAATTTTATGTGGCTGTATGTGTATATAGGGCATGGATTGCATGGGATAGAAATGGCATATATATTTCTTACAATCTTCAAACTGCTTATACATGTATATATATACCTCCCAACTTTTTCAGATGGGAATGAGGGACGCCTATCAGCAAAAGTATGCAGGCATAGGACACACCCCTTGCCACGCCCCCTTAAAGGAGAATTGTACAAAAAAAACAAGATTGGTTAAACACACAAGTGCTTTTTTTACCACTACTATTCCTTTATATTGGCTTTTGGAATTTACAAATACAGCAATTTAGAAATCAGATGAAAGGTTTAGTGCTGGAAAACACCTTTTGATAGATAAAAAGTTCATTTTATATATAACTATATAGATCTGACCAAAATGAGGGACAAATGAGGAGGAATGAGGGACAGAGCGACAAATCACTGACAGTCCCTCAAAATCAGGGACAGTTGGGAGCCCTGGTACAGTATAAGCATATATGACAAATGGCTTTCATGGAGACATTCAATGAGTGCTCACCTTTAGGGAGCTTTGTTTGGTTGTGTGAAGCAGAGACTGCACACATGAGTAATACAGCTATAAAGAATAATAATAGTTGTAAAAGAAAAGAAACATGTACAAAGCCACCATACCATATGCAGTGGTGTTGGTTTACTAAAGGGAAATAGGCTGCTCACTTTGCAAAGGAATATGCCTCAGAGCCTAGTGAATGAGGTGAAGCTTTGATGACTTCCATCATCCAATCATGTGCAAGCAAAAATATTTTTTTTTGTTTTTTTCCTTGATTGGTGATTGGGTACTCTTTAGTCGAAGTGCATTTTCACCACATTTACTAAGCAAATGGGAAATTCCTTTGCAAAGTGAACAGCCTATTTGCCTTTAGTAAACCTTTTTTTGGATAGTGTATGGAATGATTAAAACCCCCGGTGACACAACAGAAGAAAGAGAAAATCTTAACGGTGAAGGGGAACATCTTCTTAGGCCTGGTTCACAAGTATGCATTTTTCAATGTGTTTTCAGTTTTGCAGAAATGCACTCCAGACGATTTAACATGCTTTCCTATGGGTCACGTTCACATCTGTGTGTTTTCCACTGGTGAATTTTTTGGAAAGGGACATGGAGCAGGTTGTGTTTTTGGTTCCATAGACTTCAATGGAAACAGAGCAGAAGTGCATCAAAAATGCTGTGCTTGTGTTCTTGATGCGTTTCTGCTGCATTTTTGCTTGTTCCTCCTGCAAGACAACAGGTACCTCACAAAATTGCAAAATGCACTAGTCAGAAAAAGTGGGGTAAAAACGCACCCGGAAAAAGCATCAACTGTAACCTGCATAGGAGTGAATGAGGCCTTAGACAGCTGTCACCAGATTTGGTGTCCCTTTCAAAAAATTTCCCCAAAGGCCTGGTTCACACCTATGGGAGTTTAGTGCATTTTGCACTTTGTAGAAACGCACTACAGTCCATTTAACATGGTTTCCTATGGGACACATTCACATCTATGCGTTTTTCAGCCACTGCCTTTTTGGAAAGGGTCAGCGGCTTTTTTAAACGCAAGAATGTGTGTTTTTGGACTTTAATGAACATGCTGCGGAAACACATGCAACGCGGTTTTATGCGTTTTTTTATGCATTTTGCGTTTTTTTATTCTGCCTAACAATAAAAACATCTCCCCTTTAAAAAAAAGCATAAAAAACGCAAAACGGCTCAAAGGTGTGAACCAGGCCTTATTACAGTTTTAGTGATGACTATAAAGCCTTTTGTGCGACCTTAGACATGGCCCTAAGGCCTTATTCACATAGGCAGCAGCCATTGCCACCCACCCCTCTGAATAGCAGAATCACGGCTCAACTGCCTACAGCAAAGGCTGATGGTACTTGTAGTTCAAGTCATTCACAGGAATCTGTGAATGAATGATGCAGGCTCCTGAAGTAGTTCCCTGCTGGCTGTCACTGGGGAGGGAGGGGAGAGTCTGGAGCTACTAGAACATGTTACATGTTCCACCCTAAATACTAGTGGAACATGTAACGTGTTCAAAAGGTGAACGCATCCTTTAAGGTACCCTGTGCAGGGTACAGTAATTGTACAGTATAAGTCAGCAGGAATTATAAAGGAATTATAAAGCAATGTGCTTCTGGACTCAGGGCCCAAGTTCAAGTAGATGCAGATGAGGTGGCTGCCTTCGTTTTCTTTTTTCCTTAGATATATTTTCCTTTATTTTCACCTGATGATTCTGCCGGTAAGACACCTGAGGACCCAGGGTGGCAACAATTACTCACTGTACTGTATCTTTGAAGCAGCAGCATCCTTGGCTGCTCTCCTGATTTTGATACCTCCTCTTCTCCCCCTGTCCATTACAGAGAGTGGAGGTGTCTTGACATTCACAGAAGATTGCTGGGACAGTTCATAACATTGCTTGAGACTTCAATTCCATGCACAGAAAGTTGCCACAACATTTTCTAACAGAAGCAACACATATTTTTCTGTACTTGCAGAAAAAGTAGCCTGACAAAAAAGAAAACAAATGCAGCCAGCATATCTAAGCACTGGTAAGCTGCAATATATTACATTGTTGCTCTTCAAGCCTGTTCGAGCACAGAAGGCCCTGGGACTACTACAAGAATAACTTGGTAATACACACCATAATGTATTTAAATCCAGTAGTAGACTGCTTTTCCACATAAAACGGTTATCTTTAAGGAGGTGAAATCTAAACCAAGCTATTAGGGCTCCTTCACACGGACGTGTCCGTGTACGGAGCCTGCCCTGCTCAGCGGGGGATCGCTCCGCCGATCCCCGCTGAGCAGGCAGATGACAGGTCCGTTGCTGCACACTGTGCAGCAACGGACCTGTCAGAGCGCCACTCTCCCCTATGGGGGATCGGATGATGACGGACCGTAGAGTCTGTCATCACCCGATCCGATCCAAAAACGGATGGAAAAGTAGGTTTTTCCTCCGTTACACTTTTTCGGATCGGAGCGGGTCGGATGTCAGCGGACATGCCACCGCTGACATCCGACGCTCCATAGAGTTCTATGGAGGGTTCGTTCAGGTCCACCTAAAAAACTGACAGGCGGACCTAAACGGATCATCAGTGTGAAGGAGGCCTTAGGAGCCCTAACGAAAGAGAAACAGAGCAGTCTCTGTGTATCAAGATTTAAAATGAAATTTCTCTAAAATTTGCTCCCAAATCTTGACAATTTGATCAGACAAGATGTGGCTAAATAGCAGTTTCATCATACCCTGAATTCCCTGTACTCTTAATTCTTGTCTTTGGCTTTTATTTCTAGCTGGGAAAGTTCCCAGAACCAATCACCTAGTAACGGGCTCACTCTTATGTATAAAATAGAACACACCCTCCAGAGTCTTAGAAAATCAAGACTTGTCACTAAGGAGAGCGAAGTGTTAGCCAAGTGGCCAATCATTTAAAGTGATTGTAAAGTTTAGATTTTTTTTCTTTAAAAATAACGTTATACTTACCTGCTCTGTGCAGTGGATTTGCACAGAGAAGCCCCGATTCTCCTCTTCTCGGGTGCCTCTTCTGTGATCCTGCTGCAGTTGCAGTCAGCCATTCAGGAGGGAGAGTCCTGGACAGCCGAGTCACTTGTGGACATCGCTGGACAGAGTTGGGGGTCAGGTAAGTATTAGGGGGGCTGCTGACACACATAAGGCTTTTATCATAGACCCCTTTCACACCGAGGGCGTTTTGCAGGCGCTATATCATTAAAAATAGCGCCTGCAATCCACCCTCAAACAGCTGCTCCATTGTCTCCACTGGAGTGATGCGCTGGCAGGATGTCAGGAAAAGTCCTGCCAGCAGCTTCTTTGGAGCGGTGAAGGAGCGGTGTCTTTACCGCTCCTCCACCATTGCTCCCCATTGAAATCAATGGGGCAGCGCTGCGATACCGCCGGCAAAACGCCGCTCCGGCGGAGTTTTGCGGGCGGATTTAACCCCTTTTCAGCTGCTAGCAGGGGGTTAAAAACGGCCCCCCTAGCGGCCAAATTGCGCTGCTCAAACGACGGTAAGCAGCACTAAAAATAGCGCCGCTTTACCACCGACGCCCCCCGCGGCTGGGTGTGAAAGACCTCTTAATGCATAGAATTCGTTAAGATAAAATACCTTCTGACTTTACAACCCCTTTACGTCAAAGCTCCACGGGGTTGATTTACTAAAACTGGAGAGCGCAAAATCTGGTGCAGCTGTGCATGGTAGCCAATCAGCTTTTAACTTCAGCTCGTTTAATTAAGCGTTGACATTGAAACCTGGGTGTTGATTGGTTTCTATGCAGAGCTGCACCAAATTTTGCACTCTCCAGTTTTAGTAAATCAACCCCATTGCATTGTTCCCCTTATAAACAATCAAAACTCATTGTTTTAGTGATTTAGTAAAAGTGAATCTAACGAGTTGCTATGCCTTTTACAAATTGTTGATGTGTGCTATTTTATATTTAAAAAGCTTTGTAGTGCTGACAGAAAAAAAATATTGAAAATATAAAATATACAGTATATGCAGGGAAAGCAAGCCTATTCGAGTCCAAATATTTTTGGAAAGACTGCTTAAGTCTGTCCAAAAAGCTTACATAATAAAATGTGACAAGATTGCTGATCCATTGGTAAATGAGCAATGTGTCCCATTCTTGAGCCTCAATTATGTGGCGCCAACTTCCAAGCCTAGATCATATAGATTATTGTCTTTATTTACCTTTGTGTGATTTCAATTTATATCATATGTCTATTTTTTATACTTGTTTGGAATTTGTGTAGTCATAACACATGATTGATTATAATATAAGAAATCATTTTATTGTTAGCATGCTGCCATTGATGAATGAGGTTCCTAGACTTGTTTGAAAGATATTAGAATGTTGATTTACCTACAAGTGGTAACAATTATACTTTGAGCATGACTAAGGTATATGCACATGTGGGAAATAAACGTGGGAATAAATCAGATGGATATAGTCTCTGAAAATCCCCCTTTAGGAAAAATACTTAATTGCTTTTCTATATTAACTAGAATAATATGAAAACAAATGTTGACATTCTACAGGATTATTATTCACTGTGAAGATCAAATTATTATGTACATTTAAGTTTATAAGTCAACACATGTACATTCTAGTGTGTTGGTCTCTAGTAATTAAATGCACTTCAGTTGAGTTAGTTTCTCCATATTCATCCATTTTTAATTTAGGATACAATTACTAGTGGTGATAATAGTGGTTTTGTCTTTGATATTTTTGAAATCTAGAGATCTGTAAGTGATTTGACATGCACTAGTTCCTAATGAATCAGGAGGAGGTACGGGAGATTGCCTTGGCGTCTTAAAGTATACCCAACATTGGTTTACATTGTGTAGTTTTGCTGTGCTATGTGCTCCTCTAACACAGCACATGGCATCAAAACTGCTGTATTGAAAAATTTAGATTTTTCTCATCCACACACAGAGGTTTAAATAGGCACTGGAAGAAATTTCATAGCATTTTAGCTTATTCGCCATTTACTCTTCTGGAATCTCTAATGGATACAGTGACGTTCTTAATACATCCAGTAGATCTTTATTAGCATTAGCAGAAGTCACAAAATGTAGCCAATGTGTTTTAGACACTCGCTGGTCCCCTTTCATCAGGGCTAATGGTGGTGAAAAAACTTTATAGTATACTTGTAAGGGTAGGGTGGTGGTTGTTTGTAACATCCTCCATGTTTGCCTCCTTGTTGGGTGCCAAGCACAGGTCACATGAGAGGCATACCCTGGGGTGGGTTCTTCTGGGCTACACTAGGCACCTTGTACAGGGTCACTTCACTACACATTGGATATCTATGCTTTGTGCCGTTTTCACAAATACCCTGGGACTGCTGTGGGGGAATACTTAACCTTAAGGCAGACCTCTACTGTTAGAGATGAATCCACACCATGTACACTTGCACTGCAACTGTTATCCAGTTAACTCTCAGTTCCCCGTGATAATGTACACCTTCTCTGTAATCTGCATTTAGGAGGGACACGCTGAGCCAATTTCCACATCCACCTGTCCAGCGTTTTCCACTAATAATCCCCAGTAGCAGAGTTGGCCTCGCCAGGCACTCTGCACGGGCTCTACATGTGCACTCGACTTAACTCTTGAACCTTCGGACCTCTGTACAGGATGGAAATCTCTGCGGCACAAATCTGCTCCCATTGCTTTGGGAGACAGACTGCTGGCGGAAGGAGACAAAATCTCCCTCACTGCTAGAGGCTGTGCCACCTATGACATGTACACGCTACACTCCACACCACAACACCACACCAATGTACTCATACCCCAATGTGTTAAGACCGGGTGGCGGTTGTCATTCTCCATCTCTTTCCCTTACTCAATCTCTCTCTCTCTTGGGCTCTCTACGAGAGAAAATCCCCAAACCCTCCCAAACTACCTCTCTGGGGGGTTCTCTCATATCAGACCACTGGGAACTCTGCGTACCGGTCCACTATCCCAAATTTATATATCACAGGATTAGTGGGCCATACCCAGAGATGAACTCGCTAAAAAGACTAATGAGCCGGTAAAGGCATTAACTCCTACCCTCCCAGCCAGACAGCACCCATCTAACTATTTCAACCTGCTCACATACTGAACCCATGTAAGCTAAATAGAAGTATTGGAAGATGAACATTGAAATTGCACTCTGATAGCCAGTCTAACACCATGTTAGATCAGTTAGCAGGACAAGCCTTCCATAAATGCTTCTACTACAAGAAACCCTGAAGACGAGGGGACCAGTGACGAGGGGACCAGTGAGCCTCTAAGATGTGTTGGATACATTTTGTGACTTCTGCTGGCTTACTAGACTTACTAGGAGCTTGAATGGTGCTCTCATACTATTACTTTACTCACTGCAGGTATCCCACAGACCCACCCAGGCCTAGTGGTATCCAGAAAGCTGCCTTTCCCTCTAATCCTGAAGACTTTCCCTTTCAATTTTAAGGACCTTGCATTATTGTCCAGTGCTTCACCGACACCTCTAACCCCGGCTCTAAGAGACAGAACTGAGCTCTGTGGCAGAGCTGTATTCATTTCAGAACTGGATGAATAATAGTAGAAATCCTTTGGCTGTTAAAACATTTCCCTGTGTTTCAACTGTGTATTTGGCTGTTTGTCTGGAGTCAGCTTTTTATAAATCTCCAGCATAGTACAATGTAAATGAACATGAAGTGGCAGTTGAGTTTGTGATTTTTTTAATCCATCCAGTAATTCTGAAGAAAGGTACCAAAATGTAAAAAGGAGAAGTGAATAAACCACTTTACCTGTAAGAGGTGTTCTTTTATTTATTACCACTTGAGTCAATGTAACAATGTACTGATGTAACAAAATGCTTTCAGTGGTATATTTAACAGTCCAAAGGAAACAAATACGAGTATTCTGAGTAGTTCATTGTTAGGATTTACACACACTTTTTGAAATATACTATAACAGGCTCTATTGAAAAAGCTGGTTTAATGTTGGTTAGAGTCCTTTTTCATGCATACCTCTCGTATGCTTTCCCTTCCATCATACAATCCCTTAGCAGAAGAAAGGTCAGTTTCACTTTATCCAAACAACGTAATTTATTTTGATAGGGTGATGCTTTTACAAATACACAGTTCACTAGGGATAAGAATCACTCAAATGATATAAGATTTCCAAGAGGAACACATTGTAACTATCCTGCATATCAAGATACCTCTTGTCTACTCGATTGCATGTACAGAAGGGAGCGGGGAGGGAAATGTGGAATGACACAAAAGAGTCTTTCACATACATCCAGGCGTTTCATGAGATACAAGACTGGCAGAGAATTCTGGATCAAGAGGTCATGTTCTGAATCCAAAACCATCAAGATAATGGGAAATGTGAGAAACTACTATTTGAGAGTTACTAAATCTGTTGAAGTGGCCTTGTATTAGAAGTGGTAATGGCAAATAGCAAGGAAATGCAGGATGATTTAGGAGAAGCTAAACCCAGTAACAATTTGTTCTGCTTAGACCTTACAATATCTCTTTTCATCTACAAATATAAATAACGCAATGGTTTACATATAATAATATCTGCACAGAAACAACTACTTTTAAGGAAAGGCTGGTAACAGTTATGTTTGGCGTCGAAAGGATACATTGTACATGTCCAGATTTCAAGCAATTACACCAACTTGAGACATTACCGATACCCGGCTGACTATCAGGTCAACTGCCACTTCCTAGCAGAAACCTCAATTAGCCTAGAAAGATATAAACACAAGCTAACTTAATAGTGAGCTACATAAGTAGGTACTTGAATAGAATACATCAAGTTTTCTCTGAGTGTAACATTTTGAGACATGGCAGACAAATTGCATTTTGTACAATGTACAGCTTGTCCATAACTCAGACGTAAGACTGTATCCGAGATAGGCTTAATTACCTACTTTCAAATCAGGGGTCTCCAAAATTTCTAATTAAATGGCCAGTTTACTGTCCCACAGACTTTAACGGGTTGGACTGTGGCCAATGTGAGTAGAAAATGCCCTGGGATCAATGGGAGTAAACAATGCTCCAACATTGGTATTAGTGGATGGAATAGTGTCCCATTGTTGGTATCAGGGGATGGAATAGTGTCCCGTCATTGCTGTCAGTGGGAGGAATAGTGCTCCATCATTGGTGTCAGCGGGAGGATTAGTGCCCAATCATTGCTGTCATTGGAAGGAATAGTGCCCCATCATTGGTGTCAATGGGGGGACTAGTGCCCAATTATTGGTTTCATTGGAAGGAATAGTGCCCCATCACTGGTGTCAATGGGAGGACTAGTGCCCAATCATTGGTGTCATTGGGAGGAATAGTGCCCCATCATTGATGTCAGTGGGAGGAATAGTGCCTTGTATCTGTGGGAGGAATAACACCCCAAGGTCCGGATATAGGCAAGCAAAGGGCCACATCCAGTCTCGAGGCTACAGTTTAGGACCACTGTTCGAAAAAGTGCATCCAGAAACAAACAGCTTACATGAGCCAATATCTATTTGTATTGAACATGTTTTAGTAAATGTTGTGTTTTACTAGTAGTTTATCTTGAAAGGAGAAGTAAGGCCAAAGGTTCTGCACTACTGTGACCCATTTAAAGCCCACTGTCGGCCGATGTCACAGACCCTGTCTAGGTCCTGAAAACATTCCAACCACATGGTCGGGATCCATCCTGAAGTCTGGACTGACAGCTGGCTCAGCCTCTCATCAAGCTCTTGAGAGACTGAGCCAGACATTCCTGCCCCCCTCAACAGCCCAGCGTTCCAGTGAGTGCCAGAGGGGCAGAGCAGAGAGCCAATGACTGACAATCACTAGCACTCTGCAAGCTGAGAATCGAGAGCTAAGTGATCAGTGGTGTTTGATCGCTCAGTTCTCTGTCTTAGAGGCAGCAGGGGACAGCTGCAACTTGGATCTGCGCTGCAGCCATCTAGGTGAGTATTATTTTTTTTCCTTTTTCAGATTCCCAAACTTCTCTTTTAGGCACAATGTCAATCATTTCAGTTCTGCACAGAAAAAAAGGAGTTGTACATGCAGGTATTAATTTATCACTGAGGAGGTAACACTCTTATGAGGAGCTCTCTTACAAAAAAATCCATAATGATACACATAATGATAATGCAGTTATATTGTACTCTGGGTTGCAGCATGTGCTGGTACTGTGTTTTAGCATGTGTTTAAACTATTTGTAGTATGTGTTGGTATTGGGTTTTTGTGTGTGTTAGTATTGTGCTAAGAATGATTCAACATGACAATTAATAATACTGTCCAGCAAACAAAGCTTTACTGAAGTCAGGATTTACACTCAATTTAGCATTTATGTTCTCCAGGCATTTTTTTTTTTTTTTATAAAATACAGCAAGCACCCCAACTTTGCTATTATGCTGCTTTCTCAAGCTGCCTTCAGCTCCTTTTTCAAGTAATGCATCATGAAATGGTGCCCGTTTCCTGTTGTGGAGTCTAGTCATTGTAGCCAGCTATCTGTGTGTGGGTCACTAGACATGGTGAGCCAAACACACTTGGGTTCAGTTCTAGCAGGGTGCAGTGAACATGAGTAAAGGTCGGGTGCCAAAATCCAAACCTCACTGAAGTCCATGGAGAGCTGAATACTAAAAATCAGTTCTGCCCTTTTTCTAGTGTAATAAGCAAGGGGTTTTCAAACAAAGGGATGCACTGTCCTGAGGTACATGTACTAAAGCAAAAAATAAAAAAGCTTAAAAAATCAGTTTTGGCTAAGCAATGATTTTAGAAACTCTTCAATAGAACATTAAAAATGCAAAATTCCATCAAAAACTTGCCCGAAGGATGCTGTAACTCTGCCTGTGAAGTGATGCATCTGTGTAATACATACTGTACAGCATATTACAGCAACACTGACATTTACAAAGAAAAAATGACAGCTCCTGGATGCTTTGTTCTGTTTGTTAACAAGGTGGCCAGGGATTCCATCCATCTATTCCCTTATCCTGGATGGGGATCTCCTATAGATGTTAATAGGGGACACTCACAAAAAAATGATCTTGGTGTTCCTTTATAATTTATACCAAGTCCATCAGGTATGCTATGAATTTTAAGGGGGACCCCACACAAAAAATATACCATCATTGACTAAATATGGTCATGTCCAAATATATTCAATTACATCACCCTGGAGACCCCACCCCTTTTTTGAAAATCAGTTGCCATTCGCCGGAGCTGTTAGAAGTGGGCAAGCAGTCATTGGATGGAGGTGGGTTTGTTTCTTATGGCAGGTTGTCACCAGGCATTGTGATTGACTTGTATCTACATTGCTGGACAAAGTGATTTATGGAGGATGTACAATGTGGGACATTTATTTACTGTTCATATTTTTTTTTGTTGAATGAGTACTTCATACTCGCAGGAAAGAAGAGGATACAGAATCTGCTGCACTTCTTCAACCTTTATTGTGTGTTCCATAAACTTATCACAGACAGTGTGGGGTACAGCTAAAAGTTAATGCGTTTTGCACTATGGCTAGTGCTTATGAGTAAGAGCTAGCTGTAGCGCGAAAGTCGTTATCTTTCAGCTGTACCCCACGCTGTCTGTGATGATTTTATAGAGCACGCAATAAAGGTTGAAGAAGTGCAGTGGATTCCGGATCCTTCTCTTTCCTGTAGCTTTGCAGATGAGCTGTGCTAGCACCTTCACCCTTAGTGTGCAGTGGATGGACTGCTAATCACTCACCTACCGCAGCTTTGCTTGTGTTGATGTAGCACCCTGGTGTTTAGGCAAATACAAATTTAGTTTGCCAGATAGTAATTGTCCTGGTTAATTGTTAGAAGATCCACTGATTTCCCTCTAATTCTGGAATTGCTGCACCTTTTCTCTTCTGTCACTAGGTGGCACTGTGGCTGGTGACATTAGATCGACAAGAGCATAGCAAGGTCAGATTATGAATGGATGGTGTGTCTCAGCCAATTGGCAGGGGTTTCTTTAGTCCCTTGACCTGCTGGGAGAGCCTATTTATTTGGGTGGAGTCAGGTGATCGGGGTTCTGTGCCACCTGGATGGCTGTCTGGGGGGATGTGTGTTATGTCGTCCCAGGCTGCTAGGCCGGAAGCCTGAGGCCTATCCCGGGGACACCTGGCTGCTAGGCTGCCTGGGGCCTATCTAGGAGCAGGAGAAGCAGTGTAGGGTTGGGACTACAGGATTGGGGTCCAACCAAGTTGTGAAGGTTCACCCAGACGGGGAACCCCTTGTGGTCAGAGGTAAAGGGGAAGAAGTTGCCACTAAGGGACCATCCACCTTATTACCGGAGACTACAGTGAGTAAGCTTGAGCAAGTACCAGAGCAGTCGTCTCACCAGCCAGGGACAGTGAAGAAGTGGGAAAGCTTCAGCAAGTGCCAAGCCAGGGACCCAGCAGGTTAGCGGGGTTGACGCTTGAGAAGTATACAGAGGGATAGCTGTGGAAGAGCTCAGGAGATCCGATGACGACTGGGATCTGGAAGTCTAGTGAGAGACTGGGAGCTCAGTGATTGAAGACCTACAGTGGGATACTGTGAGATAAGAAATGGACTGTTCTGTGTTACCAAGCATTAGGTACAACTTCCTTTAGTGACTGTTACAAGTTCAGTGCCATAGGAGACAGCGGTTCTACCTATATAGATGTGGCATCCGGCTGGAGGCCTTTCCCTGTATAGCTGTCTTCCTATAGTGTCTCGGAGTCTGCCAATTAACATTGCATCTACCTAAGGGTGTCCTGGCCCTAACCCGCTCTCCCACAGTTCTTGTTAAGAGACAATAAATCTCTTGTTCGCATTCAAAAAGTGATTGGCGCTCATCATTTCATCTTGCATTACACCCACCATGCCTGGTAACCCACTTTACAAGGAAGGATGTCAGCTCTCCCTTACTCTTGAGGTCACCGTTAGGCATCTGGGGGCCCGGGACTGCTACATTAGTACTACATATTCCTTACTAATTTACACTGGGAGATCAGAATCTAGGGACATCCTCATTGTTTTTAAAGGGCTTTCAGATTCTGATAAACCCCTTGCCTGCAGACCTCCACAACCACGGGGCCAGGGTTGTGAGTAAGAGGTCATTGTCCTCTAAGTGACAACGTGCTTTGTCAGGAAGGTCTGGTATGAATTAGGGCAGAACCACCATGCAATTTATTTTTCTTTTAACTGTTTCCAGCTTCTATGCTTACATGGCCAGGGTTTGCTGGTCATGTAAGTGAATAAAGCCAGGTGACATCACTAGTTGTTAAGGACTGGCACCCACCAGGGTCCTTTACAACCATCGATCGAAAGCTGTCTTGTGTAATAGCAGATGTAATACTGCTATTATATATGATGTTTGGCTCCCACCGGACAGATAATTGTTCAGGTGTCCATCCAAACACCCGAACAGCCAAGGTTTGGTCTGAACTTTGGTTCAGACCAAACATTAAGCTCATCCGTTGTCACTAGCCTATATAATGACCCCCCCAACTAGTCCTGTAAGGTACGCCTACATGATATGGATTTTCTGAAGACTCCTCCTCCATGTGTTGCTGGAAGAGGAGGATCTGGAAGCTGGCTGATTACATAATGTGGACTTCACAGGGGTTGTTTTTAGTACAGGAGAATAAAAAAATAAACTGGGGTTCCTTCTCATGCACACTACAGCTGTCAAACGCCTGTCTTACAGCCATTTAACTTTTATTTATGCTCCTAAATGCTGTTCTACGTTAGCCTATGTGTTCATGCCTACATAGGCTTTTACAGGAGTTTAGAGGCAGGGGCATTTAGGGGCAGAAATGTGAGTGCACCAAAATCACATTTAGGAGAGGAGCTTTTGAGCAGAAAAAATGCCCGATGCAGCTAAATGCAGGTAAACGTGCCCAACCGCCAGGCGCATTTAGCGTTTGATTGTTTTTTTAATTTAAGTGGCCAGAAAAAATTTATATTATTTTCTTTTACAAGGGTTTTTATTAATGTTCGGTCAGGCAAATTAGATAATTACAATGTAGAACATTCGTGTACAGACCAGAAAGACGTACATAATCAAAGTACAATGCCTCACAATATTTGGGATTATTTATATATATACATTATATATATATATAAACAAAGGAAAATAAATGGTCGAGAAAATTCTGGGTTCATACCTTAGCATAGAAAAAATACAAAAACATCTGACCTTACGGCAGGATGCACATACGCAGGACCCTACCAATAGCAAGCCGAGGGCTTACTTTATAAACAGAGGCAAAGAAATGACATACACTGCAAGCATCCAGACCAGGGCATTGCCTAGTGACCAGATAAGCATATCAAATAACCAGAAAAAGAAGGGCAGAAGGAGCAGAAAAGTAGAAACAGAAGAAAAAAGAATAGTGAGGGGGAGAGTAAAGAAGAGTCTCATGGGGTTCGCAATGGAGGATCACTAAATCGACAGAAGGGTATTGTCGAATTTAGAGAGCTGAACATGAGCAATCCAAGGTTGCCAAACCCGAAGGAAAAATGAATATTCTTTTCAAAAAAATAAACAAATGCCTAAGTGCATAACGTGTCTAAATATGCCCAAACGCGTTTGCAAAAACGTGGCTTAAGTGTGTTTTTGAAGCTGCTAGAAGAAAAGAGTTTAAAAAAAAGCCTCGTTCACGCTAGTAGTTTTTTTTTTTTTCGTTCAACCAAGCAGGGCTGAACGAACAAAAAACTGACAGCTTAGGAGGAGCTGCTGTACTAACTACCCAATGTTAGTACAGCAATCTCCCCTGCTGTGCTAATGTGTTACTGACAGGGGGCCAGAACACTCCGGTCAGCACTTTCTGTCATTGGCTGAGAGCGCTGATCAGGAGACGGTCGGCAGACCTTGTTTGGTCATGCCCCTTCGGTCATGTCCATGCTTCTGTCGGACCGACTCCAGTACACACGGGCTGAATGTCGGTCTATTGAAAATAGTCGATGCCTCCCAACATCCGCACCGTGTGTACTAAGCTTTAGAGGGGCAGCAAAAGGTAAGACGAGACCAGAGAAGGACTTTAATCTGATTTCTGTGTGATCCACTGTGGCCAAGCTCCAGAGAGCACTTTGCCGGGTCACTGAATTCCTACATTTTTGCGCTTGTATCTTCTACCTGTATCACTAATTACATGCACATTTCCAAGGCAGACTTGAACCTAATTCGTGGAAGGAGAAACTGCTAAGTACTGACTTTTTGTTAATATCAGACAGGTTGTTTTTGACAGCCAACAGTTTGCAGTGGATGCATTTTGAGAATAGCTGTGAAGAGCAGGGGGTCACAAATCACTAGATTTGAATCAGTCTTGTGCAATACACAAATGCCTGTATGAAGAAGGATTTATTTATGGGTTACGTTTTCCATTTTTACTGAACTGTGCCATTAAAGTGGTATAAAACCCAAAACCAAAAATGTAATATATTGCATCTTACCAATCATTAGATGTGGTGGCTGCATTTCTTTTCTTTTTTTTAGGCTTTTTTCCCCCTCTGTTTTCACCTGGTAATATGGCCAGTAACTAGGGTTGCCACTTTTTCTTCAAGCCAAGCCCGAACACTTTAGCGGCACAGGGCACATTTTGTTTTTGTAGTATATACTATAGGATTATTAAAGACCCGTGACACCTTTGGGTGATAATGCAGCACGCTGCGGTGAACAGTGGGTGTGGCCAAGCTGCTCTTGCTGACATCATCTCCCCACACTACACCCCCCCCCCCCCAGTGATGCCAAACCTGCCCCCAGACAGTGGCCCGCAGCTCCCAGATGGCAGCAGATTTTTATGTAACTATCTCAGTTACTTGGGGAGCCACAGCCCAGTCTGAATAATGTGTCCAGGTTTCAGGCAAATTAAAACCCGGACACATGATTCAAAACCCGGACTGTCCGGGTGAATCCTGGACAGGTGGCTACCCTACCAGTAACACATCTCCTGTATTAAGAGAGCCCCACTCTGGATGAATGAGCAGCGTTGTCAGTTTCAAGGGAGGGGATTGTTAGATGCACTAGCATTTTTTTTATTTTTTTTATCATTAAAATAGTGATTTTTATTAAAGTAAGTACAGATAGAGGATAACAATAAGAACACAAGGTACAAAACAATAGTTACAGGCATAATTAGTAAAGAATGGCGTCTTATAATACGTCTTCATAATACAAAGTGTAACAAGACATAATGGACATGAAGAAAAGAAAGATATCATCATTAAAGCAAAGACTTGAGACTGCCAGTAGATATACTCAGGTTGCACTAGCAGATTTAGATATTATTATTATTATTATTAATAAGGATTTATATAGCACCAACAGTTTACGCAGCGCTTTACAGTCATAATACAATAAAATACAAGAGGATTAAGAGGGCCCTGCTCAGAAGAGCTTACAATCTAATACACTAACAAAGCCAAACTCCTGCTCACACGTTATAATCAGTTACAGCAAACAGTTTTTCTTTTATTTTGAGATAAAGATTTTACATAAATAAATAAATAAAACCTGGCCATTGTAAGCACCCCTGCCAGTGGCAAATGGTTTGTCTCCACATATTTGCAGGACAGCTTATTCTGTGTTCTGAAAAACAGCAGACTTTCTGGCTGGATCACTAGATGGAAATAAAGGATAGAAAGCCTAAAAAAGGAAACTAATGCAGCCATTACGTCTAATGCCGCGTACACACAATTGGACTTTTCGACTGGACTGGTCCAATGGTCTATCCGACGGACTTTCGGCGGACTTCCAACGGACTTTCCTAACGAACGGACTTGGCTACACACGATCACACCAAAGTCCGACGGATTCGTACGTGATGACGTACACCGGACTAAAATAAGGAAGTTGACAGTCAGTAGCCAATAGCTGCCCTAGCGTCGGTTTTAGTCCGTCGGACTAGCATAAGACGAGCGGATTTTTTGACCGGACTCGAGTCCGTCGGACAGATTTGAAACATGTTTTATTTCTAGGTCCGTCGAACTTTTGGGGAAAAAAAGTTAGCTGGAGCCCACACACGATCAAATTATCCGACGGAGTCCGGTCCGCCGGACCAAGTCTGCCTGAAAGTACGCGGTATAAGGATTGGTAAACTGCAATATAATAACTGTTTGCTTTTGGGTTTAATACAGCTTTAAGGGTGTCTGTATCTGTTTTGGTGTCATAAGCAGCCAATGATACAGGTGAAAATGAGGACATATCTTAGCATCTCCTTTAATCAGCTCTTTGTTAAAGGATGTGGTCTAGCAGTCATACAACCTATGAAAGGGCTATTACAAAGAAAATGTTTGCTTTTATGTTTAGCTTTTCGGGAACTGCACTAGAAATGAGGTCAATTTTATTTTTAAACCATTGTACCAATACTTAGTAGTACTGATCCTATTTGGTGAGGTGATTTTCTATCATGCTAACCTTTAAAGTGGTTTTAAACCCAGAATCAAACATTTATTATGATGCAGCTTATCAATTTTTACTATGTGGCGGTTGCATTTATTTTCTTTTTTAGGCTTTCTTTCCATTATTTTAACTTATCTTTACTTTCCTCTAGTTTGTTGTTTTTAAAACAGAACAAGTCCTCTTGCAGATGTAGCAGTTAGAGGGATGAGACAAACTATTTACCACTGACAGGGTTACTTACAATGATCAGCTTTTATTCATTTAGGTAAACCCTTTATCCCAAAAGAAAAACAAAACTGTTGCTGTAACTTTTTATAAAATGTTAGCTTTAGTTTGGCTTCAGTATGTTAGTGTATCTAAATCTGCTAGAGCATCTAACACTCTCCTCCCCCCAAACTGACAATGCTGCTGTCCTAAGGTGTACCCTGTGCTCCTACCTCCAGAGTGGGGCTACTCGAATACAGGAGTTGTGGTACTGGCCAGATCTGGATCGAGGGACATCCTGAAAATGTTTTCCTGGCCAATGGCTGCAGTCAATCAGCAGGTGCTGAAAATATAATATCCCAGCGAAGAGGGGGAGGGGAATTTCTCCATCAGCCTCTTCCTCTATTCATGCTGACAGGGCACAACTGGAGGGGAGCCAAAAAGCAGCTCTCCTGACGTGGGGGGGGGGGGGGGGGGTCTGCACTGGTAATCAGTGCAGTGTTTATCAGTGCAGCCCCATCAGTGATGCCCACTAGTGCCCACCTGTGATGGTTACTGATGCCCACCAGTGCCAACCAGTGATTCCGATCAGTGCCCATCAATGATGCCAATCAGTGCCCATCAGTGATGCCTTTTAGTGCCCATCAGTGATGCCTTTCAGTGCCTCCTCATCAGTGCCGCCCATCAGTGCCCTTCATTCTCCATCAGTGCCGTCCATCAGTGCTGGCTATCAGTGCCCATCATCGCTGCCTATCAGTGCCCAGAAAGGCTGCCCATCACTGCCCATCAGTGCCACCTATTAGTGCACATCAGTGACACCTATCAGTGCCCATCAGTGCCACCTATCAGTGCTGCCTATCAGTGCCCATCAGTGCTGCATATTAGTGCCCCCTCATCAGTACTGCCATCAGTGCTGTCTATCAATGCCGCCCATCAGTGCTGCATATTCGTGCCCCGTCATCAGTGCCACCTCATCAGTGCCACTTTATCAGTGCACATCAGTGCTGCCTATCAGTGCACATCAGTGCCGCCTATCAGTGCCCATCATTGCTGCCTATCAGTGCCCAGAAAGGCTGCCCATCAATGCCCATCAGTGACACCTATCAGTGCCCATTTTTTCTTCAAAATTTTTGTTTAGCAAAAAGAAAAAAAAAAACAGTGCTGATTAAATACCACCAAAAGAAATCTATATCTGTCTTGAAAAAAATATGAAAAATTTAGTTTGGGTACAGCGTTGCACGACCGCACAACTGTCATTCAAACTCTGACAGCACTGAAAGCTGAAAATTGGCCGGAGCAGGACGGGGATGAAAGTGCCCAGTATTGAAGTGGTTAATCTGCTAATTTCTGCAAGTAGGGACTAACTTTACCACTATTAAATAAACACTAATACATACCTATGGCATTAAAAAGTCTGTTGCCCAACAACTGCAGTTTTTACAAATGTCTGGCTGCCTATTGGTTGGACAAAAGGACCAGGGCACTGGTTCAATGCTGTTCAAGACTTTTATTTCCATTGAAGGCTCCCTTTAAAGCATATCTAAAGCAATTTTCTTTTCATTTGGATAGAGTAGGGATGTTATACTTGTGTTGGGTCTAATTTTCTTTGTCCATCTGTGACCCATTAGAAAGGTTTCCTTTCATATCTTCTCTAGTAGACACAACAGGAAGTAAAAGGAAATCCCCCCAATGTGAGTGAAATTCCCTCTTATGCCCCGTACACACGGTCGGACATTGATCGGACATTCCGACAACAAAATCCATGGATTTTTTCCGACTGATGTTGGCTCAAACTTGTCTTGCATACACACGATCACACAAAGTTGTCGGAAAATCCGATCGTTCTAAATGCGGTGACGTAAAACACGTACGTCGGGACTATAAACGGGGCAGTAGCCAATAGCTTTTGTCTCTTAATTTATTCTGAGCATGCGTGGCACTTTGTGCGTCGGATTTGTGTACACACGATCGGAATTTCCGACAATGGATTTTGTTGTCGGAAAATTTTATATCAAGCTCTCAAACTTTGTGTGTCGGAAATTCCTATGGAAAATGTGTGATGGAGCCTACACACGGTCGGAATTTCCGACAACAAGGTCCTATCACACATTTTCCATCGGAAAATCCGACCGTGTGTATGGGGCATTAGACTGTTGTCCATTGAACAAGTGTTCCCATAGGAAGGTTTTCTGTTCCTGCTTGTTTTCTAAAAGTTTCGGATTTTCCCTTACTTTCTGCCACAGTGGCAGTGGTCACCAGGACGAATAGAGAGTTATCCTAGGTTTACATCTATGGTGCCATGCGGGCGAGGTTTGCGCAGGCACGACAGCTCATTCATTTGAATAGACTGTCTTGCCCCGTGAAATGAAGGAAAGAAGTCCCTGCACTACTTTGGAAATCACAGCCTGCATAGGAACCACGAGCACAGCACGGTTCCCAGTGGCAGTGCAATTTCCAGTGTGGGTGGCGTGCCATTGGGATTAATGCTCCTACATTTTATTGGGCGGGTGGTTGCAACTGTGGCAATTTGTGCGGGTCCCACAGTGGCACCACCCACATAGGTCTGAACCTAGCCCTAGGCCTCATGCACACAGGACTTTTTGCCAACTCTCCTAGAAGTCTTTCCTCCTGGCAGCAGCATTTTGGCAGAAAAAAAAAGCCTGATGCTTGTAAAAGTGTTTAAAGCTTTTACAAGATTTTAGCCGCATTTACAGACATCAAGAGCTCGGGCGTTAATTAACCACTTCAATACAGGGCACTTTCGCACCTTCCTGCCCGGGCCAAATTTTTTTTTACCTTTCAGTGCTGTCACTTTTTAAATGCTACACTGTACCCAAACTACATTTTTATCATTTTGTTCCCACAAATAGGGCTTTCTTTTGGTGGTATTTTAACACCTCTGTGGTTTTTATTTTTCATTGGTAGCTGCCTGGGCACTGATTGGCATTTCCCTGGTGGTCTAGGGTGGCATTCCTGGTGGTCCAGTGTGGTGGCCATCCCTGGTGGTCTTGGCGGCATCCTTGTGGTCCTGGGCGGGCATCCGAGGGAGGGCTGCACTGATAAACAATCAGCACAGACCCCCCCGTCAGGAGAGCAGCTGATCCGCTCTCCTCTACTCGCGTCTCTCAGACGCGAGTGAGGAAAAGCCGATCAACGGCTCTTCCTGTTTACATCGTGATCAGCCGTGATTTGAACGGCTGATCACCTGGTAAAGAGTCTATGTCAGAGACTCTTTACCTAGATCGGAGTTGCAGTGTGTCAGACTGACACACCGCAACAACAGTCACTGGGTGTGCTTGATATCCTGACCACGTCATATAACGTCCAGTCAGGATATCGCAACCACTTTGCCAACCTCATTTTGCTATATGGCGGGCGGCAAGTGGTTAATTTCACTGGCCAGAATAATAATTTATTTGGCTGTTGAAATGAATAAACGATCAAGTGCTAAATGCGCCTAGCGTTTAGGGGCGTTTAGATGCATTTAGCAGCGTTGTTTAGCAGCGTCAAGTGTTTTTTCTGCCAAAACTCTGCTGCTCCTGGACACACTGGAAGTGGGTTTTTTCCTGCCCCTAAAAGCTCCTGCCACTAAACGCTGCTAACAGCATATGTGTGCATGGACACATAGGAGTGGATTTACTAAAGGCAAATATACTGTACACATTGCAAAGGGCAGTTGCACTCTACAAGAGCAGCTGCTCCAGAGCTTGGTAAATGAGCAGAAGCTCTGCTGACCTCCATCATCCAATCATGTGCAAGCAAAAATGCAGCTTTTTTTTTTTTCCTTGCAGCTGATTGGGTATTTTTTGCAAAGTTAAGCTTTATGTCATTTACTAAGCTGTGGAGCAACTGCACTTGCAGAGTGCAACTGGCCTTTGTCTAAATTAACACCATATGCTAACATGCAGGGGAGTTTAGAGGCAGGAGAAAAAACATCCAGTGTGCACGAGACCTAAATCTTCCTAACAAGGATACAAACAGCGATAGAAACCTGAGAGGTATTGTAACCCCTCACCACTCCGTGCAAAATAAAATAAAAAAGTTTTAGTATTAGTTACAATTACATTTCATAAACTGAGGAACTCTTAATATTTCTACGAGCCCAGACACTGCAGATAATTATTATAAATTGCTGCTCCCATCGTAAAATTAGCTTTACACTGTAACATTAGGAGAGAGACTCAAAAGAAATAAGGTACTTTATCTAATTATTGAATCACTACAAATGCACTTGGCTGTTTTAGTATTTTCAAGTGATTGTAAAGTCTTGTGGTTTTGAACAGAGCAGCCTAAATCCTCCTCTTCTCAGGTGCCTCTTCTGTGCTCCGGTCCCTCCCTCCTGTTCGGTGCCCCCATTGCAAGCAGCCTGCTATCGGGGAACCCGAGCTGAGCCACAGCTCTGTGTATTCATTCAGACAAGGAGCCGTGGTTCGGCCCCGCCCCAATCTCCTCATTGGCTAACTGACTTTGATTGTCCGCAGTGGGAGCCAATGGTGACGCTGCTGTGTCTCAGCAAATCAGGAGGGAGAGTCCTGGATGGCGAAGGCACTCGTGGACATCACTGGATCGAGAGAGGGCTCAGGTAAGTATTAGGGGGGCTGCTGCACACAGAAGATCTTAGAGTGATTGTAAAGGTTTGTTTTTCTTTTTTTTTAATAACAAACATGTTATACTTACCTGCTCTGTGCAAGGGTTTTGCACAGAGCAGCCCAGATCCTCCTCTTCTGGGGTGCCCCAGCGGCGCTCCTGGCTCCTCCTGTTCATCAGGCGCCCCCACAGAGAGCTGCTTTCCATGGGGGGCACCCCCATGGATGAGTCCTGCTGCTGTGTCCATTGACAGACAGCAGAACTTGGTCCCACCCCCCCGCTCTCATGTCACTGGATTTTATTGACAGCAGCGGGAGCCAATGGCTCCTGCTGCTCTCAATCTATCCAATGAGGACAGAGACAGCGGCTGGAGCTGCTGGGCTCGTGCTCGTCACTGGAATGAATGGGTTCAGGTAAGAAAAAGGGGGGACTCTGGGAGGCAGCTGCAGAACAGAAGGTTTTTGTTGAAAAACCTTGAGACTTTACAGTCACTTTAAAGCTGAAGTTTAATTTAAACTCTTTTGGGTGTACAGCACTAAGAATATAACTTACCTCTAATAAAGAGTATCCTATATCCTACTGGTTGCTATAAAAATCCTACCATTAGTGATGTCAGATGCTCCTCGCAGTGGTGAACGTCTGGCACTGCGTGGGTTATCTTCGTCAGCTTCCACACCCCCTGTCCATTTACAGAACTCCTTGTATTACTGTCACAGATGCAACATAGTCTGTGGGTGGAGGATAGGGATCCTGTCATTCATCCACCTCTCTTCCATTCAGAGAATGTTTTGCATTCTGGGAATATAATACAAGGAGTCTTGTGACTGAAGGATGGAGGCAGAAAGGGAGGGCAAATGGCGTGATCCTTGATCGGTAGAGATGCCGCAGTTAACCCTTGCAGCACCAAACGTTCCCCATTGTGAGGAGGATTTGCCATCACTAAGTGGAGGATTTTTACAGTAACTAGCAGGCAGCATGACATAGAATATGCTTCATTAGAGGTTATGTCCTTAGTGCTGTATACCCAAAAACATTTTTCATTTACTTCAGTTTTAAGAAGATTATTTTTCAGCTGAGCAAAACAAACTTTTTTTTTTCCCTCACAAGCAAAGTTTTGAGATATTACTGTGTTGAAGAACAGTTTTAAGTACTACATCATCGGACACAACCAGACTGGGCGTATTACAGCACAACTAGCTTCCTTACTCTCCGGCATCCTAGTGATGCTAATATTCCACTAAAACCCATATCGTGCCTAGAAAAATATGAAATCACTAAGAGCGATACTGTGAAGAAGTGAATGCGACAGGAAAGCACACAACACAGAGGTCCTGGTGGTTGAGCTGTGGCTGCTTCTCATCCAGCTGTTTCCAGGGGTTTAATTCTGTGCAGCTGGTGTGACCTCACCACTCTCACAATCCCTGGAGGGCCTGAAAACTCCTAATCTACCAACTCCGAGCCAGCTGCTTGAAATGCGTAAACGATCGTCCTAAAACGTACATGCTTTTCCCACCCCTCGAAACACACCCATACAACACACTTTATTTCCCACCCTCTGAAAACATACCCTGAACTCCCAGCTGTATTGTACTGTCGTACTTTCTCCATTATGACCTGTGTCATTCTATTACTGTCTATTACTAGCACAGAACAGGCTGACTGACACTCCCTGTTGTACATGTTTATACAGTGTGTGCTCTGTTTAAAGGACAATACTTTACAGAATTCACTACACTACAGAATACACTACACTACACTACACTATAGAATACACTACACTACAGAATACACTACACTACACTACAGAATACACTACACTACAGAATACACTACACTACACTACAGAATTCAATATATTACACTACAGAATACACTACATTACAATACAGAATACACTACACTACAGAACACACTACACTACACTACAGAATACACTACACTACAGAATACACTACACTACACTACAGAATACACTACACTACACTACAGAATTCAATACACTACACTACACTACAGAATACACTACACTAAACTACAGAATACACTACACTACACTACAGAATACACTACACTACACTACAGAATACACTACAGTACAGAATACACTACACTACAGAATACACTACACTACACTACAGAATACACTACACTACAGAATACATTACACTACACTACGGAATTCACTACACTACAGAATACACTACATTACACTACACTACAGAATACACTACATTACACTACACTACAGAATACACTACACTACAGAATATACAGAATACACTACACTACAGAATACACTACACTACAGGATACACTACACTACAGAATACACCACACTACAGAATACACAGAATACACTACACTACAGAATACACTACATTACAATACACTACGCTACAGAATACACTACACTACAGAATACACTACACTACAGAAAACACAGAATACACTACACTACAGAATACACAACACTACAGAATACACTACAGAATACACTACACTACAGAATACACAGAATACACTACACTACAGAATACACCTGACTACACTACAGAATACACAGAATACACTACACTACAGAATATACTAGACTACACTACAGAATACACTACACTACAGAATACACAGAATACACTACACTACAGTACACACTACACTACAGAATACACAGAATATACTACACTACAGAATACACTACACTACAGAATACACAGAATACACTGCACAACAATACACTACAGAATACTATGGATTCCCTGGGTACCAAAAAAATCAGCATCTGTTTACTTATATTAGTTTGGCATTGGTTTAAACTATGCCTGCCATGAAAGCTGAGTAAGGCTAGAGTTAACTGAATTAAATAATCAGATCTATTCTGTAAGACAGCGCAAAAGCGAAATTGCTGTACTAATGCAACCAATCAGAAATGATCTGTTAATGTTAGTTCTCTTCAGTCACATTGGGGTTTATATACTAAAGGCAAATAGACTGTGCATTTTGCGCAGAGCTTAGTGAAATGCGGTGAAGCTCTGCTGATTTCCATCACCCAATCATGTGCAAGATTTTTTATTTTATTTTTCCTTGTACCTGATTGGGTATTCTTTACCTGGTGAAGCCTCCCCACATTCACTAAGCTCTGGGGAAAATGAGCGAAACTGCAATTGCAAAGTGCACAGTCTATTTGCCTTTCTTAAATCAACCCCAGTATCTGCAAGCGATCCTTCAGTTTGCATAGGGTTTTTATCAGTGGCAGCTGGTGGTAAAAAAATTTGGGGGGGACGCAAACAAATTGAAAAATTAAAATATTGATTCGCTAAAATCAAAAGTGGGAGCACTGCACCCCAAGGACAATCTGAACCAAGCCAATTAGAGCCTCAGATCACATGCTAATTAAAAGTTTATGGACCTAATAGACACCCATTAGTCTGGCACAGTGCACACACACATCAACAAAATACAGTTTTAGTATGACTAATGCCCCGTACACACGGTCGTATTTTCCCACAGAAAATGTGTGATAGGACCTTGTTGTCGGAAATTCCGACCGTGTGTAGGCTCCATCACACATTTTCCATCAGATTTTCCGACACACAGAGTTTGAGAGCAGGCTATAAAATTTTCCGACAACAAAATCCGTTGTCGGAATTTCCGATCGTGTGTACACAAATCCGACGCACAAAGTGCCACACATGCTCAGAATAAATAAAGAGATGAAAGCTATTGGCTACTACCCCGTTTAGAGTCCCGACATACGTGTTTTACGTCACCGCATTCAGAACGATCGGATTTTCCGACAACTTTGTGTGACCGTGTGTATGCAAAACAAGTTTGAGCCAACATCCGTCTGAAAAAATCCTAGGATTTTGTTGTCGGAATGTCCGATCAATGTCCGACCGTGTGTACGGGGCATAACAGTTTTTAACATGTTAAAGAAGCTTTCTTTGGCAAACTTTGGGGGGGCGACTTCCCTCAAAAATCAGTTCCAGTGTATGTACCAGGGGTACAGTTGAAAGCAATTTATCTGGAAGACAGTACCTGAGGTCATTGGTTCTTTGTGTTTTGTAGTCTGCAGAATGTAAAAGTTCTATAAGATAAGTATAATATACAGTACATATCTGACAGATTACAGAATAATCTCCTGTTCACACAAGTGCAACTTCTAATGAGACTTGAGTCGCACAAAATTGCATGACAAAGGAAATCATATTGTTTTCAATGGTGCCCATCCTAATCAATGCAACTCACCAGGGTGCAATTTTGGAAAAGCTTCCTGTACTACTTTGGTGCGACTCCCGTGCAATTTCAGCTCCATAGGCTACTATGTTAACTCATAGAAGGTGCATCAGATAAGAAGCATTCCTATGTGACTTTGATGAGATCAGTGGGTTTTTTTTAACCACTTGCCGACCACTTTGCCGACCGCCCCATAACAGATTTACTGCTACAGGGCGGCCACGCTGCGCAGGATCACATATATACGTGATCCTGCATTTACAGGTATCAGACTCGAGTGCCGCCCACGGCTCGCTTCCGCAGTTATTTTTATACAGCAGGAGCTGATCAGCGGGTCCTGCGGACCTTATGTTCGCCGGCACCCGCTGATCGTTCGGTGCACTGACAGAATGGCAAGGCAAGGCTGGTTGCCGTTCTGTCAGTACAGCAGGCATGGATTCTTTGTTCCTGTAAAACAGAAACGCTGATCCATGCCTTCCACTAGTAAAAGCACCTCCCCCACTACACTGAAACATTAGCTAGGCACACAGTTAACTCTTTCATTGCCCCTGGTATTAACCCCTTCCCTCTCAGTGTAATTAGTACAGTGACAGTGCATATTTTTAGCACTGAGCACTGATAATGTCACTGGTCCCAAAAAAAGTGTCAAAAGTGTCCAAATTGTCCCATTATAAGTCGCTGATCGCCTCCATTACTAGTAAAAAAAAAAAATCCCATAGTTTGTAGACGCTTTAACTTTTGCGTAAACCAATCAATATACGCTTATTGGGATTTTTATTTTACCGAAAATATGTAGCAGAATACATATTGACCTAAATTGATGAAGAAATTAGATTTTTGAAATTTTTTTATTGGATGTGTTTTAGAACAAAAAGTAAAAAATATTTTTTTTTTTTTTTCAAAATTGTCGGTCATTCTTTGTTTATAGCACAAAAAATTTAAACCGCAGAGGTGACCAAATACCACGTATAACCACACCAGCTAAGGACCTCCACATCCAGCATCTTCACCTCCAAGATCGTCTGAGACCAGCCACCCGGACAGCTGCTGCAACAATCAGTTTTCATAACCAAATCATTTCTGCACAAACTGTCAGAAACCTCAGGGAAGCTCATCTGCATGCTTGTTTTCCTCATCGGGGTCTCAACCTGGCTGCAGTTCATCCTCGTAACCGACTTGAGTGGGCAAATGCTCACATTCTATGGCGTCTGGCAGACAGCGTGTATGGCGTTGTGTGGGTGAGTGGTTTCCTGATGTCAACGTTGTGGATTGAGTGGCCCATGGTGGTGGTGGGGTTATGGTATGGGCAGGCGTATGCTATGGACAAAGAACACAGGTGACCTCATGTTGCAGCATGATGCAAGGATCTGTACACAATTCCTGGAAGCTGAAAACATCCCAGTTCTTGCAGGGCCAGCATACTCAACGGACATGTCACCCATTGAGCATGTTTGGGATGCTCTGGATCTGCGTATGTGACAGCGTGTTCCAGTTCCTGCCAATATCCAGCAACAGCCATTGAAGAGGAATGGACCAATTTTCCATAGGCCACAATCAACAACCTGATCAACTCTATGCGAAGGAGATGTGCTGCACTGCATGAGGCAAATGGTGATCACACCAGATACTGACTGGTTTTCGGACCCCCCACCCCCACCCCCCAATACAGTAAAACTGTACATTTTAGAGTGGCCTTTTATTGTGGCTAGCCTAAGGCACACATGTGCAATAATCATGCTGTCTAATCAGCATCTTGATATGCCACACCTGTGAGGTGGATGGATTATCTTGGCAAAGGAGAAGTGCTCACTAACATAGATTTAGACAGATTTTGGAGCAATATTTGAGAGAAATAGGCCTTTTGGGTACATAGAAAAAGTCGTAGATCTTTGCGTTCAGCTCATGATAAATAGGGGCAAACACAAAAGTGTTGTGTTTATAATTTTCCTTAGTGTAGTAACCCAGAAGCGATGTCATGATATCACTTCTGGTTTACTGGAGCCTTAAAGGTGCCAGATTTTTTAAAAATGTTGGTTTTCAAAACAGCCAAACTTAGCGTTTTGAATGCTTTTAAGTGCAAAGGAGGGATTTGGGGTCTTATAGAAAAAATACCAGACACGTGACTATTGCTGTCACAAGGGATGTTTTCATTCTGTCACAAGGGATGCTTTCATTCCTTGTGATAGCAATAAAAGTAATAAAAAATTAATTGAAAAGGGACAGTGTAAATAAATAAATAAATAAAATAAAAATTAAAGCGCCCCATCCCTCCGTGCTCCTGCACAGAAGCAAACGCATAAGTAAGTCACGCCCACAAATGTAAACATTGTTCAAACCACACATGTGAGATCTCGCTACGATAGAGCGAGAGCAATAATTCTAGCACAAGACCTCCTCTGTAACTCTAAACTGGTAATTGTTAACATTTTTAAAATCTATGGAGATTTTTTTGAGATTTTAAAGCATGACATGTTAGGTATCTATTTATTTGGCGTAACATCATCTTTCACATTATACAAAAAAATGGGCTAACTTTACTGTTTTTTTTTTTTAATTCACAAAAGTGTATTTTTTCCCAAAAAGTTGCATTTGAGAGACCACTGTGCAAATACAGTGTGACATAAAATATTGCAACGACAGCCATTTTAGTCTCTAGGGTCTCTGCCAAAAAAAATGTTTTGGGGTAATTTTCTAGCAAAAAATACAGAATTTTACTTGTAGGCAACAAGTGTCATAAAAAGGCTTAGTCTGCAAGGATTTAAATACAGCCTTTACTACTGCTTGAAGTCAGACGCAGCCAGGGATGCCAGCAGTCAGCTCGCCTTATGTCTCTCATACTAGAGTTAGAGATAAACCTGGCTGATCATCATAATGGAGGTATTGAAAAGGGGGATATTAGCAAACAAATTCACCTTCTACCTCTCCATCATATGGTCCCATGGGTAACCAATGCACTGTAGTAGAAAAAAATCAAAGCAACAGCATTTTATTGTTAACATTTCAATGGAGCTCAGTCCCTCTTTCTCCATCAAGGGTTGTATGTGGATTAATCCTTTAAATACATGTTCTTTGCTAATAAATAACAACATGAAAATAAGTTCACAATGTTGAATGAGGGAGCCCCCTCAGAGTAAATGCCATATTTATTAGCAGATAACCAGCTTAAGTGCTTATGCTAAAAGTCACAGTGTATGAACACATGGAACATTGTGCACAAAACTTTATATTAATGTTTGCACCATCTTGTATTTTTTCTAAATAGAAACCAAAAAAAACCAATTGAAAAATAAATGCATATTGTTACTCAATCCAAGGTACGTGCCATCATTTATTTAGCAAAACAGAGAACTAACTGTCCATGTACAATGGGTTTTTGTCATATTAACGTGCATTGTGTTATTTGTGGCCTTTTTTTTTTATTTTTTTTTTTATTAAGCCCTTAATTTACTGCCAGATACAAAAAAAAGCAACCCGCCTTTATTTTTTTATAGTGCACTGCAAGGCAACGTGTATTTTTTCACATGTTTTTACATAGGTTGTGGTGCATTGAAAGTCAGGGGCAGAGCCTTGGAGTGGCATAAGAAATATACAACAATGCACCGCAAAGCGCATACAGTGCATGTAGTGTTAAAAACGCACAACAGTGTGCACCCACATGTGAAAACGTTTGCATTGTAGTGCAACTCTATAGCTTAGCATTACTGCTCTCTCTATTGCTTTTAGATGTTCTGCATTAAATACCGTAATACAGATTGTTATAATTGCTAACAGTTGCCATTTTGTATTAACAAGCAATTGACATGCTGGCATTTTATTCAGGAGGAAGTGACAGAGTATGAGGAATTTCTTTTCTTTTGTTTGTTTTCTTTAATCCTTGTTTCTGCAAGCACAGAAGGTCGCATCTTGCAAAGTTAAATGAGATGTACAAGGAAGTACGTGAATAGCACAAATATCGTCTGAATATATAGCAAGGCATAGTCAAATACCCCCAGCCTTTCCTCCTCTAAGATGTTTTTCATTACCTTGTATTTTGGTGCATCTGTCCTATGCTACCTAACAGACTTTGCATTTGGCACATTTGTTGTGTTTAAAGTGGAACTATTCTATTTCATAGCACTGCAAGAAAACCAGAACGTCTTCCCAAAGCGACGGGGGGATATCCCAGCTTTGTCAGCTATCACTGGATCAGGTGTCTCCACTTTTGTGATTCCCCCTTACCTTCTGTTCTGCACAATTGTAAAATTTTTAAAAAATTACAATGACACAAAGTGAGAATGAATTAAAGAAATGGCACTTTGCTACAATGTAAAGTAGTGAGTGTACGGCTTGTATAACAGTGTAAATTTGCTGTCCCCTCAAAATAACTCAACACACAGCCATTAATGTTTAAACTGCTGGCAACAAAAGTGAGTACGCCGCTAAATGAAAATGCCCAAATTGTGCCCAATTAGCCAATTTCCCGTCCCCTGTGTCATTTGACTCGTTAGTGTTACAAGGTCCTAATGTGTGAATGGGGAGCAGGTGTGTTAAATTTGGTGTTATCACTCTCACTCTTTCATACTGGTCACTGGAAGTTCAACATGGCACCTCATGGCAAAGAACTCTGAGGATCTGAAAAAAAGAATTGTTGCTCTACATAAAGATGGCCTAGGCTATAAGAAGATTGCCAAGACCCCGAAACTGAGCTGCAGCACGGTGGCCAAGACCTTACAGTGTTTTCACAGGACAGGTTCCCCTCAGAACAGGCCTCGCTATGATGGACCAAAGAAGTTGAGTGCACGTGCTCAGCGTCATATCCAGAGGTTGTTTTTGGGAAATAGGGATATGAATGCTGCCAGCATTAATGCAGAGGTTGAAGGGGTGGGGGGTCAGCCTGTCAGTGCTCAGACCATATGCAGCACACTGCATCAAATTGGCCTGCATGGCTGTCGTCCCAGAAGGAAGCCTCTTCTAAAGATGATGCACAAGAAAGCCCGCAAACAGTTTGCTGAAGAAAAGCAGACTAAGGATTACTGGAACCATGTCCTTTGGTCTGATTAGACCAAGATAAACTTATTCGGTTCAGATGGTTTCTAGCGTGTGGCGGCAACCAGGTGAGGAGTACAAAGACAAGTGTGTCTTGCCTACAGTCAAGCATGGTGGTGGGAGTGTCATGGTCTGGGGCTGCATGAGTGCTGCCAGCACTGGGGAGCTACAGTTCATTGAGGGAACCATGAATGCCAACATGTACCGTGACATACTGAAGCAGAGCATGATCCCCTCCCTTTGGAGACTGGGCCACAGGGCAGTATTCCAACATGATAACGACCCCAAATACACCTCCAAGATGACCACTGCCTTGCTAAAGAATCTTAGAGTAAGGGTGATGGACTGGCCAAGCATGTCTTCAGACCTAACCCCTGTTAAGCATCTGTGGGGCATCCTCAAATGGAAGGTGGAGGAGCACAAGGTCTCTAACATCCACCAGCTCCGTGATGTCATCATGGAAGAGTGGAAGGGGACTCCAGTGGCAACCTGTGAAGCTCTGGTGAACTCCATGGGGGTTAAGGCAGTGCTGGAAAATAATGGTGGCCACACAAAATATTGACACTTTGGGCACGATTTGGACATTTTCACTTAGGGGTGTACTCACTTTTGTTGCCAGCGGTTTAGACATTTATGGCTGTGTGTTGAGTTATTTTGAGGGGACAGCAAATTTACACTGTTATACAAGCTGTACACTCACTATTTTACATTTTAGCAAAGTGTAATTTCTTCAGTGTTGTCACATGAAAAGATATTATAAAATATTTACAAAAATGTGAGAGGTGTACTTACTTTTGTGAGATACTGTATATCAAAATGTCAATATAGAATTAAAAATATAATAATCGAAAAATCCAGAGTTAGCCCAGGTTCACACTGCTCTGACATGAAAGTTGCAGGACTTCTGATCTGACTTTGCCCTGCAACTTCAGTGCAACTTTGATCCAACTTAATGTGACTTTTTATACTCTATGGCAGAGGTGTCAAACTCAATTTCATTATGGGTCACATTAGCAGTATGGTTGCCCTCAAAGGGGCCATTGGAGTTGGGGTACGCTATGTACTGAGTACAGGGTTCAGGGGTGCGCTATGTACAGAGTGCAGGGTACAGGGGTGCACTATGTACAGATTGCAGTTCCAGGGGTGCCCTAAGCACAGAGTGCACAGTTCAGGGGTGCCCTATGCACAAAGTACAGAGTTTAGGGGTGCACTATTTACAGAATGCAGGGTTTAGGAGTGTCTCACGCACAAGTGCCAAGTTCAGGAGTACACTACGTACAGAATACAGAGTTCAGGGTGCGCTGTTTACAGAGTGCAGGGTTTAGGGGTGCACTATGCACAGTGGGCAACTGCAACTACCCTGCCATGTTCTGGCTGTGCGAGGGCCACGTGACTAGGCCTGGCGGGCTAGATTCCACCCGTGAGCCTTGTGTTTGAGATATGTGCTCTATGGCATTGAAGTCGTATCAAAGTCGGACCAAAGTAGTGCAGGAACCTTTTATAAAGTCGTGCAACTTGTGTTGGATCAGTTAAGACGGCTCTCAAAGGGAAACATTTAATTTGACATGTCATGCGACTTGTGCTCTCACAAGTCAGAACCCATGTTGCACCAGTGTGAACCAGGCCTAAGGCCTTAGTCAGGTCATTTCCAGGCCATTAGCAGGCTTAACCACTTGTCTACTATAGATTTTGTAGAAGCAATGATGAATAGTCAGATGAATCTTGTGAAGAGCTTGTTTATTCCAGTCAGCAGAGAGCCATATGTAAGATTTATATCTTCTAGTTTCACTTCATAACTTCCTACTTCCTGTTCCCACCCCCAGCTCCTCACACAGCTATGTAAATACAACACATACATATTCTACATCTTTGCCCTTTTAAAGAAAGGATATCCAAATATAAATGAAGTGTAATATAGAACCAACAAGGAGTGCAGCATAGCATGGAACAATAACAAACTACAATATAAAACTAAAGATGCTGAGTAAAAGTCAGTGTGTGATAAAGCCTTGGAACTTTGGATTGGGTTTACACACTCTTCCAGATCGAGTAACAACTTTTGGGGCTTGCGAGTCTGAAACCTCTTGCCTGTTGCCGTCATAATTTTGTTGTGGTTGAGTGTTACATCCATTGGTGGAAGTGCCAATTGGCACAGCAGCAGACAGCTGTGCTTGGGGTCTTGAAGTGATGATAGGCACATGGGCAGTGGCAGTACAGTATGATTCAGGTACCTGTAGAAGGTGACGGAGGTTCCTTGCATAGGTCCTACCATAAGAATGAACAGCATAGCTGTTTGGTTGGCAGGCCTTTCCATGAACTGTGGCCAGTTTGTCAAACCCATGGGTTGTCTCCATCCTTACCATCTACCCAGGCTTCAGAGGGGAAAGGCGGTTGTCTGGCTGATTGAGATGGCTTATCTTTCCTTTTTGCCCAAGAGTAAATAAAGCAGCCTGAACATTAGTCTCAACTCTTGGCAGGAGCTGGGATGGGGCCATGGTAGTCCTGGTTCGTCGTGATAGTAAACGTTGTGCCGGAAAAGGCATGCCATTCCTAGATGTGTTGCAGAGGTTGAGTAGGGCTGCATAAACGTCAGAACCATCTTGTGCACATTTCTCTAGTATATGCTTGGCCGATCTTGCACTACGCTCTGCAAAACCATTGGATCTGGGGTAATTGGGACTGCTAGTGACATGCTGAAAATCCCATTGGTGAGCAAAGTTCTTAAATTCTCTACTTGAAAATGATGTTGCATTGTCAGTCATCAATTGATAGGGAATTCCATGTGTGGAGAATATTCGCTTTAATGTCCTGATCGCTGTGTTACTGGAAGTGTTTGGGAGCACATCAGATTCCACCAGCCAGAGTACGAATCTACTAAGATCAGGTAATCCTTGTTTGACCACTCAAATATGTCTACTGCTGTGATAGACCATGGTCTGTCAGGTATTTGGTGAAGCGTTAAAGGTTCTCTCATCTGGTCAGTGTTAATTTTGGCAGAAAATTTCGATTTAGTTTAAGTCTTAGTCTTAGGACTAAAATGGCATTTTAGTTTTATTCCCATTTTAGTCTTCCGAAAGTGTTTTAATTTTAGTCTTAGTCTTTGACTAAAATGTCATTTTAGTTTTAGTCCCATTTTAGTCATCGTATTTAAGTCGACTAAAATCTCCAGTACATTTTAGTCTAATATATTCATTTTAGTCAACTAAAATTGAATGTGCACAGTACTCAGCCCCCACACTCTGCATAATACACAGCCCCCCACAGCACACAGACCCCCACAGTACACAGCCCCCACCCTAGGCACAATACAAAGCCCCCCACAGTACACAAAACACAGCCCCCACCCTCTGCACAATACAAAGCCCCCCACAGTACACAGCACAGTCCCCCACCCTCTGCACAATACAAAGCCCCCCACAGTACACAGCACAGTTCACCGCTCCTAATGAGCTCCAAAGAAGCTGCTGGCAGGACTTTTTCTGACGCCCTGCCAGCGCACCGCTCCGGTGGGAAAGCCCTGTTTCAGGGCACTTTACAGGCGCTATTTTTAACGCTATAGCACCTGCAAAGCGCCTCAGTGTGAAATGGGTCTAACATCATTCGCAGGATGCGCGCAGATGGTGTGTGCAGGGGTTTTCTCAGTATGGTTATAAGTGGCTGATGACCTGTCTCCACAGTCATAGGGCGGCCATAGATATAATCATGGAATTTTACACAAGCAAATCCCACTTCTGACACCATGTAGATTTTGTAGAAGCAATGATGAATAGTCAGATGAATCTTGTGAAGAGCTTGCTTATTCCAGCCAGCAGAGAGCCATATGTAAGATTTATATCTTCTAGTTTCACTTCATAACTTCCTACTTCCTGTTCCCACCCCCAGCTCCTCACACATCTATGTAAATACAACTACAAGCAACATAGTACAAAATGGTGTAGCCTCCCTGACGGTTTTCCCAAGTGTGGCTCGGGGTTAAATTTCTGCACCATTAGCGGTAACCCCGAGCCACACTCGGGATTACATTGCAGGATCCTGGAAGGCTGTACTTACCTTGTCCCCAGGATCTTGCAATGTCCCCCCGCGCTGTCTGTGGGCTCTGTCTCCCCCAAAGCCTTTCTGTGCCAGGCTCCGTTCCCTGCGAGCGTCGCGACGCACGGGGGCGGAGCCTGGTGGCAAATTAAAAAACAGTAAAAATCATAACACATACAGTACTGTAATCTTACAGATTACAGTACTGTATGAAATTATTTCACATCCCTTTTGTCCCCAGTGCTTTGTCCAATGCCCTGCATGCAGTTTTATATTATATATACTGTTCTTTCTGCCTGGAAACTGGAGATTGTCCATTGCAACCAAAAAGTGTCCCTTTACGTCAAAAGTGGCTTTAGACCAGCTAGAAAACAGTGATAGAAAATTAGAACACTTGCAAAATTGAGCGATAGTGAATCGTGGGGAAATTTATTTTATTATTATTATATTATTATTTTTTTAATTATTTATATTTATTTATTATATTATAAATTATGTTTTTGTGTTTCAAACTTCATCATACCCGGGATATCTACTAGACTCTTGGTGGACAGATATAAGTGTGTTTTTGTTAAGAATTACAGACCTACAATATAAAACTCCAAATTTCCATGCAAAATAATTGTACCGCTTTCAGCACCTAAAATCCAAAATAATCATACCGCCAGGGAGGTTAAAGCAAGCTCACAGGTCCTGCTGCACTTTATCAGCCGGCAAAGTGCTTTCGGATAAAAGTGATTTGAGTGGCTCTATTTCTTCCCAATCATTTTTATGGGGCTCTGAAAATGTGCCCCCTCCCCACCGACAGAACTCGCAGTGGATCCCAGTGTCTCCTGTTCCTCTGGGGAGCCCAGAGAATTGGAAAATGGCTTGTACATTGAGAGGAGGCCATAGAAGAACATCCCCAGGACCCCCCCCCCCCCTTTCTGAGGAAGAAGGCTCTGAAGAAGAAGGTACTCCTTCAAAATGCATCAGACAGCAGTGGTTGTGAGGTCCTCCTCTCTGCTTTCTGGAGACTGTCGGCTCTATGATTAATTGCCACATCCAAGTGGTCTTCACAAGCTTTTTATTCATCACATCTTTGTGAGTAGCATTTAACTGAATTTTTTAAATTAATAAATTATCTTGGGACAATGCACAAGGCTGGTGCACCCATTTCTTATTATCTTCTCTGTCGTCCCCCCCCCCCCCCCCCCCCCCCCCAGTTGACTAATGACCCCAGAAGCAATGTGTATTACATCACTTTTAGGGTCAATAGCTGTCATTCCTCTGCTAGTGTAGCTGATGGTACAGCTAATCAATCAGGATCTGTGCTTGATTAGCTGCATGGGAAGGCAAGGGAGCCTAATAAACCCCCAATGTCTCAATAAAGAGGACCTGTCACCTGCCTAATGCTGTCATATGGGGGCTTTTTAGCCCCCATATAATAGCCATAAATTGAAAAAAATGTTTTTTTTAAAAACTGTAAAAGATTAAATGTATACAGTATAATAAATAAAAACAATTTCAAAAAAATTTTTAAAACACCATTGTCACCTCCATACACACCCAATTTCAATGCACAGCATAGGGCAAGCATGTGTATGGTATTGTTGTGAGTGAGAGCAATAATTCTAGGGCAATAATTCACAGGTAAATCATAGGTGATAAGATTTAACGGCTTTTAAAGCTTTTAAAATATGGTTACCATCTTTTTTAGCGATTTCAAGGTGTGCAATTTTAAGGCTTGACATGTTTGGTATCTATTTACTCATGCAATGCCATCTTTTATATTTTACCAAAAAATTGGGTATAATGTTGTGTCTCTTTGCATTAAATTCATTTTAGTGTATTTTTTCCTGAAAATATGCATTTGATAAATAGCTGCACAAATATTGAACAACATAAAACATTGTAACATTGTAACTGCCACCATTTTATTCTTCAGAAAATATTTTTTTATTGGGGGGGGGGGGGGGTAAGTAATTTGTAGCACAAATGCAGATTTTAACATGTGTGCAAAAATTTAAAAGATTGCCCCAGTAGGCAAGTGATTAAAGAGTAACCCAAGCCAACTAGCAATATCTATCAATAAATAACAATGCTATCCAAGCAAAACTGCAGATGTGCTGATGTCAGAAAGTCTATTCCATTTGCCTTTTATATGAATTTTATAGCAAACAGTGCTGTGAAGGTTTGTTGTGAAAAGTGCCATGATACTTCCCAGGCCTATAGAGGCCTACAGAGGGCAGTGCTAGGAATACTTATGTGCAGACCCGGAGTCAAGACCATCGCCATACTGAAAATAAGATGCTGGGAACCATAGAGATTTTTAGAGTGGGCCAGTTAGCTTGATAGGCCCAGGAGTAGAGCCCCTTAGTGGATGCCTTCTGGTTCATTTATTTTTGGAGCTTGGATAAATGTATCTAGACATTAAGGCTAGGTTCATGTGGTTGCTTGATGTAAAAGCATTTAATACTTACGTATTTGGGGTGGTGCACTGACCCACTGTGAGCTTTTAAAAAATCCTAAAATATTGCTATTGATTTGATACTATTAGTTAGAATAAGGTTATCCCTCATGGCTTACAGTTATACTTTGACCCTCTAATATAAGTTAATTTGTCTCTTCAGCCCTCAAAAGCTGCAAACTTGTACAAATTCAGCACATTTCAAACCAGGGAAAATTCCACTAAAGTCTGCTGAGTAGTGAGTCCAGTTTTGCATCAATACTTCTATACTTCTAAGGCATCACTAAACATTGACTATACATTAACTCCAGGAGAATTGCTTTACTTTGGGGACATATAGCATAAGCAGCGCACATGGCTAGACAGGCATGCCAATTTACTGATTGTGTTTATATCATTTCAGCTTCATTTCCCTTTTCTCTAAAATGATTGTCTCTCAGAGATACACCAGGGTCTGGAGAAAGTAGAGGAAGGGATGGAAAGTTCAGAAGTTCAAGATATACAAAAAATGCTGGCAAAGCATTAATTTGTTTGAGAAATCAGGATGACTTGTAATAAGTCCCATAATTATAGTATGGAATTTAATAGACATTACTGAGAACATAAATTATGGTTTTGTTAAATATCATAGCTAAGTTAACCATTGTATTGCAGAAGGTTTGCTTTGATCTCCAAAAAAAAAATGCTAAAGTTGAAATTATACTTTCAGATAACTTAAGAGGATCTGCCAGAATAGTTGAATTTCTCAATTTTGCTGTAGCATCCATGTGGTGACAAAGGACTCCAACTTCCCATGCCTGTCTTATGAGCAACTCTATGGACCCATTCATTGGCAGACTGGAGTCTAAACAGTAAATGCAGTAGTTTCCAAAATGAACTTTTAGATTTTATGGCCAGTATCTGATTATGCCAGCAGGTCCCATGTTTCCCGTTAAAGCAGTTCTGCAGGGTGTCTAAAAATGACTGCACAATCTAGTAGGCACCACGGTTCAACTTATTGCATTTAATTATCATCTATCTGTAACTTACCTACTCAGGGATGCTCTTTCCTCTTCTCTGCAATTTAAGTCTGTGTGAGAATACTTGTGATGAGGAGGTGGCGTAGCGGTTACTCGGCTCTGCCAGCACAGAGCACTGGAGTAGAAGTACAGAAATTAGACTTTTCATTGAGTGTAAATGGTTATTTAGAAGGCATTCCTCTGCAAAATTCAGCTCATGACTGGAAATAGATAAAAAGATGCGAAATTACTGTGTATTCTTTACCACTATAATTGAAAATAAATGAGTACCTAATTCATTGGACTTAAACTGGAACTGGGGGACATCTAGAAATGTAAGTCCCTAATCAGTATGCTGAAAGATGTACCTTTTCTCCTGAATTCCAAAAAAGCAATGTTCTCCCTGGTATGTGAGAGTGCTTTGAACGTATGTGCCTAAAGCCTCACAGCCATACCTCCCAACTTTTTGAGATGGAATGCCTTTTAACAAAAGTATGTAGGCATAAGACACACACCCTGCCACACCCCCTTAAAAGTGAAATATACTAAAAAAATATTAGTTAAACCCACAAGTGCTTTTTTTACCAATACTTTTTCTTTTTACTGGCTTTTGAAATTCACAAATGCAACAATTTAGAAATTGGATAAAAGTTTTAGCACTGAGAAACACTTTTTGAAAGATAGATAGTGCATTTTATATACAACTATATAGATCAGACCAAAATGAGAGACTAATGAGGATGAAAGAGGGATAGAGAGAGTTTGTTCCAAATCAGGGACAGTCCCTCAAAATCAGGTACAGTTGGGAGCTATGCTCACAGCTGTATATCTGCAGTTTGAAATCTAAGGCACTGCTGCCTCTGACTGTCGGCCCACTATATTTCGAGTGAGATTTAGTGATAGCACTACTATACTGCTTGATAAAAAGAAATATGGAACTGAGGACAGCAGAGCATTAATTTCCCTGCTTCTCATAATTAATTCTGTGAATATGTGCTTCCTACACCTCTCCTGCTGCTTCTTGAAGTTTGTCCTACCAGTCATCAGATTACCTTTTATCGGGGGGGGGGGGGGGAGGGGGGGGGTACAAGGAAGACAGTGTAGAAAAAAGCATGTTAAGTCAGTAAAAGGGAAAAGATCACTCAACTGCAGGCTAGGTCTGGGATGGGGGCACAGGCATTACCAGTGACCAGTCATTTGTCACTGGCAAATGTATATGGGTGACTGCACCAGGAAATTACGGGCACCAAAAACATGCAGTGTGCTTACACTGCTTGGGCAAATGCACCCACGTGCACAGGACTTTAGTCAGTTTTTAGGCCAGGTTCACACATATGCAGCTCTGCGAGCCGCGTTTTGCACTGACACGGCACCTCATTCATTTGAATGGGCTGTCGCACCTCCTGAAACACAGGGAAAAGGTCCTTGCAGCATTTGAGAAATCGCAGCCTGTGTGGAACCGCAAGGTCAGTGTGGTTCCCAGTGCGGGTGTGATTTCCAGTGCGTGCAGCATGCCATAATGATTAATGGCACCTGCGCACATCCAGCTCATTTTTCTGTACGGGTGGTTGCGGCTGTGGGAACAGGTGTGGACCCGCAGCAGGAACCACCCAGTTGTGAACTTAGTCTTACCATCTTGGAAGCATATTTAAATGCAATGGGGTTGATTTACTAATGCCAGATAAACAGTACAAGTGCAGTCTCTCCAGAGCTTAGTAAATGAGGGAGAGCTGCTGACTGTCATCATCCAATCATGTGCAAGCAAAAATGTATTTTTATTTTTTTTTTAATTTTGCATGTAATTGGGTATTCTTTGCACAGTGAAAATTTCCCTCATTTACTAAGCTCTGGAGCAACTGCACTGTGCAAAGTGCACAGTCTATTTGCCTTTAGTAATGCCTCTCGTGTAAACTTTGAAAATTACTTTCTTCATAATGTTTACAGATACAGAGATGAATGAGGGCTTGTTTTAAAGTGCTTTTAAAGTGGCACTTCACTCTCTCAGTCAACATTAACTATTTTTAATCCTTATGCTGCTAGCATTCATCAGGAACCAGCTGAATTTCGATCCATCTATGGGCAGGGATGTTGTACTGAAGTCAATCCATTTTTAGTGGACAGTCCTATGTACTAGTCTAGTTTGAAAAAATGGTAGCAGCTAGCATTTTATAGTAGTAAAGACTTTCCCTGTCTATCAGTTCTTTTTATCATTTGTCCATTAACTGTTCAGTGTACAATCCCAGCATCTATAGAAGGGACAAAGCAACCCACTTGATTAAACTGGCTGAAGATTCTGTACCCAAAAGAAGACTGGCCGAAGATGGCAGCAGCAGCAACCAAGAGACAAGTGGTCTATCCAGCCGGTGTAGTGATTTGAGTGCCAGCATCTACAGGAGATAGCACACATGGTGCTGTGTTGGTATTGAGCTCTTGTCCCCTTTTGGTGTGCCATCCATGTCCCCCTGCTGATGCATCTCAGGGTTCTTGTGAATCCCCACAGTGTATATCCATATTTGGAGCTCCAGTTCCATTAATTAGCCTCTAAACAGCTATAGATCTTCAGCACCCTACTCCTCAGGAAACATTTCATGTGAAAAGTGTAGAGTTAGGCTGCATTCACCAAGTGACCAGTAGGGGAGTATTGTTTACTTTGGATCCATGGCCCTTTATATGCTGTCATAATGGTGATGTTTCTATATTGGTTCCTGGTGCAGCCTCTTCAGGTGTATAATGAATGTGTTGGAACTAGTCTTACTAGTTTTTAACACAATAATGTTTTATGCCTTCAATTATCAATAAAGAATAAGAATGTTATGTTTTGTGTGTGCAATTTGCTGAGGGGGTCACACCTTACAAGTCCCGTTTCTTTGTTCTGCATTTGTCTTTGAGAGACAAGAGGAAGACAAAACCCCCGGAGACCTGCAATGGCAAAGTTGTACTTTAATAAAAACCTACCTGGAAAGTCAACATGCCTCAAGGCTGTACGCAGGTAGAGCTGGGTGCTCAAAACCCCACAAGAATGTGTTCCTGCACGCTTGCACTTTTTTATGCCCAGCAATTTAGGATGGGGTTGGGGGGCTACTATATAGTCCTTACTTGCTGCGAACTGCAAGGTTCATGTTAAAGAAATATAATCTGTTTAAGGTTAAAGGGCAAAAAATGGTCCTTTTAGTTTTGTAATACAAGCTAGTAACTAGACTTGTATCTGAAGAAGTCATGTAGGCAGACATGCTGAAGTGAGCAGGCACTGCTCTTGAGGCAAATGACGCTCATCAATCAATTTCCTTGTCATCTCATCACTCTGTATCCTTTAAGAGGTCTCAGAAAGACAACTGTGTGAAAACTGTAGGAGGCCACATGGATGTCTTTATTGCAGTTACTGTGTGTCAGATGACTTTATTTTATTGTCATAATGGTATTCACACTAAACTTCAAAGTTTCAGACACAATAGATATCCTGTGTTGGTTCCAGATGCAGCTGACTTAAGGCAGAATAATGGACTTCAGTGGACTTTAATGGGTTTTACAACACAAGTGGAACTAGTTATGATGAGATGAGTAACTAATGTTACACAACTGATCTTGTTATAGTAGTGTGCCTGGCACCAGAAAAAAAAAATTAAAACATGGTAGTAAGATAACTGGTAGCACTTATTGGATCTCATTACAATCTTTTGTTAGGCAGTAGAATAATACTCCGCCAGGTGTGGTCCAATGAGGGACCCTGTGCAATAAGCCTTTTCTATAGCCCAGGACAGGCAGGACCTCCATTTTGTTTAAATGATGCCCGTCACATGGTGTGTTCAGTTGTACATGTCTAGGATAAAAAGCTGAGTACAACATACAGTGAATCATTGGCTACTGTCCTGTCCAAATACAATGAATGTTACCCCTTTACATAGGCATGTGTGCTGTGGGCAGCAATCTTTCTTGCTCAGGTTCATCAGCAATGTGAAGTAAATCACTACCAGTGACATAGCATATTATTTGCGGAATGGCATCTTCTACACCAGGGGGTCTCCAAACATTTTAGGAAGAGAGCCACATTGTATATTATAAAAATATTTGCAGGTTGAAAAAAAAAAAAAACAGTTTTATAAATGAGTGATTATTATTATTATTATTATTATACAGGATTTAAATAGCACCAACAGTTTGCACAGTGCTTTACAACATGAGGGCGGACAGTACACTTACAATACAAATCAATACAGGAGGGATCAGAGGGCCCTGCTCGTTAAAGCTTACAATCTAGAAGATTAAAATTTAAATGAATTAATAAGTTTTACTTGGAGCATTTTGGTAATCAGCATATGATTCAAAACAACAAAAAAATAATTTTAGTAAAACAAAGCAAAGTAATTTCAAATAAATGCAAGCATCTAAGGCGACCCTTACATCAGAGTCAGACCTTGCATTCGATTTCCCCACTTACACCAAGGTCCCCATCAGAGTCTCCCTTTCACATCAAGCTCCCATTTAAACTCCCCTTTACATCAGACTCCCCACCATCAGCATCACCTCTTACATCAAGTTCCTAGTCAGAGTCCCCTTTATATCAGATTCTCCATCAGTCAACTCTGATATCAGAGTCAAAATCAGAGTTCCCCCTTACATCAGAGTCCCCACTTACTTCAGAGTCCCCCTTTCATCAGAATCTACACCAGAGTTCCTGCTTACACCAGATTAACCACCAAAAACCCCCTTACATGAAAGTCACCCCTTACATGAGAGTCCCCATCAGAATTCCACTTTACATTAGAGTTCCCATCAGAGTCCCCCCAAACATCAAGATCTCCATTGGAATCATCACTTACATGAGAGTCCCCATTAGAGTCCCCCCTTAAATCAGAGTCCCCCTTTACATCAGAATCCACCCTTACCTCACACACTTACAGTGTGGCTGGGAGCCTGAAAGCCCAGGAGTGTAACAGCAGGCACAGGTAAAGCAGGTCAAGACGGAGGAAGTGCCATCCTCCCATGAATGCTGGGGCATACACATGATTGCTTGTTACACAACAACAGTACAATGACGGTGCAGCTAGGGAAACCTGCACTGGAGACCAGGGGGGAGGAGTTGTGGATGTTGGGGAGAAAACAAGATTGTAGGCTGACCTGAAGACCTTTCTGAGAGAAGACCTGTGTGAGAGAAGACCTGTGTGAGAGAAGACCTGGGTGAGAGAAGACCTGTGTGAGAGAAGACCTGGGTGAGAGAAGACCTGTGTGAGAGAAGACCTGGGTGAGAGAAGACCTGTGTGAGAGAAGACCTGTGTGAGAGAAGACCTGTCTGAGAGAAGACCTGTGTGAGAGAAGACCTGTGTGAGAGAAGACCTGTGTGAGAGAAGACCTGGGTGAGAGAAGACCTGTGTGAGAGAAGACCTGTGTGAGAGAAGACCTGGGTGAGAGAAGACCTGGGTGAGAGAAGACCTGGGTGAGTGAAGACCTGTGTGAGAGAAGACCTGGGTGAGAGAAGACCTGGGTGAGTGAAGACCTGGGTGAGAGAAGACCTGGGTGAGAGAAGACCTGGGTGAGAGAAGACCTGGGTGAGAGAAGACCTGGGTGAGTGAAGACCTGTGTGAGAGAAGACCTGTGTGAGAGAAGACCTGGGTGAATGAAGACCTGGGTGAGAGAAGACCTGTGTGAGAGAAGACCTGTGTGAGAGAAGACCTGGGTGAGAGAAGACCTGGGTGAGAGAAGACCAGTGTGAGAGAAGACCTGTGTGAGAGAAGACCTGGGTGAGAGAAGACCTGGGTGAGAGAAGACCTGTGTGAGAGACCTGTGTGAGAGAAGACCTGTGTGAGAGAAGACCAGTGTGAGAGGCAACTCATTCTAGCTGCGCGCTAAGAAAAATCTTGCAGCAGGACAGATTTTGCCCATGAGCCGTAGTTTAGAGACCCATATTCTAGACCCCTGTGCTTAAGAATCTTTATATGCATTTCTAGATTTGCTGCAAAAGCTGTAGGATACCAAAGCATGTGACTCTATGATGAAGTTGATTTATTAAAGACAAATAGACTGTGCACTTTGCAAGTGCAGTTGCACTCTGTAAGGGCATTTGCTCCAAAGCTTAGTAAATGAGGTGAAGCTTTTCTTTTCAAAGAATACCCAATCACATACAGGGAAAATGAAAAAACATCATTTTTGTTTGTACATGATTGAATAAAGGAAGTTAGAAAAGCTTCCCCTCATTTAATAAATCTATTTGTCCTTAGTAAATCAACCCCTAAAGGTTGCAGTGGCAGGTAGAGGTCTTTACTTTGTTTTGTAGGATCTTGGTTGCATCTCACAGCTCTTACCTTGTGCTCACAGACAAGATTTGAACATAATGCATCTGCAGGTTCAGGAACCCCCAGAGCATATATGAACTTTACTATCAAGAAATAAATGTAAGTTTCCCGTCTTTATAATTACAGTTCATGATAAGTTCATTTTATAGAAAACTAGAAATGTACAATAAAAAATCTGCAAGCCTGTGCAGTACTCACAGCCCATATTTGCCATTATTCTGGGATTGCATATAAAAGCGTATCTACACTCAAGAATAAAAATGTAATATATTGCAGCTTACAAGTCCCTTAGAAGTGTTAGCTGGATCATTTATTTTCACCTGGTGAACCTGCCAGTAACACATTTCCTGTCCTAGGGTGACAAAGCTCACTCACTGTACTGTATCTATAGTGGTTATGAAACTGCGTTGTCACTCTAGAACAAAAAGTGTGTTACAAGAAATACTCTCCTTTTTATCTCCATACACCATACATCAAATTGGGGGGGGGGGGGGGGGGGTATTCTGTAGTTCACAAAGGTGAGGTGAAAAGGCCAAAATCGCTACTTGAGTTAACATCATAGAAAACACAGCACACAAAACAAAATTAGATTAGTGACAAAATTAGCAGGTATATTTTTTAACTAAGGTCCTGTTTATACTTGTGTGTTTTATGAGCATTTTAGGTGTGGTGCTTTAAAAAAAAATACTGCTTGCTACATCCTTGATACATTATATAGAATTCAATGGTGTTGCACCTAAAATGCATGTTGAGCACACCTAAAACACAAGGCCCCTAAACAGACCATACTCTGAATGGTCTAGGTTTGTTAATAGTGTACCCCAAGGTTCAGTGTTGGGGCCCTTACTTTTAATATATTTATAAATGATATAGGATATAGGATTAAAAGTACTCTTAGTCTTTGCAGATGACACCAAGCTATTTAGTGGAATAAGGTCCTTACAGAATGTCTCCAACTTACAAGCCGACCTCAATCCACAGTTTCATTGGGCAACTATGTGGCAGATGAGGTTTAACGTTGATAAATGTAAAGTTATGCACTTGGGGCGAAGAATATGCATGCATCATATATACTAGGGGAGTACAACTGGGGGAATCAATGGTGGAGAAGGATCTGGGTGTTCTGGTAGATAATAAGCTTAATAATAGCATGCAATGCCATGCAGCAGTTTCCAGAGCAAGTAAAGTCCTTTCTTGTATTAAGAGAGGTACGAACTCCAGAGAGAGAGATATAATTTTACCCCTGTACAAATCATTAGTAAGACCCCACCTGGAATATACAGTTCAGTTTTGGGCACCAATTTACAAAAAGGATATCGGGGAACTGGAGAAAGTGCAGAGAAGGACAACCAAACTGATAAGAGGCATGGAGGAGCTCAGCTATGAGGAATCTTTTTTCAAACATTGTTTTCAGAAAATGTGATTACAAAACACCTCCCATGTGTTATAGAAAAAAGAAGAGGTGTTCTGTAGTCCCTTCAAACTTCTTGTCTGGGGGCGACACCTCTGCTTCTCCAAAGAAATGGTAAAGTGAGTGAATGTTCTCAACCTACCACAGGACTTGTTTTACTGTCTGGATAACCAGGTGTAAATATAGGGAAAAAGGCTTGAAAAAAATAAAATATTTTCATCACCACACCGAGAGCACTAGCACAACTATTAAACTGCAATATATTGCATTTTTGTTCTTGGGTTAAGCTATGTTTTAAATGAGAAATCCACCTCTTATTTTTAGGATTTGTGTTGGAGGTGATGACATATACACTCTCACAAAAGGGAGTACACCCCTCACATTTTTGTAAATATTTCATTATATCTTTTCATGTGACAACACTGAAGAAATGGCACTTTGCTACAATGTAAAGTAGTGAATGTACAGCTTGTATAACAGTGCAAATTTGCTGTCCCCTCAAAATAACTCAACACACAGCCATTAATGTCTAAACCGCTGGCAACAAAAGTGAGTACACCCCCTAAGTGAAAATGTCAAAATTGGGCCCAATTAGCCATTTTCCCTCCCCGGTGTCACGTGACTCATTAGTGTTACAAGGTCTCAGGTGTGAATGGGGAGCAGGTGTGTTAAATTTGGTGTTATCTCTCTCACTCTCTCATACTGGTCACTGGAAGTTCAACATGGCAAAGAACTCTCTGAGGATCTTAAAAACAGAATTGTTGCTCTACATAAAGATGGCCTAGGCTATAAGAAGATTGCCAAGACCCTGAAACAGCTGCAGCACGGTGGCCAAGACCATACAGCGGTTTAACAGGACAGGTTCCACTCAGAACAGGCCTCGCCATGGTCGACCAAAGAAGTTGAGTGCACGTGCTCAGCGTCATATCCAAAGATTACCTTTGGGAAATAGATGTATGAGTG